>NC_044368.1:10655880-11290880 GCF_007364275.1 Archocentrus centrarchus
CTGTAGCAGCCACCCTAGCTAGGATTTTGCGCCTGAATTGGGAGGGGTAAGAAAACACAACTTAGTTGACCACAATCTGGAATCTACTGACATCTAGCTGTGAACATTTTACACATTGTAACTTTAAGCCTTGGAAAAATCCAAAAGGGTGACTTATAAAAAAATATAATCCCCATGCAGTTGTTTTAATGAGGCAAATTAGCTATAGAAACCAAATCTAGTTTTTGTACCAGGCAAAAAACGTGTGAATTTAATAGATCTAGTTGGGCACTTTAAAATGCGAATCTATAGAAACTCACCTGCTTTTGGATCCTCAAGTGGCCTTTGGAGGAACTACATTATGTGGCGCTTTGACGTTGACTTCCTATTTTAGCTCTGGAGGATGGCACTAGTTCAACAGTTAAAGCTTGCTTTTATTTTAATAATCAATATTTTCCAAATATTTGCTTTCCAAATCAGAGTTACATTATTATTCTCTGTCATATTTTAGACTAATAATAGTTACAGTGCCACGCACCTTACTGGAAAAATACAGAGGTTCTAATCTATGGAAGTCTGTTTCTCATTTTGGTTAAAACTGGATTGCGCAGCAAAAAATCCAAATAAATTCTCGCTATGGCAACAATCTGCAAATACAATTTTGTGCACGAATCCCTGTTTATAATTGATTTGCACTGTGGCCCATCAGCAACACACAAAACCACAAATCCTTACTTCACTCGCCACCTTTTCTCTCCAGTGCAGAACCCAGTGCGCATGCTCACCCTCCCTGAAAACCACATGCGTCTCCCCGCTCTGCTCTCTCCAGTGCCAAGGCAGGGAGATGCTCACACAGAAGACACCGCAGCACAGAAATGCGCACCGTTCCAAGCCAGACCGCGCGATAGCTTCACCGCCACTTCTGCAGCCCTGACGCGTCTCGCAGCACAATGGGTTAGAGAGTGATATGGCAAACTTTGACACACTTTGCATGACACGGGAAATGCCCTGCGTTGTCTGTAGAGCTCTGCTGTCGAGCGGCTGAATTGAGAGCGTAATAACAGAGACTTAAGAGAGAGAGAGAGAGAGGAGGGGACCTGATTCCAATCATTTCTATCCCGGTTCCTCTCCCACTTTGGTTTTGAGAGATGATCACGGAGCTGGTGTGCACCGCCGTGGCTGTGGGTCTCTATCTGAACACGCTGGACGCAGATTTCTGCTACGATGACAGGTAGGATTCGCCCACAGAGCGCAGCAGCGCCGCTGCCAACAACATCACCGTCCGCTCCTACACTTGTCATCTCCTCCGGGTACAACGGCACGGAAGAGAAACGGAGAGGGACGGGTCGTTGCGTCTGCCCGCTTGTTTGCATGTGCTTTTGTCTGTAGCCTGTAACAAATCACCGCTTATTTGTCGGCTTTAGGCAAAGACACAAAGACAGAGTGAGGGGATGCGAATGCGCTGAAGCCTGAACGTTAGAATTGTTGTAATATTACTGAAATATGTACTGTACCCAACTGTATATTCATATAACTTGAGCTGCTCTTGAGTTCGTATAGCCTCATGACTTAATGCATGTCTGAATGATCTGCATTTAGCCCTACAAACGATCCTTATAGTCTATTATTTAAGTATGATTGACAGGATGAAAGTCCACAGAGACGCGCGGTTTATTTCCATAGTAAGGAACCTAACAGCTCAAGTTCAACACGTTGTGAACCGATAGCAGCCCCGGTCCCCTCGCCTGCTGCACACACACTGCTTCAGATGCTCTTTGTGTTGATGGAGCACTCATGCTTGTTCTAACAATGCCCTGCTCTCCGGGGAATAACGCTAATTTAAACCGGGAGTAATTTTGCAAACAGCTGAATAAACATGCCAACATTTTAATAGCTATGGAGAGTCGATTAGAGAGAACTTCTGGACAGAGATGAGCAGGGATGTACTGTAGAGGTAAAGATGGACAAAAGAGGACTCAAAGTTAGAATCATTGTAAAGCAAACAACCAGAAATCTCATATTTAGGACTGTGTGCATCAGTAAGATTTATGTCCTCATTATTTTTCCATTGATTGCTCAGTTGTTTAGCCTATAAAACACTCAAAAATATCTAAGTTCAGCTGTTTTTTTTTTTTTTGGTTTTTTTTTTGTCAGATTAATAGTCAAAAGCCTAAAGGTCTTCTGTTTTTTATGCTGTAAAACATAAAAATTAGGCAATGCTCATTATGGACAAAGTGCAGTTTGTCATTATTTTTTGGTAAATATATCACAGTGCATCTCCTCTGCACACTCTAAGCAAAGAAAGAAAGAAAGACGAGCAGTCAAAAGCCAGAAAGGTCACAAACCAGTGAGATAGACGGCTCCATAAATTATGGCTGAAGCATAAGGGATTCAGCAAAATGATGAAGATCGGATTAGGTGACACTAGCCATGTACAAAAGAGAAAAATGTGGTACATTTCAGGGAGTGAGTGTGCTTGCAATGCATCTGTGCTTGTTAGAATCACCAATCTGTAATATAAATGCTTGGGAGTTGCAGCACAGCTGGGCTCCTTTTGAAAAAGAACATCTGGACAGATAGTTCCCCGCTGACCCTGAAATTCTGTATATGGCCATAAAGGGATCTTGGCTCTGTCATTTCTGATATTAATTTTTCATTCATTATCAAGTGCTGAATCACGGGGCGAAGTTGCTGATGTGCAAGGTATGCGGTAGGTTTCTCTGTGGATTAAAAGCATGAACAGACAGTGAACAGGCCGCCTCCCTTATTCATCCACAGCTCAGTCAGAGGTTGCTGCCTGGTTAGCATCTCCGGACACCCCTTAAAAGTCACCCCCCACCCCCCTTTTCACTTTTCAGCACCATCAGTGACCCCTCTGTGCGCTGTGTTTAAGACGGAGTGAAGAAAGAGAAGGTGATGCAGTCGAGAAACATGCGAGTGGTGGTAGAAATAAGTTTTGTATGCCGCCTTCAGTTACACCACACCTCGCCGAGTATCCCCTGTAAAAACGCCCAGAGGTTCTCCAGGCATCGGCTTTGTCTGCATGACATTGCAAGGTTGTCAAAAAGCCGGGCGGTGAAAGATTATCCGAGGAGCTGCTCTGCCCGCTCCAGCCTACGCTCGCTCTTCATCCCCTCGGTGAAAGTTCAGTATCCCCCAACACGGTGTATCTATCAAAGTCACCATGGTAATTTACACTCTGGGGGACACACGCTGGTGTTTTGGTTCAGTGCTTTCAGATGGAGGAGGCTGAATACCAATCAGAGGTCTGACATTCCATGGTCGTTCATCAAACGGAGTCGTCTCTTGGGGTCAAGATTCGTGTGCTCCCGGTCTCTTCCCTCAGGGTTTGAATGAGAGTTATGAGCAAAAGGTTAAGGTAGGAGAAGGATTGAAGTGGAGGAGAGTTCAACTAATCATTCTGGTCTGGAGCTGTCTGCAAGGACTGATTTGGTTGTAGGCAAGTTTGTTTGTCCCTGGACGGGAGCACAAGTGATCTTATCTGACCTTTAACTCTCTAATCAAATTCTCATTACATGTCACATGGAGCTCCTAGGATCCTACACGAGATGCTGAAGCAGATAAAACCTCTAAATTCAGGCGCTCCAAGTTGTGGGGATGTCATGGTCTGTTTCTGCTTTTTCAATCATGTCAAGTGTTTTTCCTGGGCATTGCTCAGGGCCTGGCCAAGGACTCTCTTGGCCAATGATAATCACAATGAAAAGCTTCTGCGTGTGAAATGACCAAGTTTTACGGGAGCTGGGAGAGGACTTGAGCCAAGCCATATTTGACTCAGGGAAAAAGATTAAGATTTCTTTTATTGTAGGGCTTTTTTTGGGTTTAGCCATATGTAAGGGCAGACATTTCATCTGTAGTTTCATCCATAAAAAACAAAATATCCACAGTGTTGATGTTTGTATTTATTAGATTGATTGCTTGAGAGTTTTGGTCATAGATTGGAAAATATACTCACCATAACCTCTGAACTCTCCTTTGAATACACATCATCGAGGCTTTGACAAATGAGGCTCTGCATAATTCTGACATCTCGATAATATTGGTTTTATAACAACACCTTTTGACTAATGGACCAAGTGGATGAATGGATGTCTTTACTTAGATGATATTATTCAGTAAACGCCAAACGTGAAGCAGGGACAAGAGATGAATGAAGAGAGAAATGAAATGCATGCTAAGTGGCTTTCAGAGTCTCCAGAAACATCTGTGACCCCAGTAACGTCACAGTCCCTCTGTTCAACTCAGAAATGCATTACGGTCCCCACGGGGATTGAAGTGAAAACATCTTCCTTCTTTGTTTTAGTCAAACAGTTTCATCTCCAGGGCTGAAGGAGTTTGGTTATGCTTGGTTTTAGTTGTATGGCATAACACGGCCTTGAAAAATGCGCTGTAAGAATCTCCATGTGAAACATTTTCAGTGTTAATTACATATACCACACAGATAGTGACTCAAGAGAAGCAGCACAATAAAGACTGCGGATCACAGCATCTGTTGGTTGCAGCATATGCTCCTTTTCTAGCTCGGGTTCTGTGGTTAACCGATAAATGCATCAAGATGAAATTGTCTTTTAGGAGTGCCCTTTCATAATAGTTCAAACGATATAGCTTTCAGTTGAGGTGCTAATGGATTATGTATGTTAATGACAGACACATTGCTTAGCACTGTGGAACACCTACAAAAACAAACACATCTTCCCTGTGCTCTTCTAGAGAAAACACAAATTCAGAAAAGCCTGTTTTTCTTCTCCTCTCTTCTGTAAACACTTTCCTCCTGGGTGTATGGACTCATTCGCACATTTGGGGTCATATTGCACAAAAACTTTAGTCTGTTTTGTAAATTTTGATCAAACAAAATTGAGGTTCAAAATTTCAACATGGAGGATTATCTGTGGTACAAAACCATATGCTTATTGGCTAATGACTTGCCAATCACCAGTTATTAGTGTGTGGTTTCACAGTCGAACCCGCCGCTCCTCATCACATCCCGTTTTTTTGTGACCAAGATGGCGACTCATCTCGAGGCTTCAGAACAGGAATTCAGAAACCAGTGGGTGACGTCGTGGTAGCTGCATCCAACTTTTATACTGTCTGTGGTAGCAACTTGTCAGTTATAAAGGAAAGCCAGCCTCAAAGCGTGTCCTAATTTGTTGTTCTTTGTGAATCTAATGAAGAACATAGTTTTACAAAATAAACATGTTATATTCAAAAATACTTCAAACTAATGATTAAGACCATAACTTTATCAGAAATTAGTTTTTTTTTTTCTCTGAGGGTGTGGAGCAAGGGAGCTGAGGTACATTCTTCGATGGACATTTATACAGCTGGACTTTATGTTGCAACCAGAGAAGTCACAAATTTAAGACATTTCCACATACATCTTTTCCAAAAAATGTTAACCACATCTTACAGAGCATGTCTAGCAGAAAACACTGAAGACGAACTTCTTTCATGTGCTGCTTTCCACTACGCATCATTGAAACACCTCATTAAGTAATCTGCCAACGCCTATGCGGTGACACATGGTATTATGATTAAAACATCAAGAAACAATTCAATATTCCTGAAAAACCTAATTTAAAGCTGAGGAAATGAAAAAGTATAATGCTAGTTAGCACATTGGTGTTTGCTTTATATGTCATTCTAACCAAGGCATCCGCACCCACCACCTGTCATCTCTCAATCAAATCTGCTCATGATAACAGCCCGAAATCATCATTTCTTATGGGTTGATGCTCCCAAGGCTCACTGTGATCAGTTTCACCCCACCATATTAAATGCTGCCAGGAATCCCGTTGCCTCTAGTGGAATAATTATCTAAAACATGTGCCCTAGTTGCGTTGAGGCTGTTTAAGTTACAGTATATGCTTGGAGCAGATAAATATTGAGGAAAGAGGAAAGCTAATCAAATGATTGAACAAACTCTCTTTTTCTGAATCATGTGTGGAGTAAGAAATACAGTTGAGGTGAAAAGGCATGTGTCTGTCAGGAAGCGTTTTGAGTGTAACCATTTAAAGTGCCCGAAGACAGAATTAAAGTGTGGTAAGGATAACTGATGAAAAAGAATCTTTATGAATAGTAATTTGAGATAGTTTTGAGGCAAGAGGCTTTTAACCAGATTTGCGTACTAAAGGATTATGTGTTTTCAAGGAGAAATGGGTAGACCTCATGAAAAGTGTGGTTTGGTGGTGAAAAAAAAAGCTTTTCTGGTAATGTGTCACCATCATGTGTGCCCAATAACCATTCACATGTGTTTTTGCTCCCTAGGTTTAAAAAGTGTTGCTATTGATGTCTTGTTTCTGCAGCTTCCTTACATTTGGGATGGAGACCTCAGACCGTCATTAAAACAATAGGAAGGCGGGGGCAGGAGTCTCATCTTGATTACTTGCAGATTTAGTCAACGTAAGCACTTAGTGGTCAACCCTTAAGATATTGTGGCTTTGAAACGGTTTTCAGGCCAAAAATGAAGGCTTGGAGAACCCAGGATGTTGAATGGGGTGAATTAGATTTCCCCTACAGTGGTTGTATTAACTCCATGTATAAGGGAACAAATGGCAGTCGATGAGCTGAAGACAGAATGAAAAATAAAGACCAATCTCGAATCAGAATGAGTGCAAAGCTTTTACAGGAGTGGCAAACAACATTTGCAGAGATCTTTCTTGGCAACAAAGGTGCACTGAGGCATTTATTTTTGTTGATCAGTAAAAAATAGTCAACATCAATAATCTTATGAAGGGTTTTGTTGATGTAAAATTGTCATTGTAGAGTGGTAAGGTCTGCCATCTTTGATATCTGACTTTAGAACATGCTGAAGATTTGAGGTTTACTAAATGAATGTAAACAGCTTCATTTGTGTGATAGTAGTTTATTGTAAATGGGCCAGAATTTATGTCTCCTTCTCAACCCTGTTTCTGGATCTTCTACGTCTAAGGTCTCAGTCACACAGGCCTCAAGATCATCTGGCAACTGCCTGGCAATCAGCCGTTGCTAGAGAAAAGTGAGTATTCCCCAACCAGCTGCAAGTGGATGCAGGAAGTTGCTGTGAAATCAATTGCTAAAGCCCCATCACACAGGCCTAGATGCTGGTCAGGGACCCAGAGTAACCACTGGTTCCTAGGGAAAAATGCATATTCCCTTACTAGCTGGGGAGTGATTGCGGGAGGTTGCTTGCTGTCGCTAGCTCCTTGCAATACCTTTGATTGCTAGCAGATTGCCATGGTCGCTTGTAGTTTGTGTGGAAGACGTCAAGTTATCTGCAAACATACAAACTACAACAATTTGGTAGTGACCAAAGCAATCGCAAGGAGGTTTTTGGTGCAGCACCTTCCTTTTAATTGATTTCACCCAGTGATAGTCAGCAACCTCCAGGAACCACTTGCCAACTGGTTGGGAAATGCACATTTTTCTCTAGCGACCAGAGGGGTTGCTAACTGGTCTCTAAGCCTGTGTGACTAAGGCCTAAGGCTTTGATTGTTTTACTGCAGTCCTGTGCCCCTTGTTTGTGAATAGGCCTTAGTCCCAAAAACTCAGTTTTCAATCTAATTGTATGAAAAAAAAAATTGCATTAACATTAGCATAGACCTTTAATGCTTTTGTGACATGCTGTTGGATGCTCATGTCAAACAGAGCTAAGCTTTTCAAAGGCAAGGCTTTCTAACTGGGGGGTGTGAGTGGGCACCAATTCTGCTTCACATTGCAGAAAGACTCAGAGAGATGCATGCATCTATGCATATGGCACAGTAACAGTACCTTTAATAGCACGAGTGTCCAGTGTAACAATAAACTAAATGTCTTTAGTTTTTCAAGTGTTGTTGGGTTTTTTTGCAAACCGAAATTGGCATTTCTTTCATTTCACAGATCAGAAAATTAAGCTGAAAAATAACTGGCAGGTAAATCAATAATAAAAATACCTGCAAGTGGTGAACATGTTAAAAAGCCTTTAGTACATTTCTCAGTCCGCCGTTAAGTTAGTAGTAAGCTACTAAGGAACACCTAATATTTGTACCATGCTTGCCTGTGCAACTCAGTACTCAGACACAGAGAAGAGATGGATTTGTTATTTTTAGGTTGTCCCTCCTTGTCCCATCAGATCCCAGTGATGCATGAGGCTGGTTGAGTCTCCTGCTAACCCTTGGCTGGCCTTTGCGCTCCGCAGGCCGCAGTCGCCCCGCCTGTCTGCCAAGACAGGACTGCCAAACCTCAGTCCCACGACCCTCCCTGTGTACTCACCATATGCGTATCCCAAAACAGTGGTAGCCACTGACAACTGGGCTTGCAAGACTGCCAGTCCTCTGTAAAATACACATACCAAAGGTGCAGATTTGTCATGTAACACCCATGCTAGGATGAATCTCTCGGGTTTACAGATAAAGTGGTGAAAACATAATCTTAAATTTATAATCTGTCCAAATGGCTGCATCTTTAACTGAGACCCTTCATAACTGTGTTCAGCAGCACGGGGTTGAATTTCTACCACAGTGCACTAAACTTTTCTTTGTAAGGAAGGCACTTTTTTTTAATGGCATTGGATTACTTAGGAGCTGGCATCCACTTTCCCTCTTTACACTACAAGGTGGACTTCAAAACAAGTTACAGCAGTTGGAGCGTAATCCAAAACCAAACCGAAGCTGGGGATAACACGGTTACGCTTTCTGCCGTTTGTAATCAATAGCCATTGTGTATCATTTTTCAGTGACTGTGAGTTTTTTGTAGCCCAGAACAGCTGTCAGAACAATAACTCAAACATGTGTTCTTTTTTTTTTTTCTTTTTTTTTGCTACACTTGACATAATTGTCATGTTTCTCTACGCACTGAAAAGTGAGTATGAACCAACTTGATCAGAATCTGAAAAGGATGTGCAAGGGTTTGTGTATTCATGTGTGCGGACCACTGACAACCTTTCCCTTGCGACGGGAAAGCCGTCAGTAGATTGTCGTGTAAGTGATCTGGCTGATAGATTATGCTTGTGGTTGGTATGAGATGGGAGCTTTGTGTGGAGGCTATTTTTTTCTATTTGTGGTGGAAGGTTGCAGTAGGTGGTTGCAGAGAGGATTTGGGGTAGTATAGCAAACATGTGACATGAGTTTCACTGCTGTTTTTGCTTAGGTTGGATCCCCTTCAAACCCAACCCCTCAAAAAACTGTATAATGCATTAATTCAGAGGTGTTTCTAGGCAGAGGTTGATAACTGTTTCTGAGTAAACACAAGTAAACAAAATACTGAAGAATTCTAATCCTGCTGACCATATTGTGAGTTTTACAACTAAACAGCTACAGCATATTGGATACTTGGAATGCTTTTTACTTTAAGCTGAGTTGTGTGAAATTTCTCCTGAATATGGTGACAAATTATTGTTTTCATATTGCCAAACTATTTTTCTGTTTGGCAGATACCTAAAATATGATGAAGTAAAATGATTATGCCATGCAAGCAGCGATGAGACTCCCATTCATCTCAGCATGGGATACTCAATGTACTGTGCCTTAATTATTATTCTAAGTGCCAGGAGCTTCACAAAACCACTAGAGATTCATTAGCTTTGCAGCCTTGGCACTAAACCCTAGCTTCACACATGGCCAGCTAGTAAAAATATAGTAATATGAATAAGGCTTTCTGAGTCAGAACAGGGCTGGCTGCAGAGTACCCAGTGTGCGGGGAGGAAAAGTCAAGTTTGTGATTCTCACCTCATAAAAACCTAAGACAGGGGGAATGAGAGAGGTAGTGTGAGGGCTTGAGGGAATTAAGGTTCAGGAGAGATCGCATGACAGCCCTGCTACCTTTACCCAAAGAAAAAGTTCTAGTATTTGGTCCAGAGATGTAGCAGGAGTGAAGTGATTACACTGACATTTGGTATTTGTTACCTTTTATGTAATCATCAGAAGGAAAGCCTGTAGGAAGTCATCATGAAGCATAGCAAAGGTCTGGTCAACCTTACTGGATTCATAAATGTTTAGAAGGAATATAGCACGTTCATATCTCACCCAATGGCCTTGGTTTACTCTGCAGAGTGAGATAGCCCTTCTCCTTTTCCTGTTTCCTCTTGATAAGCGCCGAAAAGTTGAGAACCATACTAGATAATACAGATAGAGGAAATGTGGAAGTCTCAGTACAACTGTATTGTTTAGCAGTTCTCTCATTGTAGTACAACAGAGTGCTATTTGGAGGAGTGATGACACAAGCTGTATAATGAAGGGAAAGGATGTTATTATTGTAGCTGGTTGGAAATAGAAACCATTTTCCATTGTGCTTAAAATGTTGCTTTATTCAGAAAAGTGGAATAAGCATGGCTCAATGCTGAGCTGTTTTTGAGTTTCAAACTAATTTCCCGTTTCGCCATATAGCCACATTTTTTGGTTTTGCGGTGCAGCATTATAGCTGAAAAACACCAAGTCACTCAGGTTTGGCTCGGTCAGAAACTCATTATTCTGTGTTCAGAAGCATAAAGCATATCATCCCTCAAGTTAACTATCCTCTCTAATTATCGAGCCAGGGATAGGAAACATTTAAGGTAATTTTCCAATTTTGCACTGCCCTGTTTGCACTGCGCTGTTCAATAGTCTGCTCACCCATTTTACATAGGAAAAACTGAGCTTCTTTTTTCTGTGGAGTTAACCTTGTGATGGAATCATTGGCTGGCTTTGCAGGTATTTGGAGCTTTGGAAGATAAGACGAATTGCTCTTTAAGTAAACATGGCAGTTCTGGCTGCAGCAAATCTGCATGATAATGAGTGCTTTGGAGATAAACCAGCCACTCTATCTTTCTTCCGAGGTGCAATTTTAATATTCATGGATCAGTGGCTGTAGGAAAGGCTGTACAGTTATTGTGCTTTCATGACAAGCTATGACAGCTCTGTAATTTCTTTTTAATAGATTTTGGAGAAACTCTTCCATACCTTATAGTTTATCTCCTTTACAGTTTACCCTTTCACTTATTTTCATTTTTTAATCTTATGGGCTGTATTGAAGGCCACTGAATTATGCATGCCTTTTCTTTGGCTAAGAACATAACCAATTTATATGAGCTCTGTGTTATGTGTTCACTTTCACTTTGATAAGAAGCAGACACCAGAGAACTTGGACTGTGTTGATACTATAATTGGTTTCCCCTTGATTAAAAGAAATTCAGTATTAAAAGCTATCAATCATGCCCTTTTCATCTGAGTGTGAGCAAAGGAAACATTCAAAGGCGCTGGCCTATTGTAGATTTGTATCCCTGTTGTGTACACACAGCAAGCGGTCCGATTAGCGATCACTATGGAGCGTGATAGGCCAGCTCATCTGTCACACTACACATATTTCATCAAAAGATACACACAGACATCCCCTCCTACCCCCATGGCGTCCCTGTAACCGTGATACCACATCAAGTTAAACCATTACCGAGCTGACTGACAACGCCAATTCTGTGGTCTCGCTGTTTTTTTCCCCCACTATGACCGGCAGCATCAACTAACAAATAATGTTATCAGCAGAAGAAACATGCTGACATCCTTGCTGGACACAGGAAAGACATGTGTCTAGATAATGAAATGATCCATCTTGCTATATTTTCTTTCACATTAGTGTGCATGCCGTCATTTGTTTTTGAATGAGACGGTTTCTTGTTGATAGCTGAATGCTGATAGTTTCAGCCTGTAGAGTAGCTGAATCTGCTAAATGAGGTGGCGGCCAGCCAGCTCAGGGCAAAGTTAGCAAAATGAGTGATTTCTCCACTGGTTTGGTTCTGGCCAATAGCTTGTTTGGCACCTACCTTCAGTAAAACAGCAAATGGATTTTTTTTTTTTAATCATCTGTGATCACATAGCTGGCATTGTTTTTATCTTTAACCTTTTACATGATTAAAAAATGTGTCATCTCGCAATATCAGTGATAAAGGGATGCCAAAGCCTTTATGTTTCCTAGCGTGCACGATAACATCACAAACCCTGACATGTCTGAGAGCGAGAGCTGTGAAATACAGTTTTAGTTTTATTATGTGAAAATAGTGATGACTTTTTAAGTAATGGTTTAATTACTGCCACCTTAAAAGTCATGTAGCCAATTAATAAAGACAGATTGATCATATTTAACATCAAAGCATTAATTAATGGTAGAACTTCTCTGAGCAGTCTTGTAGGAATGGGGTCTAAATAGATACGTTGATGGCTTGGAGGAAGTAACTAGGGAAGTTAACTCCAAAATATCGATTGGAGAGAAAGCATCTAAATAAATATCAGCAGTACTGAAAGTAGCTGTACACGAAGATACATCTGTGAGATGGTTATAAATAATTTTAAGTTTTATAGGAAGTAAAACCTCAAGTGTTTGCTTCTTATCTGTGGAAACGTTAGAGAAGAGTTCAGTTTCTTTCCATCACCACCTCCTTCTGTAGTATGTATGTATTGAATAACAAAGGGAACAACTTGGCCACAGTCACTTGTAACCCAGTCCTCCATACACTTGTCATGATGTTGTACCATGACATCATGTCTGCTTTTCCCTCCAGTCTATCTCAGAGGGGAATATGGTACTTTTATAGTGTTACACAATGCGTTTTATGATCTTTATAACAGAGTCTCCTGCAGCATTCAAATACAGCTATATATTTTAGAACACCTGCTGATAGTTTGACAAACTTGGATTATATTAAACCTCCTGCAGGGAAGTGAATTTGGCATGTTTTCTTTAATGCACCAAATTTTGTCAGTTTCATAATTCATAGGTTAGTATTATTTGCACTTGCCAATAGTCTCCTGATAGCTGGTGTTTGAGGGCTCAATGAAAACAAGCCTTTAAACTATCTTTGAATGACTTTCAACAGCTTTTGCTTTGTTTGAAGTTAAGGGTCAAATGGATGCTGATTGCACTCTTGGGATGACTCCATTGGTTCCAATGTTAAAGTTGAGTTCAGGAAAACAGTTTTGTTGCACCAGCCATGTTTAACAGATCACAGATCAGAATTTGAAAAGATCTTAGATAATTAGCACCGATCCTTGAAAAGAAGACAGATTTAGTTTGGGTTGGCCCCTGTGGTACCCCCTCTTTAGCTGCTGTTTCTCTCTGCCTAATGCTGGAATGTGACAACTGGTCACGGCAGAAGAAAGAAGGGCCTATTCTGAATTGGATACAGTGCTGTATGGTCTGTTAGTGCAGCTTGCTTGGCCATTACAAATGCTGCATGTGAATCTGACCACGAAAGCTGTCAAAACAGAGAGAAGCCTGACTAGTCCAGAATGTGACACTGAAGGCTGTTTTCTGCAAGGCTTGTAGCCATTCTTTACATACAATGCAAATCCTCCACATTCTCAAAATAGCTGCATTTTTTAAAATTTGGGATTTTAAAAGGGATTTTTTTTTTTTAATCTTTTTTTTTTTCTAATCAGAGACAGAAAGCTTTTGAGCAGAAACAGAATGCTGCTTTGTTTCTCCAGCTGCTCCCTTGGCAGCACTGCAAGAGCGAGATCCTCCACTGGCTCCGTGATTTGTCATCAGCAATTAAACTTGTCTTCATTATAATCTCGATTGCAGATCAAAAGTGATCCGGTTTCTCAAAAGAACTCCAAAGTCTGAACAGAAGTCATGTCTCAGTGGGAAAGACCTGTAGCATAATTACAGAGTCCTTGTAACTTTTGATTAGCCTTCAGGAAAAAAAAAAAGAAAGAAAAAAATATACATTTTTATTTCTGTGTGCTACTTTTAAGGAAACAAGAGAAGGAACCTTATCCTTGGTGAAGGTCATAGACTGCTGGACATTGCCAGTGAACAAAGTAGGCCAGCAAGACCAGTGAGGGAATTTTTGATGGGTTGAGTCCACACCTGGTGCTCTTTGTGTAAATTTGAACATATGTTCATGCAAATTACACAGCTGGACTTCGGTGAAAAGTGAGATGAGAACATTGGCAACCATTTCTCAGACATGGCTCCTCATGACCTGTCAACACCCATCTATTCCCTGTAGAGAATGATCAATGCCAGACACTGTATTTTGCCCTGGTGTTGGAGCCCAATATTTTAATTCAAATATGGAAGAAGGAGTGTTACATAGTGGGGGGGTATGTGTGGACATTTTTATAGGTCAGTATGCCAACACCTGGGGATATTTGGAAGTAGGCCAGTGGAATTGATTGTAGAAGCAGAAGGTGAAGTGAATTAAAGAGGAAAAGGAAAGGGAATTTTACCTGCTGTTAAAAAAAAAGAGATCATGTATTGTGACTGTAATGGCAAAATATTTGGATACAAAAACACTGCTTGATATATATTTTTTTTAATCTTTCCTTATTTGACTCTTTGATAGCACAGTGTAGAGGAAGACAAGCTGTAATGCCACAGTACAGTTTCTAATTTGGACCTAGCTGCATACAAACAGAGATGGACTAGGAGAGGGTTAAAATACCCCCCCCCCCCCCCAAAAAAAAAAAAAAAACCTTAATTGCTCACTGTAAGAGTTCAAAAAGTTATGCTTAATGAGGCAGGAGAATCCAAACCACTGACAAAACACAAAAGCAGAGAAACCCAAAATGCGGAGAATGACAAAGAAGATTCAGGAATATGTGGGAATGGAGATGACAAAGGAAGAAAGTAAAGACTAAAGAGCAAAAACGGGGGCAATAAAGCACAGGTCATGTCAGTCAGAAAAATAGCAGCACAAAGAATAGATGTAAAAAGAAAAACACAACAGGAACTAGTCTTTGAAATGAAGCAAGAAGTAAACTGAAAACGAGGGACAAAGAATAAACTCACAGGTTCTTTGAAAAGGAACCAACATTCAGAAACACAAAGGAATAAAACTAAACGGGTTATTAAAAAATACAACCCCCCCAAAAAAAACATGTACATAAGGCTACAATGGCCGAGTGGGGTTGTCAAAAAACAAACAAACAAAAAACTAAAATACAAAACAAAACTGACACACACACACAAAAATACTATCAGGTTAGATATCCATTTGCAATAGTATTAACCTACAGTGCCTTCTTGTGATGACACACAGCTTAACAACACAGGCACAGGCCCCTCCTCTCACTAGCAGCTGAACACATGAACAGCAGCACAACAATCACCCCAGTCTCTAGGAAGAATTCTGTGAGGTCAGTACAGCTCCCATTTCAACAATATTGAAGTATTGAGCAGTTATCATATAGATTAACCTGGCCTGCAAACACCTTAACATTAGCCATTTAACTATTAACAGTTACCCACATTAGCTGTCTGTTATCATTAAAGTAGTGGGTAGCAGCTATGGCTAATGATAAAATGATAGCATTAATGTTTGAGGTAGGTAGCATAATTGTGATAAAGTTACTTTTTTAAAATTCCAAATTGAAGTTGAGGAAAGTCTACCAGCAGCTAGACAGAAACACCTGCAGTCTACCTTATGAAATGTGCTTGATCAGCAATGAAAATATGATGCCATGTCACCAGATGCACAGGAAATAAACAGGGCCTTAGATGAATACATTTGCTTGCTCAAATCTTCCACGCCAATATGAATATAAAATATTAAGGTACCTTTGTTTGTAGAGCCTCATTGAGAAGTGAGAAGCTAATGTTACCATAAAGAAGTTAATATTGCAAAGTCAAACAGCCCAGCTATTCTTATATTTTTCCATCTGTGATGCAGGATTTCTCAGGTTGGTGGCCTGATCTTGCAATAAGAGAGAGAACAACATTAGCCTAGATTAGTCCTAGTACAACAACATTAGGGATATCCCCTGCTGGATTGTGCCATAGACCTCTGGTTGATTAAATGGCAGTTTTAATTGAAATATAATTATAGACTAATATTTAATCAGGGTTTTTCCTTTCCGCACTCCTTTGGAGTGTGACTACTTAGAAAAGCCCAGTCAATCGGCATAAAATGTGAAGGAATAGACTGTATTGCTTCAATGACCATTTTATGAAAATGTCTATTATGCTTGATCAAATAAACCAACAATTTATAAAAATGGTTCATTTGTTTTTCCAATGCTCTTGATTTTGAGGTTCACCAAAAATGCCTTATTTTTTTTTTTACATTTAAATGGTAGTTTGAAACTTAAGTATAAACGGCAGGCCTGTTGCTTGTTTTCGCATATTATGAGTAGATAAAAAATGGAACGCAGCAAATTAAGACCCGAGTAAAACGGGCTTTTCTTGTAGAAGCAACAATTAATGCCAGCAAGCTGAGATACAAGAACAACAACAACTGTCTTGCATTTTAAATCATATCCCCATCCTGTACACAACCCTGATTTCTGTATTGTTTGACTAAGTCAGGGTACAGCACTCTGTCCATTTTTAATCAAGCATCACATTTATCACTGGATGCAGGCGACTTGCGGAGGCGACCCTAATTACACATCTACAGTCAGACACTGTAATTAACTGTCGAGCCCATACTAGATGCAAAACTGAGAGGTGATTGGCTGCTCGTTTGCTTTTTGGTAACATTGCTGGAGGTTGTTCTGGCTGGCTCTTACTGGTGGGATTGAGGGTGTTAGAGTTGGCCACTGTTTCAGTGATAAGAGCTGGCTGTGTGGGAAACCCTATAAAACTTACAGCATCCATTGCTCCTGGACATTGGGCTCATTTAAAAGTGTTTCACACTGTGAGTGCTGTTGGGCACAGTACTGCACAGTATGGCATATTTATTGGGTGAGGCTTAGCAGAAATCTATAAATTTCACATTAGGACTCCCATCTTGATGTATACGGGATAAACACAACTATATGTAAGAGTTTCTGGTGGTCTGTGGGGTTTTCATGAAGGTGTGAAACTGTAATTTGTTACACTCCCCAAACCTTAGTCTCTAGTGTTTTGCAGCATTAATGCATTTACTCATTTCTACAAATACTAACAACAGAAAATCTCTGCAACAAACTCAAGCTGCTATTCTTCAAGGATAAACAGTTGTGCAACTCCAGTAAGTTAACACTAACCCCTTTCTAGATAAACCTTTTTTGTGGTGCGAGGTCTGCCCCCTCCTTAAATCCCAACTAAGTCTTTCTTTTCACTGCACCTGTTCTCCTCCCCCCCGTGGCAATGTAAAGCATTAGATTTATTAGCAATTGATTTCTCATAGCCTTCCTGCTGGTGAGGCTGAGGATTCATCACAGCCTTTTATTGACACCGGCTCTCAGGAAATGCTGCAGGGGCCCCGGTCACCATTTTTAGCTGACGTGGCAGTGGAGGCATTGTAGTCAGATCGCTCCGATTTTGTGGGACAAGCGTAATGGGAAGTGATCAATCAATCACTTAGATGCAGATAAAGACTGGGCAATCAGTCTTCTGAAAAACAGATGAGGGAGTCGCACTTTCAGTGATTAGGTTCATAATCTTTTAACCATTAATTCTATATAGTGACAGTGGGTTTTGTTCAAGAATTTGAAGGTTTTAAATAAAACTTTGCTTCCGTGTATAAATTAATGGATGGCACTATATTACAGTAGTGCTGAGAATTGGATCAGTTGATTTATACCAGTTTTGACTGTCCATTAAGCATGGTGATAGAAACAGGAGATCCTTATTTTACCAGCAGAGTGGAAGTATTTCCTGGCAAAAAAAAAAACAAAAAAAAGGTTGCTTGTAAAAGGACAAAGCCAGCAAAGCTAATTGCTTCCTGGCTCTAAACTAAAGCTAAATAGACAGAAGTAATTTTCAGTAATTCAGTGACTTCTTTTTCCTCAAATATGTCACTTCAGGCTAAGATGTAAGGTCTGCTTTCTTAAAGTGTCCTGTAACCTTACCAAGGCTCTGCAAAGCTCTTTAATGTATGTCATTCAGCCATTCACCTATCAGTGGTCGCCAAACAAGGTAACAGCACATACACTGAACCGGCATCACCATCAACATCACCCAAGCAGTCATCATTTTTGCAAGATGCACGAACCAGTGATTATTATATATTCTCATATAGCTACACTCATGTTTTAGACTAATGCCCATTCACTCTTTGTTTCAGCCATCAACTCCCAGCCTTTAGTCAGTGCTTTTCAGACTAATTAAAATAGATATTACAAGATCAAACACCTGTGAAACTACGATTGATATTCAGGAAAAAGACTTAAAAATTGTTAAATTCATTGTCAAGGTCTGATTAGTGCAGCTAGCCGACCCTGCGCTGTTTTGACCCGTTGTTCGACTAATCAGGAAACCGGCTTCACAGGGGACATGAAAGCAAGTCCATTCCCTGACAAAAGAGAGAGACAGCCAGCTTCCTGATGTTTAGCTCACGCTGTTTCTCCCTCTTTGAAGCTCAGAGCACCCGGAAGAAATCTGTTCCCTGACTCGCAGACTGAGGATGCAGAGGCGCCTTTATCTTAATCAGGAACGACTTGACCTGAAGCTAACACAACTGGACTGCAGTGATGAGGCACAAGTGAGAGCTTAAGATGGATTGCAACAATTAAATCAGCAGATACTTATAATATTTAATTGAGCTGAGACCAACGATTGAAGCGCTGGTATCCAATTTTCCATTAGGTATCACCACAGTTTATAGATGACATAAAGCTAGTGTATCTATTTTATTGTAAGAAATTGCGAGTATATTGCTGATGATGACAGAATGACAGGAAACTGATGAACTAAGTGAGAGTTTTTCATTTAATTTAGTCTTTTTTGGCCCATAGTGTGTGCACACAAGAGTGTATAAATGCAAACCTAATATGTGGATGCAAATGTATGTTTTTTTTTTTTTTTTACAGCTCAATTATGCGTGTGCAGTGTGTTTCAATAGAATGCAGTGATTGAGAAAGACTGGCCTTTCCTTTACAGTGTTTGTGCAAGTTTTGTATATATACAGCTAGTGGGAAAGTGGGCCACCTTTATACAGTAAACATTCTTCTTATAAACACTTGGTCAAGAAGCATTTCCTCAGAGTAAATGTATATCTATTGGAGGGATTTGTGACCAAAAAAATAGCTGCAAATATGCACATTTCCTGAATTAATTGCTGCTATTTCACATTTATGTGAAGAGTTATAAGTCACTTAAATGATCAGTTCATTCAGCTGAATGTGGGTTGTTTTTTTTTGGCACCCAAGGGAAACTACTGGGAGCTGCACGATGGGCTATTAAATCAATAGAAAAATAGATCCGCCAAACAGAGAGAGGCGAAAAAGGAGTCTAGTACCATGAATACAAAGTAAGGTTCATCTTGTGTCTGAGGTTTTCTTTCAGTTAACATAAAAAAAAGAGAAAATCCTGCCAGTTTTCATGGCATCAAAACCCAGTTATATGGAAACTCCATCCAGCAGCTGTTTATCAGTGTTAACACATTTTAGTTGATTGAAAGAAACAATTCTTTGTATCTGAACTAGGCATAAAATCAGTTAAATTAATATCAGGTTTTGTCTTTCACACAAGGAAAAGGAAGAGGCTCTGAAAACCTTTGCATAAATCTTTCACCAGGCCACTGGCTACATGGCTTTTATGAATGCTATCTTGGACATTTTTATACCATATTTATGCCACTTTGGCTTGGGACAAAGTGTGGGAAACAAGCAGTGCTACTTATGGTATTGTTCTGCCTGCAGTGCTGATGACGTGTGATGTTTAAACACACCCTTAACGCTCACTTCCTGAGCTTTCAGCCTACAGAGACACAAACTAAACACATACAAATGTTGATAAAAAAAAAAAAAAAGATTAATGTCTCTGTTCTCACCGAGTCTCTGGCATAATCACTTTATGAGGAGGAAAAATATGGTTCAAATACAAAAAAGTAGGTTTACCAAAGTTAATTAATTGAGGTAATAAAATCTGGTGTCTGGCGTCTCTTTGCCCCACAGCGTCTCACTCATCTTCATCACCACCTCCTCATAGCCTGTCATGTTGTAGCAACATGCTGACGGGCTATAGCAGATGCTAATCAGCCAGTGAATGACTTCGGGCAAGCCAGCAAACATAATAGTTTTACACTTGATTTTTGCAGTCAATATGAAACCAAAATTCTCCAGACAAGGTTATGTGTTCAGCAGAAGTTATTATGTGATCTAACCGGCTTAAAATAGAGACTCAACATACTTTTGAAGCCCATAAATCGAGCTCTGTGACACACCCCTCTGCCAAGATTTGATGTGTTAGGTGCCTCATGGGATTTTTTTATTCTCAGCTATATCTGTGGCATCTACAAGAAACAAAGCCTCCAACAGCTGGATTAGGACACTGTATTGTCAAATCACATGTGTGAGAGACTTAAGCACACATACACATAACCCACAGCCCTAAATCCGATTACTTGTTGACCTTGGCTTCTGTGCATGCCTCAGAAACTCTGTTGCACTATATGATCACTTTCTAATCCTGTTAGCATTGGATTAACACAGAAGTTATCTGGACCCTGACATCCACCTCATACACCAGCCCTCTCTTTAACACGCTGGCCTTTATCCCATTGTATGTGAGACTGAATTGAAATGAAGAGGAGATCAATATCTGCGTTTTGTTGCAGTGCCGTTAAAATGCAAATTATTTTAAGAAGTCAGGTTTCTAAATCTATTTATTGACAAGTGTTTTTTTTTTTTTTTTTTTTTTGCATAAATGTCTTTAGAGGCATATACTGTTACTTTAATAATTCAGATAAGCAGAGATGGTACAGAGAACATATATGGATTAACTAGGGTGAATTAATCTGGAAAAGAAAGAAATGGGAAAATAGTGCAAATGTAAATAATAGGAAATTTATATTTTAGAAAAAAATAAATGCCATATTTGGCATATTCATTTATTTACAGAGTCACTTATTTATTTATTTATTTAGGAGTTTGGCATTTATGTCCCACCATGACAATAATTACCTTCCGAATGAAATGAGCGCACAAACACATGATAAGTCTTGCAGCTCTTACTTGTTTATAGAGATGGTGGTTCTCTAATTAAACTCTCCACCTGTACACATTTTCCGCTGTGCCAGTGTGATATGAATTTGTTTTGTCCCCCCAGTGTGGACAGTTTTTCTGCTCATAAAGTTTTAATTATCTGCATTCCTGATACTTCTGCACAAAGCCAGCAGCATCAGTGGCGTGTTTACTTCAGCGGTGTGCCAGACCAAGATTAGCATTGTGTGAATAGGCCGGTCTGCTGCCGCTCTCTGTCTGCGAGTTTAATTAGCACTCAGACTGCTCAAGTAAAGGAGATGGAAATTTAATTGATCTTGGCCAGACGAGGCATATTGTAAAAGGCTTGGAAGTGAAGCAGAATCTAGTAGGAGATAAGGTTCTAGAGGCTGATGGTGACGATAAAGAGAAAGGTGCAGGACAAAAGAAATGAGATGGAGGAAATGGACAAAGTGGTGTTGACTTTATATAAAGCAGAAGTGAATAGAGATGGGAACATGGATCTGCATTAATAGAAGAAAATGGATAAGAAGTGAAAGGAAACAGGACCAAGAGGTGATGATATCTATGAAATAATGTCTAGGCCGGCATCCATTAACAGTGCTGTTTTATGATGACTGGCTAATCCATCTCATTACTGCCATCAGGGAGCAGGAGGATGCACTCTGCTAAAAAAGGCTGTAATTCATCCAGTTCTGATTATGGCAAATGATGGCAGTTTATACCAGACATGTTTACTACAGTATAGTGGAGCAGGCTGGCCACTGTGCATGCTGCAGGCGTACAAGCTGGACAAGAGCCCAAATATTTAAAACAGGCTCAAGTGTAGTGTTTTGCAATGTTGTTAATACTGCTGTCCTTTTATTAGAGGTCGCAAAAACCGTGTAATATAATGATTTATTCAGTCAGCACACAGTGGGACAGAAATCTGTAAACTGAACTTTAAAAGGTTGCAGTTAAGGAAACAAGTTTTCGACGGGATGCAGTTTGTTTATCTTGGGATTCGAGATTTTAGCTGATGTACGACAACGCACACGCACACTCCCCTTGAAGCCTCGACCCCTACAAAGAGGAGATCCGGTGACTTTGTTGTGCTAGGGTCTGTTTTGGTCTTTCTGACATACATTTTTTTTTATCAGATGGTGAGTGTGTCTTTGCAGGCGTCGGCCTGCCTGACAGTCTTTTTGTGATACCAGAAACACAACACTACAATACACCAACATCACTCTTCAGGCCAACTTGTATGTGTATCAAACAATCTCCTGTTTACGCTTCCTAAAATGTAGGAATTTACTTTTATATCACTGTAAACTGAATATCTGGGTTTTGATAAAAATTATCAGTTTGAATATTCAATTCAATTCAATTTTATTTATATAGCGCCAAATCACAACAAACAGTCGCCCCAAGTTATGTGAATTTATGCACGGTATAATCATATTATTATGACATTTGTGAAATAAAAAGTTAGTTCATCCATATTTTTCACATTCGGTATAGGGAAAAAGCCTGGTGTGTGTCTGCAGGCAATAACAACACATGAAAAAGCAAATGACTGGTGGTGAGATCACCGCTTGGAGAGGTTCATTTGCATAATGAAAAAAACACATACCCAAATACTGAAAGACAGCCAATTTTCTTTCCACTAAAAGCAGCAGACAGGTGAAAGTAGACCTCACCCCATCACAAATTGATCTAAAGAGAAAAAAAAAAAAATCCCTGCTCACTAATGTGTCTTTTCAGACACTGTGGAAATCCCTCATTTTACCTCCCCCCACCAAAAAAAAAAAAAAAAAAAGGGAAGAAAATTGAAAAGACCAAACCCTGTCCTGTACTTTGCGGATTGTGAATAGAGTGCCCTGCAGCCTGCCTGCCTGCCCCACATACGGCGTTTGAATACAAAAGACCCCCTTCTGTAAGAGCAATCACTATGGGAGGCCACTCTATCTGCACCGCTGCAGAGACAGGCCTCAATGAAGCCATCAGCACAGGCTCTCTTGTCGCACAATCTCACATGTGCGCGTACTTGCAAACACAAAGAATGGACATGTCGCATGTAACCATTTATTCCTTCGCGTGCACATGCACAGACCCATTGCCAAACTCTCATGGGTAATGCATTCTTTTCATCCTCCGGTGCCGGGCAGAAACAGGGAGGGAGATGAGTGGTTGGTGCTGATTTGAATATTTAAATTATTTATCACCGCAGAGTTTTGAGACCCGAGACATGCAGAGGGACACAAGGGAGCTGGGTGAGACTGAATCGAGCCGTGTATGGATTTGATGGTGTGCTAACTAAGTGCCCGAAGGGAGAGGATAGCGAGAAACATGAGCAGAGTTGCAGGTTTTCTTGGACACGATATTTATTCGGCTTCAGTAAACAGCCAAAATGTTTTAGGGGAGTTTTGGGGATGATCATCGAACCAGTAGTAACGTGAAATTATTTTAAAGGCTTTGCACGCAGGTGCTTTTAAAAACTTTGATTGCTGATAAGCATAGGATATATTTATTTTTCTTGTAACCTGAGTCCTCCTGTGCTTCACACTATACTGGGACTGTAAATCATTTCAGAAATAACAGCTCACTGTGGAACTACGGTGAAAAAGGAAGAGGGTTTTCAAACTGCATGATGTAATGCACTGGCTCCTTAGAAATATTATATGCTGTAACTGAGAGCCTGAGAAATACACAATGCTTTTCCCTGACAGAACAATCTTGGGAAATGGAGGAATTTACTAGAGCTCACGCGATGACAGGGCTATGGGCTTGAAGGAAAAAACATTTAAATTAATTCCTTGAGCAGTTATTGTTTTGACATTGGATCTGCAGGCTAATGGTTTGATTTTTTATTTTTTTTTGCTCTCTTTGCTGTCAGTCTTTTA
Source organism: Archocentrus centrarchus (assembly GCF_007364275.1). Classification (NCBI taxonomy): domain Eukaryota; kingdom Metazoa; phylum Chordata; class Actinopteri; order Cichliformes; family Cichlidae; genus Archocentrus; species Archocentrus centrarchus. Next base: position 10,679,552 of record NC_044368.1, read on the forward strand.
CTTTTATCTTGTCTTCTCTTACAGGCTGGCAGCTCAGTCGCTTTCTTGCAGTCTTTCTCGCTCCTGTCCTCGATTTATACGCTCAGCTCTGAGTTACAGTCTCTAGACAAAGGAAGTCCCCGACTGGCCCCTTTTGCTGTTCTTTTCCTTCCCGAGCGTGCCATGCACAAACACAGAAACATTGCAAATGATGATCAAACCCAGAAAGAGAGAGAGAAAGGGGGTGGGGGCTGCTACTGGGTCAGTGTTAAAATCCTGGAAACACAAAGCTGTTGCAATCAGCCTCACATAACTCAGGCTTCTTGTAGCAATATAAAAATAATATATGCAGCCTGGTTAAATGAAAATCAGCATTGTCCTCAGAGGATAAGAAAAGCTAGAATTAATCTGCTTGTTGTCATCACCCAGCTGCTTTTAATTGGCAAGTCAGCACTCAGATCAGTGGATCTGGCCATCTTTTGGTTTTCGCCATGTTATAAATTAAACACAGTTTCCTCTTATTTTCTGTTCCAACCCTTGGTGGCATTTTTCTTTTATTGTGGGCTTCTCTGTTTTTTTTTTCTTTGATTTTTTTACATCCACTATAATTTGATCTACAGTAATATTTTCTTTGTCTGCTCCAGTCACCTCGTAGGTACTCATTAGGCTGCATTCTCTACAGCATGAAACCCTTCTCTGAAAACCACTCTGCCTCAGTGATACTTGACATTGCATCAAATTACTATCCATCAAACACTCAGCAGATTTTTAGTGCCGGCACTGGTATTCTGGTGTTTTCAGTCTCCTTTTCATTTATTCGTTACATCAGTCCTGCTTTTCAAATGCTGCTGTCATTTTTATGGCTTAGCAGCTGTGGCTAAAGGCAATTTTTTTCAAGTTGTCCACCCATGCCGTTGTCATAAATGCAATACATCTTCCATGCATTGATAGGATGTCTTTAGATTTCGCACTTGGACTCAAGGAACTGATGAAAGGTCAAGGACACTGGGGGGGTAGGGGGGTGCACAGGCCAGTGTATTCCTAAGGCTGGTCACAAGGCTAAAATCAAATATTTGATGTCATCAATAAGATTTCCATACCAAATCAGTTGAGGTCCAGTTTAACCACAACCACCTCTGGTGCTGTTGACCAGCAAGGTGCCAATGGAGTGAAAACTGCTACTGTTGGCCGAGGACAGAGGACGAGTCTAAATACCTGGCTTCAACCATTCAAAACAATTGACTGTGCACAAGAGAGGGGAAGAAGAGGGTGCAGGTAGGGTGGAGTGGATGGAGATGAATGTTAGGGATGATGTATGACAGAAAGATAACAGCAAGAGTCAAGAGAGGCAAGATTGAGATGGTTTGGATATGTGGTGAGGAGGGATAGTGGCTCTACGGGATGAAGGATGTTCAAGTAAGTTTAAGGATGCCTGGAGGTGTTTTGTGACAACCCAGACTTTTGTTAAAATGCATGCATGTACTGCAGTGTTTGGAATACACTGTTAATGTGTGGGATAGCTGTGCAAGCTTTGTCTTTCACTTAAAAAAAAAAAGTTTTTTGGGGGGAGATTCTCTCACAGGGCTTCGAGTTGTTGTAGCAGCCATCCCATTCATCAGTCTCGGTCCCTGCGGTGATCTTCATTTGTTGCAGTCTGTCAGTGTACACGAATGCAGCTCATGTCCCTTGGTAATGAGCCGCTAATTATGAGAATCTGCAGCAGCTTCGGGGGTGTTATACCACCTGTCTTTGTGTGTGTGTTTGCAGGTACTCGTGACATATGCACATGCTGTGTGTGTGTGTGAGGGCTCAGCAGTTTGCACATGCCTCCGTGTTTAATCAAATACTCTGTGGTGTTCTCATTGCATTTGTCTATTAAGTTAACATATGAGTGCATGATTAACTAGATGAAAAACTATTCCAAGTTCCTGTCTATATGTACACAATTCAGATGAATGATTTTTTTTTTCTTCATTACAAAATAGCTTTTGCAAAGAAATCTATTCATATGCACATTTGCAAATGCATTTTTAAACAATCCGGAGCTTAAAGCTGCTTTAATGTTTTATCCTGAAACACATCTGATTTATTCCTTTTGTTCTTTCAGCCGAGCCATCAAGACCAACCCGGACCTTCTCCCTGAGACTCCCTGGACCAACATCCTGTATGACGACTTCTGGGGCACCCTGCTCACTCACAGTGGCAGCCACAAGTCTTTCCGTCCACTCTGCACCCTATCCTTCCGTCTCAACTACACCCTGCACGGCCTCAACCCCTGGGGCTACCACTTATTAAATGTGGTGCTGCATGGCCTGGTCACAGCCCTCGTCACAGCCTTCAGCCGCCCGCTGCTGGGTGGGGGATTGTGGAGCCTTTTGGCAGGCCTTCTTTTTGCCTCCCACCCGATCCACACTGAAGCAGTCGCTGGTGTGGTGGGAAGGGCGGATGTTGGTGCTGCTTTGTTTTTCTTGCTGTCTCTTCTCTGCTATGTGAGACACTGTGGACTCCGAAGGGTGCAACACGGGGCTTTCCAGACCAGGCGATGTGGTGGAAGCTCCGTCATCAAGTGCTGGGGCTGGATGCTGGGCAGCCTGTGGTGTGCAGCAGCCAGCATGCTGTGGAAGGAGCAGGGGGTGACGGTGCTGGCTGTGTCGGCTGTGTACGACCTCTTCGTGTTCCAGAGGTTCCGGTTTCGCCAGGCAATTCTCCTCCTATTAGGAAAGGTAAATGAATGCTTGCCGCTGGGATAAGTGTCTGTGTGTTTTCAGTGACTCTTGTCTTGGCATCTATACATAACCAATTTCCTCTTCCTTCCCTTAGAGGTGAACCTCAGCCCGCCAGCTGTTAATGGTTCCTGGATTATGTTTTGTGTGTGTGTGTGTTTAACAAGCTTTTGTTTGTGTGTGAATTGTGTGTTTGCCTTTCATTAGGAGTGTAATTAGGAAAGCTGTTTGCTTATGCAGACCCCGCAGTTGGTGCATGAAAAATAAGCTTTTCTCTTTCTCCTGCTAAACAGGAAGATGGGAAGTTTTCCACTTCCTTACAATGCTGCCACCACCTTCACTTTGCTGCAGTAAATAGATGCACAGTCATGCAAGGAAATCTAAATTAGGACCTCAGCCTTGTGTGTATACATGTGCATTTGAGGAAACGGAGCTTGGACAGGAAAAAGCTATTTCAGGGGTGAGTTGATTTCCCATTTGAAGGTGACAAAAGGTGTGTGCAGAGAAGCAACAACACATCCTTCTCAGGTGTATTATTTGGTAAGCTGCCCAAGAATACTCAGATGTATGCACACAAAGATAACATGTGCTTCCTCTGCAGGGAAGGTCAGCATGACTCCCTTTTTTCCCTTCCAAAGTAGAGTTATTTAAGGAGGACAACCTTGACGTGGTGACTCATCTGATTATGGGAAAGAGTGTTTGACTCCACACTCCTCATTTGATTAGAGAAACTGCTCTTCAGCCAACATGATGGCCCTCGTAAAATGCATAACTAGTGTAATAAAAAGTCCCCTTGGGTTTACTGGGCAAGGACAGTCTCACTCTAAATGTGCGTGTGTGTGCATGAGGATCTGTTTATAGAGATTTCTTCTTGTGGAAACATCTATAAATACCTATGTTTGTTTCAAGGTTTGCGATGCAACCTTGCACAGTACATCTCAAATGTCCTGTGGTACTTTCTGGTGTGCATAAAGTGTCAGCACATTAGTGTCTTATTTACAGTATGTTACCAACGTCCAAATGAAAACACATTCTTTACCATCGTGTTTCTGGCAGAATAATTACCCATGACTGTTATTCAAAAGCTTGCAGTGAGTGGCCCAGCGAGATGAGAGACTGGAGAAGTTAGTCTGTTTCTTGATGCTGTTCTTGGCAAGAGTGACTGAATTGTATGTGTATTCACAGCCACTAGACCATAGTAAATACAAAATAACACCTACCTTTCAAATTCTACTCAGTCATCTAGTAAAACCAGAAGAAGTAAAAACATCCCAAAGAAGCTACACGGCAAGACAAAAGGTGTAAAAAGTGCAACAGACCATCATATGCAAATGATTATACAAATACTTCAGTATTTGCATGTGCTGAGGCAGAAAAAAAATTGTAATCCAAACCAAGGCACATGAATGACAAAGAAAACACAATGCTATACAGTATATACTATGGCCTAACCCTTTTAAACCTGTTTTGCTCTATAATGCCATTAGAGACTGTGAAAAATTAGTTTTAGATTCTATAGAGAATATATTTTGCATCATGTTTTTATCACATTTTGTTCCAGACTGGAATATTCCAACTTTTTATAAGTTAAAGATTAATATTGCTAATGTATAAAGGGACTTTAGTAGAACTTAAACATGTGAAGGACTAAGGTGAGAGCGTCTGCAAAAATCCAGTTGTCAAAGACAAAAGACAAAAACTGATGTGCAAAGGTTAGCTGGGTAGCTGCTACACTGGGGGGGCTTAGCAGTTTGTTCAAGTTAATAGGTCAGCTAGCATCAGGTAACATTAGCCAGAAAAAGATAATTTCATCTACTAAAGCAAGTTCAGTCAAGCATGCAATTTTTATTTTTTTTTTGGTACCAGGCTGTAAACATTGACTTGTTTTTGGAGGGAGCCTCACTAAAGTGGAGCTCGAGGTATTGGCATTCGCATGTTGGCTTAATTTTTAAGCCCCAGAGGTTGCCGTGTGTACCCAGTTCTAACTTGGACAAATTGCGAGCCATCTAATACACTCTTGATTGGACACTTTCGGCTAATTCGCACACACACTCCCAGGGCTGACTTGAGAGTTGAATGTTGATTTATAGCTCAACTTATTGTGTATTTATAAATCTGTATAGCAGATATTAACAACAACTTGCACTTCTTTGCACACACAATAACCCTGGTCAGCAACCTTGTGCCAGCCCACCAGGTCGGTGCCAACCCCCAGCAGCTCCTGTTGCTGCCGGCACATCTGGCTCATTTATCAATCTGGCAATGCCCTTGTCTGCTGGCCTAGTCACAGTTATCTTGGCAGAGAGCTCATTACGTGCTGGGGCCAACCATGGGGGCAATCATTTCCTCCATTATGAGCCAGACGTCTTGGGACACATGGGAAAACAAGGGAGATGGATAAAGGGAGAGAAAGAGCAAGCAAGGGAGACGGAAACTATGCTCTCACTTCCTTTCCTTTATCTGTTCTTGGTTTTTCTAGCCCACGGTGCCCTAAAAGCACTTTGGGAATGGAGGACTCTTCCGTTACCACTGAGACATAATCAGTTGCCATTGAATTGGATAGCATCTTAGGTGGAGAGACTGCAAAGACGTGTCTCAGAGAACAATGCTGTATATTATGATTTTGTCTGAATAAACGTTTTTCCCCTTTCCTACAAATGAAGTTGAAGAATGCAAAATCCTCAACATCACACCACCTAACTGCCGCCTCACAGCACCTATGAGCAAAAAAAGGAAATGCTCCAAAAGCAGCTCCAGCGCAGCAGAGGGGACAGGTGTGTTTTGACCAGCTCTCCATTTCTCATCCTGTTAACTCCCTAATAAGACTGAGATGAGATTTCAAAGGAAACAAGGTAGGATGGAGGGAGAGTTAGGTGGTGATAGATGGAAACAGATGAAGGTGTGGTGTTAGCGCCGCAGTGTATTGAGAAAACAAAATGAGGCTTATATCCCAGACGTTATGTCTTTGTTTTGCTATTCTGAGTTTGTCAGTGGCAAAAACAAGCATGTTGATAAAGGGCTTAGGAAAATAGTTTGTTTTTCTTTGTGTTAGGAAAAATCACAATGTGAACATCGTTCCCGTCGGGGTTGGTAGCAGGTCTTTGGAATGATCTCTTGGATGAAAGGGAAGTTTTATCCAAACCACAGAACCAGAGCTACCGGAAACAGAAATAATATAAATTTCTTAGAGTCTAAATACATAACTTAGCAATATTATAGTACTTTTATATGCAGCTGGTGCATGGTGTTTTTGCTAAGATAATACATCCAAGATAATACGTGACCCGTGAAGCTATCGCCATCAGCTGGGAGACAGCTTCTCAAGCACTAGGTTGGTATCTGTTTCATGGCAACAGCACAGAAGGCCTGAGGTGCCTGAAAAACATGAATATCAGCGATTACACCGTTCAGATAAAGCATTACATGAAAAGCTCTAAATCCAAGGTGTGTAATTAAAAGTAGTTCCTGAAGAAAAATAAGGCTCGATTAGATGATAGGACTTTGTGTACTCTAATCCTTCACAGTTTACACTTTGAATTTCTCAGTGCAACATTAACGTACGCACCTATAGCCTAATGACAGTAACTGTTTTAGCAGAGGCAGATGGACAGTGGGGGGATTTCATAGCAGCCTCACGAGGTTGAAGTTGAAGTGTTATGGATTTCGCCTCCTCATTTGTCTCAATGAACACTCCAGACACACAGATTAAGGTTAGTTTAACCATCTGACGGCTTGATGAATGTCGTGCCAATTATCCCGTAGCAGAAGCATTCAGCTATGAAATGATGGCCTCTGTTGCAAGATCTGCTGCATGCTCTTTATTTAGCTTGCATTCCTGTGGATGTTGGCAAGGCAAACGCAGTTTTATATACTTAACCCCAGCCTCTCTTACTTTGTAAAGTGTTCCAACTGAGAACAACCAAACGTTCATTTTAAGGCACATATACTGAAGCTAAACGTTTTATGTGCCTTAAATTTCAAATGTTTTGCTCTGTGGAGAAAATCTAACATGAAAGTTTGTGAATTTTGTTTATACGTAAGAAAAAAAAAATTGATGACTGCATCAAGGTCTTTTGACACTTCCTATGTCACAGGTATATTCAATATAAATCCAGTCTCAGTCAACCCAGCAGGTGAAATTACACAAATACTACAAAGTTCCACCACCATAATCATACAGAAGATGGACTGGGCTGATTAATTTGACTACTGAATCGTTAGTAATGAGTGAGGTACCAGGAGAGGTTGTGGAAATGTTTAAAACTGCCCAAGTATTTTGAAACTAAATGGTGTATGAATATACATTCAGGATGGTGGAAATATAGCATCAGAATTAAAGTTTGCTATGGTTGTCTGGAGTTTCTAGGAAGGAGGAGCTTATTCTCCACATTTTTTACATATTATCCTGTTGTCAATTGGAGCAAAACAAAGTAAACCTCATCAGGTGATATCTTCTCCTGCTGACCAACCAGCCTCACACACTCTTGGGCCCCAAGAGTTCTTGATTGCTGATGTTGGAAGCACGGAGAGATGATTGTTAGAATGGGGACTGTGAAATAGATGTATAATTTGCCTTTAGAAGTACTTAAATTGACCTAAAATATAGGCCATGGTAATGCAAGTCTTTGGACAGCTAACATTGTGTCTGATCACAATCATTTCACAACCAAATAAAAAGTCAATCAAAAGTTGTATTACTGTAAAAAACAAAGGCACGCATTTTCTTTTTTCATAGGTACAATATGATAACAACAGTAATTCCTGGTTTCTAAAAACCAGGAATTACTGGTAACCACTTCTGTGGATTTTGGCATCTGAAAATGAGGGATGCATTATTTGAATGTTGCATGGAAAAATCAAGACAGATGGATTTGCTTTTTTTAGCTACTGGAGATGCATGTTTACTGTATGTGGCTAAGTGTAAATGAAAGACTGCATCTGGGTTTCATTCAGATAAAAGATATTTGAGTAATTAGAGGCTTACATAATTTCCTCGGGGCAGTTAAATCTGATAATTTTTTCATAAGTGACTTTTATAAGAGGCTCATTATAATTTTCATATTTGGAGCTTGCATTTTAGATGCTTCAATAATAACAAGCATCAATGATTAAAGTCTAAATCAGATGCATAACAGCTCTTGAACAGCATCAAGGAGCCCTGACTTTCACTGCGTCTCCTTCTGATTCCGATGACCCTACATTACCCACACAGGAAGCTCTTTAAAAGTCAACTGAACATGGATGGCTCCTCTTCTTTGATCAGCTATTGTTCTGGATGGCGTGCAAAGCTTCACCCTGTGACCTATCTCATTACAGGTCTCTGTGCCAGCAGCAGCAAGGCTTTCACGAAGAGAACATTGAGATAATTGGGTCACTCTATCAAAGTCAGCCGTTTCAGTGCCAGCCATGCTGCTGTTTGATGACTTGGATGAGCTGCGCCAAGTCAGTACAATCCAGAACACGTTAGAGTGCTTGAAAAAGCACCGAATGCATGCCTCATTGTACCTTTCATCACAGTTTAGCATGTCACTGTTAATGCCTCAAATAAGAGAGCTGCTGGATGTGTGTTTTTACAAACGCAGTGTGTGCACAACTTTGAAGGCCTTTCCACGCATATGTCACTGAGAAAGAATCACCCCAAAGGCACAACTTCAACTCAAGATTTCTAATCAGACAGGATAACAATATAAGCTTTTGATTTAAAAAAAAATAAAAAATGCTCTGCATGAGCTGCCCAGCATGTTGGAAAGCGTTATGAGCAGGTTCAATGGGACATGCCTTTAACAAGAAAAAGTCCGGAAGATTGTCCCCCTGCTGTCTTACGTCAGTCCAAAGCTGCTTTAAACAGCACAAATATGAGGTCAGCTGTAGGGCGCCTTTTCTTGAAACGTGGTTTAAACACTCTACACGCTACAATGTCAACAGGCAGACCACACACTTCTGGGATTCATAAAAGGAGAGTTAATAATGAGTGGCACAGTTTAAAGACGAAGGCTTGGGAGCTACGTTTTTATGTGCAGAAGGAGAGCAGTGGAGAGAATATTAATTCAAGGGAGAAAGTGGATAATAAAGTAAAAGAGCATAAAAAAGTATTTGAGGGAAAGCCTCAGAAATTGATGCTGAATTTCCAAATGAGGATCCAAAGTGGAGAAGATATGTGGGAGAGTATTAGGTTCAAATGCTTTAAGCGGGCGTGATGCTACGTTTGACAGCTGGCTGGGGATTATGCCAGCTGTTCTCAGTGGAGTAAGAAGCAGTTCCCAGGAATTTCACTCCGACTGATAACGGTAAAATTTAAAAAAATCAGAAAACCCCTTCAAACTTTAAAAACACAACAGTGATAAGTCCGGGATTTGTTGAGCCTTGAATCCACAGATAGCAAAGAGAAGCAAAGATATAGCACAGATGACTCTCGGTGTAATCTTAATCCAGGTTGTGGTTTAAAAAAGTGAATATTTACACATAGGAGCCAGCACAGACATTCGAGCTCATGAATTTCAAGGTAAATTCTCAATATGCTCAGATCAGTCCCACCACTGACTATGCTACGCGTCTGCTCACCTCATAAGGATCCCTGTGCATTACTCATAACCCAGTGGGCTACTTTCTGCATTTACTTTCACATGCCTCAAGAATATCTGTGTTGCCTTAAACACTGACACCCCATTCAAGGAAGTTGTTTAATGGTTAATACAGAGGGTGACCATCTATGACCAGCTATCTCTGGGGTAGCTGTGTGAGGCAAAATGACTCCTTTTACTATAAACAGTATTCCAGTCATACATAGTGTCTACCACTTTATTTGAATGTCCAGTGTGTACATTTATCTGCTACGTATACTCGGCCTTACACAATGGAAAGTAGTGTAAATGCCATGCAGGCTGCACTATTCTATGCTCCCAGTCAGATCTGCATTCTGGCTTAATCAGAAATCCTTTGCAAGGTTTGACATCAGATGTGACAATGCGGTTTAGGCTGTGGTTTTCGAGTCTGTGGCTGCTTGGAAACTTAAACTCAAAACATACTACAATAGGCACACGAGCGCACGTTCCACGCGTGTGAACTGGAAAGCACCATGACAGCCTCCTGACAGTGCACCCGCTTAAAAAGAGTCGAAACGAGGGAGCGGAAAAGTAACAATGAAATGCAGTCGGAACACAAAACAAGCATTCACTTTACTCATACGGCGCTTCAGGAGAGTTGATGTTGACAATGCGTGGTACTGCAAGTGGAAAAAGTCTTTCGTTTGAACCACAGAATTCTGTGAAGTAGCCACACTAATGAAGCAAGTATTGTCACATGTCTAAAAAGGTGCTATACGTGGGCTACCCCTGCCAGGAGCCAAAGTATGTGCCTTGAAAAATGTATCCAATTTTTCTTTGCCTTACAACCTTACAGCTACTTACAACTATAAAACTTGTGAGCTTTAGCTGCCAATGACATTGCTCACAATTAAGCAACAGTTTAATAATGGTAACACAATTTGATAAATGGCAAATATTAAAGATGCCCTGATGCTGTTCCTATGACCACATAATAGCAGTTTACTCTGTAATTGTAGATTAAAATCCACTAAGTTGACAAGTTAAAGGGTCTTTTATAGCAGTTAGAGGTTGCCTCTGTAAAAGGGAATGATTTTGTATGTGAAGAGGGTAAAGTTGGGTTTTCTGTTTCAAGAATCAACCTGTTAAGGAATGTTATTTGCTCTCTGATTTTGTGAATGCGCACTGATCCATCACTGAAAAGTAGAATGACCATTTAGGAACAGTTTAGAAATAGACAAGCCATCGAGGAGCAGAATAAAGACCGTTCAGCTATACCACTAATGACTCTCTTGCAGGAATTGGCTCATCTTCTAATACTGAGGCGAAGTAAGCTTTTCTGTCAGTTTCCTCCCTTGACATTCAGTGTGGTCTCATCCATCAATAAGCGCATCCCACCGTTCTTGCGTAAAAGGCACTCTGTTTTTATCCTTCAGGAGTCTGAATCAATATCCAATTTTTCCTCAAGTCAGTTGCCCACTGCCTCTCACAATGCTCTAAATGCAGAACTCCTTAACCTGGTCCTTTTTCATCCTACAGTTGACAACTGATTTACTGTAGTGAGACTTCCTACCTCATCTAACATCTCCAAAGAGATCTGGAGAAATCAACAATTTAACTGGAGCCGGTAGGTCAGGGTTGATGCTAAGCTTCTTATTCTAATCCTAACACGAGTGCACTATGGATAACACGAGCATGCATGAGTTTACTCGAGCATGCTCAATTCATCAGTTTATTTATGAAACAGCTGATTTGTTCTTTGTGCATTGTGAAGCTGTAAGAAATGGCTGTCTATAGTGCAGTTCATCTGGAGTGGATTATACAGTGGACTGTAAGTTATTACTGTAGCAGTATAAACTCACTTGGAGATAAAAGTAAAAGCTGTGCTACACTGGATAAACAGTATGAGTTATATGGGCTACGGTGGGGATTTTCAGTTATATTAAAGCTATAAAGGTGATAATATAACTATTAGACCAAAAGTATGTGAACTCCTCCTGTCCTGGGCAGTGATAGTACACATCATAAACAGCACTGTGAGTATGCATTTGTGTGCACACACAGAGCTCAATTCCCCCGAGACAGGTTCAAATAGAGTTCATATTACACCGGTGCTTGGATAATAAATGGCTCCAAAAAATAGGAAGCAAGCAGCAACTCTGTGATCATCACTCATAATGTTGTGCCATGTTCAGTACACAGTAGTATGAATAACAAACACTTTTTGGTTAGAACTGCACCAGGCTGTCTCTGTCTGAAGGTCTTTGACTATATGACTTTGAAGTATAATCAGTGAAGTTAGATTGACTTAATCTTGTCAAAAACACACCACTAAATCAGATTTAAGCAGTAATAGATTGCAGAAACCTTCATGTCAAATTGTGGTATTGAGAAAATCTGGCATCACATCTGACATACAGAAAATCAAATAAAAAGTGTCTCAAAAGCATCACTGGTCTTATGGCTCCCTCAGATTTCACCTAGCAAATGTAATTTAACAAGTCTGTTACCAATAATAAACTGTAAATTAGAGATGGACATTGCCTCCATAACCATTTCTAAATGCTGCATTTTGAAGCCTTATTCTTGGCATTTCTGGCCAGTGCCTTGTTTGTTTCTTGAAGCCAAAGGGGACTATTTTTAAGATGGTGCCGTGCAATGTTATCAGCTGAAGCTAGCAGGTTTAGCTTGGAATGGAAAGATACAGACACCTGCTAATTAGCACTAAGAAAATACTAGAATATGAATTAAAACTGGGACTCAAATGTCTTCAATGAGCTGTACCTCACAGGAGGCCATATTATATATTCTAAATCCATTAAAAATGCTCCGAGGTGCAATAGCCTGAAGTGGCACAACCGTTAATCAAAGCTGCCGTGCCCCTTATTTTAAATCGTAAAAAAATTTCCAAAGAGGCAAGTAGAGCGATGTATGGAAAAAATTTTCCGCCACTAAAAAATTTATTTATTTATGTATTTTGCTGTCTGTAAGTAACAATTTTGGGTTTGGGTTTGGGTTTGAGATACTTATTAAGTTGAAATTTTGAGATATATAACTCAATATTTTAAGATAATAAATAATAATAATGCATTTTGATTTAGCTCTGCCTGGCAATTTTTTTTCAGAGGCTGAAACAGACTTCCATGGAGACAAAAGTGGGCAGTCTCTGTGAACTGATTTGCATTTGGAGCCATCCTCAAGTGGCTATAAGAGGAGCCACGGGAGGTTACTTCTTGGGTGTGATCAGGCAACCTTGTCATGTCTTAGAAACTGTAAATCAAATTGTAGTCAGGGGAATACAAAGACTTTTAAATTAGAACGAATCTGGCTTTACCATCATAAATCATGTATCCATCCCATATAAGTTTTTTTATTTTTTTAAACACTCCAACACAACCAACAGAGCTCATGCTATATAAAATTACAAAGGTCACAAAAATACTATTCATTTTACTTTTTAGGGGTTGCCAAGTTGTTATGTGGCAGTCTAATCAGAGGTGTTGCGTGACAGAAAATAATGCTGATCATACTATAGAATTAATGCTCTTATGAGATGTAAACACCATCTATCCGCATAATTAGTCCTAAGCTGATTATCAGTCACACTCTCTGCAACGCGGAAAGAGTTAGGAGGAAAACCTCCCCTGCTTCAAATTTACTTTGGGGTTAACTACAACAAGGCCAGAACTGAGGGGTGTGTGGAATACTAATAAATGGACATTTTTTTGAAGTCTGTTGATTTTTTTTTTTCCCTCTTTTCTTTGATTTTGGACTTTGGGATTTTCTCTTGTTATCTTTAATATAATTTCTGGACATCAAAAATTTATTGGCAAACCAATTTTGAATTTCAAAATAAAAATCTTTCATCGCTTTGAATAAGACACATTCAATCTGAAGCAATTATTTCATCATAAAAACAATCCCGTTGCCTCACACTGAAATTCATGACAGCGCCCGGCTTTCCAGATCCAAATGTGTCTTTCACCAGTTTGCAGTAGTGTTGTTTCTGGCTTTGGTGCATTTTAACTTTAAGAAGTCTGCCAGTGTTACAGTAAAATAGTTCGTGAGTGTGGTTTAAGCTCCAGGCAAAAACAGTCCAGGGACTGTTTTATATACTTTTTTCTCAGTACTGTAGTAGTGAATTGATAATAAAGTAAATCATTTTGAAGCAAATGCATATCTATAAATTATACTGAAAAGATTTGACATATATTTGAATAACTATCTAACAGGAAAGTACATCAGGTGCTCTGGAACACAGACAAAAACTTTTGGCTTTGGCCTAAATGGGATTTAAATGTTTCCTTTTAACATTGTTTTTCTCCTGTTTTTCAGAAAAAGAACATCAGTGTTTTGCTGAGTCTTGGCGTATTAGCTTCCTGGGGAGTGTTCCTGCTGTCAGCACGCCTCTACTGGATGGGCAATAAACCTCCAAACTTCTCCAACTCCGACAACCCTGCAGCTGACTCGCCTCATTTTCTCACTCGAACACTAACGTTCCTCCACCTGCCAGCAGCCAATGCCTGGCTCCTGCTCTGCCCTGACAAGCTCAGTTTCGATTGGTCCATGGATGCCATGCCCTTGGTCAGGTCCTTGGCCGACTGGAGGAATCTTCACACTGCTGCCTTTTATGTTGGAATGATCGTTCTGGCTTTGCTTGGCCTTTGTGGTCCCACCTCAAAAGCCAAGGAGACCAATGGGAAGGCCCATGTCCCTAATGGGAAATCCATCACTAATGGTAATGGTTACCATGCTCCTGACACAAACCATAACACAGATCAAGGGTCTCCAAAAACCACCCTAAATGGGTCAGCTGGACTGCACCACTGCCCTCCACGGACATGCCTGCCCACTACAGAAAGCCTCGTACTATTTTCACTGGGCATCCTTTCATTGCCTTTCATCCCAGCCACCAACCTATTCTTTTATGTGGGTTTTGTAATTGCAGAGAGAGTACTATACATTCCCAGTATAGGCTTTTGTCTACTTGTTGCTGCTTGTGCAAGAGCCTTGTTTGTTAGATTGAGGACTAGAGGCTGCAAGGCTGTGCTGTTGTGTCTTTGTATGGGTCTGGTACTGCTGAATGGCCTCAGAACTGTTCAGAGAAACAAAGACTGGAGCAATGAGGAAAATCTCTACAAGTCTGGGATTAATGTGAATCCTGCTAAAGGTAAGAAGACCATTGGTTATCTTTAGGTCTAAGTAGGAATCCCCTTACTTTTAGCCTAAAAAATTCAAGTGCTAGGACTCAATTTGAATGAGTGAATTTTAAAGCCTGACGGGGACAGGACCGATACTGATACACCAATATTTGGCAAGTAAAAATCCAATATTCCAATATATCAACCGCTACTTTCTTTCCAGCATTCAAAAGATAAACAGATTTGTCATGTATACTCATTTATGAGCCCAAACTAAGATGATATGAGTATTACTAAGATATGCTGATACCAATATCAGTGAATAGTTAATATCAGAATATATATTGGCCCACTGATAAATCAGTCAGGCTCTAATTCATTTTACAAGCTTAAAACTACCCTGCCAAGCTTTTGACCACTACAACCACTACTACAGCTATGGAGCAGTGTTCTTATAAGGGCAACATTATACATCCATTTGTTATTCAGTAAACAGTTGTGGTAACATTCAAAGATAATAATGGACGTAGAAGTCATCACTGAATACTGCTAACTACTAAAAATGAAGGTGAACAAAGAATAGAAAAACTGGGGAATGTTTTATGATGAAGACATGAATGCATTTTTGTTGTTGCATTTTTGGTAGGACTCCGTGCTATGTTAACATTTGTTTCTGTACATGAAGACACCACAAATCTAAGCCTGTATTTTCTTAAGGCTCTATTGTTTCTGCCACTACCTAAAGGAAACAGCTAGTACATTTGAGACATTTGATTTATTTTGTTAAAGAGAAAAAAAAAAAAAGCCATGTACAACAAATTTTGAAAGTCTCAAACAATAAATCAATGTCAGTGACTCTGTTTTTAAATCAACACCAACTGCATGTTTTTCTGTTGTGTAACTCTTGACTGGCACGTCTCCTCTAGCCTGGGGAAATTTGGGGAACGTTCTGAAGAACCAGGGCAAGATGGCGGAGGCAGAGAAGGCATACAGAAATGCTCTGCACTACCGAGGGAACATGGCTGACATGCTGTATAACCTGTGAGTGTTAAAGATGCCCGTTCCGCCTCCTCGTGTTTGCACGGTCTTGACACAAACAAGTTCTGATTCCTACCATCCATCACTTGAGATCGTTGCGGCAGTGGAAGAGAAAGGGGAGAGAGGATGGAGCATAAAGACACAGAGTGACTGGCAGGAAAAACTTACAGAGGGCATGCAAGAATAGATCTAACACAGGAGAAGAAGCAAATGAAACACAGAGCAAGGCTTGACGCAAGAGAGTTGTGTGTCCCTTGTGGCTCTTTGTACCTTCTGCTGCTGATTTGATTAGTCATGGTTTACAGGGTCTGTGGGAGAACACAAAGACACTTAGAATCCTGCAACACAAGGTGTCACAGATGCCAAAACCTCATAGCAGACCCATGTCTCTTAACTCTCATGCAGACACTGTTTTCCTTCCCACTTCTCTGTTCCTTCTCAAGTTACGGGTGCCAAGAAACTGGCAAAGAAACAAAGAGAGAAGGGAAAACTGAAAGGTGATTTGCATTCTTTAAAACAGTAGTGCTACTTGAGCTTGATGGATGGTTGGCTATATTGGGATTATGAATTAGTATATGGGATACGGAAAGCAAAACCTGCCACTTTCACCACTCATTACTTTGATGAGAAGTTAAAGCGTACTTTGCCTGCAGAGTTAACAGAAACTGTACTGCAGCTTGTTGTAATATGCCTCACATCTTTGCACTTTCTTTTTGGATCAGGGGTCTGCTCCTGCAGGAGAATGAACGCTTTTCCGAAGCGCTGCATTATTACAGACTGGCCATTGGGAGTCGGCCTACGCTGGCATGTAAGTCAATCTTGGAGAGTCTCATTTTGTAACTGATGTGTGAGGTGGTCAGCATGAGTGGTAGAGCTGTCAGTTAGACATTTGGGTTAATTAGATTTTCATTTTATTGCTGAGGTGGTTGTTCTTTTTTGCATGGTCATTTAAAGGACCAGACTCAACTTGACGGTGAAATAATGTGATTCAATCCCACACTTGAGTGCTCGCATGAGGGTTCCGGCTTTTACTCAAGGACAGTTCTATGAGTGAGGACACATTGTCTCACTGCTTTTATTTCCCTAGCTTTATCTTTTTTTTTAAATTTATGTGTCTTACTTTTAACAAGATAATTGTATCTGCTTTGACCTGAGTTCTGTCTCCTTTATGGTGTATTATCATGTTTTTCTTTGTAGATCGTCCACCTTTTTCCTCTCTTAAAGCTCTATGTTTACTACATTTATTACTCCTATATTTACAGTTGTGGTCAGAAGTTTTACTTGCACTGATCATCATGAGCATGGATGTCATGGTAATTTTGGGTTTTTAATGATTTCTTTGAACTGTCCTTTTTCCAGGGTGGAATGATTGTGCACCATACTTAATAACTTAAAAAAAAAACAAAGTTAGGAAGCACAAGTTTGAATTTACTCTGGATTTTTGCTAATCCACACAGGCTCAAAAGTATAAATACAGGATCAAATGTATACATTCGCTTACATCTTTTAATAAGTGCTGCAGAAGGTTCTACAATATCTTTTAACTTGACAAAGCCATGGCCTATTAACTTCTCGCTAGTGATCATGATTGACTACAACTGGTAGTTTCTCTTTGTAAGCATAAAAATAATCTGTTTGACAACACTAATTGGATTGACCTATACTCAGGAAAAGGGAAAAGTCCAAGGAGCATGGCGAAGATTTAAGAAGGAGAATTGTAGGTTTATACAAGTTGGGAAGGTGTCTTGGAGCCATTTCAAAACAACTTCAGATTCCAAGATCATCAGTTCAAACAAGTTATTCAGCTGCATCACCACTTTTCTAAGGTCTGGAAGAAGATCCAAAGAGTCACCGTGAGATGAGAGGAAATTGGTGTGTAATTAGACACCTGCCCCTCCGGGAGCCTGGTTCTGCCTGAGGTTTCTTCCTATTAAAAGGGAGTTTTTCCTTTGCACTGTCAGTAAGTGCTTGCTCAATTGGAGGCATTTTGATTGTTGGGTTTTCTGTGTAATTATTATAGGGTCTTTACCTTACCGTATAAAGTGCCTTATGTAAATAAAACAAAATTGAATTCAATTGATTAGGAAGTTCAACAACCCAGGAAACCATCAAGTCTCAAACCTGCCATGAACTGGAATCTGCTGGAACACTGGCATTATTGTTCAGTGTTGTGAGTGTTACATTGCCATGGACTTAAAGGTTGCCAACCAAGAAAGAAGCCCCTGCTCCAAAATCAACACCTTCAAGCCTGACTGAAATTTGCAGCTGCCCATATGGACAAGCCAAATTCCTCCTGGAGAAAAGTTTTATGGTCAGATGAGACAAAGGTATGTTTGGAGGAGTAAAGGTAAAAGTGAGGCTTTCAAACACTGTACCAGTTGTCAAGCATGGTGGTGGTAGCATCATGCTCTGGGGCTGTTTTGCTGCTAGTGGTACTGGCACATTGCACAAACTGGATGGAATAATGAAGACAGAAGACTATCTCCAAATTCTTCAACTTCACCTGAAGTCAACAGCTAGATGGTTGAAACTTGGACACAATTGGGTGTTCCAACAGGACACTGATTCCAAACACCCATCAAAACTGGTTTAGGAATGGATAAAGCTTCTGGAATGGCCTTCCCAAAGCCCCAACTACAACTCTATTGAAAATTGAAAATATGAGCTCTACCAATCCTGCCAAGAAATGTGGTCGAATATCCCACCAGAGTTATACCAGAAGCTTGTTGATGGCTACCGAAAGAGTCTGGTCAAGGTTCAACACGCAAACGGACTTTTAAGCAAATATTAGTGGGGGGTCTATGTACATATTTGAGCCTGTGTAAATTCAAAATTCAATTTATTTGTTAAAAGTTATTAAAGATGCATGCCATACAATCATTTCACCCTGGAAAAAGAACAGTTCAAAGAAATAACTGAAAGCCTCAAATTACCATGCCATTCATGCCCATGATGAGTGTATGTAAACTTCTACTGTATGTACATCAGAAGACACTTTATCAAAAAGGGAATAACGCCGTACATCAGCCCCTCTCAATTCTGTCAAAAAAAACCACATGCAAACACTTTCACAACGTTAGTGTTTAGCCCACATATTAAAAGATCTGTATGGGAATGTGTTGTGTGTTGTGTACGTTTATTTGAACCTGCTTTTTCTTCCCTCTGAACTCACAGCGGCCTACTTGAATATAGGAATAATTTTGATGAACCAGGGCCACATGGAAGAGGCCAAACGTACCTTCCTTACTTGTGCTGACATTCCCGATGAGAATTTGAAGGATCCCCATGCTCACAAGAGCTCCGTCACCAGTTGCCTGTACAACCTGGGAAAACTGCTCCATGAACAGGGCCAGCAGGAGGTTAGTGTGTCCGGTCTGTGGGAAAAGGGCCCGGGGAATATTTGAAGGAGCTGAGAAGTGTTTGCTTTGTATCCCACTTTTTTATAACATGAATAAAAAGAGAAGGAGCAAAATACTTTCTGTAATGCTTTTCATAAGGACTTTGATTTTCTTGCCACTTATGATTTAGCTGTTCAGTTACAGAGCCTGCATTATGGTGATGCAAACCAAAAACTCAATTTGCTAAATTAATTTTTCTCTCTATAGGAGGCCCTGTCTATTTTCAAGGAGGCAGTGCATAAAATGCCCAGACAGTTTGCACCACACAGCCTTTTCAATATGATGGGTGAGTTACTGCTTCTTTTTTTTTTTTTTTTTTTTCACCCAGAATGGACCAACTGCAGTGAAAAGATTAAAAAAGATCACTACTTTGGGTGATTCCTGCTTGAAATGTTAATTAGCACTTTGATGCTTGCCATTTAATCCATATAATTACAAATGCACGAACCGTGAAGAACAAAGTAATAATGTGAGTAAAAACCGTGTCATCTTACATTACAGTGTAATGTAAGATTACACTCTTAACCACCTGTTGGATTCTATTTTATTCTATTTGATGTGTGCACACATTTTGAAGAGATGTGAAGCTCATATCCCCCCTCTTTGTTATTGTAACACTAATTACATTATTGTAAGCTCATCCCGATGACATAGTTGAGATTGCAGCGATATGACAGCATGAATTCCTTGGACAGGCTAAGGAAAAATAGGAAGTGTGTTTAGTCAGGTGGAGAGAGGGATTAGGGAAGAGTGTTTGTATTAGTGTAATGGAAGGGGATACTTTGCTAATGTCATCACCCTATCATTTTACTCTAGGGGCCAACACCATGCCCTCAGATCCAGCAATATCTCAGAGTTTTATAACCAGAGAAAATTCAGATTGAGTTTTCATTGTAGTCACTTTAGCCAGCATGTGGAAGTTGCTGAAATGATCAATTCTGAGGATCAGTTATTTTGAGAAGCAGTATTTCATCATTATCTGTTTATTTAATCTCAGATAGGGAGATTCAGATAATACAAATTTAACAGATGTCAGTCAGTCAATCAGTTAAACTTGTCAGCACGTTGACTGACAAGCCAATAATAAGACAGAACAAATGTTAAAAAACAGAACAATTAAATATGGATTGACTAAAAACATGAAAAACATCAGAAGAATAAGAATCAAATAGAATAAATCTTACTTCATAAGCACCCTTAAAAGGTAAATAATATAGGACCATCTAAAAAAAATGAGTGCAATAAAAAATGCTGAAATAAAAGAGTAAACATAAAATAAAATGGATTAAAATTTATGACAATCACTACACAAAAAGTAATATTCTACGACAATGGGATTTTTACCTCCAGAACCTCACTGTTGTGCTCTATTCTAAAATATGGTTCCATATTTACATTAGGTCTTTAAGAACAGGTTCTTATTTCCATTGAAAAAAGCTATGAAATTGGAGGTGTAAATGCAAGCAGGCGTACCAGGGTCCAAACACCAGGGTGAGTGGGAGGCTGAAAGTGTTAGTGAATATGACTTAAGACAGGTGGTTTAGCACATGTTTCTGTGCTTGGGGAAGATAAGAGGCCAAGTCTGGCATAATCTGCTCCAGCCTGAAACCACAAGGGTTGTTGATTTTATGACCACACCAGAGCATTTATGAGTAAATCATTTTTGAATTTGTAAGTGTAAAGAATAAAATAAAATAAAAAAAAAATCTTAAAAAAATACATATGATTAAAAAAGTAAAAGAGGTTCCTTCACTCGTTTTTATAATTTATTTTATAGATTATTTTCATTCTCCTCTCTTCTTTCAGGAGAAGCCTACATGAGGCTGAACAGGCTGGAGGAAGCAGGCCACTGGTACAGAGAGTCTCTCAGGGCCAAGCCTGACCACATCCCTGCACACCTCACTTACGGCAAACTGCTGTCCATCATTGTATGTTCTTTTACAGACACACACTCACACAGAAAGAAGTAGGAGACACAGCATTATCTTAGTAATGACTGCAGTGGTTAACTATGTGGCAGAGTGCAATTAAATGGGACCTGGAGTGGCACAGTGGAGTGATGAATATTGCATATAGAGCAACTTATGGAGCACTGAAGCAAGGCGAACCCATCCTATTGATTTCCCTGCAGAGGCTGAAGAGCTGTGCTAACTGTTATTACGTATGAGCTTTCTGAGTAGGAAAGATTTATGCTAAACAAGTCCTTCTCCTCAGTCAGATGTCAAGGATGCATAAAATCATTGTATGTGACCCCTGCAGCTACTAGCAGGATAGGGTTTTCCACACAGTGTGAAAGAAAAAAAAAATGAAGACAGAAATGTTAAATAGATTTTGGGTGACCTTAGGATGACCCAGACCAGGACTGATGCCAACAAACTGCTGTGTTGGAGCAGCATAAATACATGGCTGATATCTGAAGGTCAGAGAGTTTTTCTGGTGTGGATGAAAGCTATCCCTCTGTGATTGGATGACCCTGATAATCCATGTGTCTTCTTTTATTCAGTCTTTCATTATAAATGTCTGTATATTCATAGGAGTGTTAGAAGACATCCAAGGGCACGCAAACTTGCCCAACTTCCTGTCGCTTCCTGTGCTTCCTGCACCTCTCCCATTCCATAAACAAAACAAATACACATGCATGTGACAGATGTGTTCACAGCTGAGTCAAGTTTAGATTTGAGAGATGAACTGTGTTTCCTTCGCAACCTTTTCAACGACGTTGACCTCTTTCCTTCCACAGCTTCAGGTGCTGAATAAAGACGTGACTGAATCTGCAGTACAACACCGTTATATGCACTAAGTGATACACACTGGCAGCTGCAAACCCTAAGGGCCTTAAACTTTACCTCTGACCAGTTCCCTCCTTTGCTGAAAGATTTAAAGATATGCAGCACACACACACCTTAAGCAGGTTCAGATTAGAGTCACCCAGGGTGGCCGGACATCTGCGCTGCTCCCTTGTGCTCAGGGGCTCCAGATCTATGGACTCACAGTGAGGCCACCTACACTACTAGAGGGCTTAAGTAACATGAGATTGGATGGGCTCTGGACAATAGGCCAGTGGACAGGCTTATAATTCAATTACCCTGCTTCCTTATTGAATCACTCCATCGGCTACATTTTTGGCCGTCCTGCTAGAGTCAATTGACAATACAGACAGGGGAAGGAAAGGTCAAACTCGAGACTCAATGTGTGCTGTTTTTCTTTGAAAGGCGGAATATTTTTGCTCGACTGCAACCACATTTCAACTTTCAAAGTGGCCCACAAAAAAGCTACAAATGTAAATCCACAGAATAATAGGCAGAACCCGATAGCCTTACACTCGTCCACATCCCTGAGCAAATAACAAGTGCAACTCCAAAGCCGCTAATGTGCCTTACTCTTTCCACTGTATTACAGCCCTGCCTGTCTGTCAGACGTGTCTTGCTAGAGTCAGTGTGGCGTGGTGTGCACAAAGGAAATTTGTGGTCATTCAGCACCGTACTGACTTATGATTTTAATCTCAGCTGTATATTTAGATAATTCGGCGCTAATTCTAACTATGGTCTCTCACCGTGGAGGACCACATGATAAAGCACATAAACTAACCTTTTACCCAGCTACAAATCACAAAATATCCTTTTGATAGTTGTTTGAAAATAGTCCCTTTTTCCATCGACCTGAACCCTTCCATAAATCTGCTAAATGATGATTTGCTCCTACCTAAATGGACTGAACCACCGTATTTTCTGATAGATGCTTAGGGAAAAGGTTTAATTGAATGTAAAGAGAACGGAGCCAAAGAAAATGTGAAATAAGCCATCTATGCCTGATATTCACTCATTCATTTAGAGCGATTGCAGGCATTGGGAGAAGCTAATGAAGCAGGCCTAATGAGCCCTGTCCTCTCATTTCTTGTTGCATGACAAGTCCGCTGGCGATATAGGAGCAATCGGTGCTGACGCGTGAAACAAAAGAGATGGAGAAATTCAGCCTCATGCACGGAGAGGCAATACAGCCTGCACACAAGTGCACCCACACAAACACCTCGGAGGTTTTTTTTTCTTTAACGGTTTGGCATGAGAGATAGAGTGTTCTTTAATGGGGCCGCTTTCCTGCTGATACAAAGAAGCTGGGTTTCCGTGCCTCAAATGAAATGAAATGCAATCAAATGCAAGCATGCATTTGTGACACGAGGCCCAGCTATACATATGGCATGTTATATATAATTATATTGCATATACTGTGGGTGGTCAGCAAACAAAGAAACAAACAAAAAAACCTTCATTTTTTTGGATTTTCTGAATCTTAAACATTTTAAACCAAGTCAGAACTATAGCATAGTGTTTTACACAGTTGCCATTTGCCTAGCTTCCTGGTTTGATCCTTAGGAGGAGACACAAATCCCTTTGGGGTTGCGTCAGGAAAGGCATCTGGTGTAACAAGTCTGCCAAATGAAACACGTGGAACTACCTGCTGTGGCGACCCCTTGTGAATAGGGGAGCAGTTGGAAGTACAGAACCTTTATCATTTATAAGTCTGCGCTCACCTAGGTTTTTAACCCTTTCTTTTACTATTGTATTTTAGGTTTAGTACATGTCTTCACAGCTAAAAACGAAATAATTTGCTGGGCAAAGCAGCAATATTGATTTACCCTCTGTGGAAGTGCCTTTGTTTCAGGTGACTGGAGACCAGTATGCTTTCTTTCATGCCTGCAATTCTCATTTTATATTGTAATCAAGGGGGGGGGGGGGGGCCTTGCACCATAGCAAAAACCTCACAAACTGACAAAACATGGTCAACCACAAGTTGTAATGACTTGGGTTTTCTTGTCTTTTCAGGGGCAGAAGACGGAAGCAGAGAAATATTATCTGAGAGCTATTCAGCTAGACCCAACAAAAGGGAACTGCTACATGCACTACGGTAAGAAAATATATCAAAAGATTTATTTGGAGACACGTTAAACAAAGCCTGTTTTTAAAAATAGCCATTCTAATTATAAAAGCATGCACGTCTCTGCCTTCAGAAGTGTCTGTCTGTAGCTGATGGACATTTTTGAAGAGATTTTTTGCAACAATTTACTTTGAAGTGTTTTTCTACCAACTAAATCGCACGTGGCTGCCAGTATTCTAAGGCTTTACAGTAATACAGTAATGATCAGGCTCTGCTGCAGTGAGCTCTGCACTCACTCATAAATTTTTACCCTTCACAAGCCAAGACCCAGACTTCAGAGTGCCATTAAATTTACCATGTCATTTGACAAATAATATTATTAACCAGACTGGATCCACGCTTGTGTAACTTGATAAGAATTAAGGGGGGGAATTAAAGCTGGCAAGTTAATAATCCGGAAATGCCACATCTCTCTTATTATAGTTCCATAAAACAATGGTGGTAATGCGCCATCATTTAATTTTCTGTTCCTATTAGTGCTGGCAGTGTCAGAGCTGTTTGAAGCTTTGCAGATGGTGCAAACACACTCACAAAAAAAGGCACGTATGCTGTGTTTATCTGAGTGAGAAAGGCAGAATCTGAATACACAGTTTACGATTGGTAACAGAGTGTTAAACACGACACCGCGTTCCTCCCGCGCCGCTGTTATTGTGGCTTTTCATATCAGTTTGTAGGAACAGACTCCCTTCTGCTCCGTGGAGCTATCTGCAGGATATTCATAGGAAATGAATTCTGTGTTATCCCACTGCAAGCGCCTTTGTGCGTTGCCCCTTTCTCCTCTTCCTTATCTCCCTTTATTCCTCCTGGTGCTTTCTCTGCAGCGATATCTTTGGTTTTGAGTTTAGATTGGTCAGGGACGAAGGCTCCGCTGCTGTCTTTGGACTAAGCAGTTTCCCCTTCTGAAGTCCTTACACTCTTTTTCTTTTTTCAGCGTTATCTTGTAGCTTCTTGCAATAGGTGATGTTTATTTGGGCTGCTTCCCCACTTTATCGTACATCTGGCTGCCTTTGCTATCCTGGGGTCAGTGGATGAGCTCCAGGTGTGAGTGTGTTAGGAGTGATGCTATCTGTCCACATTATAGAACAACACATGAACACACAGAGATACACCTGGGAGGAAGGACACAGAAGGTGAAAGCTAAGACAAAGATCCTTTTCCTGCCATTGTTCACAGTAACGCGTTTTAACGCAGAACCATTTCTAAGTAATCTGCTTTGGAGCGTACTTCGTACTTTGTTTCCGTGAAGCTCGGGCAAATGCAGTAAGCATTCAGTGCAGGAGCCCCCCCCCCCCCCCCGCTACATTCCCCTTTTCCAGCACTCAGTAACATATGTGGTGAGACTGAAGCGGGCACACGAGGATGCCGAACCAGGTGGCAAGACTCCCACAGTAAAAACGCAAGCAAACCTGCGTCTCATCTGTGTTCTCAAACGCTGCTGAGCAAAACAACAATCCTTCAGTCTGTCGCTGTCTGACTCGTCTCTCGCTTTCCCTGCCTCCTTTGCTGTGGCACTCATCTCTTTCTCGGCTTCCATTCATCTTCTTTTCTTTACCCACCAGTCTCCATCTTTACCTGTCATTACTCCTCTACAAGATGTTCCCATCTCATCCCACTCCCACTGGTTTGCTGCATCACAGTACCAAAGAATACAGTTGTGTGTCTGCTTGGCAAAATTGGAAAGGAAACAAAATGCCCTAGGCGCTTTATTATCTTTATCCTGTATATGAACATATGCTTAGGCACAGCCATTTTTTTAGCTAAATGTTGCATGCTCAGAGCGGGCAAGAAAATGATTGGGCCGTGTCAGTATTGAGTTTGACGATGTGGGAAAATGGAAGTGATGTACAGAATAGACTAGCAGCCGAACACCCAAGAAGCAGGCAGATGAGTGATTACAGATCTTCCTTATTGAACTTATGCATAAGCTTCATTTCATTTTTCTGCCACAGTGGCTAAGAGGTTCTTCACAGACCTTCTGCTACCCTTGTCTTCCTTTCTTTTCAGGGCAATTTCTGTTGGAGCAGTCCCGTCTTGGCGAGGCTGCGGAGATGGCGGAAAGAGCTGCAGAACTGGACAACTCTGAGTTTGATGTGGTCTTCAGTGCTGCTCACATGCTCAGGTTGGCTAAAATCCCCACTTGGAAACAGCGCTCTTTCCAAGTGGGGATTCCCTTACTAGTGCAGAATATTGAATGAGTAGATATTTCAAGAAATTACGGTGCTTTGGAAATTCTGTATTTGCTGAGTTTGCCGTCATGCTGCTTCAACATTTGCGGGTTTTGTTCTTTACCACTGCCACTTAAAAGCCACCTTTGAAATAGAAATTATACCGGTGTTATAGAACAGTAAAATGTCCTCTCAATGGAAAAGCTGCTGTAAAAGTTTTTATGTATTACATATATAAGCGGCAGTGCAGTCTCAGGACCATCGTGGCAAGGTTTCAGTGCAGGACTTGTAAAGAAGCCATAGGAGAATTTTTCCCTCAAAGTTTGGCAACCATGTACTCGAACAGCTTATAAATCTTAAAACGTGTCAAAAGGGACTGCAAATGTCCTCTACTCCCAGCAACTGAGGGGGAATATTGGAATGATGAACCTTAACTCATTTTTGGTCTACATATCTGGAAAAGTCATTACTGCTCTTAAGCATCTCAATGCACCACCACAGAGGGTTTGTAAAAAAGTTAAAAGTCTAAGAGCTTGTCTGAGGTTTGCTTTAGGAAACCAAAGGATAAATCTAAACGACAGGTCGTTCCGTTGAGTTCTGATCCGGCTGGTTATTTTAAACCGAGACCTTCGGGACATAAATCCAAACAGATTAGGATTAGGCTTTATTGATATGACGCCCACCTGTCAAAGCTAAAGCTGATAAGCTACCAACTGGGGCTTCCTTTATGTGTGGCTATTGACTGACTGACCATAAACATGATGATAAGAATGACCTGACAAATCCAGTGTGATTTAAGATTTGCCTGTAATTGCTCTGCACATACCAGTGCTAAATACACATCACACAAGTAGAGCACTTGTGTGATGTGATGTGATTTACCAAACAAATCTATTCATTATTTTACATGCTGACAATTAGAAAGAGCAGAATTTTCTTCCCAGAAACAGAAAGAATGACTTTTCTTTTTCTCTGATAGCTAAAGATTTGGGCTTTAAACCCATCTTCCTGTTTCTTTATCTGTCATTCAGTGACTCTCTAGCACTTTCTCAAGCAAAACAAAGACCAAGGAAGGACACCATAAGATGACTGTGATATCCATTAATATGCCCTGTATTTTAAAGTCATATAAATGTGGATTAACATGTCAGGAAGGAGGGACTTTGTTAACTTTGGCACAGCAAGACCGGTTCATGTACTCCATAAATAATGCGTACATGTGGAGGAGATTAACTGTTGCTACTGCACATACCCAGCTGTAACATGTCAGGGAGGACTGTTGGTGCCGTTGGTCCACTTCTCTTTATCAGTTTATAAATGGTCACTTGTGGTGGGTTTCAATGAGTCAATCAGTATTTACATAAAATTGCACAGTTCTCTAAATTGTCAATGCCAGAAATTAGCCAAAGCCATTTTTTTTGTGTGTGCAGCATATGTGCAAAATGTTCTTAACTTTTAAGCATCATTGTAGCTTTCAGTCCTACACTGGCAGAATTTAACGACTGAATGAATTAATGTGATTAAAAAATTGCATTATTATGTGCACATTTTTTTTACCCTCTGCTCTTCTTTCTCTTCAGACAGGCCAATCTAAACGAGGCTGCGGAAAGGCAGTATGAGCGTGCAGCCAGCCTTAGACCAGATGTAAGTACCTGGACTGGTGGGCCTGTTAGCACTTATCATGGAAATGCGCACACACGCCTGCACTGTAAATTCAATTTACAACATACTATGTATTACCCATCATTCTGACATTACATTATAGTACTGTTGTTCCTGGCAAGCAGTGATACTGCTGAATATGAAATGGAAACTTTGTTCTGTTGCCTGTGAACTGCTACCTTACTGCAAACACCAAAATCCCAAAGAGAAGAGAGTTCAGTGATTCTGTTGTCTGATACTGAAGTAACACACTTTAGAGTAAATACTTGATCATAACAGCGTAGTTAAACAGCCCGAGCCTTGCAGGGATCACGTCCCCTGATGTCTGCACAAGCGGTTGAGGAAGTTGGGAGCTATTATAGCCTGTCTCTGTGTAGTATACATCAGTCACTTCAAAGGGAAAGGGTGCATGGACCAGTCTGCAGAAGGTCACTTAGAGTTATAGGAACCCCTGTGTAGTTAGATGAGGCCTGGAAGGAGGTTCCTGGAGTCATTTATTATGTGTGCTTACTGATGCCCTGCTCTGGGATTTATGTTAAGTCGTAAGAGAGAGTTAGACCTCATCTTGTCTGCACTGCATTAACTAGTGTTAGTCTTCAAGGCTACACACTTTGTAGCAGTCTTTCACCACATTTTTTTTTTTTTTTTTGACATACACCACTTTGCAAAAGTCATGAACCACCTATCATTTTTTAATATTTTCTTTCCAAGGTGCCAGACCTTCTTCTAATTTTGTTTAAAGTGATTTTGAACAGTAGTTCTTTTAAAGTTTCTCATTGGACATTGGCTGCTTTTTGTATCTACGCATAACAGAAAACTTAACAAAGAAGCAATTTAAATGATAACTTTAGACACTTTGTTATTAGTATCCTGTCACAAAAACACATTGTTATGACATAGTGTGTTCTTATTTCTATAGCTAACAAAGATAACACAGGTTGACAGGCATAAAATCCCAAACATGTTAATTAAAATTGATAACATAAGATTATCATATATGACCTCACCTGGTGGTGAGTTGGATCAGGTGGCGGGGGAAGATGCTGGACAGACCTGGCACACCTAAACGTATTGTGAGGGTGCGCTGGGAACGCCTGGCAGAAGCTCCAGTCCGGGAGATCTTCAACTCCCACCTCCGGCAGAACTTCGACAGCATTCCGAGGGAGGCTGAGGACATTGAGTCCGAATGGACCATGTTCCGCACCTCCATTGTTGAGGCGGCTGCTCAGAGCTGTGGCTGCAAGGTGGTTGGTGCCTGTCGTGGTGGTAACCCCCGAACCAGATGGTGGTCACCGGAGGTGAAGGGAGCCATCAAGCTGAAGAAAGAGTCCTATCGGGCTTGGTTAGCCTGTGGGACTCCGGAGGCAGCTGACAGGTATCGACAGGCCAAGTGGAATGCAGCTCGGGTAGTGGCCAAAGCAAAAACTCGGGTGTGGGAGGAGTTCGGTGAGGCTATGGAAAAAGACTTTCGGACGGCATCGAAGCGATTCTGGCAAACCGTCAGGCGACTCAGGAGGGGAAAGCAGTGCTTCACTCACACTGTTTATAGTGCGGGGGGGGGTGCTGCTGACTTCAACTGAGGCTATAGTCGGACGGTGGAAGGAATACTTCGAGGACCTTCTGAATCCCACTGACACGCCTTCTGTAGTGGAAGCAGAGTCTGGGGATGAGGGGGATGACTTGACCATCACTGGGGGTGAGGTCACTGAGGTAGTTAAACAACTCCTTGGTGGCAGGGCCCCTGGGGTGGACGAGATTCGCCCTGAGTTCCTGAAGGCTCTGGATGTTGTAGGGCTGTCTTGGTTGACACGCCTCTGCAACATCGCGTGGAGATCTGGGGCAGTGCCATTGGATTGGCAGACCGGGGTGGTGGTCCCCATCTTTAAGAAGGGAGACCGGAGGGTGTGCTCCAACTTTCGGGGGATCACACTCCTCAGCCTCCCCGGTAAGGTCTATGCCAGGGTGCTGGAAAGGAGGGTGCGTCCGTTAGTCGAACCTCGGATTCAGGAGGAACAATGCGGTTTTCGTCCTGGTCGCTGGACCAGCTCTTTATCCTCTCAAGGATATTCGAGTGTGCGTGGGAGTTTGCCCAACCAGTCTACATGTGCTTTGTGGACTTGGAGAAGGCATTCGACCGTGTTCCTCGGGGTGTTCTTTGGGAGGTTCTGCGGGAGTATGGGGTGTCTGGCCCATTGTTGCGGGCCATTCAGTCCTTGTACAACCACAGTGAGAGCTTGGTCCGTATAGCCGGTAATAAGTCGGATTTGTTTCCTGTGGGTGTTGGACTCCGTCAGGGCTGCCCTTTGTCACCGATTCTGTTCATAATTTTTATGGACAGAATTTCTAGGCGTAGCCAGGTGGCGGAAGGCTTCTTCCTTGGTGGCCTCAGAGTCACATCTCTGCTTTTTGCAGATGATGCGGTTCTGTTGGCTTCATCACGGGGGGGCCTCCAGCTCGCAGTGGAACGGTTCGCAGCCGAGTGTGAAGCGGCTGGCATGAGAATCAGCACCTATAAGTCTGAGGCCATGGTCCTCAGCCGGAAAAGGGTGGAGTGCCATCTCCGGCTCAGGAACGAGTTCTTGCCTTAAGTGGAGGAGTTTAAGTATCTCGGGGTCTTGTTCACGAGTGATGGGAGAAGGGAACGGGAGATCGACAGGCGGATCGGGGCTGCTTCTGCAGTGATGCGGACGCTGCACCGGTCCGTCGTGGTGAAGAGGGAGCTTAGCGTAAAAGCGAGGCTCCTGATTTACCGGTCGATCTACGTTCCTACCCTCACCTATGGTCACGAGCTTTGGGTAGTGACCGAAAGAATAAGATCGCGAATACAAGCGGCAGAAATGAGTTTCCTTCGAAGGGTGGCTGGCCTCTCCCTTAGAGATAAGGTGAGGAGTGCGGCCATCCGGGAGGGGCTCGGAGTAGAGCCGCTGCTCCTCCACATCGAAAGGAGCCAGTTGAGGTGGCTCGGGCATCTGATTAGGATGCCTCCTGGCCACCTCCTGGGTGAGGTGTTCCGGGCATGTCCCACCGGGAGGAGGCCCCGTGGTAGACCCAGGACACGCTGGAGAGATTGTGTATCTCGGCTGGCCTGGGAACGCCTTGGGGTCCCTCCGGATGGGCTGGAGGAGGTGGCTGGGGAGAGGGAAGCCTGGGCTTCTCTGCTTAGGCTTCTGCCCCCGCGACCCGGCCCCGGATAAGCGGAAGAAAATGGATGGATGGATGGACCTTTGATGAAAAAAACAACTTTTTATGTTTATTTTTCTTTTTCTAATTATTTTACCAGTTATTTAATATATTTTAAGCTAGTTGGATATTTGTGTAGCTAGCTAGCCAGCTACATCTATGCTAGCTGCTTTACTGTATATGTCTGTGTATAGCCTGTTTAAGCATTAAAAGGTCAGCCTAAGCTTTAACTAGAAGAACACTGCTTGTCCATTTTAATTTGGAAAGTTGTGTGTATATTTTGTTCTGTTAAAAATGTCTTACTTCAGTCCCAGTCTTAAAGCCTTCACATGCACCTTCAGACACACACTGAGGGCTTTTCATTTCATTTATCAAGAGTATAGGGCCTCCTGTCTTTGACATTTTCCCTGCACATGTCTGCTTGGTGAATGACAGTCTCTCAAATATCAACTTAATCCAATAGCTTTCAGGTCATGAAAGATTCAGCGCTGGTTTTATGTGCTAAGAAAAGCAATGAATATGTGCCCCCAGAGAAAGGTGCAAGGGTGTTTTTCATTTTACACTCTAAAACACCGTATTTACCCACTCAGGGATTCATCTCAAATATAATGTCGGGTCTGAGCAGAATAGGCAATGCTTCCAGCGTGTGGAAATTGTCTAATCATGACACAGTACATGTCTTTTGCTCCCAGCAAATCAAAAATTCTGATACAATGAGCTTATGTTGTAATTTGTATGCGCTTAAGGTCATAATCCCTCAAGATTTCAGTGCTGGTCGATTTGGCTGCAGCTGTCATTACTGTGGTAACAGCAAGTGTGATTTAATACTATAAAAAACATCCTTTGAGCAAGATAAGAGAATATGCTGGATAATGTGATCATATTCCTCATCTCAAACGCTGTAGATCAGAGCTGATGCTTTCGGAAAAATATTGTCACTCATCTGTGTCATCACAGAGAGTATAATAGAGCAACTTTTACCCTCAAAAGAGGCAAAAGCCTGTTTTATTTCTTTTCTCCATTCCTGTTGTCCTCTGAATGGCTTTGGTGTGATTTAATCCAGGCAGAGTGTTACATATTGCCTCACTGTTAAGAATAACAAAGGAACCCTCATTAATTTGAGCCAGCTTACAAAAATTACTGTATGGGCAAAAACTGTTTGGAGAAGCCCTGAAATATAACAGTTTATTATTATTATCCTTTTTTTGCGTAGGTGAGAAAAACAAAAGGTTAGCAGTACAGCTGATTTGCTGTAAAACTGCATTAATTAATCAGCTTTCCAACATCCCCGCTGCTTTTAAATAATCCCGCTCTGTATGCGCGCATTTGTTGAGAGCTCTCACAATCGGTGAAAAGTGGAACGTAAACAAGTGAAAAATCAGTGTTGAGAAGAGGCAAACAGTTGTGTTTGTGAAGAGAAAATCTGTGATTTCGTTTCCAAGTTAGTAACAAAATGACATGCAGCGAGGACGCAGTCCTGGGAACCGGGCCAGGTCTGAGCAATTAGGTGCAGATGACTTTTAGGATGAGATATGGGTGTGTTTGTTAGTTATGGATGGCTATGACTTAGATTTTATAGATTTTCTGCTATTCAGGGTCATATGGTTTCACTTTGCAGCTTATAAGTGTGGCATTTTAATCAAGAGGACTCCAGAAACGCTCCCTTCAATGGGTTTTATCATGCATATCACAACAAATACTGAGACCTCGCCCACACACAAACTACCTTTGTTTTTTTACCGTGGCATTAGAGGACACACTCTTATTTGGTCATGCCTGCTAAAGAGAGATTGCCTTAGATCTAATTTAATGCGTATTTCATTTTCTTAAAGGAAGCCCTTGAGCAAATTTCACCAGGGCGCTTTCCTTGATCCACCATCCAGACCTGGCGAGCTTTCTAAATTATGTGTCTCACATCATTTTCTGTGTCAGATGCAGAACTAACAAGGGCAAGTTTAAAATAGTTTGCCCAAATAAATTCAAGGTCAACACCATTGCAGAAGCTTTGTATCTTAGCACCCTTGCACCTAACAAACACCGCTCCCTCCTTTTCTTACCGTTCTTCCAGTACCCAGCAGCTTTGATGAACCTCGGTGCCATCCTCCACCTGAATGGGAAGCTTCCCGAAGCAGAAGCCAACTACCTGCGGGCGCTCCAGCTCAAACCTGATGATGTCATTACCCAGTCGAACCTGCGCAAGCTGTGGAACATCATGGAGAGGCAGGGACTCAGGACTAAACGTGGGCTCGGGATGCAGAACGGCGATGTTTGAAGTGCTGAACTGCTCCCTCACTGATGATGTAGTCTCCTTTAGAGAACAGGATATGAAAGAGCTGGTGGCTAAAATCTCTCTAAAGACAATTTCTTGAGCAATCTGGCTCACAGCACTTGTGAAAGACAGTATGAGGGTGGTCCTGTCTAGGATTCAGTGGGCACGTGCTGTCTGACAGTATGCCATATCGCTGTATGCTGGCTCAAACTACTAAAACAAACTTTATTTGAATACATTTTTATAATGCTGTGTTGTTAAATGATACATTGAAGTCAAAAGCAAATAATGGCAATGTTCCAAAATATTATACAAGGTCTCAAATATCAGTTTATTGCTGTTTTATACAATTTAAACCTCTGGTGTGAGTTAGAGCACCTAATTTGAATGAGAGCATACATTTATGTGATCATTTCTGCAGCATTTAAAGCAAATTGTGTTTCCTTTACATCAGCTGGTTTAACTGAAAGAGGAACTTCCCTTCCACGGTTGTACACATCAGATTCTGTTTGCAGGTCTTAGGGAGAACTACTGCATATGTGAAAACTTGTATAAAGACTTTTGTTGCTCTTTTTTTGAGCAAATGATGTCACTTCAGTTAGTGCTGATTGAGGCTGAAGACTGCAGGCCTGACAGTGAAAGGAATTCTGGGGCAGGGGAGTTAAAAAGAAGCAAGCTTACCAGACCAAGCGTAGCATCTCTGCTTTAGTTTCGCTGCTTGTAGCACGAAATTGAGTATCGACCAAATTGTCGCCGGTTGAGCTACATCATGGGCCATGTAGGCACCACGTTTTTGACAAGGAAGAAGGTCTTCTTTTGCTAAACTGCCCAGTGACAATGTTGTAAGGGGGCAGTGCTAAATAGGTGGAGTCATTTAAAAAAAAAAAAAAGATGTTTTTTCTAATGAGAAAAACATTAAACGCATGCCAGTGCATAAACATCTTCAATCACCCTCAAATAGAGTGCTGTACATTGCTCCAAGCAGATAAAGGAATAGGTTTGAGCATAATGTACAGCCAGCCACATTCTTATGTCCACGTCACTGAGGGTTGTTTGCACGTGGTGCATTTTAAATTCTTGTGACTCTAATGAGAAAAACTCCTCAGCGGTGCCAAAGCTTGTACCGAGTCTTTACACCTCTCGTGCCAAGCAAGAACTTTTCTTCACGCCTGTGTTCCTTGTGTCAAATAAAGCTGTTACATTTCATGTGATCAAATTTAATTTATTAATGTTATTTTTTTTTTTTTTTTTTGTGAATATGCCAACGCTGTGCCGTTTTTATTGTTGTATCCGCTCACCCTTTCTCATTCCTCCAAATAGATAGGCTACAGTAGGCAACATGACAACTATATTGAAATGTTTTTATATGTGTATCTTTTTGTTTTTTTCCTCTCTGCTCAGGGACATCAGGTTGTGATTCCTGTCACAGAAACGGTTTGTGACACAGAGAGCTTTTAAAATTATTTTAGATGTTTTTGTTTGTTTTGTTTTGTTTTGTTTTGTTTTTCCCTGATGATTGTGATGTTTGGTTAAATTAAAGGAAATGTGTAGCTGAAAAAGTGTTGTGTTTTGTAAAAGTAAACCCTTTTCATAATAAAAAGATGATTTTTTTTTTTCTTTTTTTGTGCTCAGCGATGTTGTCCAGGATGCAACTCAACAGCATACATTTCAGATAGAAGTTTGCAGTCACAGGTTTACATACACTCGTCATGGTCATGTTTTAATGATTTCTTTGAATTGTTCTTTTTTCAGGGTGGAATGATTGTACAGCATACATCTCTCATGACTTTAAAAAACAAAAATGGGGTGGGGAGTTTATTTAGGATTTTCTCCAATCCACACAGTGTCAAAAGTATACATACAGGCTTAAATATACTGCTCAAAAAAAGGAAGTATAGCATCAAGTCAGTTAAACTTCTGGGAAATTGAGCTTTTCAGTTAAGTAGCAGAGGGGGCTGTTAATCAGTTTCAGCTGCTTTGGTGTTAATGGAATTAACAACAGGTGCACTAGAGGGGCAACAATGAGACAACACCAGTGTCAGTGCTGGTAGCGTGAGGTGATACCTGGACCCTGCAGAGGTTGCAATGGTAGTCCAACTCCTCCAGGATGGCACATCAGTATGTGCCAACAAAACCAGTAACCACCAAGGCTCAAGCATGCCATGAACTGGAAACTGCTGGAACACCAGCGTCACTGTGTACAGTGAAGTGAGTTTTACATTGCCATGACTGAGAGGGTTCCAACCAAGAAAGAAGCCCCTGCTCCAAAATTGACACCTTCAAACTCGACTGAAATTTGCAGCTGCCCACAAGGAGAAAAGTTTTATGGTTGGATGAGACAAAGATTGAGCTACTTGACTACAATGACAAGACTATGTTTAGAGGATTAAAGGTGAGGCATTTCAAAAGATTTGTTGAGCACTACCAAAAGCATCTGCTCAAGGCACAATTTGCATGTAACCAAATATTAGTGAGGTTCACGTATATTTATGAGCCTTTATGCATACTTTGACCCTGTGTGGACTAGAAAAAAAAATCCTAAATAAAGTTTTTTAAAAATTTTGCGCTCAATTCTTGTTTCTGAAAGTCATTAAAGATGCATGCTGTACAGTCATTCCACCCTGGGAAAAGAACAGTTCAAAGATATCATTGAAAGCCCCAAATTACCGTGACGTTCATGTCCATGAGGAGTGCATGTAAACTTCTGACCACAACACCTCTTATTCAGATAGCCAGGATTTGTTTGCAGCCCAGAGCACAAACCATGAATGCCATGTACAGCTATGATCTTTGTTAATATCTCTCATCACAAGCTGCCTGCTGTCTCTGCAAATGCAAAGTTTAAATCCCAAAAAGACACGGGGGAGTGGAGTCTCCTGATGTAAACAGCCTTAAACCATATCGGTGCATGTGCAAACATCCAAATGAAAAGCAGCCACAATAATAAGAAACTTACAATTAATACCAATGCATATACTGTATCCAATCTCAATAAATATCATATGTAGCACAGCTTCCAACAAGCACCAAAACCTCACCCAGAGCCATATTCGTCCAGAACACTAAAACGTTTCCCTAAAAATACCAATGTGCAAAACATGCACCAAGCCCCTGAGGCCAGATTTGCACATGTAACAGAGAGCTGACGAGACTAATTAAAGACAGAGCTGGTTTGACAAATCTAGTGAGAAGTGTAATAAGTCTTCCAGGAGTATTTTGAGAAGTGACATGCTAGTACTATTTGTCAGGGAGTTGGTAAATAAAATGCCATATGAACAGCAGCTGCAGGAGTTACTACAGGGTGCTAAAAGCAGACTGATGGACGGCATCAGGAGCAGCACGATATTAACAGATTAAAAGGGTGAGCTGAGCGCTGTCGACTCAAGCTTTGTGTTTTCTTTGCTTTGTGTTTCTCTTTCTCATTTGGAATCCCAAATGACCATAAAGCATTGGTAATAAAGATAGGTGTCAGTAGCTTTCAGCCATCCTGTGAAACAAACAGTTTGGGTTAGGGAGGCAGGTACCCCACACAGTCCTAAACACAATACACAGCATTTTTAACGTAGCTGTGTTGTCTGTGTGTTGTTGCCACGTCACATATGAATACTAATCATGAGTTTGATTAAAAATGCTAGTTTTAAGATTTGCATTGGATTAATTAGCTTGTGTGTCAACTCTCCAGGCTGTGCTTAGCCTCCATCTGGTTTGGACCCAGGAACTGCCAAACCGGTCCAGGCCTTTTTTGGACTCATCTCATGCAGCAGTGTGGGGGTGGAGGATCATATTTCATGGATTTCCATATTATGCTGCTTTTACTCTGCTATAATTTTGATGTAATTACTGTACTTTTATATTAAAGCTTTAGTGTATTTTGCTGATAAATTGTATTATTATAGATCAAGATACCCACCAATATATATGGAATGAAAACCAGCAGCTGCTGCAACATTAATGAGATACATACAATCAATAAATCAATACAATCATGTGTATTATGTATCTAAATGATATTAATATTATTCTGAAAAGTGTCACTCCACATAATGAGTATATTTACTTTAGGTACTTATTATTTCAGTCACTACCCAGAGCTTGTGGGCATAGGTTTGGGTAGAAATGTAGATCAAACACAAAGCTTCTGAAACAGCTTGCCCTTCACCTAAACTCCTCCACTTGGAGCAGCAACTCATCCGT
Organism: Archocentrus centrarchus; assembly: GCF_007364275.1. NCBI lineage: Eukaryota > Metazoa > Chordata > Actinopteri > Cichliformes > Cichlidae > Archocentrus > Archocentrus centrarchus. The sequence continues at coordinate 10,716,775 of NC_044368.1, forward strand.
GACCCAGAGTGGGCACTCCAGCCTTTTCAAGCTGAGAACCATGTGCTCAGACTTGGAGCCAAACTCTTCACGTTTGACTAGAAGCAACCCCAGTAGAAGCTGGAGGTCACTGCTTGATGAAACCAACAAAACCACATCATCTGCATCAGCAGGTGGAGTTTTCCTCACTCTCAAGAGGGTCACTGCTGCTCAGATTGGGGCTCGCAATGTGGCATCAGCTCTCCTTTTCATGTGTGGCTTGACCAGGGCATGCAGCTCCGGCAACGTCTCCAACATTCTGATATGGGTCAATCGGATTTGTTAAAGAGCATCCAAGACCCAAAATAGAATTAGCAAGTACTACAATCCAGGCTTTTCTCCATCTGATGAAGACTCTCAAAACTGTTTTTGAGTATTTGAGAGCAGAAATGTAATTTTCTCTCCAATTCTGTTACCCACTCTTAGTTTCATTAGAAGTGAATAGTGTCACAGTCTCAGTCTCTCCCCGAGACACAGACACACAAAGACACACACACATACACACACAGATCCACTAATTAGAGTTGGTCTTTTCACAAACTCAACATGTTGATATCATCTGATCAAGCAGACATCAAAGGCTTTGCAATCACACGCCAGACTCTGAGCACACCAGGCTGTAAATATTTAAGAGGATATCAAACTTGACTCACTTATTGAGTTGCATGAAATGAAAGTCCTAGTTTCTCACATTTTAAAGTGTGCTTTGCAAGTTAGCATAACTCTGTGAGGACATATATTGTTATGTAATAATAATAATAACAGCACAGAATGAAGCATGTGTTTATTATGTGCTGAAAGATGTTTGGGTTGGAACACCATCTAGACTGAATGAGTCCATCATACCCAGAGGACCAGAGTGCTGATGGCCTAGCTCTGGAAAACAGGTCCATCTAATCAGAGCATGGCCACACAAACATACCAAATAATATACATATATTTAAAGAATGGAAAAATTTCCCAATCTTTATGTTAGTCAATAAAAAAAAAGGAAGACTGTGCATCTATGTGACACTGAGCCATTTGCAACTGATTCTAATGCTAGGATAAAACAGAAACTGCCAATGTTTATCCTTTTTAAGTTCATCCCTTTCCTTTCTGTCCCACTAGAATTAAAAATCTGATTCTACAGCTCACAAATAGGCCCATCTAATTTCGTCAAGGCAATCTGTACCTCTTACTCTACTTTACGCTCAACTGCCAATTAACTGTAAGCAACCGTTTGAGTTTCAGAAGTTGAAAGGGACTCTCACATGAGGGCTGCACGTGTGTTTGGGTGTTCCATTACTGGCAGACGCTGTGGGAGCAACAGCTGGAAACACTGTTAAACTACTAAAAATCACACTGTGGGTATGAAAATGAGGTGGGCTCTGATAAAACGTTAGATCTTCTCTATTTCACCTGGCAGCACACATATGAGAGCAGGGGACAGACACTTGGGCAATTAGAAACCCACAACTCTCAAGTCAGAAATGTTGGAAACCAAAGGTCTCATTAATTGATTACAATGTAAAATCCTCCAAAGAAACTAGTGGCCCAATTTGGCAAATAAATGTAGTGGAACAGAAGGATCAAGTTGCATAAAATAAAAATTTAATCACCTCAAAACTGTAAATCAAAATTTAGTAATTCAATAAATGTTCTTTCCACTTATAATGGTAAAAAAAAAATTTGCCAAGAGAAACTGCTTCACATAATGTAGCCCAACTGATGCTGACCTGCGCCAAGAATGAAAACTCTTCACTGTGTCAACAGCAGCCTCTGCTGGCAGTTCTAGTAAACTACAGCTAGTCATTTCCCAGCGTTTGAGCAGGAATTAAAGGATGTGTGTGGAGTTGGTGAATGACCTTTTGCTGTTTATGTCATTGAGGCTTCTCAATGGCATGGGATGGCATGTTGGGTGTGAATGGAAAATATTTGTTTTGACAAGTGTGATTATGAAAATAGAGAGCAGTGCAACAGGTTTTCTGGCTTGTGCAGATTAAGTCTCTATTTCTATTTAGGCAGATTTTAATATAGTACATAGGCATATTTTTATTTTAAACTAACAACCTTAATTATACCATTTTAAAACAACTGACATTTAGGGATGTTTTAGACTTATTTTCACATGAAGAAGTTTTTGTAAATTTTGCACTTTTTAAATTCACTTTTTGTTTTTGGTGAGTATTTATTTATTTATTTTTTTAGCTCACTTCATAACTTCAGAAGCACAGGATATATCTACAAGAAATTTTCAGTTCTGTTAAAAACTACAACCAAATTAATATGATCTTCCCAATCTAATATTTACTGACATGTGAAAAGAAAGCTTTGTGTGGAAGGGTTGCCAGGGAAAAGCCACTTCCTGCTAAACAAAACATAGCAGCATGGATTAGCATTGCAAAGTTGCATCTGAACAAACCACAAAACATCTGGAACTATGTTCTTTGGACAGCAGCTCTGGCCATAATGCACAGCATCAACCAATCGCAGCACATTAGCACAAACACCTCATACCAACTGTTAAGCCCAGTGCTGGAGGGGTGATGACTTGGGTTTGTTTTACAGCCACAGGACCTGTGCTCTGTGTAGTTGAACATGAACTCCTCTGTATACCAAAGTGTTCTAGAGGCAAATGTCTGACAGCTAAAGCTGGATCGAAACTGGGCCGTGCAACAGGACAATGATCCAGAGCACAGCAACAAATCTACAACAGAATGACTGAAAAAAGAAAAAATGACCCAAAGTCCAGACCTGAACTTGAATGAAATGCTGTGGCAGAACCTTAAAAGAGCTGTGCATAAATAAATGCCCACAAACCTCAATGAACTGAAGCTTTGCTGTAAAGAAGAGTGGGCCAGAATTCCTCCACAGGAAAACACCTCACACACATTATTTTAAAACATCTTATCTCCAGCACACATACAAACATAAAGATTAGAACAGGAATAAACACACATGTAGACTTTGATTCTGTTCTGCCAGAATATTTATTTATAGAGCTAGTTTATTACCAAGGAAGAATAAATTAAATATGAATCTCGATTATATGATAATAAATATTATCTCCAAATACTCTCTTATTGTAATATTATCTTTAAATAACTAGTGCAAACCAGTATCACCTGGTAAGTAAACTCTTCTTTATCTATAACGTCCAAAAATAACTAAATCTAAACACAACTTTCTTGTTGTCCACACAAAAAAAGATATTCTGAGTTTTTGCTTCTGATATAAAAACAATGTAATTTTCTCCATTTAAAGTGAAATGCACATTTATTTTTGAAAAGTTTAAAAATGTAGTCAAAATGCTGGAAAAAACATCTTGGAAGCCTTTGAGAGTTACCTCGGAAATGCAGTGAGACACATTGTTTGAGGTAGTCGTGTTGATATTGCACATGCTAAGCTTATCTGTACTCAATCAAATACTCTGGGTAGATTTGATTGGGATCAAAAATGACAAAAATATTAGGATGAGAGATATCGTCAACACAGCTGTCGTGCACGTTTTCAAGCCTCCCATGATCGGGCTTTAGGAAAAGAGATTGTCCAAGGATTGATTTTCCGACCATCACACGAGCCAAAATTATAATTTTCGTTTGTCCAGAGTGCTGTGTTGTCCCGCCATGCATCCCTAGCAGATCTGTGCTGCTGTCACTGTATTTGTCTGCATATGTTGCATGTTTGGCAAAATAAATTCCTACATTAAAAAGCAACAACAGTGATTTCAGATTAGCTCAGATTAGCTGTGGTGAAGAGTTAGGAATTAATATTTGCATGATTACAAAATCAGTTACCTTACCTTTGCCAAATGAGTGGCCATTTTGTCCAGCTAACCGTACATCAAAGTTATACTTGCAAATGGAACGAACATTTTTGATTTTAGTCCCATGAAAGAGTCTTCTCTCTTGGATTTCTTTGATGCCTTGAATCCTCATTAAATGTTTCTTTTTCCTTTGATGAAAATAATAAATTTAAAAAAAAAAAAGGTAACAATGAATGGAAATTATAAATATAAAGGACAGAGTAAAACTTAACTTACCTACAATATAGTTCCCAGAGATCCAAATTCTGTATCCTGTTGATTGACACAATGGATCTGTCCAACAGTCCATCAGTCTTCACATAATTTGCCACCGTCTGATATTCAGGGCTGGGTTCACTCAGAGGGATCCACTTTATAAAGTATCAGAAATGAGTTAGTGCAGTCTGGGATTTAAACCAAATCTGCTGCACTTCATGTTCCTGTGCCCTGACTGTATGAAGGATTTTATTTTGGACATTAAACTACACATTTTAAACCACTCATATAACAATTTCATATTATTATCACCTGATATGGACATGCAGGATCAAACTGTTCCCAAAAAACAGGGGCAGTGCTGAAACAGGAACAGCTGTGGGAAGAGTTAAATTTCCATTGTACTGACACTTTCACTTTCATTTTGCATGAAACCATACTGATGCTAACCTGTAAATGCCTCACTATTACGACCATTAGGAACATAAGCCTGACTTGACCTTTTTTCAATTTTGCTGCTCCGGTGGATTCTTCTTTGCCTCCCAGTGGTCAGGTCTGTCTCTGACATTGCTGCACAGAAACACATATATTCATCTGAGTCAAGTTCTTCATATGTAAAAATGAGTGAACAGAAAAAAGCATCAAAATACCAGAGAAATCAATCCTGCTCCTGTAACTGGAAAAAATGGCATTTAAAACACCCTTGGGGTTTTGGAGGTATAATCTTTCCACATCCTTGCTGTTAACGGGGAGATCGAAGTCATCCTACACAACAGGGACAAGACAACAGAAAGGAAGTTTTACTTCACAGCTGTTTTGCTCTTCTCAACATTATGTCATGAAACAGATAAGAATGTGATCTAAAGAAACACACAAGTTACCTCAAACTGGTGCCAGTTTCCACAGTCTGCCAGGTAATACCAACACCACATTGTTCTGACAGAAAAGAAAGATTATATCCCAGAAAGACTTCCTCTCCCTGACTTGGCAGCTACATACTAAACTATGAATCAAAGCTCATTCATGGACACGCCTTATAGTAAGGAGATCACGTGACACTGTTGCCTGCACAGGAGGATTTGTCTTCAGTCCTCTAACCTGAAGGATGTTCTGAAAGAATTATTTTATATGTTTGAGTTGAAAAGTTTATTAATTGCAACATGCAAATTACAGACACATAGCTTCACACACTCATCGCTGTGAGATGTTTTTGTTCCCCTTACATTTAATATAAATAAAACTCAAAAGCACAAGTGCGCCACCTTGTGGCAGCACTTTGTGCAGACTGAATACACACAAACACGTCACGCAATTAATCGAACAAATGCACACAGCAAGGTAATTTTACAACACATGTGCTGGCCTTTTTTCTTTTCTTTTCATTTTTTTTTTTTGTTAAAGTTACACAAGGTGCAAAAATAAACCTGCCTAATTCAGGTTTTTAACAACAAACTCAAATGGCTTGGAAATCAAACGCAATGCAAAACTGTTGCAGTTTAAAATGAACTTGATTGGAGGCAACATGGTGGTGCAGTCACCTCACAGAGGCCTCGGGCGTCTCTGTGCGGAGTTAGCATATGTCCCTGTGCCTTTGTGGGTTTTCTCCGTGTGCTCCGGTTTCCGCCCGTAGTCCAAAAACATGCATATTAGGCTAATTTGTGATCCTAGTTTGGCCACAGTTGCGGATGTGAGCGTGAACGACCGATTGCTTCTCTGTTGTAGCTGTGAGAGACCCAACACAGTTTTGAAAATGAACAGACAGACAAACTTGGTTGCGAACTCCAATGAGATTCAGTGGTCAGAAAGAATTGCGACAAGTAAACATAACATCACAAGTTTATGTCATTATGACACAATTACAAAACCTTTCATGGAAAGGGGTGGTGGGGTGGTGGTGCCAGATTTTTTTAAAAAATGCAGAGGTAGAAGTGTTTTTATAACAAAACCATCAACAAAAATCCATGTTTCTATAATACATGGTACAAACAGAACACAGTGCAAAATGAGCGAGTGTGTTTTTGGTTTTATAAAGAAGCATGTTTATGGCACTGTGGATGTAGAGGAAGTGATGTGGCCGGTGGTAAGACATCGCCTATAATCTACAGGCTGCAAGCACCACTCGCATTTTGTTTAAACAAATGTGCGCACACACACACACACACACACACTGAAGAAGCAAGCACAGAGTCAGGGTTAAATAGAAAATCGTCACAGAGACCGTCTTCTGTCAGCGTTTCTTTATGTCACGCAAACATTCCCACTGCAGAGTCCAATGTTAGTACACTATACAGCATACAATTGAACACAAGGTCTTTATTGTTTTTTCCAGCTTCTCCAAAGGCACTTTAGATGACCCTCGCTCCACTTAGCCATGTGGAACCAATCATCCTTTCATCTAATTCCATATCCAGATTTTCCAGCCTTTATTTAAAAAAACAAAAACAAAGCCGGTATCATCTTCTTAGGTGTCAGTAGAACTCAATCAGATACTCTGGATAAATCTGATTGCTGTCAAAAATGACATAGATCTTTGGATTGGCCATATCATCCACACAACTGTCATAGAAGTTGGTAAAACTGGCATCTTTAGAGGGCGGTCTACAATACATTGGATGACCGACTGTGTACTCTCCAACAAGCACTCTGGCCAAGAACATGGTCTTATAGGGCGGCTCACTGGCAAATATTGGTGGTGAGAGTCCATGTCTCTGTAAGGTGGTGTTGTGTTTCCCTGTGGTGTGACAGAATTTACTGGAGTATTTGGCATCACGGGCAAAGTAGCTCCCTGCAGGAAAGAGAACGGAGTGCAATGTTAAAATAGGACAAAAGGAGACTAATAAAGTCTTTTGAGATACAACATCAAAGATCTACCTTTGCCATAGACATCACCATGGCTTCCTGTGAGCCGCCAGTCAAAGTTAAATGTACATATAGCTTGTATGTTGCTGTGTCCTGTGCCATGGAACAGCATTCGCTCCTCAATATCCAATGTTCGCTTGACTTTTCGTAACTGTGTTTTCTTCCTTAGGGGAGGACCAAGGAATGACAACATAAACAAATCATGACTTTGATACTGCATGACTGTACAACGTGCAGGCAAAAGGTTCAGCAACTCCGCCCGTGAAGAGGAAAAAAACGTTCCCAATTTAAATTTGGCCCTTTCTATCTATCAAGATTTTCTCCTTGTGCATCTCTTGACCACTTCCAGTGCTGCTGCTCTTTTTAGATCATTTCCTGGAAGCCCTGCTCAGACCACTTGCACATAGTGCACAGAGCAAATTTCAACTTCTGAGTCATCACGTGTGATAAGAGCTGAGTTACCGGCCACAGTTCATTCTGAAGGGCTCAAAATTTACACACACGCACCAATTTGGAAATGGTTGCACCACCTTTGCGTCACAGCACAGAGACGGCTCTTTTAAGAGTTTTTAACGATCTGCTTTTAACTGTGGACTCTGGTAGTCCTGCAGTTTTAGTACTTCTAGATCTGTCAGCTGCCTTTGACACTGTGGACCACGAGATCCTTCTATCCCGCCTAGAACATGAAATTGGCATTAAAGGCACGGTTCTGACTTGGTTCAGATCTTATCTTACTGATAGAAGTTTCTCTGTCCATCTAGGAAACTGTTTTTCTACCACAGCAAAGCTTTCTTGTGGAGTGCCTCAGGGGTCCATTCTGGGCCCAATTCTTTTCTCATTGTATATGTTGCCTCTAGGGTCGATTTTTAGGAAACATAATATTTGTTTCCACTGTTTTGCTGACGACATCCAGGTGTATATGCCCATCAAACTGAACAGCAGAGATCCATGGGAACCCCTGCTGAACTGTCTAAGTGACATCAAGTCCTGGATGAGAAACAATTTCCTAAATCTTAATGAAAGCAAAACCGAGGTCATATGCTTTGGTAAATTTGACCCCTCAAGCTACTCCTCTGGCACTCTGAGTCATTTGGCTCCTCACTGTCGTGATGCTGTGAAAAATCTGGGTGTCATTTTAGATAGTAGTTTTAAAATGGAGAAGCAAGTAAGTGCTGTTACCAAAATCAGTTTTTACCAACTCAGAGTTATTGCCAAGGTAAAACCTTATCTCCCACAGCAAGACCTGGAAAAAGTTATTCATGCTTTTATTACTTCCCGCCTGGACTACTGTAATTCTCTGTATTTTGGCATAGATCAATCATCGGTGCGCCGCCTGCAGGTAGTCCAGAATGCGGCAGCTCGTCTTTTAACCGGTTTAAAAAAGCATGAACACATTACCCCAGTCCTGTCATCCCTTCACTGGCTCCCTGTCCGTTTTAGAATCGATTTTAAGATTTTATTGCTTACTTTTAAAGCCTTAAACGGACTGGCACCTTTGTATCTGTCTGAGCTGCTTCACTGTCACACCCCTGTAAGAGCTCTGAGGTCATCGAACCAGCTGCTCTTACAGAGGCCTAAAACCAGACTAAAACAGAGAGGTGATCGAGCTTTTGCAGCAGCAGCACCAAAGCTATGGAACGATCTACCTCTCCATATCCGCACAGCTCAGACGATACACACATTTAAATCTCTATTAAAAACACATTTCTTTTCCTTGGCATTTGGCTGCAGTGCTACCTCCTTTTAGATGATTGTTTTATGGTATTTTTATGGTACTTGTTTTAAACGTTTTAATTTTAATTTTCTTATGTTATTTATTGTTCCTAATGTTTTTATTTATTTATTTTTATTTTATTATTTTATTTATTTATTTATATACTTTTATTTTTATTTAGTATAGTCCTTGGGGTTACAGATCTTGTACAGCACTTTGGTCAACGTCGTTGTTTTAAATGTGCTTTATAAATAAACTTGACTTGACTTGACTTGACTTGACTTTGGCTCAGGCGGTAAAGACTACGTGCTCAGGTGGTAGAGTGGGCCGTCTACCAACTGGAAGGTCAGCTGATCCCTGACTCCTTTTGTTCTGCATGCTGACTAAAGGAGGGCATGTGGGAAAGATACTGAACCCCGAGTTGCCCCAGCTGCAAAGAGCTTAGGTATAAAATAAAAGCGCTATATGAATATGTGTGACTGGGTGAATGAGACACGTAGCAGAAAGTGCTTTAAGTACTCACTTGGTACTTATATAAAGTACCAGTCTGTTTATCTTAAAAAAATAAAAAAAAACAGAACAGTAATTTAGTGTGTGTGTGTGTGGTGGAACTGAAAATAGCAAGTGTTTCTGACCCAGTAACCCTGCACTATATTCCCCTCATGGGGAATACAGGTTAGCTTAATTTAGAGGAACAATTTAGAGGAAATGTGAGCACACACGGGCCTTTGAAGTGGATTTCTGTGTGATGAGTTTCTGGTTCAGCTGAATGATTAAAATCAAAAGTAAAAAGTCTTCTGCCTTTTCAGCAGGCCAGGATGAGCAGCCAGCTCATTTTCAGAAATAGATATGCGTAAATTGATGCCTTTTAGCCAATTCATTTGTTCGACCGTGTAACCTTTTGAGCGCAATGGTGAATTTGTCCCACAGGGTCATACTGGCAATGTACTTCTGGGGCATTTTTGAGAAAACATTTGGCACAAACACCCTGAACTGTGGCGGGTACCAACATACCACTGTACGCCCACACACGGGAGCACTGTACTCCACTTTTGCTATTCACCACACTTTGTTTTCCTTTATAAAAGTAAGACAAAATCATGTTCAAGTTGAAAGGATGCTTTTTTTTGACTCCAGAGGTGGAGGTGTGCATTATAGATGGATGCTGGGAATTTCCATGGAGAGATCTAAAAACAGCAGAAGTGCAGAGCTGCACAGGAGACGAGCTTGAAGAGAACATCAGGTATAATGGGTGGATTCATGGAACTTTTTGACAGCACTGCACATCTGCAAGCTACAGTGAAAGAGTTAAAGGAATTTGCTAGAAACCACAGTACAGGCTGTTTTCAGGGGCATAAACTGAGTGAGAATTCAGAGGTTGAAGGAAAATCGGTTCAATGCTTTGATTTACTCAAACAGAAAAAATCCATTGTCTATTATTGAAGTTTAGGAAAAATAGGATTCTTTACATTTTTCCCCACTCACTAATAGACTGCAACCTAGTGTAATTTCACCAGTACATAAAAGGAAACATTTTTCCTCACAAAAATACAGAAAATAATTGTCTACCTGCAGAAGAACTCCCACAAGTCCAGGTTCTGGATCCTCTGGATGGATTTGATTGGATGATCCATTGTTCTGTCATAAAGTCTGGCTACTTCTTTAAATTCATATGTGTCTCTGCCGAGCTGGATGAGCTGCAAAAGCAAAACTGCACATGGGTAAGACAGTCAAGCAACACTTACAAAGCTCTACTGTTTTCTGAAACTGTTTTTCACACCATGGTCCATCTATTATCATTAACATAACCTATTCCAAATAAGGTCTGCAGCATAAATTGCTGTGTGGCGGTAAGAAGAGAACCACCTTCCTAACACTGAAAACCCAGAGTTAGCCTCAAAACCTGCTTTGCAGTTCAGGTCTCTGATGAGCTACCCTGGGATGGTGGCGTGTTTTTTGTAGCACCATAGTGTAAGACTGTTCCCAGTATCTTCACCACTTTCATTATTCCTATCCTTTAGTTTATATTTCTTTATGTGTTTTTTCTCTTACTTTTCATCTTTCTCTCTCTCATTTGCAAATGCTTGACCTCAGACTACACAGAGTTGTGCACTTCTCCAGACCCACCAAACACCACACACAATCACACGTACACCTGCCCAAATGTCTGTACCAATTTGCACTGCTTCTGTAAGAACCCCAAATCCACATCTTTGATTTTTGGAAATAAAGCATAAAAACGTGTAACCCTTTATTCCATATTTGCCACAATTTAGTTTTACAACTTGATTTGACATCTGAAATGAAAAGACTGCAAAGCTACGTTCTCAACACCAAAAATGTGTGAAGCAAGCTAAGTGGAACAATAAAATGTGCTCCTGTACTCACCTGATAGGGCTCATCTGTGTTGATTCTCTCCCAGTGGCAGGGAACAGGCAAGGCAAGATTATCACAAATAAACCTGCCAGGATCAGTGAAGGAGAGGAGCCAGTAAATAAATCACTGCATCAGAATGAAAATTGATGTGTTTGCTCTACACTCAAGACACCAAAAGAATTCAGTAAACACATGCAAAAAAAAAAAAAAAACTTGAATTTTGGAATGACCAGAAATACGAGTAAAGCTCCCTGTGGAACGGGTTTGGAATTTGAGGTGAACTTGAAGGATTCCTCAGGACAACGGATGCTTGACCCCTAACCTCTCATTTAAAGCATGGTCTTTTTCAACTCAACCAAACCTTCTAGCATCTCTTCCCTGTTGCTAAGCAAAAAAGAAAAACACACACAAAAAAAACACACTTCTACCTCTGGATGCCCAATAAAAACCATCAAACTTACCTAAAACCAGTTGCAGAGTGGAGGGAGCGTTTGATGGGCCGCTGCTTCCCTGTTGTTACATTTATCTGTCGCATAACTGGTAAGGGATTTAATAATGATTAGGGCTTCGTGCACAATTTCTACGACAAGATTAACTAGAATTGAGAAATACTGTTTAATGCATCTTCACCAGAACTGATGTAAAGGAATTTCCTTTCAAGAAACTTTAACAGTCTCATCCTGATGAAGTACCTTTAGTATTACTTTAACTAACTCATGAGTTTGCACCTGAGAAGTCCAGTCTGTACGTGTACTTGGCAGTGTAAAACTCCATCACTCCACGCTGATTCCTGTTGTAGCACTGCTCAATCTGAGCACTGGTCACAGAGCAGGCTGCACTGGGATCAATCTGAGAGGGAAATTTAAAAAAAAGAAAAAGGAGTTAAGCAGCCAATCAGTTAACCAAGAATTAGTTAAGAGAGTTGCTTCTTCTTTTAGGCTTAAAATTTATTTGCAAAAACACCAACTTTTTGGTTTGACTTGAAGCTTCTCTTTGTTTCATGTCTTTGGATTGTCAAAAACAGATCAACCAAGAAAATACACTTTAAATGTATTCACAGACTTTCTGATGCATCACTGTTACATGCCTTTTAGTTGCACTCTAACATATAAGTTAAGTAGTGAGTGGTGATGAGATTGATACTTTGCTGGCACATGATGGCCTCCCCATAATCAATCCCAGGGCAATTTTCTTCCCCTACTTTTTGTAAATGTATATTCATGAGATTAAAAAGGGAAAAGCAACTGGTACTAAAAACCTGCAGAGTCTGGCAAAATACGACCAAAGGAGGGGCGATATGCTGGGCATACAGAAAAAAGACTGCTACAAAGTCTGCTGTTGTGTATAAAGTTGTGGTATCATGTGAACTACCTCAAACATATGCCACACTCCACACTCAGCCAAGTAGAACCAGCACCAGTTGGGCTCTGAGGTGTCCATCTCCTCAATCTCAGTGGACTCCTCCTCTGACGATCTGATGGCTAACATTGCTAAATCTGAAATTAATAAGTGAAAACACGCCAACACACTTAGGCAAATCGAAACTAAAATACAAGGTATGGGGGAGGGCCCAAGGTGGTGTTTTATTCGTCAGACGGACCTGACGTTAAGGAGTTGTTTTTAAGCCATGGTCGTGAGAGCATTACATCCTGTAAACAATTTCATACAATGCAGGAAACTGCCATGTTGAACTAAGCTATCATTAGCGGGTGCCGCACCCGACTCCTCTCAACTCTACTGGTGTCTTACCAGTTTTCAGCCTGTCTCTGTCCTTATCGGAATACAAAGCCTTCATACATTATCAACAATGCCTCAGAAAAATCACAGATTCGGTCTGAGTCTGGGGGACTAACGCCAAAAATCATTTTCGTTGTCCTAGGCTTTGTTTACTTTTGTTTCCCGGTTCGTCAGACACTCGACGTCATAGCATAGACGTCATGTAACTCCTCCCGCGCTCACGCCGGGACACTGCTTCCCGGAATTTGTCCTGGCAGGCGTACAACCGTGCGGTACATTACACTCAGGTGGTTTGACGTGGGATGAGCTTGCTTCCTACACTCAGGGGAGGGGGGTGGAATTGCCGTCCGTCAGTCACAATTTCGGGTTACTATCTAGAAATTTCGACTTAATAACACGAGATACTTAATTCCTCGAAATTATTAGTCAGTAAATCAAATTTTTGAGGTAATGTAACTCGAAATTTTGCGATAATAACCGGAAATTAGCTCTGCTCTTTTTTCCCCAGTGCAGACAGTCAAACAAGTGAATTTTTTGTTATTTTATAAGTAATATTTTACATTTCAAACATTATTAACGTTATTATTTCTGAAAAATAATACACAATCGTGCATAATTTGATTCCAGTTGATATTTTGCTTAAAATATCATAAGTTTATTTTATGCAACTTATGGCCACTGTAGTGAGGTAGCTTTGTGTGTGTGTGTGTGTGTATGTGTGCGCGCGCGTGTGTGTGCGTGCGACATTACGCTGTCTATTAAGTGTCGTTTATCAGCCATCAGCCTTTTGGATGCTGGCAGTGATTGTACATCCCGTGTGTGAGGTTGCTTATCCTTCAGGACACACCCCTCTATAGAATAAAGTCTTTCTGCAAACTTCGCGCACACGGTCGAGGGATCTCACTGTGGCGCACACGGGAAACTAACGGGTGAGTTACGTTAATTCAAATCTTGCTGATAAACTTGGGGGAAAATTAAATTTTACCTTTATTTCTTGTCTCTTTCTTTTTAGAAGCATTCACTAAATTGTATTTCGATGGTTTTCTTCGTGCCTTTATCTTTTGGAGGGGATGAGAGTGTAATTCTCTGTAACAGGAGTTATTAGGACGAATGTGAGGATTGTCACTTAAATAACGATGCTCATGTTTTATATTTGCTTGAATACAAGAAAAATAACAGGTATGCTTTTCCATTTATTTATGATACAGCACAAAAGCCAGAAAGACCATGACTGAAGAATCAGCCAGCATTGCTCCTGCTGCAGACTCTGAGGCAGATAAACGGGGTCCTGAAGAAGGGACTCAGTCCAGGGGAAAATGGGCCAACAACATGGAGTTCATACTGTCCATGGCTGGTGAAATAATTGGCCTCGGAAATGTTTGGAGGTTCCCCTATCTGTGCTTTAAGAACGGGGGAGGTAAGAGGATGGGTTTATGGGGGACTTAAGTAACTCCTGCACCAAAAACACACCTGCATATGACAGTTTGTATGCATAATTTTAGGTGTCTTCCTTATCCCCTACTGCGTGTTCCTCTTCTTCTGTGGCATCCCCGTGTTTTTCTTGGAGACAGCACTGGGGCAGTACACCAGTGAGGGTGGGGTGACTGCCTGGAGGAAGATATGCCCCATGTTTCAGGGTAAAAACAAGGCTCACATTTAGGAACTGCGTGTTTTCTGACAGTGTTTTCTTCACTGATACTGCAAAAAAACAATAGCGTCGCTGTTTGCAGTCCATGTTGAAGACGGTCACACATAGAAAGCTAAATCTGTCATTTCAAGCTTCAGATTCAATAGCTGACTTTGATGTTATCTGACTTTCAAAGTTAACTACATAAAATTGAAGAGTTATTGAGTATTGCTTTTTATCAAATGTTTCTGATGTTAAACCAGCTTCTTTTACAGAGGAGCTGTTTTCATATAGAGAAGAAGACAGCAGCCAAAAATGTGCTCTAACTGTATGAAATGTCACTTGTCCTCAAGGGGTGGGGTTTGCATCCCAAGTGATTGTGATCTATCTGAACATTTACTACATTATCGTTTTGGCTTGGGCTCTATTCTACCTAATAAACTCCTTCAAAAGTCCCCTGCCTTGGTCCACATGTGACAACTGGTGGAACTCCGGTAAGCATGCTTGTTTAAACGCATCTGTATTTTATTAGCAGTGTGCCTTTGTTTTTTTTTAAGACTTAAGAGGAAACAGCACACGTTCATCTCACTCTTGTCCCTCTTTCTTCAACCGCTCAGCTTTATGTCATAGTCGCACGGGCATCTTTGCTAACCCCCACCTGTTTCAGCCTGAGTCCAACTGGTCATTCCTAAACAACATGACCTCGCCTGACTACTTTGTGAACATGACTTTGTAAGTTACATGTATTTTTTTTTTGTTAGTTGTAACAAAGATAATTGATCCCATGCTTAGCTGAAAATGTATCATGTGGACTTGAAAAGAGAAACTATGTAAAGGTTAGTAATTATTATGGGATTAAAGAGCACAATAGCATCTTTGGGACACACCCATGCTTTAAATGTATTCAGGGCAGGAAACACCTGCATGTGCTACTGTTAACTGCTACCTTGGGATAGTAGGTGGGTGAAAAACAACCCAGTAAATCTAACAGACTTGTCAAGCTTTACTTTAATCAAGTAGGGTGTCAAAAGTTTGAAAATTGCCATGTTAAAGATATATTTAATGGAATGTCTTCACTACATTATTGTAAGCAGTGCTTTGCACATCCCTTTAATCCTTATTGATGGGATATTTTTGTGATATTGTTTATTAAAATAGAACTATGATACTTTTCCATATTTTCTGCCATATACACTCAACTGACGCTTCATTAGGCACACCTGTTCAACTGCTCATTAATATAAATATCGAACTGACCAATCAAATGGCAGCAACTCATTACATTTAGGCATATAGGCTTATTCAAAACGATGTGCTGAAGATCAAACTGAGCATCAGAATGAATGCTTGATGACTACAGTGTACTCCATGTTCTGAGGGCTGCTTCCATCAGGATAACACACCAGGTCACAAAGCTCAGATTTTCTCAAAATGGTTTCTTGAACATGACAATGAGCTCACTGTATGCAAACGGCCTCCACGGTCTCCAAATTTCAGTCTAATAGAGCTCCTTTGGAATGTGGTGGAACAGGAGATTTACATCATGGATGTGCAGCCAAAAATTTGCAGCAACTGTGTGATATCAGTATGTCAATACAGTGTGCACCAAAATCTATGAGGAATGTTTTGAAGAATTAAGGCAGTTCCAAAGTCAAAATGTGGTACGATCCCGGTACTAGCAGGTTGTGCCTAATAAAGTGGCTGATGAGTGTATATTCTGTTACATACATGATGTCAGGGAGAGGGGATGCCCCTGACCATCTCAGGCACAGTAGCCCTCCCGCCTGCTCTTTAAAGCTTGTGTTTGTGATGCGCAGTCAGAAAAAACTGCCTTAAAAAGAGAGCAGCTAAAACATTTAGTTTGTTTTAGAGGATGAATTAAGGGGCTGCAACAAGTCCCATTATTATAAACATGGATTTTTTTTTTCTTTTTAAACTGTGAATCATGCCAAGCTACTCTAGTAGAGTCCAACAATAAAAAAAAATCTGGACCCAGACTACAAAAGGTCCACTTTAAATTACAAATACATTTACTTGGAAAAGAACTTAACTGATTATTTTGGAATATTTTTGAAAAGTGTTACAATGTTTAAGGATTATTTAAAATTCATATTTGATTTCCCCACTCTTTACTCACTCATATTTTCTTATCTCCAGCAATGAAACAATATTGATGAGCACATCACCAGAAGAGGAGTTCTGGAGGTTAGAAACTCCCCCATACATTTATTTTCTTAGAACATGAGAAGAGCTGGACACTCGCCCTCCCCATTTAGCTTGTCTTTGGGTGGAACATTCCTCAGCAATAGCTCCCAACGCTTCCCAGATACCAAAAGGCCATCCTAACTCAGTAAGCATAGTGTTAATTGTGAGCCAGCAGAAGCTGAACTGAGGCCACCAAATAAAGCAAGCAGCCAGTTACAGTTCTCAAAAGCCGTAATAACACTGAATAACAGCATTTTTATTCAACTTCCAACTTTGATTCAAAGTTGTCTGCCCCTCCCTTTTTTAGACAGGTTGAAACATGGCTGCAACTTTTCACATGATAACCTCCTGATTTTGTGTGAGAACAAATATTGGGAAATCTCTCGGCTCCGTACAGCTGTGCTGCATAATGAAAACAATATGCGCTCTTTGCCGTGCCCATTTATAATCTAAACTGCATTCATCCAAAATAAACACAGAGGAATTTCAACATCTGTATTCATGATGAAATGTTTAGTAGTATATATATATATGTATGTATGTGTGTGTGTGTGTGTGTGTGTGTGTGTGTGTGTGTGTGTGGGCTTACACGTCTCTTTTCTCCACAGTAACCGTGTGTTAAGAATGTCAAAGGATATCTCCTTGGGTAAGATACACTGGGATCTGGCTCTGTGTCTGATGTTTGCCTGGGTCATTTGTTACTTCTGCATCTGGAAGGGCATCAAAACCACTGGAAAGGTGAGCAATTCCTTATCATAGAGGATCTCAGTTTTAAGTCACTTAATGCACATACATAAGCAACCCCTGTTTATTCCTTAAAAGGTCTGCCTTTAAGGATTCATAGAAAAGTATTCATTGCATTGAGGGGAAGTGATAGAAAGGGAAAAAGACTGCACATCTTGATATTTAAGTAATGTTTCAGCTACTCAACGTTCATTATCAGCACCATTAGTAAAACTTTTTGGGTGCACAGTAAACAAATAGATGAGGGGTACTTACACCGGAGGAGGTGCTGCACGGAGATATGCCAAGCAGGAAGAGCACCACCTGGTATAACATTCTGACCAGGGGTACTTATCACTTCAAAATTGTGTGTGTGGGATGAACAACATGTAACTGTAAAATGGTGTCCAAAGGGCTTTGAGGTACCGCCCTGTCCCATTTAGTAGGTTGGTCAGAAGTGTTTCTCAGTCTGCAGCAATGTGTAGCATATAAACCCTGCCCCATTAAAAATACAGTGGGCCAGCAGCTTTAGATACAATACTTTTGAGACATCACGATCACATCGTGAGTGTTGAACTTTGAGACTGTTGTTTTAATGTTAGCAGGGAAATATGTGCTTTATGTGCTTTATTTTAGCGTGTTTTAAATGACTTGCTTTTATAGACCCCAACTGTGCTGCTTCGGCTCCTGCCTGCTGTTCTCATTAGCCCTACTTTCAACCACAGACAGCTGCTTTAAACAAAAGAAATACACTTTTATCCCTTTCTTGCTATTCCATGAAGGCAAAACAGCAGTAAAAGAAAGTTAATGGCTACCTGATTAGCACAGTGGAACACATAGCAGTCTAAGAGCTGGATTTTTTTCTTGCAGGAGGTGGTGGTGGCAAAAATGCAGTTAAAAAAGAACTACCAGAAAAATGACTTCATATCAGTATTGCAGTCGCAGATTACATCTTAATTTACTCTAAACCAAATTATATGCAACTTTAAAAAAAAGGAGTGTGCGACAAGTGATGCGCATAAATATAGCCAAATTGCAACCTGTTGTATGCATTTATGTGTTTATAGGTGGTGTACTTTACTGCAATATTTCCCTACTTGATGCTCTTTATCCTCTTCATCCGGGGAGTGACGCTCCCAGGAGCTGGAGAAGGCCTGAAATATTACCTCAGCCCTAACTTCAGCAGACTTGGTGATCAAGACGTAAGAACTCTCTCTGATTATCAGCTGTTTTTCTTTAAGCGTTTGGCGGTGGAATGCAAAATTGCAAACACAGTGCACACTACAACCACTTTGCTGTCATCTGAAAGCCACAGTGTGAAGGATGCACCAAAAGTCACTAACAGCAGGAAAAATCATCTGTATTTTCATTTCTCAGCACAACTCTCTCTGTTGGATGTCTCACTGTTGTAACAGGATGAATACAGGGTCCTGTTATCCTCGGTCACGCACCCCTCCCCCCCATTTTCTCCTGTTTCCGGTCCCAAAAGAGAGCCTTAACAAGAAAAGCAAACCAAAGAGCCTCTTCAGAAAGAAGTCTGTCAAAAGAGTATCCAGCAATGTCCTCACACAGGAGACTAAAAGAAGTGTGCTCAAAGGAGAATTTCTAACCCGTTTAAAGGCTAAATTTGCCTTACAAAGCAACCCTTTTTTTTTTTTTAAAGCTGAGTCAATGAATTGAATTTATAGTTGCATATAAACAGCATACTTAATCTTTCATTCTGGATTTTCTAGCATGTTCTTGCACAACAACACTAAAAAGGGGAGGGGTCTTGCTTCAGATCTTCAATCCTCTCCACCCCAGTTTGAGCTGTAGCCCTTTGGTATTTGCTTTTATCAGTTGTTTTCCCAGCAATTTCTTGTCCAGTCTTTGCCTGTTTGGCACAGTTCCTCTGCCACTGTCTCGCAAGGGTGGCTCATACAAATAAGTGGAAATATCTGATGGTCTCACATCTAGCTGGTGTTTGAGTTAGAAGACAAAATGTTGCTGCCCCTGTAGGAACTCTGATGCAACCGTGGGAAAACGTGTGAGAATACTGTTCGGAGAAATGCAGGTGAAAGCACTTACGGTGATGGGGCAGAGTTATGCAGCGCCAGAGGGTCTTAGAAACAGATCTAGCATTTCTAGTTTTTAGTTTCTACTCTTGCTTTAGCATGCAGTTCTCTGTTTTTACTTGAACTGCAGAGGAAATAGCGGTTGAGTTCTGGCACGCATCTGGGGTCTGTTTATTATGTGAATATGTCTCCTTTTGTCTCAGTGTGAATGTGCGTGTGCGAATATGTATGCGGAGAAGCTGAGAGGACTTCAAAATATAATTAATTCTAGGGACATAACAGTTTCCTCTTTGTCCAGAATAGGATGTAAAGATCATTTGCCACAGTCTCAGACTTCCATTTCTGACCCGAGGCAGGGAATAAGCCAATGCCACCACAGGGCCAGAGTAGAGGCCTGTATATTGCTTTGGAGCTTTGCCAAGTCTATCATGAGCAAGTCAGAACTGTTGTGCCTCTAATGTTATCCAGATGCTGTCACGACTGTAGCCTGCAAATAGACAATAGTGAAAACAAGTCTCCCTACACCCACAAGCCTCAACTTGCACACTGTCTCATATAATTGGGATTTATGACAGGGTAACAACAAAGCAAAAATATGCAAATGCTGTATCTATGAGTAATTTATATGTCAAGACACAAAAACAGCTCTTAGTCTGTTGGAAAACATGCTTATGGTTATTTTAACAATGCCAGCTTCCAGACATGTCAGAGCTCCTTTTCCCTCTTCAGGTGTGGTATGATGCAGGGACTCAGGTGTTCTTCTCCTATGCCGTTTGTCAGGGAGTGCTGACAGCTCTTGGGAGCTACAACAAATACAACAACAACTGCTACAGGTCAGCATCCTCAAAGGCAGACATTATCAATTTTATTTTTGTTAATTTGTCCACTCTTTGATAGTATTGGCTTGTCTCTCTGTCCTGTTCCAGGGATTGCTTGGCACTGTGCTGTCTGAATAGTGCCACTAGTATCTTTGCAGGCTTTGCTGTCTTCTCAGTGCTGGGATTCATGGCTCATGACCTTGGTATTTCATTGAGTGAAATTTCATCTTATGGTTAGTTAATTGCACACTCTATGGGATTAAATAGCCTGTCTTCAATAATTACCTGATATATATACTCCTGTATATCTGCTGCTTTTAGTTTTTGTGCATTAAGGCCTAAATTCATCCAGTGCCCACAAGATGGCACTTGCTGTTCAGATAGAGCCAGAGGGTTGTGATGCCGTGTTTCTAATATTTGGGGTTGGGTTGCCTCAAAAGATCATCAGATACAAACTTTCCCACAAAGTTACGTTTAACTTCTTTTTATGTTTCAGGATTTTTTTTTTAACTTGAAATTCTGCATTATTTAATCTTCAATGATCTAAACACATGTATAAACACATGAAGAACTTTGAATCCCTGTGGCACGTATTAATAAATGCATTCATATTCTTCCGACAGGTCCTGGTTTAGCCTTCATAGCCTATCCAACGGCTCTGTCGTTGCTTCCTGGTTCTTCCTTCTGGGCTGTGCTCTTCTTCTTCATGCTCTTTTTGCTGGGCCTAGATAGTCAGGTATTATATGCACTGCACACTACACAGGATCAGATCATAATCTAAATAAGCTAATCTTCAGTCCTGTGCTCACAGTTTGTGTGTGTGGAGAGCCTGGCCACAGCCTTGACAGACCTGTTCCCACGTTATCTAAGGAGGCCGGGCGCAAGAGAGATATTGGTTCTGGTCATCGCTGTTGTTTGCTTCTGTTTGGGGCTGCCATTCATTACTGAAGTAAGCTGAGTGTGGACTTTCAGCACTTGTTCAAATAAAGTACTCTCAGAACTGCTGGTTAAATATTCTGTTAAGATGACGTGTTCTCTTGTAATTAAAGTTTTAGTATAGGTTCCTGCTAATAGTTAGATTAAAAACTACACATGCGTTCTCTGGCCTTCTGACAGTTTTTCATAAGGGTTTTCTCACTGTATTTTTCTGTTCTTATTTCAGGGAGGAATATTCCTCTTCCAGCTGGTTGATACTTATGGTCCAAGTGGAATCAGCCTCCTCGTCATTGCTTGTGTAGAGTGTATTGTTATTGGCTGGGTATATGGTAAGTTATTGGCTCTGAAATGCTGCTGCAGAATTTATCCATGCAGAAGTAATTATCTTCCAGTTATTTCTTTGAGTGGTTTTGGAAAGGTTTTCTCTTTTGCATTAAAGCGTACTAATTCAGCTCTTCATTAGTAAGATGAAAGTCTTCTAATAATAACTTTAAGTGAAAGGGATATGTAGTTTATCTTCAGAATATCAACATCATCAGTATTGCAGTTCATCCACTGTAGCTACAAAAAGGAACTTCATTATATTTAGTTAGCTTATGCAATTCATACAGCAGCCTTTGTTTCATCAGTGTAATCATTTTATCTGTATCTTTACAAGCTTATCTCTTAGGGACCAACTTTGAATAAAACAGTTGTTGGGAGCTGCGGGTTTATTTTTGTCCAAAGTGAAATTAAAACAGCTCTACCAACAGCATTAAAAGTGACATTTTAATGATGATGCAGGGATGAGTATTCTGTGTTTGTTTGTGTTTAATATTATTTAGAGTTAACTTTACTTCTGTTACCACATGCAGGATAAACTAGATAACTACTTCAAAGGGTATGGCGTATCAATAACAGCATCCACTGATAGCAAGGCTCATGGATTACAGCTATTCACTTTAAATACCGTGTTGTGTAAAAGTCTTGAACCACTCTACATTAATTTATATTTTGCTTCTAGTCAGACTTTCTTGTAACTTTCTAAAGTGAACATGAGCAATAGTTTTCCAGGCGTTCTGAAGTCCAGTCCTTGTACCTGACCATTTTCAGAGACTATCAAGCTTGTTATAATTGTATAAACTCTGTTTTGTCCTATTGACTCTATTTCCATTTTCCTAATAAATATATATTTAAAAAAAAGAAAAAAAGAAAATAATTGTGTTTCAAGACTTTTGCACAGTAGTTATGGCTTATAACTTTATTCAGGCATACCCACCATAATGACAGAGGGAGTTATAGTGCACTAATTGGGCCCTATAGGTCACAGAAAGTACACAGCCCAGGCTTACTCAATAATATCTAAGCATATAGAGTCTATATGATCTCATTTTTTTTGTGTGTTCCTTTCACACTTCCTCTGGTGATGAATACTGCTCCCAGCACTGTTCTAATGTCACTGTATTTGCTTTTGGATAACAGTGTGTTTTTTATGCTGCCATGGAAGCCTTATATGTCTTGTCTACTACTTATGCTTACCTTTTACCATTGCTGTTTATTCTGTATAGTATTTTCTAGAATTTTTAAAGACGCGTGACAAATGCACAGTTACAATCTTGGTGCAAGTGGATCAATTAATGCTAGTGCATGCACTTCAGACTTGTGCTCAAAGTTATATGAAAATGTTTCATGACTTGATTGTATAACTAGTTATTAGGCAGTTATTACAATGTCATTATTGTATAATAGACCATATCTCTTGTACGGTTTCTGGTTGAGTCTCACTTCTCAGAATGTCTGTATTGTGTGGATGCAGACAATTTTCTTTCATGAAACTGAAACTATTTATTACAGATCTGAAAAGACTATTTCAATAATTTTTTTTTGATATTCAGATACTTTACTGCAAACTGAAGGACAGTGAGATATTGATGAGTTTCTTCCTCTTCCATTTCTTTGGCTGTTTAGCCATTTATTTGCCCCCCTTAGTCTATGCTGTGTGTTGAGGTACTTCTTCACCCACATTTAAACGAGGACACTCACTTTCTGCCTCCATAAAGCTGTAGTTAGTTTCAAGGTTGATTACTGTATCATTCAAGGAGCTGTGTCTGCCTTCCTAAGTAGGTTTGGCAAATTCTTCAGCTGCTATGCATTTGCAAAGGAAATCCGTTTGTGGATGTCTTTCCATTCTGCAGGTCATGTACTTTTCCAATCTCACAGAAGTTTCCTCCTGTTTTTTTAATGTCTCTCGTTCTTTCTATAGCAACTAATGGTGAGCTGCTT
This sequence comes from Archocentrus centrarchus, assembly GCF_007364275.1. NCBI lineage: Eukaryota > Metazoa > Chordata > Actinopteri > Cichliformes > Cichlidae > Archocentrus > Archocentrus centrarchus. The sequence goes on from NC_044368.1 coordinate 10,740,107, forward strand.
TCTAATCTTCATCTCCCATTTAACTCATCCTCATCAACTCCTCATTAACTTATCCTCTGCTGTCCCATGTGCTGTCATTTTCTCCTCATTTGGAACAACCATTTTGAGTTTTATTTCATGCTGTTTATTGATTTCTTTCTTTCCCCTCCCTCCTGTTGTACTGCAACATCGTATATACGGATTTGTGCGACTGATGTTACATTATTAAACCCAAACTGAGATTGGTGGTTATACAGAAGTGTAACTGAATTATTCATATTTTGCTTTTATGAACTGTAGTAATTAGTATTATTAACAGATACTGATATTGCTGGGTGACATTTACAGTCATGCACAAAAGAATGTTTCCGAAGGACTCTGTGCAGTCCTGTGAAAAACTAAGTAAAGCTAAATGGGTAAGAGTCAGCTGCTGCACTTGATTAATTGATCATCAGTGAGTGTGAGCACCTCTATGAAAGCAGAAGGCAATTTGCTGGTCTCAAGCATTCAGGTGTGTTCAACACAATGCCACGTTCCTCCCAGGAGTAACTGCAAACCCCCAAGACTCTACATCTTAGACTCTAAAGTCCTCATTTAGCATGTTAAATGTTCATGACAGAAGAATTAGAAAAAACTGAAATAGTGTGACGTGTTTGGAAGGTTTCTCAGGAGAATTCCTCTTCTCTCTAAAAAGAACATGACAGCATGTTTTACTTTTGCAAAGCTGAATCTGATCAAACCACAAGACTTCTGGAACAATGTCCTTTGGACAAACAAGACCAAAGTGGAGGTCTTTGTCCATAATGCACAGCGTCATGTCTGGTGAAAACCAAACATAGCATATCATCACAAAGACCTCATACCAACTGTCAGCATGGTGTGGGAGAGATGATGATTTGGGCTTGTTGTGCACTCACTGGACCTGAGCATCTTGCGGTAATTCTGTCGAACTTCATTGTACCAAGTATTCTCGAATCAATGAATCAAATCTATTCAACAGCTAAAGTTACAGAACAGTTACTTCAAGTTTTTGCTGATAAAACAAATTCTACAAGCTGCTGAATCATAGCGTGTACTTACTTTCTCATAGGACTGCACAGAGCCACATGAAAATGTTTTTTCTACATGGCTAAACATAGTATAATAGTTGCTTTGTTTAAAGATCAGTTTTGACATATTACTTTGATATAAGAAGGGTCTTATATAAAATATTAAATTAATCAATTTTCTGTTGAATACTGCATATTAAAAGTTACATAGTGCCCCATGTGTTAGAGTATTTCCTATAAAAGAGAAAAAGTTCTTTTCCCTTTGATTGAGTGAATGCCTCCCATACATTTCTGTGCATGTTACAGGTGCAGACCGTTTCTATGACAACATTGAGGACATGATCGGGTACCCTCCGTTACGTATGCTGAAATACTGCTGGATGTTCGTCACGCCGCTCATTTGCGGAGTGAGTCTTCACTCCTGCATCACATCTTTTTAATCTGATTCATCTTCTCTGTGCCTTTGTTCTGTCTTTCACACCGGATCTCTGCTTTAGTGCCAGTTTCCTCTCATCTTTTCATTCATATTCATTGTTTTATGCTTTTCACTAATTCTGAAAACCAGTTTTAGGTCGCTTTACTGCAGTCACATTACATTTACATACATCAGGTACAAATACAACTTTTGGGACAGTGTAGCCAACTGCCAGTGAACCTTGAGTTTCTGAAACGGTCTCTTATGGACAAAGCCACTTTGACATCATTGACATCCATTGGTTTTTGAAGCCTCAAGGTTAATGCTTTTGGCCCCAGAAATATACAGACACACATCTACTAATTAGTGCTCAGTACAAGGCTAATACAACACTGGAACTGTATTCACCATAAGTTGGAGTACAAAGTTCTTGGACATGATGTATTACACAGGAAGCCATATTATCTGTCATATTCTTCCATTAAAAGTCCATTAAAAATCCAGAAGCCACCAACTGCACAAACATGTGCAGTTTCTTTTTGCCATATTAGCCACTATGCCGAAGTACATACTGTATATCGGAAAAAAAAAAAAAAGAGTTGCTGGTGCCTTTACATCAACATTTACCTAAAATATGGCAGGCACATTATTTCACTGGAGTCAGTGATTTTATAATCACCAAGTATCAAATGAATATAAGAGGACAATAAGACTATGTGAAATCTGCTACTCATAGTGATAAATCTGCAGAGAATTATCTTTAAAATCTACACCTCCCTTTCTCACGGAGCTGCACGCTGATTTTCAGCTTACTGCGTTTGGCCGTGTTTTGATTCACTGTTACAGCTTTCGAAGTGTTGATATCTGCTGCACCAGGCAGTTGTTCTCAGCTCACTGAGCAGTCACATGCAGTCACACATTTGGCGATCTGTACTGCACCTGTGCTTGTTTAATCCTCAGCGCAGTCCTTTACATTATTGTGATGGCTCTGTACTGTGTCTGAGGTGAGTCCAGTCACAGTTGGTTGGATTGCCAATGTTGGCCAAGAAGGGACATTAGTGCTATCTTATATTGTAGATAAGCTTATGTTCTTTAATCAGCTAACCCCACAGTGTATTTTCTGGAAGCTTATCAAATGCATCTAACAAGGGGGTCAGTAACTATGCCATCACACAGACTGGGCAGATAATTAGCAAAATCAAAGTGTTTCTTTTTTTCCTGTTTTGACTTGATAGTAAAATGACACTTTCAAAAAAAGCAATTAGTTGGTTTTAAATGTTTGTGTCAGATCACACAGTTAGGTCCATAATTTGCTGGATAGAGACAGTTTTTGTGCTGTGGTTTTCCCTCTGTACACCACAACAGTGCATTTGAAATCAAACAATCAAGATGTGATTGAAATGCAGACTTTTTCAGCTTTATTTCCCCATTTTCAGAGGCCCAAAATTAATCGGACAATCTAACATAATTATAAGAATTGGTTTTAACACTTGGATGAAAATCCTTTACAGTCAGTGACTGCCTGAAGTCTAGAAACCACGGGCATCAGCAACTGCTATATTTCCTCCCTTGAGATGCTCTGCCAGGCCTTAACTGCAGCCACCTTCAGTTGCTGCTTGTTTGTGGGCTTATGTGCATTCAGTTTTGTCTTCAGTAACTGAAAGGCATGCTCTGCTGGGCTGAGATTGGGTGACTGACTTAGCCACTGAAGAATGTCTCATTTCTTTGCCTTTATTTTTTGCCTCCTCAACTTGGTTAGATCATGTGAATGTTTTTTTTTTTTTTTAACCGTGGAATTCATTCTGCTGTCAAGCACTTTAGTTGTCTTCTGTGGTCTTTCGGGCTTTCTGCTGACCTGGTCAGTGAATGTCTTTGTTTAAAGAAAATACCAAATTGATGATTTGAGTCCTCCTAAAATCCTCCCTTCAGCCTACTGATGGCCTCCCTCACTTTCACAACAATTATATCTCCTTCATTCGTCATGGAATATTAAGGGAACCGGCCCCTCCTGGCTGTAAAACTGCTTGGCAGTCATTGTCATCTAATTCATTTTGAGCCTTTGAAAATGGGGGGGACTGTGTATAAAAATGGCTGTAATTCCTAAACAGATAATGCTAGATTTGAGTTGTGAACATTTGAGTTACAGTCACAGAGTTACAGTTACAGTCACAGAAACACAATTCCAAGTGAACAATAATATGGTTTCATTGATGCTGCACAACAAAGAGCGACACCACACTTGTCCAACCGTCTGTCTTTCTAACTTGACGTTTTTCCATCCCCTAGCTTACACTGCTGTATATCCTGGCACACCGTCAACCTCTTGTCTATGGCTTTGAACCTGGCACCTGGGGAGTCACACTGGCCGCTTTACTCATGCTCACACCTCTGATATGTATCCCAGTATTCATTCTGGTATCACTATATAGGGTGAGTGAACTCAAATCTTCCTTTATGGAATATTTTTTTCAAATATTATTAAATAGGATAAAGCTATATCATGTTTTTCTCTGATTTTAATTACATTTCTCTAACAACAATCAGGATCCCAAAAACATGACTACACCATCCAGTGACCTGCGTCAGATTCGACCACACAACCCAGTTCTTACACTGTGTAAGTGTATCGTATTTAAGGCACAGAGACTGCCAAACATGACTGTGGACGATAGAGAAGAGAAGCTGGTAATGGAAGAACCTGGCAGTGCTTGATATTTGCTGATTACATTTTTTTATATATTTACACTTGTTGAAAAAAAAAAGAATCATATTCCATTTTTATAAATGTTTATAGCTTTGAGGGTCTACAGGGGTAGTTGGTTTTTGTGAACACAAGTTTTTACTTTATTACTCTTTCGCTTATGAATAATGGAGTCCTGTGCATTATACAGCTACCCAGTTCCAAACTGGAACTGGATTGAAAGAGCACTCTGCTGATTTAGCATTGTGCGCTTGTAACTTTCATGGACTCATGATTAGGGTTTAATCCCGGGATCCGGGATTCCCGGGAAATGCGATCAGAACCATTTCCCGTTTCCCGGGAAACGTTAGACGGGAAACCGGGAAAAAAGTCGCGCGCGTCGATTTGACTTTCAGAAAGAAAAGAAAGCTTCAGAATGTTAAATTTAAGGAAATATTGAGAGAAGGGTTTGTTTAATGCGAAAAGCATTACTCTTCATTTCAGGCACGTTCAGCCTCCGTTTAAGGCTTCAGCCTTCATCTCAAGCGTTTTAATAGAGGTATTACACAGTTGTGCTTTTTTCCTCTTTAATTTGTTGAAATCGTAGGCAATGTGTTTACCCTAAGGTATTTTGTATTATATAATTTTATATTATTATATATTGTTATATTGCATTATATAGCCTATAAAATATGCCTGCCCTGAACAATAAAGAAATATCTGTTTAACTTCGAGTGTTTCTTTTCCTCGTTTGCAGCCGCTTACTAACAATCATGAATTAGGATACGGGCCTAATGTGTGAAGAAATTATCATGAAATAGATTGCTTTAACATATTTCGCTTTTAAAATGGAGTTGAGTAAAATGTATATTTTTTAGGCTATAAGGATTGGCCAGTTTTTCAAAAGACGATTCACAGCGAACCTACTTTAACCCTCAGACACGGTGTTATAAATTTGTTGTTGCCAGAATGGCAATGACCAAGTCGTAGTGCATTACTTAAGGCCCTGTGTTATGCCATATTATAGTGTAGTACGGTAGTTAACTTTTCAATGACTATTACAGCGTTCCACTGGTGGAGATATAGCGCAACAGATGTCGCCACAACAGCGTGGCTGAGCCTTTATCAATGCTGTGGAGATGAACCGTATTGTTTTGCACCAGCAGTTGTAAAATAGCTTGGTATAATTCCATGTACAATGGAGGAATATTCGAATTATATTTGTTAAGGGAGTGTTGAGGAACGATACAACACCGCATAGCTCGAGCACTCCAATGTCGAGATGTAGGTTTTATTGCGTTAATCAAGCCGACGTTGCCCCCTACTGGGCATAACAGGACATAGCTGGAAAGCTACCTCTACAATATCACAATAGGTTAAGGCCGACACAGGCTACAGAAGGCCTAATTAAAATAAATAAATAAATAAACTTTTTCCCGGGATTCCCGGGAAATGGCTCGTCATTTCCCGGGATTTGATTCATGTCATTTTCGGGAAAAATATTAAACCCTACTCATGATGAATGATAGTTTCGCTTATCCATAAATGATCTACAATGAAACAGCATTACCTTAGCAATTTATTAGACTTAATTCAGAGACAGAAGAGGCAGCTTTTATCACATGTGCAGTGCACCTCTCAAACACCCGCACTTCGACTTAAACATGCAAAATTGGTGTTTTTTCACATTAAAACATAATGCAACATGCGTCTTAATTTGGCACGTTTGAGTTCTTTTTATTTTTTTACCTGAAAATGAAAAATTCTAGTCTTCATTAAATGTGAGATGCATGCAGAACTGTCACATTCAGTAAAGTTAAAGCCAATCACTTCGAATAGGAATTACTCTATTATTTTACTGTTATGTTATTATCGATTTAAAGGTTCCTATTTTGTACAACTCTTCTTTAAACTGTCAAAACATTGTAATCTAAATTTTTGTGTTTTATGTGGTTATACCTTGTGTGAACAATGATACACTATATACATTTCAGTAAAAGTATCAACATGCTAAATGTCCTGGTGGTCAGCTTGTCTTTTTGATTAATGAATTAAACTCGTGTTTCCTGGTTTGTATCTTTGTATCAAGAAAAAAAACACACACACACACACACACACACTGATCTGTTTTATCTTCCTAACATCTTTTTTTGTCATGCATATCTGTGGTTACAAAAAGACACTAATGCTGTGTTGATGTGTGATGGGACTAGATGTGTGTGACTAGCGAATGTGTTAATGCTCTATCATTATGCCACGCTCACTCATCTGTGTGATCCGAACTGGCATTCAATTAACTGACAATTCCACCCAGTTGTCTCCCACCTCTTGTCACCCTCCGTCCCGCCCCTCGGTCTACACTGACATAAAATGACCCTCAGTCCTGAAAAAGCCTTAAAAGACTCCTATTGGATCAGGTGGGTCAGAGTGCAACTCGCTGTAAATACGTCAGAGGATTTTAATCAACAACAGGATGATGAACAATTGGCCATTTACTGTTGCTACAGTGATGCTGTACAGCGTCTACATATGTAGTATGCAACTACATACATTTATGTAGAGTACATAGATATACGATTTGCAACAACATACCCAGTTAGATTGGGATTTGGGGAGTTTGGAGGCCGGGTTGTACTTCGGATGCTTTGTCAAGTTGTTCCTGAGAATTTTTGGGTTGGTGTGGTGGTGTGCATATTTCTGGTAGGCAAGCCCCCACCATCATGGAGTGTTATTGCCACAGGGGTTGCAACAATGTTTAGGTTGTTGATACTTCATCCACCAAACTTTTCAGGCAGAGCATTTCATTATAAAGAGATGATCACTGTCAATTAGGCCAACTGTCAGTGGTTTCAATGTTGTGGGTGATTTCTCCATATTTATATTGATGTACTATATATTGATAGCTCTGTGCTTACATTAGAAGAAGAGGATGCCTAAGGCTCAATATAGAACTATAGGCTTGCAAGTGGGGCAGGGCTTCCTGTATTTATAATTAGATCAACCACAAGGCTTTACATAATAAGCCACTACCCCACTGCAACATAGAGCCAGATTCAATGTAATGGAAAACCCAAACCTGATGTCATGGGTGCCAAGAAATGACTAGATCATAAAAGAGAGAGAAAACAAATTCATGTATTTGAAGGGACAACTCGTGCTGTGTCTTGCATACTTTGTCTAAGTCCTGTTATGACAATAGTTCAAATGACACATGCTCCCAAAAGGCCAAACTTTCTAGTTATTGTCTTGATTAGTGGTCTTGATTAGTAGTTCTCCAGCCTTTCTGAAGCTTTTTCAAAGTTTTAATTTTCACTCATTTTTAGTCTAGTCCTTGTACCTAATCATTCTCAATGAATCTTTTTTTAAGTCACTTAACACTGATCTCTGAATCATACAAATAAAAAAGACATCTAACTCAAAGCATGAACCAGTGTTGAGTCTATACATAACAGACAACTTAGCAAACAACTAGTTTTAAATTGTATCTTTAGGCTCTTTGTTACTTGCAGCCAGTTGCAAAAACACATAATTTGTTCCGGTTTTTTAGGTTCTGTGAAAAATACCAAAGATGACAGGTACAAAACTGTATTTTTGGTGATTCCCAAAGAGCTGTTTAGCTGAAAACTTGGCATATCTCAGCATGGTGTGCACAATGCGCCTAACAAAAATTTGAGGAAACTGAACAAGTTGTGGAAAAAGATGAAGTGGCGAGCCTAAAAAAACCAAACTAAAATACTACATCCAGCACATGAACAGTATGAAAGTGAAATGCATCTGCTCCTTCAGCTGATCCAGCTACCATTTCAATAAGGTAAGATCGTGGGGAGAAATTGAACAAGATTTACTGATAATACAAATAGTTGTTTGGCGATTAGACTCCGATGGCCCAGTGAAGCTGAAGGGAATCCCAGTAGAGATAGGGATTAGGCAGGACGCCCCCAGAGTCTAGATACGGGTGGTGGTGGAGACTAAGATGGAGGCTTGGAAGGAGCTCTTGGATGGTGAAGGGGACAGGGTGGGTTGCGCGAATGAATCTGGAAGGGAGAATGACAGATAAGCAGTGATTTTTAAAGCACACTGAGCGGAGGCTAGTTGGCTCGAGGAAGGCAAGCAGAAAGATGATTGGACTAGAAGAGATGAGGTCAGCATTGAGTTTGACAGCGTGGGAAAGTGGAGGCACATTTAAATAAATTGCTGCACCTATTTACCATTTTCCTAGCAAAATATAAAGAAATGGGCACTGGGGTGTCTCAGTAGATGAGCAGGTGACCATGTATGTTGCGTGGTGGGGCAGGCAGCCTGGGTCCCGACCTGTGGCCATTTACTGCGTGTCTTCTCCCATCTCTCTCTCTCTCTCTGCTTTCCTATCTCTCTCCACTGCACACTATCGAATAAAGCCGCGAAGGCCAAAAAAAATAAAAAATTGATATGTAAAAAGAAATTATCAATGGCTCAAGACTTTTGCACAGCACTGTATCTGCAGTTTATAAGGCAGCACTGTCTTGAGTGGTTCATTCAGTCAGGATTGCCTCCATGTATCTTAGTTTCAGACCCCTCTAAAAGAATCGTTGGCCTCTGTCTGGTCCTGGGCCCCTTTCCAAAAAGCTTCTTAAGACAGAAATTGTAAATCCATTTTATGAAATAATCACAGATTAACGAGTAGTTCCTGTCATATATGGCTAAGAGCATCTCCAAAAGGTCAGTAACCCTCAGGAGTCACTGTGAACTACAGAATTCATTTTTTGGTTTTTATCTCTTTATAGCCAGGGAAAGGACTCCTGCAAGGAGAGATCACTTGAAAGCATAGTTTAAGTAATAAAAGTATTTTGGCCATCAGACTGCTACATAGCTGAAGATGGGAACTAGGACAGGACCCTGGAGTGGCCACACTCCAAGCTGACTGCTGATGGAGACTCTGGACGAGACTGTCTGAGCATCCAGGACGATGTAAAGATGGAAAGTAGGAGGAAGGTTGCATGAATGATGGTCTGAAAGGATGAATCACAGAATAGTAATGAGTTTTAAAGAACGGGGATCAGAGAAAGTGTGTCTCTGGGAAGGTAGGCAAGATCGTCTTTGGATCAGAGTAATGAGGATGAAATTAGGAGTGAGGGGAGTGTGATATTGTGGAAGAGAAAGAAAAGAGCAGCAGGAAGGAATGCAGACATAAAGAAACAGAACCTCCTTACTGAACTTGGGCATTATGACTACTAATCATTTATGGTATTTGCTGCATCATAGGTTTATACTACATCATGATCAATAACATTCCTAGCATGGGAAAGAATGGCAGCTGTTACTGTAGGTTGATTATTGATATAATAACGATACTTTTTAATTGCACATAGTTAATCTGATGACACCAAATGGAAATGACCGATTTCAAAACTGATTCAACAGCTTAAGTCTATTTCTGGTTTCAGTTAAACGCATTTTGTCTCTACCCCTACAGCTCCTCCGGTGGGTCCACAGTCTTTAGGGCACATGGATTCACATGAGGTGCAATAAAATTTTGCACTCAGGTCCCAGTTAAGGCCAACAACAATAACACACATCAAGAACAATATATACAAAAACAAGAAACACATTTACAGTGTAGTATAAATAAGAAAATGACAAATATAAATAAGAAATGACAAGTCAGTTTCCCAGTGTCACAGCCATGTGCAGTGGATAGTGCAAATGTTATCTGTGGCTGGGAGCAGCAGGGGCAACAGAGCACCACCAGAGTTCAACAGTCTTACAGCCTCCAGGAAGAAACCGTTCCTCAGTCTCGTGGCTCTCCTCTTTATGCGCCGCAGCCTGCCTGAGGGGAGGGAGGTGAACAGTGTGTGTGCTGGGGTGAGTAGGGTCATTCAAAATACAGGAGGCTCTTTTCCTGCGTGTGCTGGTGTAGATGTCTTGAGCACTTTCCCTTAATCTCCTCTTCATAGGGTTTTTCTGAATCGCTGTTAGCTGCCCTCACCTACCCTCATCTCTGGCCATGAGCTCTGAGTAGTGACTGAAAAGAATCAGATTTGCAGATACAAGCAGTGGTAATAAGCGTCCTCTGCAGGGTGGCTGAGCTCAATCCTAGATTTCTCTAGGATTGAGGGTGAGGAACTCTGTCATTTGGGGGGGATCAGAGTAGAGCCACTACTCCTCCACATGAAAAGGAGCCAGTTGAGATGGTTCGGCCATCTGATGAGGACATCTCCTGGGTGCTTCTTGGGTGAGGGGTGTCCTACCAGGAGGAGGTCCTGGGGAAGACCCAGGACATGCTGGAAGAATTATATCTCTTGTCTGGTTTGGGAACACTTTGGTGATCCCCCTGAAAAGTTGGATCATAGTGTCAGATTTTTAAAAGTTCCACATAACAGATTGTACTGTGCTTTTTAGGGCTCTTTACTGCTTATATGATGCAGTGCCTTGATGCAATTTATTTCAGGATACACAACAGACAGTAATGCACAGAACAAGGTCACATTGATTTGAGACTCTTGCAATGATTAAAAAAAAAATGACTTAGCTGTAATAGAGGAGTAAAATTTAAATGAATCCCTGATACATCTCCATGGGGGACGGCACACGTTTCAGTGAGGCTCGTGAAACTGTCTTGTATTCTGGTATCAAAAAAACTGTAAATGCAGACATTTCATTGGCCTCCTTCATTTCTCTTATCTGAAGTTTTTCTTTCTGTCTCCAGCAATGGAACACTCTTCCTCTGTGTCTTAAAGTCATTTTCTCTTTTCTTTGTATCTTTTCATCTCATTCTCCTCTTATCTACTCAGGCACGGCTGCAATGTATCAGCTTTTCCATTTTTATCTCACTCTATCTCTTCACTCTGCCTCCCAACTCATACAGTATCTATACCTTTTTCTCCTCTTTCTTTGCAGAGACTGCGCTGCCCCTAGCATGCTCAACTTTCATCTTTTCATCCTTTCCCTCTCATTAACACAATCACGCTCTCTCTGACGTGCACCTCGTCCAGCGTTTGTCGTTAACCTGCGGAAATGTATGCGCCGTGCATCGTCCTGCTGCAATTCTAGATGAAAATGTTGGTAATATTAGCCTCCCATCTATGCATGCCAATCGCCTCTGGTGTTCCTTGCTTTATAATAACCCCGGCATCGATTCACAGACCACAGCACGTGCTGAGAATTAAAGGCAGATTGCAAGGAGGCCTCAAAGAGAGCCGTTTTTTCCCCCCTTTAAACTGTTACTCAGAAATATTTTCACATAACTGAGCTAATCTGAAACATGCAAATCTACTATTTTGAGGATATATTGGTTCAGCATTTGAGTCGCAGTGATTATAATGACCTCACACTGCACATAAAAATATGAAAGGATGTATATAGATTGTCTCATTACTATTGTCAACACTTTTATTGGGGCTTTATGGCTTATTGAAGGCTAAGTTTTGCGGTGCTTAGAGGGAAATAGTAACATCAGCAGTAATATAATCAGATCACATTGACAATTTCCAGTTTTGATATTTCAATATGGACCAAAGTTGGGAACAATTCAATTCTTCAAATTTAAAATTCATGAAACTCTAATGATTTCTCAGGTTTTTTTCCATGAGTCATTACTTTGGCTTTTAACTGGATACACCAGCTTGCCTTCTGTTTTGATTTCCTGCAATGAAATAATGCTCTGAATCATCACAATGACAAACATTTAAACAGAATGAATCACACTCCCCTTATCTATCAAACACACTAAATTTACTGCAGCAGACCTCAGTCCAAAGAAAGTTGAGATTTTACAGAGTTGAACTTTTTCCGTAACAGCACACATGATTTATTTTGAATTGTATATGAGCCATTTATCTGCTTTTTGGAGGAACTGTTTGTTGCCACAGGCACTCATTACACGGTGACAGGACCGGTGCTCATACATACAAATGACTTTACTGTTGAAGTTTATCTAAGCATGCAGACTCAGCAAAGTATCCTATTAGACAAGCCTGCTGTTAAAATAATATAGGTTTCCTGTACTGTAAATAACATGCATAAATATTTTAATAGTACCTTTAAGATTGGTCTCACAGGGTATTTGTGGTACTGTGTGTGTATATTCCCTTGCACTACACTGACTTTGTATTTTGTTTTAAAGCCTGAACTGCTTCTGGCTCAGAAAGCCAACAAGCACCACTGCAGGACCTTTATGGTGATAAACAGCACTTTTGGGTAGCATGATGATCTCTGCAAAATGTTATTACCTCCCTTTATTATCCAAGTGCTTCCTCTGCGTTTTGCCACCTCTTCTGCCCTTTCTCTTATTATGCCATTTAAACTGAATCCTGACATTCATTTTCTTCTAAGGAGAAAATATGACCAAATTAGTCAAATTTTGAAATAATCTTCCCAACTCCAGCAAAGCTTTTTTTGTGTGTTTTTTATATTCTATCTCTGTCCATCTGCCTCTGTTACCTACATAATCGCTCCCTATTATTTTTGGCAATAGACGCCCTGGAATTATAATTAGGCTGCACTGATCACGGGGACGCTGTAAACAGATTGATGAAAACCAGCTCTGACAGCTCCATTCCACCCAGTTATCATCATGTGGGTCCACATGGGCAATAAAACACAGCAGAGATTACACTGAATCTGCTCTTGATAGGAACAACTCACTATGGGTGTAATTAAGCCTTAATATGATGTAATCTCTCACTTCTGAAACCCTGAGTCTATCAGCGATCCTCATCCACCAGCAAAGCAGTGGGCATTGTGGGAATGTTCATTAGTCACTGTAATTGGCTGGTGATAGAATATCTGGACCAGATATTAAAGCTAGAAGGTTACCTGCCAGGAGAAACAAGAAATTCATATCTCTTATCTAATTCCATTATTAATAGTGACAACAATGTTTTACTGTCACTCGAGCAATTAAAGAGACAGTACAGATAGCACCACTCTATCCATTATTGCAGCCTTTTTGTGCACTTTTGTGGACTTGCTTTTCCATTAAGAACCAAGGCGGTATAGGTACTAGATCCTAACAAGCATTAAAACAGTCTTATAGGGCTTTTCAAATAAGAAATAACAATGTGACACATGCTTACTGAAATCAGCAGCTGACCTTACTGTCTTTTAACCAACTTTGTGACTATCTACATGTACCATGCTTGTAAATAAGGTTTTTTTTCTGTTAGTGGCCCCAACCATCTGCTCTTATCAGGAGATAATTATTTAAGATTAATTATGGGGGATTGATAGATAGAACAGTCAGTCAAACTAGAAAAAAGTACCAAAATAAAAGTACATTACCTGCTTCTCTGTTCTTGCTTGTGCTTTGCACTTGCAAAGGGAGGGTCATAAGATTATGAAGGCACCTGAACTGCCATTTCAGTGAGTGTGGGACACACATGTGCAAATCAAACACACACACAGGGCTTCCTACCACTGCTTTGAATGCAGAGACAAGTTTGCAATAAACAAGTTTTGTGCTCTAAGTAAATGGATGGTAAATGGACTAGTTCTTATATAGCGCTTTTCTACTCAGATATGAGCACTCAAAGCTCTTAGTGTTGATTAATATTGAATGAATATTGTTAAACTGATTTCATAAACATAAACAACTCATTGTGTCCTATATCTCCTTCAAATGAGGACTGCAGATGGATATTAGGTCACTTTCTGCATCGCTTTGGTCAGAGTCTGATGCTGGCATGACCGCATTTGTGATCATACATTTCCAGTGTCTCTGCCAGCAGCCATTGCTGGATTCATTTTCCAAAACTCCGTGAGCTCTTTCACTGATCAGGCCCTTCTCTGTTGGGAAATACCATGGTAACGGCGCTGGCAAGAGCTGACCTTGGCTATCATAACAAACACATAGGCACGATGCACAAATACACACACTGCTGCTGCTGCTGCAAGAGTTCCCCACCAGAGTTGGGCGATTGACATACTGTATCCCCCATGGCCACGGGGCCTCACTAGTCAGAAGTGAACAGTAATCAAAGTAGACACACAGGTCGAACTTTATTATCAACCATTCGATACCAGCTGCAAGTCCTCCAAAACACAGCGCACAGGACAGAGCGATTTGCAATATCAAACACAGGGCACCGTGGATTGGTTTGAAGCTTTTCGACTTGCTCCTTTTGGATGTTAAGCTGAAGTTTCAGGACTTTTAGGCTGCAAGTGTGTCAAACTGAAGCTGATGACCTGAAAAAAAAAGGACCTGGAAATCTCTTAGGTAGGATGGCATTTATTCCCTCTCTCCTTCATGCTTTGCTTTACACCGTTTGTCACTGAGTCGTGACAATGGCGAGATAAACAAGTTAAACTGCAGTTTTTAATAAAACTAAACTTGCATGCTAACGTTTGCATGCCAAAAAAAAAAAAAAAAAAAGGCAACCAAAAGGTCTCTACTGTCAAAAAAATCTGCTGATTTACTCGGAGATTAAATGGATGACATCCTCAAAGAGAATGTCTGATATTGTTTTCATATTATTGCTTTGCTTTTGAAGCAAACACTTTTCATCCCAACAGCTATTTGAAAGTGCATTTATGATCATGTTATGGCATTATACCCAACCAAAGCTGGTTAAATTACATATCATGGAACATGGCACATATTTGTTTGAATTTTGCTTAATTTTTTAAAAAACTTTTCTCCCCATTACCCAGCTGCTCTTTTTTTAATCTGATCATGTGTTCACTGCATGTACTGTATATGGTACTGTATATACCACACTTTTCCATAACTTGTTTTTATCAACATCATCAGAGGCTAGAAGTACGACAGCCAGTGAAAAAAAAATTGTAGCTGAGCAGAGAATATCTTGTTCTCTTAGGAAATAGACCAACAAACGGTGCTGTAATCTTATTAATCCCCAGCAATTGGCATGAAGCAATTTGGACAGTTTCTGGGTCAATCAATATTTGCAAACATGAACAACTTATACCTAGTGCTTAGATTAACCTAACCATAAAATGGTATCCAGACATGAAGAGATTATTCCACAGGCTGTGAATGACAAATTATTTGTGCAAATTTACCATTTTCCAACAGTTCATTAGGCCAGTGGTACATGTTCTGTGGTTTTTTTTTTTTGTGGCTTGAGTTAGTATACACAAAATGTCTAAAGGTGTGTAATTCTGCTTGTGGAAGTAATTTTTATGTGCATTATTTATTTACCCTTAGAATGCAAGCAAGGAAAAAAAAAAGAATATGTCAAATAAAGCTGTACCTGAAACAAATAATCAGCTGAAATGGTACACGATTAGTAGGAAAAGGACCAGTGAAGTTTTGGTCTCCCTGAGCCTTGACCCTCCTAAAAATATCCTTTTTGGTTCACCTTCATTTTTCTTCCTTTTTTCTAATTCATATTTTCCTGTACCCCACACGTTTCTCAGTAATTTATGTGATAGCCATTAGCTTTAGTTTTTAGAGGCAGTTGCTCAAGTTCATAAAAGGGTTCTAAAAGACTGTAAACCTGCCTCAGCGGCAGTAAATAGTAATTGAGTGGTATTTCCTTCCACTAAAATAGTCACCACAAAGCTACAACACCAACAGACTTCTGTCCTCGTTTGCAACCTTCATGTGCATCCAGTGTCAGCACATCATCCTGAATTCGTCCAGTTGAGATCTCAGTGTGACGCACTCAACCGCAGAGACACTACAGGCTGTGAGGACAAGGTGGCTTTCTGACCCCATTGGTCCACAGTGGTCCCATAATGGGGAAGACTGGGCAAAGTACAGTGGACTTGAACTCCCCGTCAGAGGTCAAACAAGCAGTTCCCTTTGAGGAGTTGGATCGTGTGGCGCCCCCTGCAGATGAAAAGAAGAAAGAGGAAGAGCCTCCTGACAGGGGAAGCTGGAAGGGCAAGTTTGATTTCCTGCTCTCATGTGTGGGATATGCCATTGGTTTAGGAAATGTCTGGAGGTTTCCATACTTGTGTGGCAAGAATGGTGGAGGTAGGGCTGTATAATTTATTGGAAATTCAAAGTTTTTCTAATTACTGTATACAAGATCTTACCAAACATATTTTATTTGTCTTTTTCGCATGCTTGTGTCAGGGGCCTTCCTGATCCCATACTTTATGACACTGGTGTTTGCTGGGATACCTCTTTTCTTCCTGGAGACAGCTTTGGGACAGTTCACCTCAGTTGGAGGACTGGGGGTGTGGAGGCTAATCCCTATGATGAAGGGTAACATATAAATGAAAATATGGATTTATATTTCATGGTGTACATTTAGAATTCAGTCTGGGACATGTTAATTACCTGTACTGGCACTTCTAGTGTCTTCTTATACCTCAATCTTTCCCACTCCTCGCCATACCATCATCCTTGTTGTTATCTCTATAAACATAAATGACAAAAATAAAAAAAAGACAATTATTTTTGACATTAAAAAAAACAAAACAAAGTTTCTTGCTTTACTGCTTGGGGATATCAATAATGCTGCTTCCTCCAAGCTGAAATATCTTGAGTGAAGCACATTCAGTGCACATCTTCAGCTAGCATAGACAACAACAATGGCAGTGAATGGGGTGCAAAGCCAAAAGCAACTGAGCATTAGAAACAGCACAATAAGGACTGCCAGCAATAAAGATGATGATGATGAGTGACATCTTGTTGCTTTTCTCTGCCAGGCAACATCTTTGCCTTTTTTTCCCCTTTTTAAAATTGTTAATAAGGTGCGTATCTTTCCCCTCTTCCTTTCCTTACATGACATGTGACCTTGCATGTGAGCTGACCTGTAAAATGTACAATACTGACACCTGTTCTCCCTTCAGGAGTTGGTCTGGCTGCAGTTGTCTTGTCCTTCTGGCTCAACATCTACTACATTATCATCATTGCTTGGGCGCTCTACTACTTATTCAACTCCTTTGGTTCGGTATGTTAATCAGTTACAAACCTGCAGCACAGAGAAAAAAAAGCTTTAAAACACTGCCATGCAGTCCCATCACCTTTTAAGCTACGTTGAGGAAACAGTTGCTTATCTTTGCATCCAGCAGTTATGCAGCTACTTTATCACCTGAGTTTCTGGCCATGTCATGAGTACTCATCTCTATTATCTCTGATTTTAGTCTCCACTAAAGCAACTTAGAGAAATTTTTAGTTTAAAAGAGCTAGCTTAGTCATTGACTTAGTCTGTTTACTGCCGAGCAGGCAGTGGTGGTTTTTAGAGATATTTCAATCAATGCTGCAGACGGAGGTGTTATTAGAGACTTTTACAAGAAGATTATGTGGACTTCAGTGGTGACTGGAAATGGATGTGAGCATTTCTGCAATGGCACAAATAAAGCAGGTATTAGTTAGCTTTGATAATGCAATTTGAAATGACCACAGATTAATTTTACAGCTTAGGCGATCATTTAAAACATCCAAAATTCAAAAACTTGATTGTACAAACAGTGGCTACTTACCTTTAATCTTGTACAAACCTAATTCTATAAATGTTGGGGAAATTTATGGGAAGTTTATGGGATTTGCATTCTCATTGCATTCTCAATGCTTTTTCTTTAAAAAAAATATTTTTAAGGCCAAAATATGTTAATGTTGTTATCTTATTATTAATCCCAGCATTGTTTTAAGCAACAGGAAGTGGTTTTTAGTAAAATATGTATTAGTAATTAAAAGCTAAAAGCTGGATGTGAACCTTCAGGTTTATGTAGCTGGCTCACAAATGTATGCAGAAGCACATAATGCCCTGCACGCTATTTAATGAGAACTTTTAAGGTTAATGATGTGTGGCCATTTCACTATGTTTCAGTTGCTACAAGTTTTCTGAAAACTCAGCTGAGACACTTTCAATATCAAACCCGATAAGCTGACATTAATCTAACAAATGGTTCTCTTATGTCCCCTTTTCCAGGCATTCTTTTTCCACCTCATCCACAAGTAAAGTTATTTGGGATATATTTACCATCTATCTCAATGTGCAATGGTTTTCTTTCTCTGCATTATCATTCTGCTTTGGTATTTCTCTGCATGACTGGCTGCCTTTAAGAAGCCTGATGGCAGAAATTTAAAGACTTTGCAGGCGTGAGGTTCTCGTACTGGGAAAAATACGGAGCAGGAAAAAAGGGTTGTCATTGTTGTTCAGTGTTTTTAGCTGAAGGTCGAAAACTGACTGAGTTCATTAAATGTCATTTTCACTGTTGGGTGGTTTGCCTTTCTGTCTCTGTCTTTGTTTCTTTTGTTTGGGAAAAGTCTTTGTGTGTGTGCGCGTGCGTGTGTGTGTGTGTGTGTGTATGTGTCTCAAGGAGACACTTTTTAAAATTTACTAAGTTTTGTGCTAACCTTCTTGTTTTTTTGTTTTAGGATACAGTTAATACATTTCAAAAGACTGGTTTTGCAGAAATAACTAATAACCATGATTTGTCCTCCTATGAGCCTGTTTCTGTTCATGCATACTGTATGTCTGTGTATGCAGGAGCTGCCTTGGCAAAGCTGTGATAACCCCTGGAACACAGACAAATGTTTTTCCAACTACAGTCTGACAGACACTACAAACCTGACCAGCGCTGTCACCGAGTTCTGGGAGTAAGTTAGTACAAGAATGTATAAAGAGTTATATCTGGAAGTTCACGGTGCCTATCTCTGTCTGAATTCAATGCAAGCATGTGTGTGTTCCTGTAGGCGTAACATGCACCAGCTGTCCAATGGTCTGGAGGAACCAGGAGAGCTACGCTGGCCCTTAGTGGGCACTCTTGGGCTGGCGTGGGTCCTTGTCTACTTCTCAATTTGGAAAGGAGTGGAATGGACAGGGAAGGTCAGACTCTGTGCCCCAGTTTCTCTCCATTCGCTCCCTCTGTGTTGTTTATGCTTTTTGTTTTCATCAATCGCAGACCTCTCGGGCCACATTGCCCAGTATTCTTTATTAGATCCTCTTTCTGCACCTCCTGCACATTAAAGCTGTAATCATGAAAACATAGCCAGAACCGGAGCATTTCATGAGGCAGACCTCATGCTGTTGTTGCCAGAATCAGTGGGTGGAACCTAATAAAAGGAAGCATGAATTCAGAGATATGAAAAGTTGAGCATTTGTATTTTTATTTGAGCGGTGCTAGCTGCAGGAGGCTTTAGAGCTGGCAAGTTCAGCATGTTTGAGAGTGAGATGCAGACATTAGTATGAAAGTAAAGAAAACTCTTGCAGTAGATTTTCGTCAATGCTGTTGCATCGTTTTGAGTTCATCCAACTAAAGGGCTGTTCAGCACAGCCACAGTCACAGAGAACAATTACTTCAAGTTATTGATGCGAAAAGTGGTTCTATAAGCTACTGAGTCATGGGGTGTGCTTATATTTCACAAAATACTGCATTTTGGCTTAATTTTGTTAAACAGATAATGACACAGTCTAATATTGTTGTTCATCTGAGCATGTGTTTTAACATTTTTAGAACCTGCTATGGACCAGATTATTATTATTTTTTTTTTATGATATCCTGATATGTAAAACCTTAGATCTGGAAGAGGGGCTGCTTTCTTTACTTTTCTTTTTACTTTTTACTTTTCGTTTTTCTTCTTTAATTAATTTTTTTTCTAGTTCCAAATGTTTACTTCTGCTCTCATTTTTCTGGTTACATCCAATCTCTCCTGTACGATTTCACAGAGGTGGAAATAGAAATAGAAAAATGTAATATTTTACCACTGCTGGATAATTTAGAGGTGATAGAAAAAGCTTCACTTTGCCTGCTGCCTGGGATTTAAAATTATAGCAAGTAAAATCTATGAGCAGAAACACATTTACACATTCACTGCCAGGGATAATTGGATTTTAATGTGTGGCATCTGAGAGCAGTGAGGAAAAATGAATTCCCCAAAGGCCCTGGCCTTGATGGACATTACCAATTAAGCATAATCATTATGCACAAAAACTGCAGGACACATCCTACAGATCTTTTGGCAAAGAGAAACCATGGAAATATTTCAGCAGCTGCCTCTTCTTGTATGCTGTTTTGCATCTCTTTTGACTTAACTATTTAAGCCTTAATTATTTAATAGCATGTATGCAACTGCAATTAGTCTGAAAACAAAACTCATCATCTTAACATAAAAGTATTAAAAATACGTAAAGCTCATACACCCATAAACACCATAGTCACTCTGAGAAAATGTTTCCTTTTGCATTTTTAATTCTTTTTAATTGAGTTTTCAATTCTCTGTCTTGCAGGTGGTGTATTTCTCAGCCACCTATCCCTACTTCATGCTGTTCATCCTGTTCTTCAGAGGGGTCACACTCCCTGGAGCCATAGATGGGATTCTCTTCTACATTACTCCAGACTTCAAAAAGCTCATTCGATCTGAGGTTCACAGTTTGCACACATACGCATCTAATCACCCGCACATGTTCACGGACAAACATGGGTACCTACACTATGTTTTCTCACAGGTTTGGCTGGATGCAGCAACTCAAATCTTCTTTTCATATGGACTGGGCCTGGGTTCGCTCATCGCACTGGGAAGCTACAACTCTTACAACAATGATGTCTACAGGTAGGAACAGAACATCCGGAGTGTTGTAGCATCCTCTTTAGTAGATGATGTACATTTCTTTTCTTCTTTGCGCCTTACTGATATTTTCTTTTTAGGGACGCAGTCATAGTGTGCTGCATCAACTCTTGCACCAGCATGTTTGCTGGATTTGTCATCTTCTCCATCGTAGGTTTCATGTCACACATCACAAAGAAACCTGTGGAGGAACTGGCAGCATCAGGTACAAGTCATTTTTTATGACTAATAAAATGCAAAGAAATTGTTAATTATTCTGATTGCTTCTGGATCATATTACTTAACTATTAAAAAATGTTAATGTATATGGTGTATATGGTTTTACTAAACATTGTGTAGGTGTTCTAAATGATTTGTTCCTCATTTTGGGATTCATGAGATAAATGGATTACAAACTGCACAAATGAACCGCAGCATGTGCACGAAGTACAAAAGGTGCTCATGTTTTCACTGATGCTGCATTAGGTGCACCTGTTTAAAAGTGTGTTAACACATATCTTACAAGCCTATCACAGTTCAGTGCATTTAGGCATGCAGATATGGTCAAGACAACCTGCTGAAGTTCTAACCGAGCATCAGAATTGGGAAGAATATGTTGCCCAGTCTGATGAGTCTCAATTTTTCCTGCAATAATCACATGGTAGGGTCAGAATTTGGAGTCAGCAACATGGAAGCCCCTTTAGTGCCAACTGAGCATTGTTTAAACACTGC
Organism: Archocentrus centrarchus; assembly: GCF_007364275.1. Classification (NCBI taxonomy): domain Eukaryota; kingdom Metazoa; phylum Chordata; class Actinopteri; order Cichliformes; family Cichlidae; genus Archocentrus; species Archocentrus centrarchus. The sequence goes on from NC_044368.1 coordinate 10,761,403, forward strand.
AGCCTGACTATTGTTGCTGACCATATCCATCCCTTTATGACCTCAGTGCACCCATCTTCTAACGGATGCTTCCAACAGGATGATGTGCCATGAGATTAAGTTCAAATCATCTCAAATGACCTCCACAGTCACCATATCTCAATCCAATAGAGGACCTTTGGGATGTGGTAGAACCGGAGAGTCACATCATGGAAGTGCAGCCAACAAATCTGCAGCAACTGTGTGATGCTATCATGCTGTATCAATATGGACCAAAATCTGTGAGGAATGTTTCCAGCAGCTTGTTGAATGGCTGCCACAAAGCATTAAAGCAGTTTTAAAGGCAAGAGGTGGTCCATCTGGGTACTAGCAAGGTGTACCTAATGAAGTGCCCAGTGAGTGTATAATTCTGTCTATCATATAATGTCATAAGGTAAAGCATTTGTAATTTGAATTATTTGTCTCATTTCCTATATTTAGGTCCAGGGTTGGCATTTTTAGCTTATCCTCAGGCAGTCACACAGCTTCCCATGTCCTCCCTGTGGGCCATTCTCTTTTTCTCCATGCTCATGATGTTGGGCCTGGACAGTCAGGTACCACCAATGCACACACACACAACGCAAGTGATTGACCACAACATGTAAACATCAAAATCTTTTTTTCAGGTCCTGGATAGTACCAGTATATATGTGTAACACCTTTTGTGACTACAGAGAGCTTCTTAAAATCTCAAAATAGCCTGAAACAATTAAATTAGGGCCCATTTATGGAGAGACATTAAAACTGATTAACGCCTATTCATGTCAGCGTTGGCTGTAATTTGCCTGATTAGAGTGAGTTCAGCTAAATGGCTGAAATAATGATTTACATCGTCTTCTAGTTACAAAAGGACCGGCCTTGATTTTAGGGTGTTCAAATATAATATTGATTATAAATCACAACGAAATAAAAAAAAAAAATCATTAGACACAGTAGCTGACATTAAAAAAAAATCCTTTCTGAATCTGTTTATTCCGTATCAAAAAATGCTACAGACACACAACACTAAACTATTGGTGCTCTCTTTTAATAACAAACCACATGTCATCATGTTTTAGTTCTGCACGGTAGAGGGCTTCATCACAGCTCTGATGGATGAATATCCACTGGTTTTGAGGAAGAGGAAGAAGGTCTTCATCCTCATTGTCTGCTTCATCTCCTTCATCATTGGCTTCTCTAACATCACACAGGTGCTAAATAAATGTCTGTATGGAGAATGTATTAAACCTCTATAAAAATCAACAAAGTAAAGAAGGTTTAAATCATTCGAAGTATGTGTAACACTGAATATTACGAGAGGACGCTCTTAAAACCCAGCTTGTGAACTCTCGCACATTTTTCCAACACAAGGGAAAAGAGCTCTTGCATTATTCATAATAACAAAACGATCTCACAACAACCTGCGGTGTACTCTCATCATGCATTTTTTATTCAATGAAGAGAGGGATGTTAATATTTGGTCTCTAAAGCAGATATGCGTGTTCCTGTATGTGTGTGTGTTGAAATCTCTCAGGGTGGTCTCTATGTGTTCAAGCTGTTTGATTACTACTCTGCCAGTGGGATGTGCCTGCTCTTCCTCGTCTTCTTTGAAACCATTTCCATATCCTGGTTTTATGGTAGGAATTCTATTTTTCTTTTCTTTTTCATTTCATTTCATTTCTTTTAATTTTTTTTTTTATTTAATTTTTTTTTTTTGTAGGACTAAAGCAAATATTGCAAAGTGAAATTAAATGCTACCACAGCTACATTAATTTGAGGCAATCTGGATGAAACGCAACAATGTCTCCAGCATTTAAATTTCCTACTTAGATGTTCAACAGGAAATTACATCTCTCTGCTACCCTTTCTGTGGGAAATCTCTGCCATCTTGGCTTTCCTTTATTTTTTTCACCCAGTATGCCTTTGTTCTGGCAGTTGCTCATTAACGCCCACACTTCCTTTGGCCTCCTCCCTTTATGCCACAGGAGCTGAAAGATTTTATACGAACATTGAGGACATGATCGGCTATCGGCCATGTGGCTGGTGGAAGCTTTGCTGGATGATCTTCACGCCTCTAATCTGCTTGGTAGGAGAAGATTGAGTATGGATTTGACCTTTATGACCTTCACCCACTTAGTTCTTTAAATTTGTCATTTTCAGTCAGGCTTTGCTCTCTTCTTTAAGGAGATCAAGGCAGCCATCAGGCTGCAGCAGTTGCCGTAGATGGATAAGTGATCTGATTACTTCTGCCATGAGACAATTTGTATTTGATCTCATGGACTGTCAGGTCTTTTGGGAAATCTTGCAAAGTCAGTACTGTAGAGAATAAAAGGAAAGGAAACTGGAGGGAGTTTGGATGAAATGACAAGTTAGAAAATTATTTTAGCCAGGAAAACTGTTGGACAAATTGCCCATTGTGTTGTGTGATCTAAAAGAAAAACTATTATCCATGATTGGTCTTTATATGCTTTGCTAATAAGCAAATCTTATTAATAAAAGGTGAATAGAGTGTTAGCATGCTAACACACAGACACACACACACACACACACACACACACACACACACACACACACACACACACACACACACACACACACACACACACACACACATACCTGATGAACATAGGTGTTTTAGCATTGCCTTTGTGAGCATATTAGCATGCTGTTAGTAGTATTTCAGTCAAAGCATGTCTGTGCCCAAGGCTGCAAAAACCCATTAGTCTACAGTACAGTGTAAAAGTCTTAGGTCACCCCTTGTTTTTTTTATTTCACTTCCAGGGAGCCAGACCTTTGTGTACTTTTTAAAGTGGTCTTGAACAATATTTCTTTAAGTTTTCTGAAGGTCTTTCAAAGTTTTTATTATTACTTATTTTCAGTCCTGTCCTTGTACCTGACCATTTTCACAGGAAGGTTATTTACTTGTTTGTTAAGGCACTTAACATGACTATGAATCATTCAAGCATAAAAAGGGCACTGAACTGAAGGGATGATGTGTCCACACACAAAAAAAAACATAATTTGTTCCCATTAAAAAAAAGGTAAAATCTATAAACTAAAAACTATAAGTCTCTGAAAATCATGTCCTGAAGAAACTATTTTAAAAAATCCAGCAAAGGCCTGTCACAGAACCTGAGAGATGCATCTGGCCCTTCATTTGATCCATCTACTGTTCACTGAAGCCTCATCAGAAGTGGTCTCAGTGGCAGAGTGGTTTTCAAGAAACGATTTTTTGGGATGGGACACTGATGGTGGAGGCCCTCCATCTATGGGGCTGCATTTTAGCTAGTGGTGTTGGGCTTCTGACTGGCAACAACCTATTTTCTTAGCATGACAATGATCTTAAACATACTGTCAGTGCAGTAAAAGCATACACAACTATCAGTCATGGACTGGCCTCCCCGAACCTTAACATTATTGAAGCAGTGTGGGGTCATCTTGACAGAGAACAGAAAAAAAGACAGCCAACATCCAAATAAGAGATTTAAATGTTCTTCAATAAGCCTGGAGAACGATTCCTGAAGAGTAGGGGTGGCTCAAGACTTTTGCACAGTGCTACTAGTCATGAGTACCATGGCTTGTTTAGGCACCAAGGTTATAAATAATTGCACTGGAGTATAAAGCAGGTTTTTACTGCATGTTAAAATATTATTGTTAAAGCTGTTTTAATGAATTTTGTGACTATTGACTATTATAATATTGTTTTGCAGGGGGTGTTTACCTTCAGTGCCATTGAGATGACTCCGCTCAGCTTGGGGAAGTATGTGTACCCCCTGTGGGGCCAAGTGATTGGCTGGCTAATGGCAATGTCCTCCATGGTACTCATCCCAGGCTATGTTATCTACATGTTCTGCACCACCAAGGGCAGCATCAAACAGGTACAAACCTCTTATATGACTCACTCTGATTCTGATTTTATTCAGGTACAGTTTCACCCAGTATGCTTCACCTGGGTTCAAAACTTACTATTAATCATTCATATTCTGATTTCATTGCTTTATTTTTTTTTTTTTTACATGTCCAGCGTTGGCGGAAGATGACAACTGCCCAAGAGGATGAAAGGCGATCAGGGCAGGATGAATTCACACACACAGACAGTGTGGGTGAAGCTTCTGTCTAATCTTGAGTGTTCAAGCTGAAATGATCCGGCTGCCAGGACTTAATGTAGTCAGTACTGAAATTTAACAGTTCAATGGATGGATTGAGTATTGTCTCTGGACTGCAGTGTATGAGCATCCTGTACATTGAATTGGGCTAAAAATCGAATAAATAGATAAAGAAGATGAAGATGTATTTTTTTTTAAATAGATAGTTCCTTTTAAAAGTAAAAGCTATGACCATAAATTGAATGATGACAGGTCACAATGAACCTGTATACAAAGCCCATGTGTACAATATACCATGATGAATGTAAATCTCCACCCTCTTTATAAATTGCAACACAATAAAAGTCTTTGTTTATAAGCTTACCACAAATGTAATGAATGTTGTTGTATTGCGAAATGAAACAGTCTGGTAAAACTTCATTTTAATATATAAAACTGTAATAACGCCAAGAATCCCCTAAGTTTCATCTTAAAGAATCAACCAACCAGTCACTGTGATGTAGTTATTCTCAGCAATAAAGTATCACTTGTCTGTAGGCTATATTCATTGGAGCCAAAATTAAAATAATAAAAAGACAAATTCTCATGATAATCTTTACACGAGGAAAGCTGCACATGCTATGCACCGTATTGTGTTTCTCACAGTTTTGAGATACCTGTTTTTAGCTTTTAATTATGTATATTGAAAAGTTTGATTAAAATATTAGACAGCTGTAAATATAACTGTTTTGGTATCTACATGGAGTGTCTATAAAAGATGGATGTAGGCCCAGGAACTGAGGAGTGAAGCCAATGTGGAAGTGCCTTAAACTTAAATTCTTTCACCTGACCAGCAGGGGGCAACTCCTCTGGTTGCCAGAAGATGTTTCATTTTTCAGATGTTTATGATAAAATTAGCCTGTTGTTCAAGTAAACACATCACTAATGAGTTTATTGTCTCAATCACTATTTTTATGTCTTACTTAATACAAGATAATGTTCATTTTGTAAATTAAGGTCAAATTTAGAGTAAAATAGATGATATAAATGGGCAATCCTGTAGCGATGTCCAAAATGCAGAAAACTGGAGAAAAAAAAGACTAATGGGTTGGCTACATCCATATTTTATATTCAGTCTGTGCTTGTATTAAGTGTATTTTTAAACAATGAAAGATTTTTCATGATAAAATGTGTGACAACTGTGTGGATTAGAGAAAATCCCAAATAAATTCAAACTTGTACACCCAATTCTTGTTTTTTAAAGTCATTAAAGATGCATGCTGCACGATCATTCCACCCTGGAAAAAGAACAGTTCAAAGAAGTACCACTACATCCTAAAAGACCCATACCACCCATCTCCGTTCTCCCTGCTACCACCTATAGGAGACGGTTCTGGAGCATCTGCTGTAGATCCAGCCGCTTCTTCCCACAGGCTGTGAGAGCACTAAACAAACTGTGACCCTCCCCCGCCCCATCCGACCCCCATCACAATATTTTACAAGGAGAAATTGGCACATTTCATTTCATACCTCATGCTCAGGGACCTTCTCTGAACATTTGCGCAATTCTCGTTTTTCACAATCTTAATTGCACAGTGCAGCACATCTCTCAGGTTATGTCCCACTACCCAGTGTGAATGCTGCTTGTCCTGTTGCTGTTTTATATCTTAGAATATATATTATCTTAGATTGTTCTTATTTGCTCTGCTTCGATCCAGGTGAAACACCATTTTCGTTTCTTTATATCTTGCAACTGCAGAAATGGCAATAAATGAGAATTCATGCCCATGCTGAGTGTAAGTAAACGTATGATCACAATTTTATTTGATTTCTTTTCTAAAATGATTTGTTTCTAAAAATGTCATCATCCTATTAATGTGGCACTAGTTAAAAACAACTTTAAATAAAAACAAAAACAAGCTAATTTATAATGGTATAAAGGACTTCTTTTGCTGCCCCTTGGGGCTTAAAACACTGACATATCCTTAATCTCTTGACAAACATTTTTTGCTCATTATTTTGCTTTCTGAGCTCAAGTGAAATGTTAAATAACTCTCTTAATGTTTCCTATTTAGTCTTTCAGCAGAATCAGATCAACTTTAGCATTTATTTAGACACCATTTCTGACTGCTCTTAGCTCTGTTTTGCTCTCCCTCCATATCTGAGCGACATGTCTGGCTATTTTGCTGCTGGCCTCTGTCTGTGACACCATTGTTTTTTTCATCATTATTCTATTCACCATTTGTTCCTCGGCTGGTATTTAACTTTTTTTTCCCCATAGAAAACACCTGCCTGCTCCTGAAAACAATAAGATTGAATAATGAAAAAAATGAGCAGCACGCTGTTAGAAAACTGAGTGAAAGTGGAGTCAAACCTACATGGATTTACTATTAGAAAAAAAAAAAACATCTAATGTAAAAGCGGTGTGATGATCTATTAAACCCAATAACAAAGCAAACCATTGTGACAAATAGACTTAAATCATCTTTAATTGCATGTTGATATACCGCAAAGACAGGAAGGGTTTAAAGCCAACTGAGGGGGATGATGTTTTATATCTGTTACACTCAGTTTCCACCTGTCGATCCATAAATATGTCCACTATTTGTATTTCTTTTACTAGTATGAGCAAACACAGTGGTGAGAAGCCAGACAAGATTCACATGTCATTCATGAAGCAGTGTACTGGTATGGCAGAGCCCTTTTGTGAGTTTCTTCATGAAAGGTACCCACTACTGCGCTTCCATATCATCTGCTACACTCAAAATCCCAAAATGCTACATTGGTTTCCCTGCAAATGTAAATATGTCATTTTCAGCATGCCTCATATTCATGTTTCTTCATGTATCTTTCGCCCAAAATGTGCAACAAACAAACAAACAGAGGGCTGTAGCAGACAGAAAAAAAAAAAAAAACAGAAAAAAAAAATGGCCATGAAAGAGGGTTTTGGTTTGCCTCAAGGGACAGAAACATATTTGCCCAAATAAGCCATTTGTGTTTGAAGGGGTGTTTGCTATCATTAAAAACAAAAGCATATTTTTATATTTGTTAAGTTCCACCACAAACCTTCATTTACATCATGACAAAAAGAAAAATCTTAACCTCCCACAGCAAAGTCAGTCATGCACAATAAATTCCAGATTTTTGGGAGCAAGGGTTCAGTGAGCTTTGGAACTGACATGCATGAGAAAAAAACAAACAAAATCAATCACGTAATATCTGAAAGCTGTTTCAAACAAATAAATGAGCAACGGTACAATCATCATCAATCAATGTAAAATTCATAATACTAGAACGTTTCTAAATTTTATTACATAACCTTCAAAAGTTCATTTCTACAATGTAGCCGGTAAATGAATCATCGCAGCTCCTGATTCATTTTGAAAGCTGTAATTCCTCTCATTGTGTTATGAAATAATAACAAAAGCAATTACTGGGATAAACAGGAGCGAGGACGGATTTGTTTACAGGAAAAGCTGGGATGCTACTGTGAGTAGGTCACACACACTCTTCTCTGCCAACCACAACAACAGACAGCATTTATTTATTTATTTTTTTTGTGCAACCGCTGTCTTTTCACAGGGTGACATCCTAAGTGGAACAGGACAGAAAGATGAGATAGAGACCTCCCCGCATTGGCTCTGTGATTATAAATCAACAAATCACACAGAGGGAGGTCAGATGGGAGCAGAGTTAACTGAACATCCATTTCACAGTACCTGGTGGAGGTTATGTATAAAAGATGGATGCATTCGGGCTGGGGCGGTTGGTGACCTATTTCAGAATGAAGGATGCGTGACAGGGCGATAGCAATTTGAAGAGGCTAAAGGTAGCTTGCTTGTCCTCTCTGACACTGTTCGAATGTGGTATTTACAATCTAGGCTGAGGTGAAATAGAAAGAGATCAGATAAAGCACCCCCCCCCCCCCACCCCCCACCCCACCCATTCTTATTTAAAGCAGGATAGCCAACAGCACAAACAATATCATTAATGCCAGCTTCTGCAGTATAAGCTCTGTGTAGTTTTTGCCTTTTTGAAAATGTCAGACTGAAAGGTTAGGACAGAAGAGAAAACAGTTGCAAAGATCTGGAACAAAAGCTGGCAGTCATACCGACATAAAGAGACAGTGTCTGGATGTTTCGTGGGTGGACTCTGCCCGACATTTATCCACCGAAGGAAAACACACAATGGCAGCACAATGGCAAATTAAAATAAACACACATCTCGACATTTAAGAGTTGTAGCATCTTCATGGAAATTCCATTTCCTGAAAAACAAACAAACAAAAAAAAAAGCAGCGACAACACCTTTGATATCTGATGACAGCAACCGTGTGTAGGTTATATTTTACATGTGAAATCTGAACCCATTGTAGCTTTAGAAAATTTCAAGAGTCGTTTCAGATGCTGAAACATTTTCAAAATGTTGAAACAAACAAACAGACAAAAAAAAAAAAATCCTTCCCCCCATCAGCAGATAAAAGTGGCAAGAATTCTTGGAAAGCCTTATTAATATTAGATATGAAGAGGAAAAGACAAACATCAATCAGCAGAAGCATCCTGGGCTAAGTTTTTGGCTTGGCAGCAATCTCTATGATTGGTTGCCTTTGGTTCTTGTCATCCTTCACTGTGGAATGATCTATGGAGAGCAACAATTGGGTGAGAGTGTTTTCCGAAGATAGAGAGCCACAACACAACGGAGGAGCGGATGACAAAGACAGCTTATCGGGAGGATGTCATTTTGCTTTTTTTTTTTTTTTTTTTTTAAATCCAGGGAGCGGAGAAGAAGAGAGAAGGCCCTCCATCACATAAATAAATAAGCAACAGCACAAATGGCTAGATAACTTTTTATGAAATATCAGTTTTGCTATTATTATTATTTTTTTTTGCTCCTTGAGCAAGAAGCCTGAAAGGACTATTTTCTCAAAGTAAAGGAGTAGCTTTTTTTTTTTTTTTTCTTCTAGCCCTAGCGTTTGGTCAAGTGCAAAGAAGTCAGTGTTTAGTGGAGGCATATGTATTTTGGCACACAGTTTTAGTTAAGTGTCAGCTATGCACACGTGTGTACATACAGCACGGTAGGCATGAGGCTTGGGATGATAAAAGCAAACAGAAGCAGAAGGTCCTTGAAGTCTTTGCATCCATTACAGGAAAAATTCAAAACTTTTGAGGGATTCATATGTTTCTGTTGTTGTTGGTAAATACTGCAACTGCAAGGAATCCATCCACGAACTGAATAGCGGTGAGTTTTCTCTAGAGTTAAAACTGACAAAAAGTTATAGAAATTTGTTAAAACTACATAATATTTCAAAATACACGTGGAATCAAGTAAAACTTTATATATATGCACTATATTTCTCCTTATCTCTTTTAAAACCTTAATTTTTCTTTTATGTTTTTCCTTAAATTTATGCATATAAGTGGGATTTTATTTTTTCATTATAGCTTCATCTGTATGTATATATATACAATATGTAGTATTAAATAGGAAGAGAAGTGATAGGGTTATGTGGAAGTATGTGTCTGTTTTTCAGGGAGAAAATTTTGAATTCATCTATTTACACCATGCTTCGAGAGCCACTTGGGGTCCGGTGTAGACTGAGGCGGGGGTCTGGGGGTATATACTGGTGCGGGTGGTTGTAAGGTGGAGGCGGGGGAGGCAGTGGGGGCTGGTGGCCATCACTGCCGTGGGAGCCATCCGGCGAGCGGACAGGGGTGGACATGGCGGAGTGACTAAGCTGGTGGTGGCTGTGGTGATGCTGGTAGTGGTGGTGTGTGGGTGTTTGACTGAGGAAGGCCTCCATGCGTCCATGGCTGCTGTTGTCGAGCATGATGACCTTGACAATCTGCTGACACTGGATAAGTGTCTCGGGCCGCAGGTCAGCCATGCTGACAGCGGGCTGGTGGTGCTGCTGGAGGGGGAGATGATGAGCGGGGGTGCTTGCCGCTGACTGCAGCTGTGGGTACTGAGGTGGTGGCACCGGCCCCTGGGTTAGCCCCTGGGGCCCCTGCTGGAAAAGCAGCTCTCCCCGGTGGTTAAGAAGGGCCGCGCTCTCGGGGCTCCGAGCCGTGCTGCTGCTGAGCTGGTACGTCTGAAGCCTGTTGTGAATTGACACCTAGTTTAGAAAACAGCCAAGAGAACAGCATCAAATGTTATAAAACTGGTTCCTCCTCTACAATCCGTCAAGCCCTCTTTTTCTTTTTTTTTTTTTTTTTTTTTTGTGGGGGGAGTGAACGCACAGCACACACACACACATACACACAGGGCATGCGTGGGGGCTTAGGTGTTAGGGTTCGGTGGAGGTGTAAAATTCTGTGACTACAATATACTCCCCCTCCCTCCACCCCCATAGGCACTGGGAACAGTGTTGGATGCTGGGAACACCAGTGTATATGACTGGTGTCAGTAGTGATGGGGAATGGAGATAAGAACGATGCTAGAGGAGGGTCCCGGTGGTTCCAAAGGGGACACTGAGGGCCCCCGTGTCTCCCTTCCAAACCACTGTGTGGCACTACGGTGACAGCGAACACGAGGAGACTTGTGGGTCGAGGTAAGCAGAACATAGACGAAGGTCATACGAAGAAGAGGGAGAGGTGGAAGAAGAGGAGGAGAGGAAGTGAGCAGAGTGACAACCACAGACGTCCACAGGCAACAGTCAATTAGAATGCAAACCTCCAGATGTCACATTTGTTTTGTCTCTCTAATTTCTAGAGACAGTTTCCCTCAACATTTTATCTCTCTTCCTTTACTCTATCTTTTCTTGAACTTTTGGAATTGTATAACGTCTCTAGGTTATGTTACGCTGCGTATCTCTGAAAATATTATGCCAAGAAATACAAGGAACTGAGCACAAATGAAATGCATACTGTGTGTGGGGGGCAAAAAGCAGCTAGATGGTGTATTCATGAAAGTCAGACCTTTGAGTGTGGATTGCTGTTCACTTATTACTTACAACGATAGTGATCTCGGCTAAGTACAGTAGGGGATGGGTCGGCAGCCAACCAATTTTTAGCCAGTAGGAGGAAGATACACAGAACTGCCAACTGTGATGCCAATGGAGATTTCTGCTGGTGTTTATATATACTGTTGTCTTCAGTTTGATATTATATGTATTGTCAGATGCTTGAAAATATATTAATGTTCAGAAAATGCAGCAGCTAGACAATCACAGGCAATTGCTTTAACAAGTACACAACTGTGACAAATACATGACTTGACATGTCAGAACAACTGTACCCTGTCAAAATTTAGACATTATACATGTACAGTTCTGTGCAAAAGTCTTGATCCACTCCTCATTTCTTTATATAGTACCAGTCAAAAGTTTGGACACACCTTCGCATTCAGTGGTTTTTCATTATTAAAAAATTCTCTGTTTTGCAGATTAACACTAAAGTAGTTCAAACTATGAAGAAATACATCTGAAATTATTTAGTAAACAAAAAAGTGTTGTGAAGAGGTCAAGTTGGTATACAGCGAATAGCCCTATTTGAGTAATGTTCTAATCCATATTATGGCAAGAACTACTCAGCTATGTCAAGAAAAAACATAGTCCATCATTACTTTAAGAAATGAAGGTCAGTCAATCTGAAAACTTTCAAGAATTTTAAAAGTACCCTCAAGTGCAGTTGCAAAGACCATCAAATGAGAAGGTGTGTCCAAACTTTTAACTGGTACTGTATTTTGCTAAGAAAATGGGAAATGGTTGCAGTGATTTACTGAGAGTTTTACAATTCTAATGAGATCGGAAATCAATATTTAGTATGACCACCTTTATTCTTCAACATCGCTTCAACTTCGTTAGGTAAGCTTTCGTGTAATTTCTGTAAGTAGTCTTCAGGAATAGTTTTCCATCCAGGTTTCTTGAAGGACAGTCAAAGTTCTTCTTTGGATGTTTTTATTATTACTATTTTTTTTTTTTTGTATTTTTTTAGGACATTAAGAAGCTGTTCATCTCAAAAACTGCTATTTTTTTTTTTTTTTTTAGGCCTGTCACTTCTTTTGAAACTTGTGAAGTTTCCTCAATTTTTTTTAAAGACACACTGCACACCATGCCAAGCTTTTGGCAAATAACTCTTTGAGAATCGCCTTGTCAGTGCAAAAATGCTCTTTTATGCCTGTCAAAGCGTGATATCACTGGAATTCTTCATAGATTCAGCAAAAGAACAAAGAACAAATTACGTGTTTTTGGAACAGGCTACTGGTAACAAAGTTCCTAAAGACACAATTTAAAATGGGTTCTTTGGCAAGTTGTCTGTTACGTGTAGACAACGCTGCTTCATCCCTTGAGTTAGGTGCCTTTTACGTGCTTAAATGTCAGTGTTAAGTGGCTTAAGAAACAACAAATAGCATTCCTCTGAAAATGGTCAGGTACATGGTATTGATTGAAAATGAATGAAAAAGAAGCCAATGGCCAAAGAAAATCTTTTGAAAGACCTCGAGAAAGCCTGGAGAGTTATTGCTCAAGATCACTTTAAAAAAAACTACAAGAAGCGTGACTCCTTGAAAGCAAAATATGAAGAATTACACATTACTGTACATGATCTACTACATGAAAGTGTAATAATCGAAATATCCAAATTGACATATAGTGAAAGTTAGATTAAAGTAAATGAACTACTTAACTCCAGAGTTATCATTTGTGTTGTTTATTATTTTAGTATTTTTAGAAAACACAGTTCTATTTAAGAACGTCACATGTTCTTTCAATTTATTTTGAGCTCTCTAAGCATAGCTCAGTTATCTATGTACTATATTCTTCTGACGTACTGATTCTGTGCTTAAAAACAGTAAAGGTTGCTGCTTAGACTGCTCAACTAAAGAGCTTAGATTTAAGTCAACTTTCAGTTTCGCATACATTTAATGTGTCAATCAGAATACAATTTACCATCAAAACTCCTCAGAATGATGACTGTGTGAAAAAAGGTCACAGCTAATTCCCCTGCAATATAATAGTCTTTGAATTCTTACGGAATATCTTAAGGTAATAAAGGTCAGCAGTGTTCGTCCCTACTCTTACAGCAGCTGATGTGACTCTTCTGTGAAAGAACTCCATTAACATTTGCTCCTTTCAAATCTGCCCAGTGTTACTTCTTCTTGATGACTTACTTAGCATAAAGTATCACTGAGCTCTGAAACACTTCAGATAAAGAATGAAGGATTTCACTGACTTTCTGATGCCTTTCAAAAGTTTGGTATCTCAGTAGAAAGAATAGATTTGTTCAACAGACGGCCAAAATTAGTCAAAAATCACAAACAGCATGTTAGCTTAAGCCCAAAATGATGCCTTCAAATGTATTATTAAAAACTGACACATAAATATTTATGAATACTTGTGTGTTTGTGGAACAAGAAAACAAAACCAAGATCAAATTGAACTTGAGGAAACATAATATTTTAGCAGTATTCCCATTGTTTAAACTCAAGTTATTTTTTTAATGTTTACAAGTACTAGCTTGTCTTTGGCATCCAAAGCCATTATTTTGCATTAGGTGGAAGTAGGAATTCTGATTTTTACTTCTGTTTTTAACTTCTACCCTCAAAACATGCAGCCTCCACCAATCAAAGGGTAGTAAGTACATGTTATGCAGACCTGCAAGATGATACTCAGGGCAAAATAGGCTCTTACAATACTGTACAAAAGTCTAAAGCCAACCCTCATTTCTCTACAATTTGCTTCCAAGGAACCAGATTTTCTTGTAAATTTTTAAAGTGGCCTTGAGCAATAGCTCAAAAGGCACCAAACCCAAGGGACAAACCAGTGTTGTGTCTACACATAATAGACAACTTAGCATAGAACCAGTATTAAAATGTATTTTTAGTCACACTGTTACTAGCGACCTTTCACAAAAACACATAATTTGTTCTCATTCCTTTAGTTGGACCTACAAAAAATGCCAAAGATAACACAGTTTGACAGGCATAAAAATGATTTTGCACCAACAAGGTGATTCCCAAAGATCTATTAGATGAAAACTTGGCATGGTGCAGTATGTCCTTAAAAAGTACAAGGAAACTGGCCAAGTGGAGGACAAAAGACGACGTGGCAGGCCCAACAAGCTATCTACAGAAAATGAAGAGTATCTGAAAGTCTTGTCCTGGAAAAATAGATTTAAAAAAAACCAGCAAATGCCTGACACAGGACCTGAGAGATATATCTGGGCTTCAGTTGATTTATCACCAGAAGCCTTATTAGAAACGGTTTTAGCTCATGGGCAACAGTCAAGAAACCATTCTTGACTGGGGAAAGGAAACAAGGACGAAAGGCTGAAGTATGCCAAATTACACAAGAACTGGACTGAAAATCAGTGGCAACAGGGCTTATGGAATAATGAATCCAAATTGGAAATTTTTGGTTTAAATCACCATCATCATCAAGTTAGTACCGTATTTTTCGGACTATACGTCGCTCCGGAGTATAGGTCGCACCAGCCAAAAAATGCATAATAAAGAAGAAAAAAACATATATAGGTCGCACTGGACTATAAGTCGCACTTTTTTTTGGGGGGGGGGGGGGGGGGGTTGATAGAATCCGAGACCCAGAGCACAAATTCCATCTTGAACGGCAATTTAAAATAATAATGGATTAAAGAACAGGACGAACACGGTTACACCTACGTTATGCTAACGTAGCACATTCAGCTACATGACGCACAACGAACACGTGTTCGGTATTGTTACGTTGTAAACACACTTCCAAAGTCGGCGATTTTCACAACAAAGGTCGTCTTTATTAACAGAAAAACGGCTGCTGTAGGCCACAGCCACGCCAACCACAACTACAACAGCGGAACAGCAACACACACACAGGCAAGCTCTCGGTCTTTTTCTCTCTCTCCATGCTGCCTTCACGAACCTCCCGAACAGTCCGAAATCCCACAACATCAACACGCTCTCTAACTAAGAGAATCGCTACAGTATGTTAACGTAACATTAAGTTATTCAGATAGCCATAGCATAAAGAACATACTAACAAGTTAACCAAACCATCAATCCATTGAATTCTTCATCCTCGGTGTCACTTCTAAACAATTCCGTACACTCCGTAGACGAAGCGCCGCTTCCTCTTCTGTGTCGCGTTAGTCAGACTCGTCGTCAGCTGCAGTTCCAATTATTCCAGCCTTTCTGAATCCCAACAGGATGGTTTGTCACTGAAGCCCATGTTTTCTTGATCCATCCAATGACTTCCAGGAAATTTGGGTGGCGCATTCTCCCAGTTGCCGTTAAGCTGTGCTCTCCATCCACTGCGCCCACAGGTTACGCAAGACTGCCTTAAAGCTGCAGTTCACGGAGATGTCAAGTGGCTGGAGTATTTTGGTTCATGTGTTATAAATGTCACATATACGTCGCTCCGGAGTATAGGTCGCACCCCCAGCCAAACTATGAAAAAAAGTGCGACTTATACTCCGGAAAATACGGTACATATTGAGGTTGGTAGAGAGGTACAACAGTGAGTGTTTACAGCCATCCGTAAAACACAGTGTCATTGTTTGGGGCTGCATTTCAGCCAGCGGTGTTGGAGCTATGGTTAAAATGGATGGAATTATGAACACAGAAACGTACCAGCAGACTCTGATCAACGCTTTCCAGATGCAATACCATCTGGAAATTGTTTGAGTTTATTTATAGTAGTGTGCAAAGGCTTCAGCATGATAATGATCCCAAAAACACTGCCGATGCAGTAAAAGCATCAATCACGGATTGGCCTACCCAGAACCCGGAACACAACATTATTGAATCAGTGTGTGATCACCTTGATAGTGAACAGAACAAAAGCTAGCTAACAGCCAAAGAAGAGCTTTGAATGTCCTTCAAGAAGCCTGGAGAACTACTTGAAGAAACCCAATATTGAGTTTCAAATTTATTAGAAACACAAAAACTTGCCTTGTATACTGTCTTTCCATGTACAGTGTGTTTGTACATTTAAATGAATCACTGCAGCCATTTCCAATTTTCCAAGCAAAATATAAAGAAATAAGGGGTGGCTCAAGACTTTTGCACAGTGCTGTATAAACTTTTCCTTTTTTGCCATAAATCTTAAACACTGTGCGGAAAACAGGATTTTTTAAAAGTGACAGGAATGGGCCCAAATCAGCTATTTTGAAACAACAGACTCTGCTTATTGTCACTGCTCTGAGGCAGACAAAACCATTAGAATCTCAGCACCTTATCAAATCTAAGATTAAAAGCTTGCTGTAGGATTTGGTATCTTTAGATTTCTGCCTCTAGTATAAGGAGGCTTTTTTGGAGTGAACCCTCTTGCTTTTTGAGATAAATGTGTTTTGACAGCTAGTGGCTCCCCACCAGCCCCTGACATTTAGGCTACTGTAGCCTGCATGGCAGAGAGGAAGGCTGTTGAAGGTAGCTCAGACAACCATGAAGACTGACCTGAGGTAAGACTGACCTGAGGCAAACAAATTAAAAAAAAAAAAAAAAAAGGAAAGAGCAAGACCTCAAGTCAACCCTGTACGAAGACATTTTCAAAATTTACTACAGGTAAAATTTTAGTCTCATAATTTGACTTGTACTCCAGTAATTTTTTCTTACTGGTTTGATAAATGGCTTTTGGATCACAAAGTAAACCCTGGGATCTATAAAACCAGTGATCTAACTGCAAGAATTTTCAAAATAAAGCTGATCATAGTTCCCTCCTACCAGCACTAAAAAGGATCCGAGATAGCTTGTGTATGAATATAATGAGAAATGATTCTACAGCACAAAGATGCGACTGTGCTTTGTCTTTAAAAGTCTTGTGTTTGTACTGCTGGAGCCATTCAGTGCAAAGCATATGCAATTATGTGTGCTTGAGCCAGCACCTGAGCAAAGACTTACAGTCTGACATATTACCAATGGGCTATGCTGAATTAAACAGCCACTGAGTGTCAAATTGACCCTGTGTATTTGGCTTTTCAGTCCAGGCCTGAACTCCAGAGCCACAAAAAAAAGACTAATAAAGGTCATCTGATGCCTCTAGGATGGTAATTGCAAAGCCCCAATAGTACTGTGCAGTTCAACTTGCTCTCTTTCTTGCATGAAATGTCTGCACGAGAAGCCTCCCCTCCCCACCCAAAGAGGTCTGTCAAAGGGGCGGGGAGGTGACGACTCCCGGTCAAATGAGCGTTAAATTTATCCGCCTGCACGCTGCTGTGTTAATTAAGGTCTCAGTGCTGCATGTGGGTACACACACACAGTATATGCATTTCACACATCCTCAGCTTCCCCCCCCCCGCCCCCTTTTTTTTTTTCTTGAAAGCCCCCAAAGGAGTCACAATTTCTGCCTGAACTTGCAAAACTAATTACAACCTATCCTTTTTTTTTTTGGCTTCAAGATAATATTTAAGCCTGATGTGTTTTCAACATGAGGAGAACCTGCTCTGATCGCTGTGAGTGTATTAATTCTCCCAAGCCATCATATTTCATTTTTACACGACAAAAGAGTCCTTTTATCTAATATTTTGTTTGATTGGGTTACCTCACATGCCCGCAGCACATTACCCAGCAGCACTCGTTCTCTCATGCACTCTTCACCCGCACTTGCTTGACGCTTCTAATCCTAAAGATATTCCTGAGTTTATCTTGTCCTACCTCGATACTGCCACTGCAAAGACTCTTACTACACTCACTTACCTGCTGTTTGGAACATAAGCCTATCATTAGGCACTTACCTCTACTGCATTGTGTCCACTTCTGTCATCTATCTCCTGGTTTCCTACAGGGAAAAAAAATAGAAGGAATAGGGACAAAGGTGGCAGCAAAATCACTCTTTTTTCAAGATAAAACCAAGACTACTGAAAAAAAAAATGCATTTGAAAGCAAACGTGCAATAACTACATTATGTGGCAGCTAACTTCTAGAACCAACTGAACATTTGGTAAACCCCTCTATAAAAGGCAACTGGACAATCACAGCTTAGCATCAATAGCTTTTCATGGCAGGCTTTTGAGAATTTAAGGAATGGCATAAACAGCATATTTTAAGGGTGTTTGCTACTGTAGAGCTAGTCTATAAACATCATTAACTTTACATCAATTGTGGTTATAGTGCATGATGCTGCAGCATCAGAATTTATTCATGTAAGTGACCTCTTTTTATTGGAGTTGGGGAAGTTACCCTCCACAAAAAAAGCTAAAACTATCACTGTAAGTTGTAAGCTAGGAAAATCTTAACAAAGCATACATCTAAGCATACAACTAATGCTAATCGTCGACGGAGTTACTGTATTAAAATGAAACATTCTGATCTCCTTTCTCTTTATCACAAAATGTGATTAGTTAGCTTTGTTCATTGACAAAATGCTCTTATCTTCAACCTGTATTGCGGCAATAAGGTGGATAGTACAAGTACGGTAGGGAAAAAAGTCTTCCCAACTTCTCGGTTTAAAATTAGTGTAATGAACTTCCAAAGACAGTGTCTCCTGTGTTTTGGTGTTGCAGTTATTGGTTTTGAACTCAAAGATGTGAAATATCTCAGGGGCTTCTATCCTATAGCTTGCAATTACTGGGATGGCTATAGAAAAAAAGCTGTCCCTTTGCTCCTTTCTGTGTTCCTACCTGTGATTCACACTCACATGCACCAAACTGCCATCCTGAAGCCACATCTACACTTTCTTACCTCATTCAGAAGAGTGCTATATAAATAATATTTACATTATTAGTAAAGCCATAAAGAGTCTTCGAGTAGCTTTTGGTTATACAACCCTGTGTTTTAATGACAAATGAAAGATAATTATACCTTAAAACATTAATGCATTTTGATCATTAATGTTTTAACATGGTTTTAGATATACAGCATCTACTGATGGCTCTACTAGTAGAGGTGGCAACACCCTTTACAGATACACTCCCCAGCTGTATTACTAGATACACCTTGCTACAATGCGTAGTACCCGGCCTTAATTCTTCGTGTCATAGACTCAGCACGGTGCTGGAAACATTCCTCAGAGATTTTGTTCCATATTCACATGACAGCATCACACAGTTGCTGCAGATTTGTCAGCTCCACATCCGTGATGCAAAGTTCCTCCTCCACCAGATTCCAAAGGTGCTCTATGGGGTTGAGATCTGCTGACTGTGGAGGCCATTTGAGCACAGTGAACTCATTGTCATGTTCAAGAAGCCAATTTGAGGTGATTTGATCTTTGTGACATGATGTGTTATCTTGCTCGAAGCAGCCATCAGAAGATGGGTGCACTGTGGTCATAGAGAGAAGAACATGGTCAGCAAACAATCCTCAGGTAGGCTCTGGTGTTTAAAGAATGCTCATTTGTAGCTTAGGGTCCCAAATTGTGCCAAGAAAAACCCCCCCACTCCACACCATTGCACCAACACCACCAGCCTGAACCGTTGATACAAATTAGGATGGATTAATGCTGTCATGTTGTTTATGCCAAACTGTGACCCTACCATCTGAATGCTGCAGCAGAAATTGAAAGTCATCAGACCAGGCAATGTTTTTCCAGTCTTCTGTTGTCCAATTTTCATGAGCCTGTGTAAACTGTAGCCTCAGTTTCCTGTTCTTAGCTGGCAGGAGTGGCACCCAGTGTGGTGCACTCTGCCTGCACTCTGATGTATTGTACATTCAGAGATGCTCTTCTTCAGTCTGGGCATTCTCCTCTGACCTCTGGCATGAAGAAGGTATTTTCGCCCAGAGAACTGGCACTAACTGGATATTTTCTCTTTTTTTGGACCAGATCTCTGTGTGGCAAAATCCCAGCAAATCAGCAGTCTGCAAAACACTCAGACCAGTCCATCTGACACGGCCATGCCACCTTCAAAGTCACTCAAATCACCTTTCTTCTCCATACTGATGCTCAGTTTGAACTTCAGCAAGTCATCGTGACCATTAAGTTGAGTTGCTGCCACGTGATTGGCTGGTTAGATAATTGCGTTAGCAAGCAGTTGAACAGGAACGCCTAATCAAGTGGCCAGTGAGTGTAGTTCATAATCCGGTGTAGAAAGGATTGTGAATTTTGTGAATATTTCATTCCTTCATCTTCAAGAAAGCAAAAGCTCCATTTCAAAAATTACAGTTTTAATCTTAGGTTTAATTTCTTTAGCTTGTAGCCATCAAGTATGGACAAGTATGGATTCCAGACCCTTTTACCTGGCCTGCATTTTAAAACAGACAGTATAATAACATTTCTAGACAACTTGTAAGCCAAGTGAAGAATAAATCTATGAATAAAATCTTCAAATAGAATTAAGAAGCTCATATTAATTTACTTGTACAAACACACTGAAAGACTACATGCATTTCATGTGGCTTTGTGGGACAAGGTAATATGCTAAAAACTGGGTGGGGCTTAGCAAAAAGTGATTTTGCTCATTTATATTGTGCACATCTTAACTAATACAATTTTTCTGATGTTAAATACTGCAGGTAGCACCTAGTTTTTGAGGATATGATCAAGTTCATAAAAACAGCAGCAGGTAAACAAATTAATAGCACAGCCGGCGACTCTCCAGTGGATTTCCAAAAGCAACATTATGCGTGCGCGCGCGCACACACACACACACACACACACACACACACACACACACACACACACACACACACACACATACACACACACACACCTGATGGGGAGCCCTGTTTACCGCGAAGCTCTAGCTGTGTGCCGTTGTTCTTTACCGAGTGTGTCTTGGCTCCCTGCTGCTTTTCCAGCTCCCCTGCAGAGAGCAGAAAACAAAAAAGATCATCTTCATAATCACCAAGACAGAGAGAGAAAGGAAGGAGATAGACTGGTAGATGGTAATGGGTAAGTGCAACAAAATTAACCAGCAAAATTCTTTCTTTCAAAAGAGAGTGCATATACACACACATACTCATGCACATTCTCCCGTTGTCTCCCCAACCCACTCTCTTCTCTATGCTCAACACACACACCTCTTCATCTCGCTAATTAAACTTCACACTTGATGGTAATTGCATGTCATTTCCAATCATGATGACTAAATGTTGTTTTGTTTCCAACACAACACTGCATTCTAATTTTGATGCTTAGCCACAAAACTGCCAGGTGAGACTTTGAGGGTGCAGTGCAACGTGTCCGTATTCTGAAATATGAGATAAACTAAAGGGGAAAAAGTGTTCTCCACAGAAAAAAATAAAAACCAACCAACCAACAAACAAACAAATAAAAATTTTATTGGTAATTTACAAGCATAATATTATGACCACCTGCCATAATAATGTAATATTGTGTTGGTCCCCATTTTGTTGCCAAAACAGCCCTGACCCATCGAAGCATGAACTCCACTAGACCCCTAATGGTACGCTCTGGCATATGGCACCAAGCCATTATCAGCAGATCCTTTAAGTCCTGGAAGTTGCGAGGTGGGGCCTCAGTGGTTCAGACTTGTTTGTCCAGGACATCTCACAGATGCTCGATTGGACTGAAATCTGGGAAATTTGGCGGCTAAGCCAACACCCCAAACCTGTTGTTGTGCTCCTTAAACCATTCACGAACCATTTTTGCTTTGTGGGAGGGCACATTATCCTGCTGAAAGAGGCCAAAGCCATCTTGGAGAACTGAAGAAGCCTTTTGGATGAGAGGTGAAACATTTTCAAGAAACAAAAAGAAGTACAGTTGCCCTTTTTTCAAGCTCCAGAGACCATCTTAGAATACTGTTTCCATGAAAGGGTGTACATGGTCTGTAACAATGCTTAGGTAGGTGATATGTGTCAAAGTAACATCCACATGGATGGCAGGACCCAAGACTTCACAGCAGAACATGGCCCAAAGCACCCCACTGCTGGCTTGCCTTCTTCCCATAGTGCATCCTGGTGCCAGGTGTTCCCTAGGTGCAAAATGCACATGTGAAAGAAAACATGATTCCTCAGAGCAGGCCACCTTCTTCTATGCTTTAGGTCCAGTTCTTATGCTCACGTGTCCACTGTTGGTGCTTTTGGCAGTGGACAGGGGTCAGCATGAGCACCCTAAATGGTCTGCGGCTATGCAGCCCCATTAGCAACAAACTGTAATGCACTGTGTATTCTGACACCTTTCTATCAGAACTAGCATTAACACTTTCAGCAATTTGAGCTACAGATGCTCATCTGTTGGATCGGAACACATGGGTCAGCCTTTGCTTCTCCTGTGCATCAGTGAGCCTTGTCCACCCATGACCCTGTTGCTTGTGGTCATAATCAGTGGTCATAATGTTATGCTTGATCGATGTATGTTAAACTCTGGTGCCTGTTAGTTTTTCTCAAGCCTGGTTCTAACTGCTAAATTGGTCTTTGGAAAGACCAGTCTTGGAATTGACTTTACAGCAGTTACACCAACCAAAGTTAAGCCCAGCGCACACGTGACATAACAACAACTTAACAATGCCTAACAGCATAGGCTGATAAGATATTGTGCATTATTAATAGTCACCCAATGTCTTGATAATTTACCATCACTCAATGCTGGTTTACAGCAAAATAGTTGTTAGCTTTCTGAGTTTCTCTCTTTAAAGTTTTTGTTCAGAGTAGAACGCTGCAGTATTGACCAATAGCTACAAGAATGATGTCTCTCCACAGACGGATGATGTTCATACAAATGACAAGAAAAGTAAGGTTATTATGATGGTAAATTTTGACTTTGCTCCTGGCTAGCTGTAAAATGTATGGCCAGTCTACAATCACCAGTCACTTTATTAGGTACATCTGGCTCCCAGCGTGTTGGACCCTCTTTTGCCTTCAGAACTAACTTACAATGGCATTGATTCAGCAAGGTGCTGGAAATATTCCTCTAAGACATCGTTGTGACAGGTTGTTTGTTGGCTGCACATGATGAGAATCTCCCATTCTGCTGCATCCCAAAGGTGCTCTATTAGATTGTGATCTGGTGACAGTGGGGGCCATTTGAGTATAGTGAAGCCATCATCACATTCAGGAAACCAGTTTGAGATGATTTGGGCTTTGTGACATGGTGCATTAGTCTGCTGAAAGCAGCCATCAGAAAATGGGTACACTGTGGTCATAATCGCATGAACAACAATACTTTGAAAGGCTGCGACATTTATTAGATAGGATAAGTATTATGGGGCCCAAAATGTGCCAAAAAAAAACCCCCACACCATTACAGCACCACCACCAGACTAAACCATGGATGGATCCATGCTTTCATGTGGTTTACACCAATTTCTGACCCTTTCATTTGAATGTCACACCAGAAAAAGAGACTTATCAGATGAGACAATGTTTTTCCAGACTTCTATTGTACACTTTTGATGAGGCCATGTGAACTTTAGGCTCAATTTCCTTTGCTCAGCTGACAGGAGTGATATCCAGTGTGGTCTTCTGCTGCTGTTGCCCATCTGCTTCAATGTAGATGGGTGTTCTGAAATGTTCTTCTGCATACCTTGGTTGTAATGAGTAGTTTTTTTGAGTTACTGTTGCCTCTCCTCTGACCTCTGGCATCAACGAGGCATTTTGGCCCAGAGAACTGCCACTTACTGAACTTTTTTTTTTTTTCTAACCATTCTCTGTAAACCATAGAGAAGGTTGTGTGGGAAAATCCCAGTAGATCAGCAGTTTCTGCTGATTTAGCACCAACAAGCATACTATTCTCAAAGTCACTTACATCACCTTTCTTCCTCATTCGGATGCTCAGTTTGAACTTTAGGTTGTCTTCACCATGTCTACATGCCTAAATGCACTGAGTTGCCATGCGATTGGCTAATTATATATTTGTGTACCTAGGTGTACCTAACAAAGTGGCTGGTGAGTATAAGTAAAAAGAGATAAAACTAAAAAATTTTTGAAAAAAATGTGAGTGTTCCAATGCACCTCCTGCTGTTTGAGTTGTCGGCAGCCACTGGAAGTTAACAGCATTCTCAGTAAATCATCAGATGATAAGCATTGGTTTCTGGATGTTGCAAAAAGTATTGAGAGCATAATGTAAGTATCTTGAAAAAAAAAAGTTTGATAAAGAGACAGCTAAAAAGAAATGTTGAATACTCTTTTAATATCAAAGGAATGTTATTTTTAAAGGCCACGGTCATAGTCATAAATTGAGCTACTGAGGCAGCTTCAGGATAATGAATTCTATATATAAAAAAATGCCATGCTTTATAAGCCCTGAAAGTCAGCTTTAATATTTTGGAGGTTTGACAGTGAAGCATAATTGGGTTAAAATTATTATGTCCAGCCCCTGGTAAGCGGCTTTAAATTTCTTGAAGCTTTTATTTTGAAAGTCTAGCTAAATTCCTGTAACACCTGGCAATCAACAAGAATTTGAATGACATCTGCATATTCAATTCTGGCTTGTAAGGCTATGCCGGTGTTGTTCTTATGATGAATAACAGCTGTGCTCAATTGCTTTAAAGCTGCTATTTGAATGGTTCTGATAAAAACAGGACACACTTTTTTCTACAATGCCCTGAGAGGTAGGGCTCCAGAGTGGGCTGGCTTTTTCTTTTCAGGACGTTTGCATATTGAAACAAACAGGCAAAAATTGTTTATGCTTTTGTGAAATTCATTAATCCGTATGGCAAAAACCAAAAGTGTTTTTGCAAAGCGGGAGACGATTCATGCATCAGAATTTTAGGTGGAATAGTAACAATAAGAAAAAGCAGAAATCTGATGACTAAAAAATTGTGTGCTTTAATTCTACTGCACTGGCACACTCAATAATAATAATAAGAACCAGAAAAATAATAAATCTGATGAATAATAAACAGTGTGCCTGAATGCTGTTGCATTATAAAATAATAATAATAAGAAATCTGACAAATAAGAGATTTTGTGCCTTAACGCTGTTGCATTGGTACACTCAATTAGTGCAACTATTAGGTTCAATTTATAGTCTGAGTACAGTATCTTGGATTAAGACCTAATGAAGCTTTAGAACTGTTAGCGGGACTGGAGTGAAACTTAGAAATTCTGTGGTGGTTAAAAAAATTTTTTAATTTATCTTTATTAAAAACAGCAGTGAGACGGGTGGGGGTGGGGTGGGGTTTCAAAGAGGGAAAGCCGACACAGAAGTGAGCTTGCCGCAGGACTGTTTACTAATCTGCTGACAAAATGAAGCCCCTTCGAGGAAAAAGATGTGAAGTTTGTCTGTTCAGGTGACAGCTTTTTCTTGTTTTGAAAATGTTTATCTATCACCACCTGAGAAAGTTTGTCTTTGCAAATATAATAAATGTGTCCCAACATGCACTCACTTATGTTTCTGCACAAGTTAGTCTAGCCTTTACACAGCTCCAAGAGGAAAATAATTTCCTTCTGTCAACACCTGCCTATCTCCGTATGTTGTTGCCTGCTCTCCACTGGCTGCAGGCCACCACCCCTCCCCCTCTGTGAAGGGAAAGGCAATTGCATCAAATCCCAGCAGGGATCCACTCTTTGAAGCCCACTGGCAGGAGCCAGGCTCTGGACACTCATGTGTCTAAGTAGGTCCAAGTGTATGCTGAGATGACGCATTGTCTAGAGAATTTTAAATGCACACAAGTCCGAAGAAGTCAGATGCCTGGCTGCTTTGAGGGACGCTGACCTATTTTCACCTCCATATCGCTGCCCCCCTGCAGTGTGTTTGAACTGCAGTGCATCAAAAGTTAGTCTGCAACTCCACAAATGGGACACCATTAAGTAGTTTGTGCATTATAAAAACAAAACAAACCAAAACAAACCAAAAAACTCTTCCTCCTGTCTCTAACCTGAAGATATATTGATTCTCACATCTAAGAAGTTTCCAACACCCCAAGATATGAAGTTATTGTTTTGGCGCAAAACGTAATAGGATTTGCCTCCTCTTCAGTTGGCAGGTGTATTGCCACAAAAGGAACAGAAATAAAGTTGAAGGTTATACTCAAAACTCCCAACACGTTACATTATTCAGAGTAATAACAACAATTAAATCACTGACTGAGTGATACGGACAATCAGCGTTGTAATGGCGCTTTCAATGAAAGATTTAGAAAGATGCTCACACTCGATCCGTATCTGCTCCATTTCTGTCACTTCTGCGATTGATTCCTTCAGGTCTTCTACAAACTTGAGCAGCTCCTCTGCACTTTGAGCACAGAAGTTCAATACCTGCTTCTTGTCTGAGCCAAATGGTGAGAGGATGGTGATTCCATGAGGGTAGTCTGTGGAGTACATTAAATTGTTGAGTGAAAAGAATATCTAGGGCTACTTTCCTGGGTGTATTAGTTACAAGTCTGGTCATAAAAAGACGTCTAAAGGTCACTCTGAGCGGCAAACTTTTGCTTGCTTGCAAAAATGTCATGCAGCATGGACTGAATGGGACTGGGCGACTGACATTTCAAGAAGTTGAAATGCAAGATTGGTATAAAACTGATACTGCTGTCAGAAAAATAAGACTATTGTGCTTAAAATAAGCCCTTTAGGATACATTCATCAATTATACAGTCCTTGTTCACTTCAAATTTACACAGATTTTTATCCTCTATGCAAGTTTGGAAATGGTAAGTTCTAGCAATGAGATATGGAGGTGTCAGGTGGGGATATTTGTTTTTTATACCAGCTTTGGGACTTACATTCATTTTCAAAAAGGTGGAACTGCATGCCAAGTAGTCCCATAGCTTTGCAGAAAGTGTAGGCAGCGGAGCTCTTCTTCTTTGGACAAAGCTTCAAGATCTGCAGAAATAAACATCAGTCTTGTAGTAACAATCTTTGAATGACAGGACCGCCTATTTAATTTCCTTGTTCCATGTTCCGAATACTTCCAAAGTCTCGCTGTCACAGAGATTTCCATATCGCATAACAACCTCAAAGGCAGTTTGGAAAGTACAAACATTTAAAAAAAACGTTCAGAGCGGATACCCAATATTAATGTAAACTACAACCTCCCAGGTGTTTCAGACTGTGCGCCAGTGCTCTACTCTGTATTAAAAACAACACCTTGGAAAGCTTATATCAGGATGTATTAGGGATGTTATGGAGCCTTTTTTTCACTGAATGACCTTCCAGATAGAGAAAGATGAAGCAAATCTGTTTTGCAACGCTACTGTGAGGCATAATTTACCAGGCAAGGCGTATTAAACCAATACATCACATTGGCACATTAAATACTTCTTTACATTTTCAGGCTGCTGTAATAGGGGCCAAATTCAAAGAAAAGCCCCCATCACTTTCATCCCAAAGTGGAAATCTTTCAAAGACAATTTCTGTCCTGCTTTCAAAGCCGTCACAAGGAAACGTCCCTGCGAAATGTATTGCTCCGTTAACTTTTAGAGCCAAATGAACAGAACTGCACTGTGATGTTGGAAGATAGCCTCTTTCGTCTCTTACTTCAAATTGGACTTTTAACAACCTTTCCTGCAGGTCCCAATTACTTTTATGCCTCCATAGAAAGTGAAGTAATATTGCTATGCTGCTTTTTTCCTTTGGTGTATGTTGCCAGACTGAAATCAGCATTTAACATAATTGTGAGGACAGTTAAATACATTGGATAGATAACTCCTATATGCCTCCTAATGAGAACATTATGTCCAACATTCAAACCTTTCATAATTCCCCCATCTATACAACTTTGGATCAAATGAGCAGCTAATCTGTACCGCGCCTCAAGTGAAATGAAACTATATTAGGAGCCTTTGAAGCAGATCTGTAGAGGACAGAGCTGTGCTTATTATTATTTGCTTACTATAATTAAAAGACATGGCTGGACACACCCGAGTTATGAAACATCAAAAAAGAAGACAAGTACTGAGAAGTGACTAGAGCCAACCTAGAGCTGTCATAACTAAATAACCAACTTAAAAGCTAGATTGTCTACAGCAGAAGCAAAAAGCAATTCAGGATGAAAACAGTATTTTTTTTTTACTGAATCGCATCATGATTGCCAATTTAATAAAGTGTAAGGCTTTCCATGTACTTACCACAAGCAGATCATTGAAGAGGAAGACTTCTCGCTGGTGTGCTGCCTGTTTTTGGGCCTTGTTGACATCTGTTACCTCAAATAGTCGACTACAGCACACTAGTCTTCTATGAGGGACAGAGAGAACCTGAAGATGAAGACAAAGAAAGACACAACCATCAAAAACTAGATTTTTAGTCATTCATGGGAGGCTTGAAAATAATTCAAAAGACCAGAAAAAGGAAAAACCAAGAGAGGAAAATCCAAATTTCTTCTAAAAAAAAAAGTGAGGTGCAAAACTGCTGTAGTAGAAATACACTCCATTAAGCACAAAATGAGACAACTTAGTGACAAAGACACTGACCTCTCAGTCTTAGGAGTACTTAAAGATGGTAATTAGAGCAACAGCTAAGAGTGAGTGCTGTTATAAAGCTGAGCTAAGATTTTGACAAATAGAATCTGTGCGCCCTCGAGGAGAAGATGTCCACAAATCCAGGTTTACATTTTAGAATTCTTTACTTAACTGTGTCTGTCTGAAGTTTGGGGTTCCCTCTTGGCAAAGGAAAAATCCCAGCTTAATATAACAATAAAACACTGGAAACAAATACATCTTGAAAGCAAGTTGTTGGCATCTTTGCAACAGTCCAAACAAAATTCATTTTTATTGCTAGTGGAATGGGAAGAGGAAGAAAACAGGAGGAATAATTTAAGACTCACTTTCTAGTGTTGCCTACTTCATATTTTGAGCACATTTCATTCTAAGCTTTTGTGTTCTTACAGTGATGGTTGCTCTGCTTGATTCTAGTAGCTGTAGTAGTCCTCCAAGAGGGATGCTCTGCCACAGGCCACTTGTACAAAATTTTTATGAGTTGTTGCCAAATCATGTTATTTTTTTTTCCAGCAAAATACTTCTTGTTGTACAATTACTGGCTCCTACACAAGACCAAACTCTATTAGCAAAGATGGCAGCAGCAATGCCCTTCACTTAGAAGTGTTATGATGTAAAGTTTTTTTTTTTCTATTTTTTTCTATTCACAAAATGCTCCTGTTGTCCCGAAAGGTCTGGCTTCTCCTCTTCAACTAAACTACTTTTTCAAGTTTAAGCAGATTACACTGTGGAAAAAAAAAAAAAAAAAAAAAAAGGCTGCCTTCGGAGGAGTGATCTAATCATGTTGTCACCCCTCCACATGCTTGTCTCTGCCTTGTCTGGTCCAGCTTTCCGTGTTCTGCAGAAATCCAAACAGCGGCAGAACGACAGTCAGTAGATGTGGAGTTGATCCCTCTTCAGGGTATAATACAAATATACACAGCCTCTGTTCAATTTTCAATGCGTGTATTTCAAAGTTTCCTTCCCTCTGCTCTGAGTGAATAATTTGCAATGCATTGAGTACACGCATAGCCTCTGTCTCCTTTCCTCCTGCGCTCTCATCACTGCAGGGCACAGAGACTCCAGCCCAGCCTTCCACAGCCAGGCTGCTTTCTCATTATACTAATGTCAGAAACATGTAAAGACATCATTAGCCTGAAATGCCTCTTGCTCATTCCAAAAAAAAAAAAAAAAGAAAAAAGTATAATTAAGAAACTGCTTGACAAGAGATTGCTAATATATTCATAACCAAATGACTGACTTCACAAATAAAAAATGAATTATGAAAAATGTTCACGTTTGGATGTAAAGCTACCTCATCACATTCATAAAGGGCTGTAATACAGCTTTCACCAAATCATCAATTATTTACTAGTTATACAGGAAAATTCATCTCATTTGTGTCACTTCCTCTTTGGGTATCACTAGGTAAGATGCTTAGAATTCACAATATAGAGACTCATACACGTTGCTGGGTTATTATTTCTACAGAAGAGACTTTATGTAAGTCTCTTTCTTTTTATGGCAGACAGCTGCCATTGGCAGCAATAGTCACTTCCTGTCACAACAATCCATCATCGTTTTGGTTTTGACAGCAGTCCCTCTGTCATCCTATGGCTACTCATTGATCACTCAGACACACTTAAAGGCACAAGCCAAAAAAAAAGATGGAAAGAAGACTTTCAATGTCAGAGTTTCAATGTCAATTGGAAAGTAAAGGCTGGATAATGTTTAAAACTAATTAAGACACAAAGATTCATTCATTTCTTTTTGTGACATGGATGGACCTGAGAGCTGGGCTTTTTTTTTTTTTTTTCAATTTGGAAACAACATGAGTTTACAAATCTATGTGCTCAAATGCCACATCAACTGTTAAGAGCTAAATTCCATCATGCAGTTATAGGCCTCAGCATGTTAAGTGTAAAGTTCATGATAATACAAGTATAGCTATAAGTATAGCTTGCTTGGAAGGCTTATCTCTTCTCTTTGATAAGAGTGTGGCAGCATGGGTTAGGTTTGGAAAGTTGCCTTTCAACAAACCACAAGTCTTCTGGAACAATGTCCTTTGGGGAGACAAGAACAAAGTGGAGATGTGGCCATAATACACATCACCACATTTGGTGAAAACCATACACAGCATATCAGAACAAACACCTCATACCAGCTGACAACCACGGTGGTGGAGGAGTGATGATTTTGGCTTGTTTTGGACACCATGCAGTCATTGTTGATCATGAACTCCTCTGTATAAAGCTTGGCCCAAATTGAGTCTTGCAACAAGACAATGATCCCAAGCACAGCAGCAAATGTACAACTGCGCAGCTAAAAAAAAAAGGAACCAAGGCGTTGCAATGGCCCAGTCAAAGTCCGGACCTCAAACCGATTCAAATGCTGTGGTAGGACCACAGTTCTGCATAAATGAATGACACAAACC
The DNA here is from genome assembly GCF_007364275.1 of Archocentrus centrarchus. Classification (NCBI taxonomy): domain Eukaryota; kingdom Metazoa; phylum Chordata; class Actinopteri; order Cichliformes; family Cichlidae; genus Archocentrus; species Archocentrus centrarchus. Next base: position 10,792,092 of record NC_044368.1, read on the forward strand.
TCAATGAACTGGAACAATCCTGTAAAGAAGAGTGGGCTGAAGTTCCTCTACAATGATGGACTGATAAATTCATGCAGAAAACTTCAAGTTATTTCTGCCAAAGGTGGTTCTAAAAGCTGCTGAATCATGGGGTATATTTCGTTTTTCACACACTGATTCCATATTTTGGTCTAGTTTTTATAATAACGATACGACGTAACATGTCACATGTATATCCAAGGTTGTATATCCATCCATCAGTTGAATTTATTGTAATAATTTTAAGACTTGGTGAGAACAAATTTTTATTTTGTCCTGATATGTAGAAAGAATCGACATTTTTGCGGTGACTGTACTAATGTAACATGGCAACTTTGAGCAATCTAATCTTTACCACAGTACTCATCGTAGTTTTAAACTGTAGTATGCAAACATTTGAAGGAATATTTCAAGTTAACTCTTGTATTTGGGTGCAAATATGGGTTTTCAGTGTTGAATAGCTAAGCATCCATGGGGAAAAATCTGCCTGTCTTATCTATATTTCATTAAAAAATAAGATTGGGAGGCCTTCGGCTTTGATAGGATTCAAACAGGAGTCTCTTAACCGTAGCAGCTTTTTAAAAAAAGCCTTTCAGTGTTATGACTGGGCACAGATAGTACATTCCCACATGAATCAGTGTAATTAGTCAATTATAAAGCCAAATGTTGCCTCTCTGTCTGTTTCAAACTTGTTCAGTCTGAAACTGCACCAAATGTCTCTGAGGTTGAATTTTAACTAAAGAACCTCCAGTGTTATGTTCAGATACATATTTCAGTTCATGTGCAATGAGGTTGCATTAAAGTCTTTTAACCTTAAACTGTTAAAAAATGAGTCTAATGATAGCGGTGGTTAATGATGTATCTGGCTGGCGTAATGACCTGAGGTAATGATTGAGCTGCTGATGAGACATTTAATGACTAATAAATGTGCTCTGTTAAAGCCACTAAGGCTAGGTGATAGTGATAAGAGCTTGACTAATGAGTGAGTAACTTGGCATGGAGTTAACAAGTGTGTCTGTGTGTGCGTAATTGTATTCACATTTGGCAATGAGCTCAGTGACTGCATTATGTGTATATTATGCGTGATTTAAAAAAAAAATAAGTTCACTCATCTTTGAGTAAATTAATCCAAGTGTATCAAATAAGCTGAATCTGCGGCAAGCTTCCGAGGATATATTAGTTTGTCCTTACTGTTTTCATGCCTACGATGGACTGTTCAACCTTGGAAACGTAGGTGACGTGGTCTTCATTGGAGCGCAACTCTCTCAGTTGTATTCTTTCATAGATTCCCACCACCATGTCTCTGGGGATATCTGCTCCATCATCCACACCTAAGACAGGAAGTGAGTGATTACTCATAAGTCCACACACTTTACAACATGGTTGCTTTACAGTTTTGCTGAATAGCCACGCTGATCTGGAAGGATATGGCATGACAGCTTTTTTAACAGTGCTAGATGAACCAAAGTGTGACTAGGCTGGCATAAATATAAACAGCAAAGAATTCAAATACACTGTGTAGACCTGTAAACATACACTACTACATATATTTATTTGGTTCTTCATTTGATTTGTGCAAAAACTGGAAAAACAAAAAGCGCTCCCTCTCTCAGTCCCCTCATGTGTCCTTCTGTCACTTTCTTTCTTTCACTGTTTCCATTAACTAATGACAGAAAGCCTTGTGAAAGGAGGTTAATTGGCAAGTGAAAGGTTAAGACCCAGCCTCATCTCTTGGAAGATTTTCTGCCAGGAACGCAGTGCAGTTCAAGGCCGCGACATTTTGAAGCAGGTAAAACTGCATGTCATTAGGCTGAAAGGTTGCCCTCGAGATGCTCCCCATTATATCGATACAGCTGCGCCGCGCTGTGTGGTACATTGAGCCTTCAATGGGGCAGGATGTGTTTGGAGAAAATGAAGCACTCACAAGTGATGGCTGTGTCAGTGAGGTACCGAGGGACACCGCTGAGGCATCACTGCGCATTGTGGAGTCAGGAGGAGAGAAGGAGATGACCAGAGGGAAAAGTGTGCAAACTGTCAGATTAATAAGCAGCATTTCTTTTTTTGCTGTTGAATGTCTCAGATTACCTCTTTTTCTTTGTCACTTCACAGTTTTAAATCTGACGTCATTTCTACTAGTCAGAATGTGATTAGAGATATCTCAAATACGTATTTTGTCTAGTCAAAATATAATATAGAGATATCTTAATTTACTAAAACGTCTAGTCATAAATCAGTTTCAGATATCTGGAATGTAAGTGTGGTGAAACGGATTTTATGGCCTGCCATAGAACTACTGATGAATGTGGTAAACACTATACTGTACTGTACCTCCTTACAATGTATCAGGGTACGAGCATCATCATTGCGAGCATGTCAACACTGAAATTTGCTTGACATGTTTCGGTGTCAAAGCACAGCCTCAGAGAGGTGCGAGCACGTACACGCATACCAGGCTCCGACTCCAGGAGTGTTATTAATCTTATTCTGCAAGACAGAGCAATGCACGACTTCGCAAATGGAGACCGCAGTACGTATGCTAAATGATTCGGAATGAGAAAATACTTTGGGGAGACGTGGTTAACAGGGGTTGCATATTCTTCAGCAAGAACTGAAGGTGAGATTTTCACTGTTAATCATATCTGTCAACAGAAGTGTGCTAGCTAACCTCAAGGGCTAGGATGTTTACAGTTGCTTAGCAACACCATTAGCTGGTCCAGAGAAACCAGTACACAGTAGATGAACTTGTTTTTGCGGCCACCAAATACTCTCATTTCTTTCTTTCTCTCTTCTTTCTATCTTCCACTGGCTTTTGTGCAGGGTGCTCAATCATAATTGTAATCACCCAGATTTGAACCTCTAAATATCAGATAAATAAATCAAATGTCACAGTCAAAACAGTTCAGGAGGTTTTTTTTTTTAAATTGGTTCTTTAAACCCCTCACAATACTTGATATTCTGGACTAAACATCAGTAGTGACCAAGGTACTGGACTACATTTATCTGCTGAATACCAGGAGGGCTAAAGCGTTCTAAAACTTCTGTAGTCTGAGTCAGGTATTACTCATGTTTCCCTTGCAACCTGAGCCACACATCAACTTTTTTATCTTCCCTGCTTGTGCTCATCATCCTCAAGCATAAATCTGGCTTGTCACACGGTGTACTGATGAATGCCAGCTTGCCACAAGAACTCAGGAAGGGAAATGCATGTACTCTGAAAATCTGAGACCATCTTCTCTTAAAAAAAAAGAAAGAAAAGAAAAACAGAAAAGAATCCAATAACTAAGATGTTACAGTTTTTCAGTAAGTTGGCTTACTAGATTAATTAAGCTGGTTTATACTGTGTTGCCCTATTGCGGAATAGCTTTGACACTGACAGTCTGTTTTAATTGAGATAATGAATGTTCTATGGTTCTTCATTACTATTGGTTTCTGGTCCATAATTGCCTTTCACCTTAGCCAATTAGCTGCATGAACTACATGTATTCTTCCGTCAATATGTTTGACAGACACACTGGAGGAGAAAAGAGGAGAAACAGAATATAAACAAGTAAAGACAGAAGAATAAACAGACAGCACAATACTCTGGCTGAAACCAAACCAAACAAAAGAATGGATAGGGAGACAGAAAAAAATGAGAAGAAGACAAATAGAGAGGCCAAGAGAGAGTGGCGTATCTTAATTTGCATGAGATGCTGAAATTGATTTTCCAACTTAATTTAATTGTGAGGAAAAGTCTGGATGAATCTATTAAAGTTGTTATGCATCGACCTCAGCAATCCCTGATTGATTGCACAGAGGGAGAGCAAAACTATGACGCTTCTGCCTCCTTCCACAGCGCTTGCCGAATGAGCATCTGTCTGCATATTGGAGACGAGATTTACAGGTGCTTTCTGTCAGTGTCGCTCTGAGTGACTATGTGAAGCAAATCAAGCAGGAAGAGAAATGTAACCTAATCTTTATCCCCTGAATTTATGCAGGGAGGTTTGATTGAAACTGTTGGACACTCAGTTCTTCTGAGTCATCTGGAATCTGCTCCACAACAGGAATCCGCAACAGAAGTTATTGGGCAGACAGAGGAATTTAGGGAAGGTTTCCTGATCGATCCATTAACATTTCATCTAGAAAAATACAAACTTTGTAAAAAAAAAAATTTTTAAGTTGTCTTCAGAACTGCTTTAATTCTTCATTGCATAGATTTGGGAAAGTGCTGGAAACATTCCTCATGCAACTGCTGCAGATTTGTCAGCTGTACATCCATGATGTGAATCTCCCATTCCATCAGAAGATGGGTATATTGTGGTCATAAAGAGACAGACATGTGCCAGTAAACCATCCTTCACACCATTACACCATTACACCACCAGCAGCAGCCTGAACTGTTGGTAATAGGATGGATCCACACTTTCATGTTGTTTACAATGAATTCTGAACCTAATGTCCGAATGTCACAGCAGAAATTGAGACTCATCAGACCAGGCAATGTTTTTCCAACCTTGTCCTTGCTGTCCAATTTTTGGGAGCCTATGCGAATTGTAGTTTTCGGCTCTCAGCTGACAGGAGTGCAGCCTTGTGTGGTCTTCTGCTGCTGTAGACCATCTGCTTCATGGCTTAGTGTGTTCTGCACGCACAAACACTTTTCTACTTTTTCCTGGTTGTAATGAGTGGTTATATTTGAATTACTGTTGTCGTCCTATCTGCTTAAAGCCATCTGGCCATTCTCCTCTAATCTCTGACATCAACAAGACTTTTTCACCCAAAAAAACTGCTGCTCATTGGACATTTTCTCTTTTTTGGACCATTGCCTGTAAACCCTAGAGATAGTTTTGTGGGAAAATCTCAGCAGATGTGATTGGCTGACTAGGAGATATCCAATAAAGTGGTCAAATTCCAAAACTGAAAAAAAAATTATATAAAAAAATAATGAAATAACTCAAGCATCACATGGAAATTTAAAGAAGATATAAAAATAAAAGGGGAAATAATAATTGAATAAATTAATAAATTTAAATGTAATAGATCAACGCTACTAATTAATGCCATTATAACACCCTTAATGTTCATCTTCAGATGCAAGCAATCCCACAATGCGACCTCAATGTGACCTTGACACCCCTTACCTCGCAAATTCCTTATGAAGTCCTCCAAAAGCATTTTGCGGTCAGGCTTGATATTGGGGCTGTACATGTCAGTGTTGAGCAGAATGATGGCGAAGGCCAGGATGAAGATGGTGTCTGGATTGTGAAACTGCTGCACAACATCAGGGTTACACATGCAGTACCGCTGACTGTGGGTGTAAAAAAAAGAAAGAAAAAAGCAGGGACACAGAACAGTCAAAATCTAAGGGAAAATGGTTGAAGAAAGAGAAACATTACATGTTTTATGTAAGATAAAATATAGAAGAGGAAAAAGAGTAACGGTGGGTTGGGAGAAGGATGGTATATCCACGTAGGAATGACAGAGGGTGGGACAGGAAATAGGACCTATATAGAAAGTACTATCCTCAGAAATTAAAGGGGACACCTTGCATGGTATTAAATTTATAACATGAGCTGAGTGTAAAAGTTATGGCTTCAATTTTGCTGGTGACTTCACATGCAGCTGTAAGCTGCCCTTCAGCACAACTGTGTTGGTGAGGTTGTGTGTGCTCCTCTCAAACACAGTTCTCTTACTGGAATGAATACTTACATGGGTCATGCAAAAAAAAAACAAAAAACTGAAGGTGCTGTTGCTGACAAAAACAAAGTATTTGACCTTCTTTTAAGCGTTTCATCCTTCCTTTTATTTGTAATAAGCACCCAGAAATCCTGAAAAAGTCGAGTCCTAATCCAAAGATAGTCATTGCATTTTTTTTTTTTTTTTTGCAGGTTGTCATTGTGGAGGACAGACAGCATATGAATTTTGAAATGTGAAATCCCTTCCCTAGAGACCTTTTCTATAAGCAAACACAACAGAGGCCAGGCTCAATTTGATTTGGTTTCCTAAATATCTCCTTAATCTAAGAAGTGTAGAATGATCAAGCATAACATTATGACCACCTGCCTAATAATATTTTGCTGCCAAAACAGCCCTGACACATCGAGGCATGGACTCCACTAGACCACTGAAGGTGCACTCTGGTATCTGCACCAAGATGTTAGTAACAGATGCTTTAAGTCCTGTAAGCTGCGAGGTGGGGCCTTCATGGATCGGACTTGTTTGTCCAACACATCCCACAGATGCTCGATTGAACTGAGATCTGGGGAATTTGGAGGCCAAGCCAACACCTCAACCTCTTTGTTGTCATAGTCTGGCATTGTTGTGTTGCTCCCCCTTCCTCCAAGCCTGTAGGGTTGAGCAAGCTGTCACACCCCTCTGGGGTGGGGTGCCTGACTTCCGCTCTTCAGTCAAACCACCCATGTGTCATTAGTCTCATCAGTCACCGTATAAAGGGACCAGCTCCTGTGTCCACTCTCCACCAGATTGTCTGCCTCCCAAATGTGGTAATCAGGCTCACTCTTGGCTCCTTGTTGCAACCTTGACTGCTGTTTCCTGTATCCTCAGTAAAGCCTCACTGTCTGAAGAGCTCTTGCCCACTTTCACTAACCTCCTGTTCCATAAGCTGGAACACCATCTCTTGCTGGAAACCCTTGCTCAACTGCTACTTGCCTGCTCACCCTCCAGTGGTAATCCTCTCAGGCACAACCTGTGCCTTGCCACTTCTCCCCCAGATACCTTTTCAAGGAACACAAGAAAGCTTTCCTGCATACTGCATAAACTGTGTAAAAACCAGACCACTGGATTAACTTCTATCTCCTCTCCATCTCAGCGGACACTGGCTTACCTGGCTCGGAAAGAACCTCCCTATTCCCCCCATGCCCCTTGGTTACTCACTGAACCCTTCAAGTAAAGTAAATCTATTTAAAACAACAGTTTGTGTTTGTAGTGGTGCTGCATTTGGGTCCAAAAGATTAAGTGTTGGCCTTTTAGCCATGACAGTTGTGCTCCTCAAACCATTTCTGAACCATTTTTGCTTTGCAGCAGGGGCATCAGTATTCTCTGAGGGAATACTGTTTCCATGAAAGGATGTACATGGTCTACAACAATGCTGTTGTAGGTGGTATGTGTCAAAGTAACATCTACATGGATGGCAGGACCCAAGGTTTCCCAGCAGAACATTGCCCAAAGCATCACACTGCCCCCGCTGACTTGCCTTCTTCCTATAGTGCATCCTGGTGTCAGGTGTTCCCCAGGTAAGTGATGCACACGCACTCTGCTATGCACGTGATGTAAAAGAAAATGTGATTCATCAGATCAGTACACTTTCTTTTTGTTCCGTGGTTCAGTTCTGATGCTCACTGTTGGTGCTTTCGGTGGGTGACGGAGTCAGCACGGGCACTCTAAATGGTCTGCAGCTATGCAGCCCCATTCACAACAAACTGAGATGCACTGTGTATTCCGACACCTTTCTATCAGAGCCAGCATTAACGTTTTTGGCAATTTGAGCTACAGTAACTCATCTGTTGGATCGGACCACACGGGTCAGACTTTGCTCCCCATGTGCAGCGATGAGGCTTGGCCACCCATGATCCTGTCACTGGTTCACCACTGTTCCTTCCTTCAAATGCTTTTCATAGGTACTGACCACTGCAGACTGGGAACACCCCACAAGAGCTGCAGTTTTGGAGATGCTCTGACCCAGTCGTCTAGCCATCACAATTTGGCCCTTGTCAAACTTGCTTCCTCATTTTTCCAGCTTCCAACATATGAACCTTGAGGACAAAATGATTTCTTGCTCCCTAATATATCCCACCCACTAACAGACATCACGATGAAGAGACAATCAGTGTTATTCAAGTCACCAGTCAGTGGTCATAATGTTATGCTTGACCGGTGTATCCTGGAGAGCATTAACTGAGTGTAATGTCTCTGTGGGATTGTGTAAAAATAGGGGATACAGTGCACAGAATAGATTATGATTAATAAGTAAATACATTAAAAAATACAAGACAGTACATATTCTTTGTGCTGCTTCCTGATGTTTCTTTCAGCTGATGAAGTGGTCAACAAATCAGAAAGTGTCACCCTGCAGCTCTGCCCCCACACTCACACATCCTTCTGCACTCTCCTCCAATCCCTACTGGGGATTCAAGCTTACAGTTAACTGCACTGCACTGTTACTGGGATGCAGTACTTATTGTCTGCATATGTAAACAGAGTTGCTTTTTATAAAGTGCTAGTTCTTTTTAAATGCAACACTGCACACAGGGCTCCAAACATATCACCAAACACAAGATGTTTTAAGTGCAGCGAGGTTTTCTGTGTAGTCAGGTACCTGTACAGTTGCTGCATTTTCAAGGATAAGGACTACTTAACAAATTACATTATATAGGTCATTCGCTATAGAGAACACAGTGGGCATGATCTGATGTTGAATCTATCTGAATGATTCACACTGTGAAGTAAATTAAGTTTTTATGTTACTGAAAGGCTGTATGAGAAGAATTTAGACAGCGAGACACTCTATGAAGCAGTGCAGTTGGCAGTACTGTGGTAAATTTTTTAAAGTAATGCACTCATTGGGTCTCATGCTTTGCAGGCTGTGTGGTCTCTGCTAGGTTAGGTCAATTTTAGCAGTTATCAGTTTAAAACTTGTTGCCTTGAATATGACTGGTCAGTTACCACTTTTATACAACCTCATTTCCAAAAAGGTTGGGACATTATGTAAAATGTAAATAAAAGAAACAATGTAATGATTTGCATATCTCACGAACCCATATTTTTTCACAGAAAACATATTAAATGTTTAAACAGAAAACATACAATCTGGATGGGAGCATATATATTACTGTATATACCTTTCAGTACAAGCAGATGGTCTCACTTCTCTTAAGTCAAGAGGATGTGGCATACATGTTTTCCAAAAATAATTTCAAATTTTGATTCATCTGACCACAGAGCAGTTTTTCACTTTGCCTCAGTCCATTCTAAATGAGCTTCGGCCAAGAGTAGACAGCAGTTTGTGGATGGCGCAGCAAACTGTGTCCACAGAGAGTGATTTCTGGAAGTGTTCTCTGAGCTTATGCAGTGACTTCCATGACAGAACAATGCCTGTTTTTAATGCAGTGCTGCCTGAGGGCCTGAAGATCACAGGCATCCAGTATCGATTTTCGGTCTTGTCTCTTGCACATAGAGATTTCTCCAGTTTCTCTGAATCTGTTGATGATATATTATGATTACTGTAGATGATGAGATATTCAAAGTCTTCACAATTTTGCATCGAGGAACATTATTTTGAAATTTTTCCACAATTTATAGACACAGTTTTTTTGCTGATTGGTGAACTTTTGTTGAACTTTTCTTCTGAGAAACTCTGCCTCTTATATGCTCTTTTTTATACCCAGCCATGTTACTGATGACTGTTGCTAATTAACCTAATTAGTTGCAAAAATGTTCCCCCAGCTGTTTCTTTTTAGTACCACTTTTCCAGCCTTTTGTAGCCCCATCATAACTTTTTTGAGCTGTGTTGCTGCCATCAAATTCAAAATGACCTTATTTTTTCTTAAAATTGTACATTTTCTCAGTATAAATATTTTATAAGTTTTCTATGTTCTATTGTGAATAAAATATGCATTTATGAGACATGCAAATCATTGCATTCTGTTTTTATTTACGCTTTACAAAGCATCCCAACTTTTCTGGAAGAGGGGTTTTACTATAACAAAACACCCACAATAATGTGGTAGCTTATTCTGCAACACAAGTCAGCTGAACACATAGCCTGTGTACAAAGAAGAAAAGTCAACTACAGCAGTTTGCTTTTCAGGAGTAATTTTAAGATAGCTAATGCTTCCCTAATCTTCGTACTTTACCCACTATGCATACTGGTGTGGTTGCATGTGGGTTCATAGCTTCTGACCCAGTTTTAATGTGCTTTCTAACACACACACACACACACACACATACACACACACACATATATATATATATATATATATATATATATATATATATATACACACACACACTCAATGTGTTGGTAGAATTCTTCCTTTGCTGTAACAATTCTTAGAATTCTTAGAAGCACACACACACACACACACACACACACACACACACACACACATATATATATATATATATATATATATATATATATATATATATATATATATGCAAAATATTTTGTGTTTTTGTGGCACATACTGTATTTGTTTTAGTGTGTTAATCACAGGGCACACAGATGCTCATTCACATCTCACTGTCTGAAAACCGTGACTTGTCAGTAACCAATAATTATACCCTTGTCTGTGAATCGTAATGTAGCACCATGCAGTGAGAAAAACCTCCATTTATGCTGCTTTCTGAGTATGCTCTTACTCCTCACAGATAGGCATGGGAAAATGACTAAGTAAAAAACAAAAATGAGAGGGTAAAATGATATATGATGCTTCTCGCTGAATTGATTGTCGGTTTTGGCAATTTTGCTTTTCTTTCAAATTGCTCTGGATGGTGTAATACATCATCATGCGCTGCTTGGGTGGATTTTAGTGCAAAATTATACAAGCTTCATCAGTGATAACTGTAATATATAGGGCAGACACATAACACAGTGATTACAGAGTCAGTAAATATATATACGGATACCACACTGTAATGCAGGAAGGAAAATAGGAACGGAATATATCTGCAGCATTTGGAACTGGTTCATATTTGCCCATTCATTAGTACACTGACGCAGCAGATACCGAGGCTGCTGGGTGTTTTTCACTTTTTTCCCCTCGCTGTTTTTCACTGCTGCTTCAAATCCCCTTCACTTACTTTTGAGATTTCTCTCTTTCTGTGTAATGCGTGCGTGCGTGTGTGTGTGTGTGTGTGTGTGTTTGGAGGCATTTCAAAGCCCAGGAGCAAGGGAAGGAAGGCACAGAGAGGCAGTGGCGGTTATGCAACGCTGGTTATTTATAAACCATCCTCCCTCCTTCCTTTTTCTCCCCTTCTTCCCTTCCCTTCCTTTTCCAGTCTCTGTCTCCTTAGCCCCTCCTCCCTCCTACTCTCTCCCCCGCTCCCGATAGCATGCAGAGCCAGTCTGATGTCCAAACATTAACAGTGCCAACCTCTCTGCTCACTGCTTATGACAATGCAGCCATGTTTCTCCCTACTGGGCACCTTGACAATTGTGGCAGGTGGTTGTTACTCAAGAGGGGCTACAGCAAACAGTTAGCATTAATACACAGAGCCACAGCTGGACCGCAAATTGTCACCCTGTCGCAAATTGTGGCCAGAAATTTTACACTGCCTCGCTATTCAGAAGGGGGAGTGGATTGTCAACAATTTTTTTGTTCAGCCACAAAGAAGGGAAAGAATTAAGTGTGTGGAAAACATCTTCAATGAACGTTCACGTATGACAGTCCAAGATTATTGCAGTTTGTGTGTATGTGTCTTTTTGCATGCATGAATATCAAAGTTTGCTGATTATAAAAAAGATGACACATTCACATCTTTGCTTCTCTGCGTGCTACTTTCTGTAAGAATATTTCATGATCAAAACACTTGTAAACTGAACTAGTATGGCCCTGAGGTAATTTCTTGAGTAACAGTATTTCATTTGTTTTGTTTGGTTTTTTTAAAGCACATTCTAATCACACCAAAAGTTCATTTTAGTATGAAAAATATTACCAAATAAGGAAAGTTTTACAGAACTTTCAAGATGATAAATATTCATATCCAACTCCTTTCGTGTTTCTATTTCTCATTGCACAACAATGTTTCTGAACAGTAGTACATTAGCCAATTATGGTCAAACCTCTCTGCTTTTTGCATACCTCATTCCTACAAACTGACTGTTCATTAATTCCCCAGTATCTTGTTCTCTTGCTACACCTGTTTAGCCAGTTTTATTCTGCATAACCACTGTGGCTAAGTTTGTGAACTAAAACTTTCCCTTGAGTTCCCTTGAAGGCTGACTTATGTTCAAACAAGACCCCTTTAAAAAATGTTTTGATTGATTTTCAGTCCAGTTCTTGTGTAATTTGACATACTTCAGCCTTTTCTTCCTGTTTCCCTTCCTTAAGAATGGCTTCTTGACAACCACCTCTCCACTGAGGCCATTTCTGATGAGGTTGCTGGGTTTTTTTTTCCATTTGTTAAGGATATGACTTTCAGATACTGTTCATCTGCTGTAGGTATTTTTTTTTTTAGGCCTATCATTTATTTTTTCCTCCATATTCCTCAATATTTTTAAGGACACTTTGCACATCATGCTGAGACATGCCAAATTTCTGGTTAATGGTGCTTTCAGAATTACCCTATTGGTGCAAAAATATTATTTTATGCCCATCAAACTGTGTTATCTTTGGTATTTTTCACAGATTCAGATACAGAAATGGGAACAAATGATATGTTTTTGCAACATGCTGCTAGTAGCGCCTCAAAATAAAATTTAAATTTGGTTCTTTTCTAAATTATCTGTTATGCATAGACAGAACACGGGTTCATCCCTTGACTTAGGGGTCTATTTATGCTTGAATGATTCATAGGTCACTGTTAAGGCTTAACAGGCTTAACAGGGAGGGGATCAAGACTTTTGCACAGAATTGAATTTTCACAGTTGGAAAACAGGCTGAAAATCAATGTTTTTAAACCTCACTGTCTTAACTGAAATGAATGACTGCAACTAGATGATGGGGAGAGGTTTAGCATACAGTGAATGTGGTTTTAAAGGATATCATTTCAGCTGTTTCAAGTAATTGTCCCACTTGGCTCTCAGAAAATATCAAGTCCATTTTTCCCAAATTCTCAGATTCTTGAGGCGTTAGGGGCATCCTAACTTAGCTTAAACTTCTATGCTTTTTGGAAGCTGAAGCGACAGTTTGCACCTTTAAATTCTGATTCAATTATAACAAGACTGTGCAACTATGAATCCACTTTTTTTGTTCTATTATTCATGCCCCTGACAGCCAAGACTTATGGATATTGTAGTGTTTACCTTCATATGCCATGCCAAAATGATAGATGAGGTATGAAACAAAGTTGGAAATAATTACTTACAAAACTAGCAGCCCCAACTCTGTGGAAACAGCAGCTGGTGTGCTCCCTACTTAATGGGGATACTGTATGATAAACATTTTCTTAAAAAAGTGAAAGTCTAGCTGTAAGTACCTGAAGGCCTCGATAAGACGTTCCACCTTCTGAGCTTCCCCTTGGACACGAATGTGGGCCTGAAACTTCCTCAGTGCTTCGTCCAGCTCCATGCCTGAGAAGTCCATCTCATCCACCACACAACTGTGAAGCACAGAGAGGAAGGGATGAGATAAGCAAAGAGCATAGGAGATAAATAGGAATGAGGAAAGCATATTACAATTCATAGCCAAATTCACTAGCGGTTGAGTAGAGGTTGCCCCTTCACTGGTGGGCTGGATGAACCTGCAGATGAACACCCAAGATAAAAGATGCAGAAATCTCACTCATCTGCTTCCCAGTCACATCACCACTCTGCTTACTGCAGGTATTAGCCACGCACGGACACCAGGAATAAGACTGGGCCCGGCTATCTTCTCTGTGGCACAGCTGCCGAGACACACATATACACACATGCACACACAATGCCTCAGAGCAGAAAATCCTCCAACTACCTGCCGACCCAAGCTTAATTACTTTAATTAAAAAAGCAAAATATCCTTTCCAATGAGTTCAGGGGGGATAAATACAATGGGGGCAATTTGGAGGTGAAATGAGGTTTGAAGTGAAAGGTGACTTTGGAAATACCATGGGGGTGGGGTTAAAGTTTTCCTTGCTTTGATGTGAGGTTGTCTGTTGAGGTAGTGCATAATTATAATCCAACTATGAATGAAAGTGCTTTTTATCACTTGGTTTAGGTTTTATGTTTTTACTTACCCATACCAATTCAAGACAAATTAGCTCACTATTAAATTACACTTACAGTATTTTTATTAGTAGCACTAGTAGTATGAGTGGTAGTTGCAGTAGTAGGGACAGTATGTTTTAAAGAGAGATGGAGTTGATATTACAATCCTCAATGAATTAAAAAAGTAGTGGTGTCAAGACATCATCCTCTGCCTCTGATCTCTTCTGTTTGCAGTACTGCGGGAAAAAGTGGGATGCATGCACACTTACAGACACACTCTACATTAAGATGGATTACTGTGAACAAAGGAAGTTAATGAGGTGAGTACTTGACTGTGACACATGCTGCTCCAGCAGAAAAGCATCAGATAGCTGAGTCTACAGTCCTGCCATACATACACACACACACACACATGCACACGACATAACACAACGTAAGACCACAGCAAATTCTGCTCACACTGACAATACCACTTCAAAACTGGGTGATCCAGGCTTTGGGGAGGCCAATCCATGACTGATAGTGTTCCACTGTGTGTGTTTTTTCTATCCAGGTATGCTTTTACTGCATTGGCAGTGCGTTTGGGATCACTGTCATGCTGAAAATTGTTGCCAATAAGATGCTTTCCAGATGGTATTGCATGGTGGAAGATCACTTTAAAAAATCACAACAAAATACAAAGAAATGAAGGGTGGCTCAAGACTTTTGCATGGTACTGTATATTTTCTATACTACTACCACATACGCTAGTAGTACAGTACCATTTATTACCACTACTACTTCAACTATTACTTTTTTCACCACTAATCCTGTGGGTGTAACTGCAACTACTACACCACTGCTCTTACCTGCATTACTAACTGATTTACTGTACACCTCTATTAGTAATTACAACAACATTGCTTCCACCTGTTAATTGCCCTATATTAATAATTCTGCTCATTACAGCTACTAATGATGGAGATTTTCAAGCTGAATTAGAAAAAGAAAAGTTTCTTCTTGTTGTCAACTGTAACAAGAGAAGCTAGTTGTTCTCGCGGCATGTTGCTTCGCGCTCCCGTAAAGCACAGAAATGAGGCCCCGGTGTCTTCCCAGGGTGCAACATAACCAACCAAGTGTAAACGAACATAAACAGTGGGTAAGAGTGGAACTTAAATGATCTGAGGCGAGAGTCTCCGGGTCAAAGGTGTGTTTGTGCTCCCTTTGGGCCTTTGAACGGGGACTTCACAGGCTGGTTGAAAGGCTCCAGCTTGGCAGTGCAGTGGTAGTACTTGGTGCTACACAGAGGTTTGCAGATAGACATTTACACATTGCAGCTGTCTGCTGCCACTTGCATCAAATGTTAAGAATATATCAAACAAGCTATCTAGCCATCCATGATCTACCCCTGTTGATCTTATGCAAGGTCATGGGGCTTTATATATATATATATATATATATATATATATATATATATATATATATATATATATATATAAATATATATATAAATATATATATATATATCAAAAAACCTAACTTGGATAACACAAAATTTTCTTGACCTTCATTGCTCAACACTGCATTAATACAACTAATGCAATTAATAATTGCAATATTAATGACAGATAAAAATCAGGTCAAATTGTGCATATTGCCTACAAATTATAGCATTTAGAGACATCTTTAAATGGTTATAAAAGGTAAGCTTATACTATGTGCAGTGAGTCTGGCTTGATTGTCTTCTTTATCAACTACTTGACTGTCAGACCACCCTGATCGCCCTCTTCATGACTCACTTCCTTGCTCCACCACCTCTCTCTTCCTTCTTCCCCAGCTGTCACTCCTTGTTTATGTAATGTCAGACGAGATGCTCTTTAGCCTAAGTACATCAGCCATCTCCTTCCCCCCTTCCATCTCTTCCCCATACACACTCAGACATAATTACACATCTGCATGGGAAAACACAAACACACATAAAACGCAAACATGCAAATTATCATAGACTTACATACAGGACCTCGGAGGAAAATAGACACATCTGTCTGCATAACGCTACTCAAATTGTACTTTATGTTTGCAAAGCTGCGATGGCAGGTACACACACAGATATACATGAAAATCAAAAGAAATAAAAAGCCAGATGGAACCATATTTTAAGCAGCCAATGAGTAGATGACAGGCTGAAAACAAGATCTAATTTTTCATGCTAAACAAGTACACCATGTTATCAGTAAATGAGTCCTTGGGGTGCACATTTCTTGGAACTCAAATCTATAACTACAAATTGGCTTAATTGTCTTGAGACATTTTAACTGTTGTTGTTTATGCATCAAGACATGCAAAGTGAATGAGATTCATTTTGCTTCATAAGGAGAGGAGGACGATGCCATAACGCAGAAGACCAACACACATATGGACTTGCATGCGTTCACAGCCTCCCTATACACAATCAAAAAGTCACATGCATGCATGCACATACACATACACACCGACCCATTCAGGCTCAGTAAATCACTATGAGTGATTTTCACATTAGACTGCTATCCCTTACCTGCTCTCCTGTGACTGCACACTTTATTGAAAGTGCTCTCACACACTTTTCACTCTATCACGGTCCTCTTCAACATCACTTTCACCCCGAGTGCTGCTGTTTGAGTGCTGCAGGGGAAATATACTCCTATATATACCAATATCACCTGTGCTGAGAATATATCTGTGATGTGAATTTGAGTTTGAAGCCTTAAGAGCATATTGCTGTAAATATAATGTCTTTGAAGCCATGACGGTGTCCATTTGAGAAAATATGGATATTAGATGAGCATGAACTGGGATGAACAACTTAGTTGAGTGCTATGTAATGTTTGTCTGACCTTGCAAAGACTAAAAGCCTGTTCTTGGCTTTGTAACTTGTACAAAAAGGGGGGGGATAGAAGAAAAATCTTCACAACCTCCTTGAGCTGATATGCAAATTTAGACATAATTGGTGAAGAGCAGAACTTAACAGAGTAGAGGCAATTAGTGAGATAAAACAAGGAAGGTGTTGAAAGATGGAAATAACTGAAGAAGAGGACAGAAGAAGGATCTTTGTACGTTAAAAGCAAATAAAAGGCAATAAAGTTAATGACCTGGAATTAATCTTGCAGTGGGAAGTGAGTTGTGTGCGTGTGCTTATGAAGGAGACATTAGTTCTTGTTCTCTAAACCCCAAATTTTGCCTGTTTGTTTTGTTTTGTTTTCTCATTCTGTTGCACATAACACCTATTTTGAAAAGCATTTATAACCAAAATCCAAATCCATGCAGCTTCCAACTGAATATTAGTGGACTGTGAGGTTCTTGACTGATTGTTTTGACAGGAATATACCTGTACACAAAGAGCAACAATGTTCTGCATTACAGCTGAACGTCAGATAAAAGAGTCATTTTTCAGACACGTTCATATGATGTCTGTAACTCTGGAGGAGCTCTGTCAAATCTGGAAAAGTCTTCCTGTTATCACAATTATCTGCGCTGAGACTTAAAAAGATGTTATTGATGCCATACAGCTGGAGTTTCAGCATCCAGCATTTTGAAGGGCACCACACGGTGGGAACTCAGATATCTAAAGATATGTAAAGGCCTGATCTTGCTCTCGCAATCATCAGACAAAGAGTGCTGCTGTGGTGCACCACGGGAAGTGACCACACGAAGCTTCCACACAAGTGATTAATCATCAGAATATCTCGGCATTGCTTTTTGCTTTCGGTTCAGCCGTCTCATTAAAGTCCTACTGAAATCAAATTGATAGTTTTAGAATATTTAAATAAAAAGTGACCATCGGGAAAATATCAAAAGAGCTACTTTTTGTCTCAGCAGTGAGCCTTGTTGTATCTGACTGACAACAGCTGGAACGCTGCCAGAGTGCTGGTACCATGGAGATGCAAGGACTAATGCTGTGGCCTACATGTCAGGGAGCGACATTGTGCTGTGAGCAGTTAGTATAAAAAGTGGAGACCACACAGAATGTAACTAAAATGACATTTGTGAATATATTTACATACATTTTAATTTGTTGCAGCTGACCAGCTAATTAAAGCAGCTGCCTTGTCTGCAAACTGATATATTGTTCTTTTTAACCACTTAAGATTTATTTGGTCACTTATTCAACAAGCAAGTGTGCAGGAAAAGATGCTTCTAAGTTATATAAGAAGCAGGAAAGCTAATATTGTTCAAAGACTGTGGCTCTTCTGTTGTACAGCATGTGTTTTTTTTTTTGTTTGTTTTGTTTTGTTTTGTTTTGTTTTTTTGGGGGGGGGGCAGAACATTACTGCTTTATGCAAAATATGACAGGTTTTATTGAAACAAGCTATTTACTTATGTAGACAGAAATATTTCAATAAATTAATACAGAACCAATGGCTCTGTATTAATTCAGATTATGGGCGAATGTGTAAACTCCGCCTGAAGACCCTGCCTGAGTTTGAACCCAGGTCCCTTTTCCTGTTACAAACTACTGTACATATCGGTCCATAGATTTCATAAAGTCTCACCCAAAATGCTAATACATAGCACACAAGCAACTATGTAAAGGAGTGAGCAAGAAACCAAATACTCAAGTCAGGCACAACCTCTCAATATGCCCTACACATATCAATACCAAACAACACACTGTCATGGCAGGCCGCCGTGCAGGCAGGAAGGAGGACCCCAAATAGCAGACTCGGGACAGGTGTAATTCATTCACTCGCTTTATTTACCCCAATCTGACAGACATTAACATGAGCTCTCCCTGGCATACACTTAACGGAGAGACGTGAAACTAACTAGACTTGACTTGAGCAAACAGACGTACATGCAGGACAGCAGAGAACAACCATCAATGACGCGACAAAGAACAAAGCAAACCCAGGGGCTTAAATACATACAGAAGGCAATGGTGGGTAACAAGAAACAGCTGGGGAACACAGGGCACAGGTGAACAGAATCTACCTAATCAACAAGGGAAGACAACTAGACAGGACACACAGGGAGTACTAAACTATCAAACTAAAACAGGAAGTAAACAAAGACATAATGCAGACTAAGCACAAACCCATAACCAACTGAAGACCCACATGAGAGAAACCAAACATACATAATCAGAGATAACCAAACATAACCAAAAGAACACAAAGCACTGGGCCACCGGCCCAGGATCATGACAGTACCCCCCCCCTCAAGGGCCGGCTCCCGACGGCCGCAACGAAAAACAAAACCCCAACCAGGGTGGGAGGCGGGGGACCAGGACGGAGGGCTCGAGACAATAAGGCCAAAAGGGCAGCAAAGTCCAAAAAACGAACTAGAACAGAAACAAAAGCGGCAGCACAAGGCTGGAAAAAGAGTCCAAAAACAAAACATGAGTGACCAAACACCCCAAAGACACCATTCAGGGGGCCTGCCAAGGAAACCACAAAAGTGGCAACTCAGTCTTGGGGGCCGCCCGCGCCTCCAGCGGCGGCGGCGTGGACGTGGCGTGGCTTGAGGCCGACCGCGCTCCCAGCGGCGGCGGCAGCAACGAAGAGGAGTCACTGGAGGCCGACCGCGCTCCCAGCGGCGGCGGCGAAGAGACGAGACTGGAGGCCGACCGCGCTCCCAGCGGCGGCGGCGAAGAGACGAGACTGGAGGCCGACCGCGCTCCCAGCGGCGGCGGCGAAGAGACGAGACTGGAGGCCGACCGCGCTCCCAGCGGCGGCGGCGAAGAGACGAGCCTGGAGGCCGACCGCGCTCCCTGCGGCGGCGGCGAAGAGACGAGACTGGAGGCCGACCGCGCTCCCAGCGGCGGCGGCGACGAGACGAGACTGGAGGCCGACCGCGCTCCCAGCGGCGGCGGCGACGACGACGACGAAGAGACGAGACTGGAGGCCGACCGCGCGGCATGCGGCGCCGACGAGGAGGGGTCACTGGAGGCCGACCGCGCTCCCAGCGGCGGCGGCGACGAGGAGGGGTCACTGGAGGCCGACCGCGGGGCATGCGGCGGCGGCGACGGGGAGCAGACACTGGAGGCCGACCGCGGGGCATGCGGCGGCGGAGAAGGGCGACCCCGGGCTCTGGTGGGGAACCCTCGGGTGACGTGGAGCGCTCGGACTGAGCAGAGACCCCCACCGGCTCGGACTGAGCGGGACCCCCTGGCTCAGAGCGCTCGGACTGAGCGGAGACCCCCATCGGCTCGGACTGAGCGGGACCCTCGTGCGCGGAGCGCTCGGACTGAGCGGGACCCTCTGGCGCGGAGCGCTCGGACTGAGCGGAGACCCCCATCGGCTCGGACTGAGCGGGACCCTCTGGCGCGGAGCGCTCGGACTGAGCGGGACCCCCTGGCTCGGACTGAGCGGAAACCCCCATCGGCTCGGACTGAGCGGGACCCTCTGGCGCGGAGCGCTCGGACTGAGCGGGACCCCCTGGCTCGGAGCGCTCGGACTGAGCGGGACCCCCTGGCTCGGACTGAGCGGAACTCCCTGGCTGCATTGCAGGGCGCGCAGCCGTCTCCTCCGACGACTGGGGCTGCTTTGCAGATAGATCGGGTGAGTCAGATGGTGAGGATGAGGGTGACAGGAGAGCTGACTGAGGGCGAGCTAGTGCTACAGGAGCGAACTGCGTGGAAGCAGACTGAGACTGGGAGGTGGCTGGAGCTACAGCAGACTGAGGCTGAGGGAGAGCGGCTGGCTGAGAGCTAGGGAAATCAGGCTGCGTGGAAACTGACCGAGAGCTAGGGAAATCAGGCTGCGTGGAAACTGACCGAGAGCTAGGGAAATCAGGCTGCGTGGAAACTGACCGAGAGCTAGGGAAATCAGGCTGCGTGGAAACTGACCGAGAGCTAGGGAAATCAGGCTGCGTGGAAACTGACCGAGAGCTAGGGAAATCAGGCTGCGTGGAAACTGACCGAGAGCTAGGGAAATCAGGCTGCGTGGAAACTGACCGAGAGCTAGGGAAATCAGGCTGCGTGGAAACTGACCGAGAGCTAGGGAAATCAGGCTGCGTGGAAACTGACCGAGAGCTAGGGAAATCAGGCTGCGTGGAAACTGACCGAGCGTGGAAAGCTGGGAACTGACCGAGAGCTAGGGAAATCAGGCTGCGTGGAAACTGACCGAGAGCTAGGGAAATCAGGCTGCGTGGAAACTGACCGAGAGCTAGGGAAATCTGGCTGCGTGGAAACTGACCGAGAGCTAGGGAAATCTGGCTGCGTGGAAACTGACCGAGAGTGAGGGAGAGCTGACTGAGATGGCTGGGAGTGAGCTGAGGCTGAGGCTGACTGAGACCCTGCTGCTGCAGTTAACGCTGAAAACCGATGCGAAGGCTTGGACCTGGCTGCCCCCACCCGCGGAACAGGAACGGGTGCAGAGGTCAGCCCGTCCGTGGCTGCCCCCACCCGCGGAACAGGAACGGGTGCAGAGGTCAGCCCGTCCGTGGCTGCCCCCACCCGCGGAACAGGAACGGGTGCAGAGGTCAGCCCGTCCGTGGCTGCCCCCACCCGCGGAACAGGAACGGGTGCAGAGGTCAGCCCGTCCGTGGCTGCCCCCACCCGCGGAACAGGAACGGGTGCAGAGGTCAGCCCGTCCGTGGCTGCCCCCCACCCGCGGAACAGGAACGGGTGCAGAGGACAGCCCGTCCGTGGCTGCCTCCCCCCGCGAAACAGGTACGGGTGCAGAGGACAGCCCGTCCGTGGCTGCCTCCACCCGCGAAACAGGTACGGGTGCAGAGGACAGCCCGTCCGTGGCTGCCTCCACCCGCGGAACATCTCTTGCATGGAAATGGGTGTCTGCAGTCTTTTCTGTGGCCAAAGTATCAGAAGTAGTTTTATGGGTCTTTGAAGGAAAAGCGAGTTCAGTCCAACTCAGTATTCGCTCTACATAACTATGAGTTAATGGTGGTAATGAGTCCGTAAGCCAGGGGTGTTCTATTATTAGTCCATGAAGTCTGTGTGCTATGGCTTTCCCCTGCTTGTCACAGGGTTGCCGAAACCACTGAATGCACAATTCCAAAACATGTTTACAGGAGTCCTGCTTAAATCCCTCACTGGGCTGTTTACACAGTGGTTTACAACAATCTGGTTCCATTATTTTCTTTTTGGGGTGCAAAGAAACAGGCATAGACAAAGAGTCACTCACGGACATGATTAATGGTGTATGAAGCGGTGACGGCTGTGTGGAAACCTGAAGCTGTGGTGACTGACTCCGCGGCGATTCTCTCCGATGCTGCCGGGAGCTTGGCCTTCCTCCCTCAGCGGCAGGCAGCGGCGAAGCGGAAGCGCTGGGAGGCCAGGGACCCCTGTGTCCCAGGAACCGGAAAAACGACTCCTCCGGAGTCATTCCGGGCGGCGGCTCCGGCGAAAAGTCTCTTTGCTTCCTCCGGGTTCTCGTCCTCCGTGGCTGCGGCGTGGAAAACCGCGGCGTCATACCGCACGGCTCCGGGGACGAATCATGCAGCTGCTGCCAGGAATTCCCCTTCCGCCATGGCTGCGGCGCCCGCTGAGGAGGGGAGGGACCAGTGAGCGGAGTGACAGGTGAGCGAGCGGCAGGAGACAAAAAAATTCCGCCAGTGCGGATAACTCGTGGCTTAGGAGGAGGAGGTGAGTGGCGTCGCCGGGGACCGTTCCAAAAAGCAGGTCCCCCCAGCGCCAGGCGAGTGCCACTGTAGGGGTCGGAGTCTGCGGGGTCCATTCGTGGTCGCGTCATTCTGTCATGGCAGGCCGCCGTGCAGGCAGGAAGGAGGACCCCAAATAGCAGACTCGGGACAGGTGTAATTCATTCACTCGCTTTATTTACCCCAATCTGACAGACATTAACATGAGCTCTCCCTGGCATACACTTAACGGAGAGACGTGAAACTAACTAGACTTGACTTGAGCAAACAGACGTACATGCAGGACAGCAGAGAACAACCATCAATGACGCGACAAAGAACAAAGCAAACCCAGGGGCTTAAATACATACAGAAGGCAATGGTGGGTAACAAGAAACAGCTGGGGAACACAGGGCACAGGTGAACAGAATCTACCTAATCAACAAGGGAAGACAACTAGACAGGACACACAGGGAGTACTAAACTATCAAACTAAAACAGGAAGTAAACAAAGACATAATGCAGACTAAGCACAAACCCATAACCAACTGAAGACCCACATGAGAGAAACCAAACATACATAATCAGAGATAACCAAACATAACCAAAAGAACACAAAGCACTGGGCCACCGGCCCAGGATCATGACACACACAGATAAAACAGCACCTTATCTCCTACACTTCAGTACATCTTCCCTGTGTTCAAAATGGAAATTGAGGTTTATGAAAAGTAATATTTACATTATCAGATCACAGATAAATTGTTCCTTGTTTTTCATTTCTGCCCTATAATAATAGTTTTAACAAGAATGTAATGATGACAAATGAAATGTTCATGAGGCAAGAAATTTTTTATTTCTTATCAACTTCCTTTAATTTCTTTCATAGTTCTTGCCTTGTGAGTGAACCTAGATTTATGAGCACGACACTTCAATTTGAGCTTGTTTTTGAGTTTCTGTGTTTATGACAGTGAAAACTATAATGACGTGTTTGCAAAAAAATAACAGCTCTAATGTAAGCAGATAGTGAAGTTATAATTTAGGTTTCACAATTGAATTTCAGGGAATAATAAGACCCCGAGTTAGAGCTGTGCACAGCTTGTAACTAATAAGGCTGAGAAATTTTCCCCAACCATCAAATCCAGGACCATAGTTGACCCTGCCCCTGAGAAAAGATACTCGTAGATTACTAAGAAGAGTCACCAAAAATGATTTCAGGAATCAATGTGTGCAATCCTGTGGGCTACTCACTCTAGGACATCTCTGTTGAAGGGCTTCTTGCTGTTGCCGAGGAACTCTCCAATCATCTGTCTACTCAGGCCCTTTCTCTGTAGCAGAAAGTGGGCAACACCGATGGGTGTGTCCGGGATGAAGCCTCTTGAGATCAGGAACTGAAGGCCTTTATCTGGGTTTCTGAGACAAACAAGAAAAGAGAAATGTGGATGAATGAAAGTGAGCTAGTAGTGTGACTTAGAGTGTGGGTATAAGCCCGCCAGTGGGCACACATTTCACACCGCAATCTTCTCTTTCGCTATCTGCAAGTTAGCCCCTTTCACAATAGGAAGCAACAACAGCAACCTCTGAGCTGGCAACCTACAGAGAATGCTGAAAATTGAAAACTGCAAGTCTGGATGAAGATTTGGATCATGTAATAAGGCCAACTTGGTTCTTCTGGTGACAGAAAAGCCTTTTTTCACCCTGTAGCAGAAAGATAATGGGTGCAGCCGCACTATTCTCCAGCTCTGACACAGTGCTGCGGAGATAAATCTGGCTATGTGAGACTAGCAGTGGTTTGACGCTGTGTAGTTGCAATATTATGCCCCAAAAATTGGTAAAATTCATTCAGCTGTGACAGATGATTTCCTCTGCATCATACTGAACCAAAATTAGCAGCAGTAAAAAGTCATTTTGTTCAGAATAGCAGTTAGAGGCATTGCATATGTCGAAATGATATAAATAAGAATAAGAAGAACCTAAAAAGTAATCCTTTGTTGCAAACATTATGGAAACTGTACAACAAGAATGTTATATATAATTATTGTAATATCAACTACAATAAAATTTACATCTATAAAATATACTTAAGTATTGCATTGTGGGGATCAGGTTTTTGGTTTGACAGTCAATAGTTTGTGGGTGCTTACTGTGCACACCTGCACAAGATTAGAGTGATAAAGCATTCAAGGCTGCCTACAGTTACTCCCTTGCTGAAATACAACATTAATTAACAAGTACAAAACAGCACAACACTGCTAAATTTAGAGCATATAGCCAGAATCTCAACTGCTGCCTTAGGAAGCAGCTTTAAATCCGCTTGTCTAAGCAGATTGAATATTTCTCTTCTCGCCACATAAATGCATGATAGCTTTAGCTTTTGTATATAAAGGAACTTATATGCTGAATAGTCTGCGGTTTTAACACTGACTTTATGTCCTAGTATTATATGTTGAGCTGGGTTATTTTTAAAAGTTTATTTTCAGCGTATTTTTACACCAGCAGCTGGTTTCAGCTTAATATTCTGTTGCTCGCATGTAGCAGCTGCTACTGGCATAGCCATCTGTTACCAAACAAATACTGAAGTCATTTTTAACTCCTCCAGTGCACTTGCTGGATCAAATATATACTTGTTAGTAGCTGTAGGCTAACAGGAGAGTTGATGAATATATTTATTTTCTACCATAAGCAAAATTTTAATGTACAGTTATGGTAAAAAAAAAAAAATGCATTCAGTTCGAAGGTTTTACAAATCAGGACATAATGAAAAATCTGGTCTTTACCAGATGATCAACAACACATGACATACAAAGTAGGCCAAAATGTAGAAACAGTGTGAAAAACTAAGTACAACTCATGATTCAGCAGTGTGTAGAGGTACCTTTGGGCGCAATAACTTGAAATAATCATTCTTTGTGGGATTTTATCAGGCTTTCACATCATTGTGGAGGAATTTCAGTCCACTCTTCTTTACAATTCTTTTTACTTCATTGAGGTTTGCGAGCATTCGTGGATGCACAGCTCACAGATTTGATGCTGTGCTTGGGATCCTCGTCCTGTTGCACGATTTGATTTGGGCTAAGCTTTAGCTGTCAGACAGTTGGCCTTACATTTGATTCCAGAATACTTTGCATACAGAGGAGTTCATGGTCACAAACGACTGCAAGGTGCCCCTCATCACCCCTCTGCCACTGTGCTCGAGACTTGGTATGAAATGTTTGTGCTGATGTGCTATGTTTGGTTTTCATCAAATGTGCATTATGGCCAAACATCTCCACTTTGGTCTCGTCTGTCAGAAGCACATTGTTCCAGAAATCGCTTTCCAGAAGTCCTGCCAGCCCTTACAAACAACTTGTTTACTCTTTTTCTAATTGTACTGTCATGGGCTTTAACATTTAACGTGCTGAGAGGTTTCTTTGATCATTGCATGGTCTGACCTTGGGGTGAATTTGATCCTCTCCTGGGAGGACTGGCAACTCTCTTGAATGTTTTCCACTGGTGAATAGTCTTTCTCACTGCAGAATGATGGACTTCAAATTGTTTGGAAATGGCCTAATAACCCTTCCCAGATTGACAGATTGGGCAACAACAGTTGCTTCTTTAAGAGCACTGCTGATACCTTTCGTCCTTGACACAGTGTTAACACACACCTGAATACTCCAGGCCAGCAAACTGTCAAAATGTCTGTTTTTATAGAGGTGGTTGGACTCACAGATGATCAGTTAATCAAATACATTTGATTAGCAGCATCTGGTTGCTATTTACTCTCTTAGTGCCTATGGAAGCAGTAATTGTATACTTAGTTTTCACACTCTGCTTTGGCAATTTAGCTTTGTTTTTGTTAAATAAATAATAACACAGTGTAATATGCTACATCTTGTACTTACCAAATTTTAAGACCTGCTATGAATGCATTATTTTTATTATGTTCTGATATGTAAAACCTCAGAATTGAAAGAGGGTATACTTTCTTTTTACCATGACTTTATTAAACCAAAAATGCTGGGTTCTCATAATAATTTGGGTTTACTTCATATATTTAGTTATCTTTCCTAGATCATTTACACCATGGTTCTTCCTAATATATTTCACTGGTGACCTTTTAACTCTTTGTGACACGTAGATGTAAAGTCACTGATGGATTTTTGCAAAATTATTTTGCAATGTGCTCACAGAACTTTTTTTTTTTTTTTTTTAACTGTCTGAAGAGAAAACTTTGGCACTACAACCTTCAATCTTAAATGGAAGCATGCTTAGCTCACCAACAGCACTTCACATTTTGCTACATATTTTTTTTATGACAGAAGAGGCACATAATTTATCAAGCTGAAGTATGTAACGAAGCCCAGGATCCCTAAGATTCACAGGCTCATTTGGGACTCTATGTGTTTAAAGGGTGAGTAGCCCATGGAAACATTTATTTTGCTGAGTAATAAGGTGTACTCACATGTGCATGCTTCAGAAAACTGTAACTTTCTCACTGGGCCTATGAATCTTTTTCAAAAGACCCGACATCTCCCTGTCCAGCATCCATTCAGGAGATAGTTTTCAGTTGACTGCATGGCAGAAGTTATGTATGAACACAGGAGTAATATTTTAACTATTTATAACCCTATTAAACCTACAGGATAGCTGCTCTAGGGAAGCTGCTGCATTATTGTCACAGCTTTCTCACTCCAGTCTTTACAGTGTTTAAACTACAGCTTTTACATAAGAGAGTGCTGAGTGTGTGTGTGTGTACCAGAGCTAATGGGTTTAGTGAGGCAAGGGCAGGACAGAGGGGAGGGAAGAGGGGAGGATAAAGGGCAGAATAGAAAGAGGAGGCTGGAAGGGGACCAGACAGAGCAGATGTGTGGGAATGGGAAGGTGAGGACAAAGAGTGAGGGCGATAAGCACAGGCTGGACTGCCTGAAAGCATCTGCTGCAACAGCCTCGGCACACTCTCAGCATCTCAGCCCCTCAGCTGAAGGTGCTGTCTCGCCAAATGGATTTGGCAGATATCACTCATTTGATGTTTGCCCAACAACAGATGGATCCCACATGGTGATTATTATTTGTAATCAGAAAAGGCTAGTGGGGGGTGAAGACTGCAAAAACATGCAGGAGATACAAGATTCGGATTAGCGGCGCAGAATGAGACTGTGCTCGACAGATTGTTTAAAATGCTGGAAGTAGTCTTCTCGTGAGAACGCAAACCTGTCCAAAGAGTGTGGTTTCATTTTGAAGGAAAATGCCATGCAGCAAGCAGCATGATTTTGGTCAAGGGTTGTTCTTACACAGGCAAACTCATTAAGATTAGATAATGAAAGCTCCATTGATTCACTCTTGTTTTGGTCATCCTTTAATCATCCCGTGGAGTGTTTGCAGTTTGTCAGACAGTTTTACAAGGAAAATCATAACTGTTGTTGCCTTTCATTTCTAAATTGTTCCCTGCCAAATCCAAACCTTGAGAGCAAACTTTTCTTTTTTTTTTTTTTTTTTTTTTTTAAGATTATATGAGTCAGCGTTTTGTTTGAGGATTTGTACAAGACAGTGGCAGATGTTATTCACAGCTAAGAACAGAAACAGTTTTCTTACAGAGTTTGGGTGTAAAAAAAAAAAAGAGCAAGCACACAACACAAATAGTGTAAAGCATGGGGAAGAGTAAGTGCCAGACAGGACCCAGATGTCATGCTAAAACAACAACTTCTAAATATAGTGCTATGTTCCCAGGCATCTTTCCCCCTTGCCTCCTCATAGCAGACATACTTTTTTTTTCATTTTGCATCATCTTGGTGGAGTGCAACCTCGCCGTAAATACACCTCTCCCATACCACCTTGATACCCTCTTTTATTGGCCCTGTATTTTATTGCTAATGGACAGATGTGCAGTCAAAACTGTGTTTTATGGCTCCCTACAAGAGCTTAAGTGTCAGCACTGCATGTTGCCTGTTTCTCCAGATGCACACATTTCTGTTCCATTACTAACCAGTGACAGATTGATGGCCGGTTAGCGCCCCTGTGCATTTCTGAGTGGAAACACGATTGCGTGTTGTACCTGTAAATGCTTCAAAACCCTGAATCATTAACATGGACCTACTGTCATACCGAACTGCTCTTGTCCATCAAGCATGCTTTTGCTGAGAAGACAGCTGAGGTGAGAAGGCAGTTATATAGCTACTTTTACCTTCCTTAGAAGTTTGCTACTTTTTTTGTCAGATATACACATAAAGATGACACATTGTGTCTATCTATTTAAGAGAGATCTGCCACAGTGGCTATACACAGACAGCACTTGTTACCATTCAAATAGGTTCACATTTTAAAAAAAAAGAAAAAAGCTGTGTGGCCTGTCTTATTCTTTAAATATTGAGAGCAAATGAGGGTAAAAGGTGTTGGATTCTGTGAGAAATTAAAATTGCTTCCTCTGTTTGACCATCTGGATTTCAGAGTTCGTAATTATGTGCTGGGTCATTTAGCACTAAGGGCAGAATGTTAATACAGGAAAGGTTTCTGTATGCCCAAACAAACAAAAAAGCACACACCAACACACATGCACACACACCCTGAGCTTTTTGTGGAGTCCTCACCTCCTGATTGGCAGAGACTCTTTTGAGGAGTTGCTGTGTTAATTAGCCTTGCTTGATATAAAATGTCTGTCTCGCACGCTCGCTCTTCACATCACCAATACTTCGCATATGCCAGCATTTCTTCAATTTAAAAACCTGTTATGGGTCTCCATTTTTATGCATGCTGGGCCTGTACTGAAGTCTAATCAATGCTTTCACTACACCAGAATGTGTGCCGGGGGGGGGGGCTGAATTAAGGACATGTCTAACTGAGCCATATTAAGCAGAGAATCATGCATTGGAAAAGAGAAATCTACTCAGGAATCTGTCATTAACGTCACACATCCTCCCGTCTCCCCTTTGCCCATTCCCTGTTGAAGGCTTGCTCCCAGCTCCCTTGTGTGATGGCAGTGTCCTTGGCAAACACTCTCCTCACATAATGGCATCATTGTCATTCCAGCCACACTCAAGGTGGAAACTTTATCAAGTGGTCTTTCTCTCAACCTTTTCCCCGCGCTACCTTTTTGTGTCTCTTTCAGTTCCTCTCTGTTGCTTTTGCACTACATTTCCATCACTCACTTGTCTTGCCTTTTTATTCTGGTGCACACATGCACGCACGCACGCACACACACACACACACACACACACACACACACAAGTGTGTTTTGCTATCTTTGTGGGGAATTTCCATTGACTTCCATTCATTTCTACAGCCTAAACCTTACCTTTACCCTTTTCCTAACCCTAACCATCACATACCTAACCCTAACCCTAACCCTAACCTAAACTCAATTCATACCTTAGCCCTAACTCTGACCCCTGACCCAAAAACAGGGTTTCCCCTTGTGGGGACAAGGTTCCAGTCCCCACAAGGAGCAATTGGTCCCCACAACGTAGTATATGTCAGGAAAATTGTCCCCACAAGGTATTATAAACATACGCACACACACACACACACACACACACACACACACACACACACACACGCACGCATGCGCGCACACACACCAAAGTTTTGACTTTCCTCTCTTTAATTTACTTTCTGCCCCAACCCTTCTTGCTCCCCCTGCAAAGGTGATGCATAGACCTCCCGCTGCAAGGGAAGCACACACCAGTGCACACTCACTGTTTACACTACACAGCTGGGTGCATATTTGTGAGCTTTTTTTGTCTGCATGATCAAGCAATACCCAAAGTTTTAGCCCAAAGCAAACAGCCCTGTTTAAGATGCAAAGGATACAGCAGCGAAGGTATTAGAAGAAGGATATGAACTGGTGGAACTAATAAGCCTCAAGCCCGATTTCCCTACCTCTCCCTACTTTTTTTTTTATTGCTCTTACTTCATCATTCAATCTCTCTCTTTCCTCTTAGCCAATTTATTAAAAGTCAGCTTATCTTCCAAGGTGTTTGATCAGAAGACGACAACTGAAAGGCTACACACCCTGTGCTTAAAAGTCACAGAGGCTCGTAATTAAACTGAAGCTGCCATTAAAAACACTCAGTATCTCAACTGAGCAAACAGATAAATCCTACATCCAATCTTTTTCTGCCACTCCACCTGCATGTCAGACTAAAACTATCAAAGCAGATGTGTTTGAAAAATGGATTAAATGTACGTAGCATATCCTATATTCATAGCCTGCCTTTATTGTAACTAGATCTAGCAGGTACACTTTCTACACATAAATAGCAGCTTGCTTTATTCACCAGGAATTATGTCTCTATTGGATTAATCTGCATCAGTTGCCAGTGCAGGAAGTGTCAAAGAAGCAATGGGTGTCTGCCATGTTGGGTTTTAATGCTGAAGACTAAAGGTTGGATCCTTTTGTACCGTTTTAAAAATAACTGCAGCCAAAGTCTTTCCAGAACCTTTTTCGGTTGCTTTAGTTGCTTAATTCGAGGTAAAACATGGAGATATTATTAGAAAGGATTTTAAATCATTGCCACTGGAGTCAGAATTGTGTTTACACAGAATGCGATCTTTACAGAATGAAGCAAAATTGTGGCTCACACAACACCATTCTTCAATGACTTTTAATGTTAATAAACAAATCATTTTCTCATCTTATAAAATGGTCATCCATTATGGATATTTATTCATTCATTTTAATTTTAGCAGAAACTAACCAAGAGTTTGACTTTGACTGGAAAACAAAACACAACAGCTATTTTAACTAGAAAAAGCATTTCCTGAAGAAAATGCAGTGTGAATGCTGCAAGCTGAAAGATTGCAGCTGAAATGCTAAGAAATGCTTCAAAGAGCTGAAACTTTATTTGCTGAATGAGCTTCAACAGCTGAACTGCTGAATAGCTGAAAGGCTTGGCTTTATTTTAAAGCCTAAATGGTGTCTCTAGAAGAGAAACAAGAGGAAGAAGAAGAAGAGGAGGAAGAAGAAGCGAAAGAAGAAGAGGAGGAAGAAGAAGTAGTTTCTCCACAAAGTGCACAGGTGGGCCTTTGCCTTAAGACGCAGTTCTTCGTAATTCAAGAGAATATCGTCTGTGTGTGATTAGGAACTAACGGAGCGCAGCGGTGATTTTTACACGTGGGGTGTGAATGAGGCATGCTTTCGTTAAACTGTGGGTGACTTTCAGATAAGCTGTGTACTTCATCTGGGCTGGGATCAAACTGCTGACTGTCAGGGTGGAGGTGACGTGGGAAAGCACGTGACGGAGACTCAGAGATAAGCAAAATATAGTCAAAGTGAACTTTAAGCTGCAGTTTGAGTGAAAGGTTTCGAGTGCGTGCAGCCATAGACATACACACTTAGACCGCCGCCATATTGGATGTGGCAAAATCGGCAAACATAACATGACAGAGATGCTGCGCTCTGGTGCTGCATGGCGTTGTTGGAACCATTTTACAGTCAAAACGGGATCACACGGTTTTACCTTTCACAGGTAAGACTGAAGAATTGATTTGATCGTATTTGGCCATTCTAGCATTTTGAAAACAGGATTTTCAGATGCTGCAGTGACACTATGGAGTCCTGCGGTGCACCTCCAAACAATGAAGTCAATCTACATTGGGCCGAATTAACAACTCTGATACAAATACAGACTGATTAAGGTCAAATCAGACCTGTTTGCTGCTGAGTATTTTTGCATTTGTGCTTCTTGGCCCTTGTTTTTGTGTAGTAGTAATAATAGGAGCATTTAATTTATGAAGCACTTTACAAAAATTGGATACAGCGCTTTTTTTGTTGTTGTTTTACCTTTTAACCATAATTTTTTATTGTATGCAATAACATGGATTTATAATTTTAGTATACAGTTTTACTGTTTAAAGAAAATGAAGTAGATCAGTTTGTATTGCAGTTTCTTATTTTAATTTGTAAACTTTGTTCATTTTTTTTCCTTAAAGATCGTCATTAATACTTAAATTGATAAAAATTGATGAATAGAAAATGCCTTTTTGAATTCATAAACCTGCAGATGTTATATCTACATGTCAGGATCTGGTTATTGTAGACGTTTATCATTGCAGTAACAGTGTTACAAACATCAGTAGCTGTAAAGACTCATAAAAACATTAGAAATACAAATATGCTGCACCCTATAACATACGTGGAGTTAACATTTTTAATTATCAGAGGGAGTTAAGGAAGTATTTTGTACCTGGCAGTTTTCCAGTGTTTATTAGTGCATATTTGAATGTGTGAATGAAACACACTAAATAACTTTGTAGAAAGGCGTTTATGAAGTTCAGTCCATTCACTTGGATTAGTTTATATCACAGATCTGCCACATCCAATATGGTGGACGCGCTGATGTGTCACAGCAACAGGCCACCTGCTCAGTGCGGCTGCTTATCTATGTCTTTGGGTGCAAAGAGATGTTTTTAGCAGAGCGGCTCTGAGGCGTGTGACCAGGCCTTACCAGCAGGCTGATTTTCCATGATTTTTTTTCTCTCCAGTGCAGTGGAAGCTGTGTGTTTCCAGTAGGTTATGAGGCTGCTTGAGTTTAAATACCTGGGGTCAACCATCCAAATCAACTGACAGTGAAGAAGAGAGTGGGTGGAGATGAGTGTTAGGGGTGATTTGTGACAGGATGGCAGCAAGAGTGAAAGGGAACGTTTGCAAGATGGCAGTGAGACCTGCTATGATGGATTGTTTGGAGACGGTGGCGCTGACATAAAGACATGAGGACAACTTTGAGGTGGCAAAGCTCAAGATGTTCGGATCTTCACTGAGGGATGGACAGGATTAGAAAGGAGTCCATCAGAGGGACAGGTCTGCTCATAAAGGCGAGGCTGAGATGGTTTGGACATGTGCAGAGGAGAGATGGTGGCTCTACTGGACAAAGGGTGGAGCTGCCAGGCAGGAGGAAAAGAGGAAGACCTCTTGGAAGACCATGGATTGGGGGGGAGGAGATGCAGAGGGTTGACGTGAGAAGGGAGGAGTATTTCCTTCAAATTACAGTTGGTCTTTGTTTCTTCCTGAAATTTCTCCCTTCTGCAGTACACTCGGCATGTGTGATGTAGATTATTAATGATGAAAACAAAGAGTGCAAACAAACATGGAGTCCCTCCTCTGTGGGCAGATGTTTAGACTGTGGCCACAGTAACTTCAACCTATAAATCACTGACAGGACAACCTGTCTGTTACTCACCTGTCACACCTTTTCTCTTTTCTTTTAATTCATTACTTTTTGTGCTAATCCAATAATTAGTAAGAATAATGTTTGACACCATGTGAAAACCACTGTGCTAGGCCAGGAAGTCCAGGAATTCTGGACTGGAATATCGGAAAATATTTGTGACATTTCAGAGATTTAAATTCAGTGCTTGTCATGTGTTTCTATTGCACACATTCTATTATTTAACTTGGAATATCTGAATTACTTCACTTATGGCTCAGATTCAATAAAGCAAAATAAAACTGACTAAACTTTTTTTCTCTTGTAGTATCAGAGGATTTGAGTTTTGGAGGCACGTACACAGGAAAAGAACTCATGGGTTTACTGTGGAGCATGCGGCCCGTCCCGGGCAGCCGCCCTGGCCTCAGGTAATGAGTGTTCAGTCTTCTAGGCGAGCTCGTGGCATGGCGCTATAAATGAGTTTTAATTATTGGACCAAGATGTCATCGGTCTGCATAAATGGCAAACAGCAAAGGCTGCTAGTCTGTGTTACAGATACAGACAGAAATCTGACACTTAGCCAGTAATGAGAGACTAATACAGGAGAAATATTCTCTCTCCATGATCCCTGATAGATTCTGATTTGCTTTTATTAACGGGGCGTCTTCCTCGCATGCAAAATGAAAAGCCGGTCTCAGTCCACAGTGGACACGAGGGCTTCAGGGACCGGGCCCCTCTGGCCTCAGCAGTCACAGAGAGATGGTACATGGGTCCTGGCGTCCAGAGGATTGATATTTGGCGCTCTCCGTGGCACCAGTGCGGCTCTGTGGGCTGGTACCACGGAGAGCGCAATTGGTGCTCTCCGTGGTACCAGCGCGGTTTTGTGAGCTGAGCATTTGGCACTCTCCGTGGTACCAGCGCGGCTCTGTGGGCTGAACATTTGGCACTCTCCGTGGTACCAGCGCGGCTCTGTGAGCTGAGCATTTGCCGCTCTCCGTGGTACCTCCGCGGTACCAGCTTGGTTCTGTGGGCTGAGCATTTGGCGCTGTCCATGGTACCTGCGCGGCTCTGTAGGCTGAACATTTGGCGCTGTCTGTGGTACCAGCGCAGTTCTGTGGACTGAACATTTGTCGGTGTCCATGGTACCAGTGCGGCTCTGTGGGCTGAGCATTTGGTGCTCTCCGTTGTACCTCCATGGTACCAGCACGGTTCTGTGGGCTGAACATTTGGCCCTGTCCGTGGTACCAGCTCGTCTCCGTGGGCTGAGCATTTGGCGCTCTCCGTGGTACTTCTGTGGTACCAACGCGGTTCTGTGAAAGGCTTGGCTTTATTTTAAAGCCTAAATGGTGTCTCTAGCTGAAATGCCAGGAAATGCTCCAAAGAGCTTAAATCTGGCTGAAAGAGTTTAAGCTGGTGAATGAATGCTCAATGGAAAATTTTTGAAGTTTGGAGTAAAGTAGGACTTGAACCTGCTCTGTCTGCTTCTTGTGCATTGATGGTCCCCTTTTCTACCACTGAGCCAACAACAGTGTCACACAAGCAGTGAGGTTTGCAAGCATACATATTGGAGAGCTCTGCCAAGCTGAATGCTTGTAAATGCGCCAATTGAAAACACCTGCCAGGTGCACTGCTTACCTGCTGAGATGCATGCACCATGTCAAATTTGCCTCGGCGCACCTGTCAAATAACTGCTTCTAAGTCAAAAACCGTAGCTCCTATCAAAGTCATTTTTGAACTGTGAGGGTCACAAGGACCTGCTCTAAACAGTGGTGTATTTTTTATTTTCAGATGACCCTGATCCAGCCCCCCCATCTCTGTTAGTTTTCTCATTATTATGTTACTTCCTGTTTTATTTTTTTTGCCTTTGTCACTTGTGCTTTGTATTTAGTTTTGCTTCCTTTGCCTTGTCTACTGTGATTAGTTTCAGCTGTTTTTGTTTTCCCCACCTGTTTTCCCATCACTCGTTACCTCTGTGTATTTTAACCCTCAGTTTGCGTTAATCCTTTTTCGCATCGTATTGATCGTCTGCTTGTGAGTTTTCCTTTGTATAGCACCTGTTTGGATTTACGGGTCTTTCTTTCTGCCACCTGCTTGATTTCTGCTTCACCCAAATAAAGGTTCTTTCTTTTTTTTTTGTTCATTTACTCCATAATGCCAGTTGAAATTTTTTGGGTCCAGAAATCAACACTGTCCAGCCACAACCGTCACTGCATGCCACTGTCATGCAGTATGATCTCTCACTAGATGTTACCAAATTTAAATGCACCTTGGCACTGATTCATTGGAATTCTACTGGAGGGATGAATCACCATTCTTCTAAAAGACATTCCCTCATTTGGCATTATGATGATATAAGTGAATATAAAAATCTCTCATACAGATCTACAAGTGGGTTGAGATCTGGTGAATCATCCTTTAGATGGGGTCAATGCCATTCTGAAAGACACCCCTACCATCAGGACAGAAACATACGAAGCACTTAAAGAGTGCAAACCTCAGCTAAGGCAGCTCACTTTTTGGGCAGTATTTACATATCTACATATAGTTTTCTTTATTCTTTTAAAACCTACTTTAAGAAGTTTGTAGTGCAGTAAAAATCAGATAAGGGTAGCATGGCAGATGCTTACTTTGATTACACAAACATTATGTAGGAGCAGATGTGAAGTATTATTTGGATGCAAACTATAATGTGATATTTAGAATCCCCTTGTGCATAGTTTTAAATAGGCCTACATAGCATTATTATCACTTTGACCTTGAAATCAAACCATTGACCTTGAAGGAGAGGTCAGAGGTCAAATGTGACATGATATTTTAAATCTTGTTACACACCGCTCTTGTAAGAATCATAGTTTCTGAGTTATAAGGCTTTTTATCAGTTTTTGACCAATAAATCATTAAGTTGACCTTTAAGACCTTGGTGGATGTAAGGCAAAATTTAATGGATTGTCAACATGACCCCAGTCTTATTGTAAGTGTTAGGGTTTTTTCCCTTTAATTTGTCACCCATCAGTGTGTTCACTGGTCTGAGCTTGACAAAGTGGCAAAATGTGAAATGATGCCTGCTCTTAATCAAAAAGTTAGAGATAAAAAACTAGGTAGTAAATATAATTTATGACACTATGAGCTTCCAGTGTTAACAGGTTTTATTTTTTGCTTTCTGTATTTTGTATATTTCCCATGCTGGGATTCCTTCTGTGCCCATTCTTCACTAGAAGCACAGCTCGTTCCTTCTCTTGTTTTCAGTGTCTCGTTCCAGCAGTGAGTCAAAGTTAATCGGCTTTATTGTGCACATTTATGGTGCTGCAGAGCTTGGCATTATAAGCAAAAAGATAATATGTGTTTATGAGCCCCAATCTCCCAAATATGTGTGACATAGCCTAATTGGGGCAATATCTTCACAAACTCTCATACCCAAGGGAAAAGAGCGTATTTTCCTTCAGTGCAAGATATTTTGGAAAGCGTGAAGAGCTTCTATAGAAATGGCTGAGGTGGCAGAGAAAAAAAAAAATTCCAATCCTGCTCGGGTTGAAATGTTAACAAATTTTTCATCCCAGTTCCCAAGGTACTGGTTCACACAATGCTGAAAGAACTTTTAATTACATTCGCAACTCACAGCAGAATGACTAATGAGAATTTTCGGCTTTGTGGATAGCTGCCATTATTTTTTTTGGATTCATTCTTCATGCATTCCAACTAATTGTTACCCAGCAACTCGATCAGCGGTTGAGCTCAGCTTGTTAGATGAGTCCAGTTCATTTATTAGAATATGTGGGGTGTTTAGGTCCTTTAGGGTATGCTCTGGGTGAAAGGCTAATAGAGCATATGGTAAATCTCCCTATTTATTAATGCCTTCCAAGTGTGCTGTTGGGTACTGAGCACAGAGGAGCCACGTGGTTACAAACATTTTTAAATGGCAATGCATAGTGTTGCACAAATTCAATCTGGGCTGTTATGAAGGCTTGTTTTAGTTCATTTTCCACATTTATTTTCACTCCCCTTGGTTTGCTGTTTAACTTAAATTCTTCATATGTAAACTGCGTTTATAATTAAACATTTCAATGATTAACTGGAGGTTACACCTCACCAAGCTTTCTATCACAAAAGTGGGCACACATCTCCTGGAGTCATTGTTTTTCCTCAATAAATCAATACAAGAGACCCAGGGAAAGTTGACCCCATGTGCTGCAGTGTCATCATGGTAACATTTTTCCTCCTATCTGTTACTGCCATATGACCACCTTACACCTGTCTGCAGGGCATCTTGGGAAGTTTTTATCTGAATTTGACTTTGTCACTCTTCACTAGACAGCGAGGGGAGCTGGATTCAGGATGAGAGAAAAGCTGCAGCCTCCAAACATAAAAGCTTTCAGAGCATTTTTTTTTCTCCTTCTGCTGAGTTTATAAAGCCACAGAGGAAAATACAATGGAAGTTTGGAATGTGATTGCAGTATGAATACCAGACATTTTATATTGACACTTTCATTAGTGTAAAAATGTTAACACATTTCAAACAGACAATTTTATTTCTAATAAGCCACCCAGATACTCAATAGTTCAGTAATTCAAAAGCTAGAAAAATTGAAATTTTGAACAGTTCTTATTCATCACCAAACAGATAGCTGTTATCGTAGAAGCATAAACACTAATGAATGAATTTGCCACTCACACATTGAAGAGGTTGAGGCCGATGCGGTAGAGGCGCTTCCTCATGACGTCTGTCGACAGCGTGGGCGATTTACAGCTGGCGGGGTTCTCACAGTGGTAGCGTGGCAAACTGAGGATCATAGCCTGCAGTGCCTCCTTGGATGATGCTTCAGATGTTGAGCGTGCCTCTGTTGACGTGCTGCTGCTGCTCATCTGCTCTGAGCTATTGTCTGCCGTCTCAGAGCCACATCTCTTAACATCCAAAGGCTCCACCACAGGAGAGCTAACCAGTGGTATAGACTCCTGTGGTGGAGGGGCGTAAGCAGGTTCTCTTGGCGGTGGTGGTGCCACCACTGCAACGTCCTCTGGGCTTTGAGGGACAGCCATCTTATCCAGAGGGGTCAGTGGAGGTTGCTCCACCTCCTCCAGCTCTTCCTCAGTAGGAGGTGGTGCAGGGAATTCAACATCCTGCTCATCTCCTTCTGTCTCTAACTCTGGGGGTGGTGGAGGCTCTTGAGGGGGTGGCGGGAGATCTTTGGGTTCTACTGGGATCTCTGCAGGTGCAGGAGGGAGGTTTTGTGAGGGACCAGGTGGGATCGGGGCTGGTGTGGAGTTTGTTGTCGTGGAAGTGGTTGTGGAAGTGGGTTCTTGCTGGATGCCACTGCCGAGGGTGACAGAAGTGGATGATTCCCTAACTGAAGATGAAACACGGAAGTTCTGGCTGTCAATCTGTACGGTCACATCTCGGAATGCCATCATCAGCTTGCTTGCATTTCTCGAGAGGTCGCTTGGGTCCACCGAGCCTTGATGAATTACTGAGTCTCCCACACCCACACCCCCACCTTCTCCACCCCCTCCGACTCCTGCAGCCGCTGCTGCTGCCGCTGCTGCACTGAAGGAATCGGCACTGAACTGATAGTTACCACCTTCTTGCAGTGAACACATGGTTTTCAGGCTCCAGTTGCTAAGTGCATCATCTATAGACTTTGCTAGTGACTGGACCTGTTCAGTGAAGGAGTCCTCCAGGTCGGTTAGGGTGCCACCAACCGTGGCAGGCAAAGATGGTGAGCGTACCAGTGGGATATTTGCCAGGTTACAGCCTTCTGCCAGGGCCCGTTCAGCAGAGAAACCCTCCGTGTTTTGCACACGGACCTTGCGTAGGGAGATGCGTCGAGGCAGTCGACTCTCCAGAAGTGAATTGCGGATCTTCTCAAAGTTTTTGCTGA
Organism: Archocentrus centrarchus; assembly: GCF_007364275.1. Classification (NCBI taxonomy): domain Eukaryota; kingdom Metazoa; phylum Chordata; class Actinopteri; order Cichliformes; family Cichlidae; genus Archocentrus; species Archocentrus centrarchus. The sequence continues at coordinate 10,831,493 of NC_044368.1, forward strand.
GCTGGTACTGGCGGAAGGCAGTCTGGATCTTGCAGGCAGCGCGACGGGAGATGAGGTGGCCACCGTATTTGTGCTCTAACATTTCGATCTAAAGAAAATGGAAAGAGGGATACAGAACCAAAATTAATTGTTGAAAAATGTATTTTGTGTCAAGGATAACAGGCTCTAACCACTAACCATTTGTACTTAATCAGATATGATAGCAATAGTCGTCTATTAATTAAGAAAATAGTTAATCAAATACAAAATAGAAACAAAGAGATAAAAAAAAAATCTGCCAAGATGACAAGGCTCTGTGTCTGGGACTCTCAAGTCACTACTGCTGTTTTTATAATTCCAATGTTCTTTTGTGTCTGTACCCAGCATGACATATGAATATTATATAGGTATGCATTGGTGGAAAATGAATCAGATGGGGACTTAAAGAAAAAAAATAAGTTAATTTGGTTAGAAAAAAAAGAAAGTAAGAAGCCAATTTTCAGATACTAAAGATCAGCAAATCTAAATAATATTATCATGGTTCAGTAAATTTATTTAGCAACCTGGTCTTGTGATGTGTACTGAAACTATTGCCCTTGTTTTTGCCAAAGCCACACTAACAGCTGAGTCATGGCATTCAGATATTTCCTCAGCAAACAGAGCTCATAATCTATGTGAATTCCATAGAGAAGTCCTCCAACACAACTTTAAATTGTCTGAAATGGAACAGGCCGTTAATCTTGCCTGTGAAAAATTGCTCAAATGCTGTGGGAAATAGATAGAGATGTAATATAGCTTTCCTCATCTGGCAGCAGCTCAAACACTAGATGAAACCTCTTTGAGTTTCCCAGAACAATCAGGGTGTGGGTATCTTTGGAAGTGCCCAGAAAGAGCACTTATCTTCCAAAGTCCTTTTCATTTGGACAAAATCAATGAATATAATTCTGTTTCCCTTTTAGCTTTATCAAGGGCATTAAAGTGGAGGGGATCTCTTTGAAAGAAAGGCACCATCATTGTATGATGTTTGTGAAGGTCTCGTTCACGGTAAACGTGTCCCTTGCAGGTTTTGAACGCCTACAAGAAACTTTGAAACATAGCAGAGCCAAAAGAATGACAAAGTTAAAGAGTGAGTGAGTGAACAAAAACAAAACAAAACAAAAAAACCTCAAGACATTTCCACATATGCACTGCAGCCGTAAACTTTTCTAGACATGAAGCTGCATGTGAGAACACAAATGTCCTTGCTATCTCGCTAGAACAAAGTCCGTGTGATGTCTGATTGAGCCCATGTCTGAATGTAGCAGCTAAACCATCGGGTGGATTCACAGCAAACGTATCCTGCCTCCTGCACGCTCCATCAAAGCAGCATGCATGCCTAAACAAAACTGAATATTTCCAAGAGTGAGAATGCATGTGAAGTAAGGCTGCATGTCACAAAGGGCAGATGAGGATGGTGTCCTGAAGTGATTCTCCTGACTGGAGTCCGTGAGTCAATGGCTGCAGACAGGGTACCTTTTGGTCAAGTCTGTGAAGCTGGGACTTGAATTACACTGAAACCAATTGAGTGTCCAAACTGGTGAATCAATGGGTGAAAAGAGACTCAGGCTACCTCTCTTTATTGACTAAGCTACAAACTAACTCTACCTTTGTCAAATTTGTTTAACAATATCATTTGATGCAAAAGAAAAAGTGAAAAACTTCGTCACCCCTCCAAAAAAAGTGTCATATTCCATCACTGACAAACACAATGAAAAAATGCATTTTCTAAAAATTCTGCATAGACCTGCACTTTGGGGAAAAAAGCAAAGCATTTAATTCAAGAAAATCCACATCTTTGCTTTTTCCTCCTTTAATTTAATCCTTAAGGATTTGAGCCGAACTCTTATATCAGGGTGATTTGTACACGAGGATAAATTTGGTCCATGTAAAATAACCTTCCTGTCAATTCAAATGCAATTGAGTGAATGGTTACTGCAGCTAAGAAGGCTCAAATTGTGACTTTCAGCTGTTAATCTGCTTTCGCTTTAGTCCTGGACAAAGTCACCAAACCACCAGACTTCTGCAAAAGAAAAAAGCACTGATAGGCTGTAATGGCTGCAGGGTTTGCAATTTGTGATAAGTGGTTAATTCAACAAGATGCAGCCTCTGTCGTTGTCATTGGAGAAACTGAATCACATACAAAGCTCTTTAGAAAAGTGGAATGACACTGAAAATCCATCTTATCTACTCCATTTACATTTCACTGCAGAGCCTCTGTGAGCAAAGTGAAACGTACTGAGAATATTAAGGTGGATTCTGAATAGGATGCTGGTTCACAGCTCTACTGTATCTGCTGATGGTGACTTCTTGGTGGCTGTCATCCCTTGCAGACCGGTCGAACTCGGCCTGAATATTCATCACTTTTTAATCTGGATTGTTCTGCACTTTTAATACGACAAGACTTTATCACCATGACTGTGCTGAAAATAAAATGGAGATTGTGTAGTCTTTTTTTTTTAAAAAAGACAGGCACTGAGGTAATATGATTGACCTCATTACTCGTGGAGGTGTCCCTCATCAAAACAAATTCTGCAGAGTTACACTGCATGGGTGCCCTTGAATGCGCAAAAGGGCCATCAGCCTGGCTGCGTTTGATTAAATGTAGCAGTCGAGCTTGTTTGTTTTGGCTTCTGCGTAAGCCAGGTCGGGGATGATGAATAAAGCATTTGGGTCACGTTGCTTTCGTTATTAGAGTGCATATCTGATACACTCTGCCATTCAGATGGAATTACAGCCACCAAGATGAGCTGGAACATGATGGATGGAGGAAGAAAGTGAGGAAAGTAGCGAGGATTTTATGGCAGCTCTAACAAGGATTGTGTTGGAACTACAAATGCTGTATACCACTTTTACTGGCCAGTGCAGTAGAAGGTAGCTGTTTTCAGAACACAGTACAGTGCTTCTGTATTTATTACCCATTTTATTTAATCTCTAAGGACCCAACAGACCCAGTGGGAAAGGGACCTTTGCTGATTTAGCAACTCTGTCCTTGACCTTCTGTGTTAACACTAGTCAACGTGCTGTTTGGTTTATGGGTGCTGAAGCATAATGGTGAGCCTCTGCACATATGTTGCACTGTTATATTCTTCCTCACAGGTTCATTTCTTAGTATTAATGTGAGGATAGAACCAAGATGTGGGTGGTGCTCGTGTCTTGTTTAGCTGCTCTGCATAACTATTACGCTTTAAGATTCAGCCTTAATAATACGAGCAGGTAACACTGAATCCAAAAAGTCTGAAACCTTCAATTTTTTCTTTCTGTCAGAGAAAGATTGTTAATTTCGAGTCACGTTTCGTGGTACAGATGAAATGTTTGTCTTTCTAAATGCCCCATATGATGCTATAAGACCAGTGAGAGTAATGCAGAACAGTTAACTTGGTGACAAGTTTGGTGATACAACTGCACTGTGGAATCCAATAAATTCCAGTTTACTGCTCAGTCAGCAGTAGCAGCATGAATAATATTTCAGGAAACTCTGATGTTTCATGTGTTAATCTGTCCTTTGCTTTTATCTGAAGGGCTGCATACTAATCCACTGCATATGTAGTGGATGGAGTAAAAGAAAAAGAGACAGATGTACAAAAAAAAGCCGGGAAAAACACAAGAAGACACCCAGAGTGTTGAGGAGAATGTGACATATAGAAAGAGGTGTTGAGACAGATGACCGTGCCAAGAATGGCATTGCTAAAAATCCTCCCCATTAGCCTTCTGTCACTTCTACCTCTGATCACTTCACTAAGCGCTGATGGAGGGAGAGATTATTCTGGAGACGCAGTGGTCTGAGAGAACAGCGATGGCACCGCTCTCTCACACCACGTCTCAAAATCGATTTTGACGGGCAGATCAGCACCATGATGACCTCGTGTTCCCCTTTGAATGAGGGAGAAAAAAGAAGGAGAAAAACTTCCCAGTGCAAAGTGGTGCCACAATGCAGAAAGTGCAGAATGAAATTAGAGTATGCAATGACAGATTTTACTCTAATTTTGAGACTTCAATGTGAACAGAAGATAAATATTTAAAGTCAAGGACACCAGTCTCTAAGCCTGGTGAAGTCAAACAGCCTATCCATCACAAACAGGGGGCTTAATAAGGGTTTAACACATTAAGATAATGATCTTACTTAAATAGAAACATGAATTCAAATGCAAATTTCCAATATTTTGGGGCTGCAGAAGCAGAGGCAGATTCTGGGCTTCAGATACTGTGGGGGTGATAGATATCTTGGTTTGAAATACTTTCTCCGTCTATACATGAAATATTAATACCCAAGGGCTTTGGAAAAGGAATATGTTTTAGTCTGAAAGTTTGTGCTTCAAATGGAAATGTGTCTCAAAACTAAAGGTCAACCAAAAGTGTAATACACAGCTTTTTTAAATTACATTTTTTTACTGATTGTGAGTAAATGGCAGTTTGTGCCATTTAGAGTCAAGTGCTATGATTACCATCGCTGCCTCTTTCTACAGGATCATTATTACAAATGGCCTCTTAGAAAGCGTCCTCTATATTCAACTTGTGACATTTATGACTAATTGTAAAATGACACACGTGAAGGGCAGGCTTCATAAAGAACACTGTTTACCATAATAATCTAGAATTAGTTAACCTCACTGATGTGTTACCACAAGAAGTTTTCAATAAAATGCTTTCTAAACACTCTTTTCAGTGGTAACATTTGTATCCTTTTCATCCACTCAAAGACAGTTTTTGGGAATCACGCTTCCTTTCAGCTACGTGGTCTTAGTTTAGCTTAGCTCAACACTTTCTGAAAGCAAAATATGTTGAGTTGTGCCTGCAAAGCTGACTAATGTCATAGACTTGTAAAATACCAGCCATGCTAATATTAAATAAACATTTTTTACAGTCCCTATAAATCATACATATATCCAGCTCGAGGGGGGTGGCTGAAGCCTAATGCAGGGCGAGAGGTGGGGTACACCGTGGACAGGTCACCAGTCTGTCGCAGTGCTAACAAATTTGCAAGCACAAACTGAGCTTTGTTAATAAAACTGCAGATGATCTCACACATGCTGCAGAGATAAGGGGTAAAATTCAAACCACGATTATTAGCTTTCATGCTCATGCACACTGTCTTACAGCGCTGAACCATCTGCATGATTAATGAGGTGATTATATAACAGCAAAACTGGGACACAACTAATGCTGACTGTATTACTAAATGAGGATGACAATAGAAAAGACTTGATGTCATCAGAGGACGGAAATCTGTTTAGCTGATGCATCCTTGACCAAAGTCATTTAAAAAAAAGCTCAGTGGTGACTGAAAGACCAAATTTTAATGTTGGCACAAGTTGAAATTAAAGAAAAAAATAAATTATACTGAATGGTGTGGGCCAAACAAAACCTACTGCCCAAGAAAAAAGTCAAAACCAGAGATAACCCACTGTTTCAGTCATCTGCTGAGCAATGTCCCCTTAAAATTCAAAATTTTGCATGAGCTGTTTTAAGAAAAAAGCGATCTTCTTATTGTGCAATACAAAAGAAGTCAAAACCCTAACCTGGGCTTTGTGGGATACATAACATGCATTTGCACTTTTTATTGTATTTATGAGCGAAGGCGGGCCATCAGATACATTTTCAATGCTCCTTTTGATTCTTGGGAAATAGCAACTGTGGAAGCAGAGATTAGCAGCAACTACTGAGCAGAAGTAAAGGTCACATCACCCCATGCCATCACCTCATCATAGAACAAAAAGCTATGCATTCTGCATGGATTCTTCAAGACCGCTCCATTCAATGAACAACTTAAATTACATTTTTCAGTGGTGTATACACAGGAAAACACACACAGTGGCATGTACTTAAGATTGTGGCTGGCACAGTTTAAATGGACAAAGATTAAATGAAAACACAAACAGCAAATGAGTGAAACAACTTTGAAAAGTTTTTTTTGTTTTTTTTCTGTTTGCAGTAATTTATATTTGGCAGCACAGCTCTGTACTGGGACTCTCTGTTCCTTACCCTTCCATGTGTGTACATGGAAAACCAATGAAGCTACAGCAAGACCCCCATGCAGAACAGATAAAGCATCAGAGAGAACAGATATGGCAGCGATTAAAGACGTATCATGAAAATGTCAAGCCAGGTGGAAGGGGGCTGCAAAGGGGCTTGCAGGTATGCAGCACCTTCAGGCAGGCAACTTAAATAGCTCATCATATATGAGACGTTATTGCATGAATGGACCAGTATTCAAATTTAAGCCCTTATCTATTAAAATTTAACCCTATTTAGACATAGAAAGTAATAGGGGTTTCTGGAGGTTAAATGGTAAACTGAAGTGCGTTAACACTCAAACACTTCATCATGAGGTTCTTCCCGTTATCAAGGTTTTGCCCCACAGATCCAATTACCCTGACATTGATCTGGAGATCCATCAAGCCCCTGCACCCCAGGTTGTACAGACAGAAGATCAATCTAGCTGATCACGTATCTCAAGCCTCGTTGACAGGGAGATAGCAGGAAAGGGGGACCTTCAGATGTAAGATTAAAAGAGAGAAAATGGAAGTGAGAAGGAGAAGCTGAGGTTAAAAGAACCTTGAGCCTCGATTAGGGAAGTGATGAGTGAGGAAATGCAATCAAAAGCAAGTGAAATGGAGCTGACGGAGAGTGAATATGGAAAACTATCCAACTCAGACATATTAGTTTCAGTGGCAAGTCACTTGGAATGAATGCTTTGCTGACTTATCTTGCAGTTTTGTGTGTTTTCTTCTCACTCTGTGAATTTAAATATGTATTGGCAGAGAGGGACACAATCCAAATGGCATCTACCCTGTCACCTGTGAGCAAATTTCCTTTCACAGTGTGTAGCTGGTGCCCTGACTCTGAGAAGCACTTAACACCAGAGCGACTATGTTTACTGATTGTTCTGGATTATTGATTAAGCGTGGCCAAGTGTGCCACACAGCACTTACAGAGACAGTAATAGAAGTCAAGACTTCAGGGACAGAGGTGTACCTGGAAAAAATTCCTGCATGATGTATATTACAGTGGCCCAAATCAACTGAAGTCTAGCAAGTTTCTGCCTGAAAAAACAGAGAATCTCTGGTGACTTAGAACTTCACTTTTTATAAAGGAATTAATAAGGAGATTAGGCAAAACAAATGGATGTAGGGCAAGGATGTGGTTTTACACTTGATACTAAAAATTCCCCAAGGCAGCTTATGACCTTTCCAAATCAACACTGGATTCACACTGTAAAACATAGATTGTACTACTGCGGTAGGTGCCATCTCTTTTTTGCTTGTTTGTTTTTTTTTTTTTTTGACAAGAAAGGGAGTGCCGAGTTAACAGCAGTGAGCTTGGTGAGCAAGTATGCATCATTAGATTTCATAGACACTTTTCTTGCTATATGCCGCTAGAGCTCAACACACCAAAACTGAAGCACATGGGCAGTGTTTTAGTATAATTACTTTTCTGATAAGTGCATTAGAAGTGGTGCAAAAAAAATAAAAATAAATAAATACCCGCACCACAAACATGGATTGAAAAGTGCACTTCAGTTTAGCAGAGGTGAAGCCTAGCTGACAGCCAGCCCTTTTGCCACGCCCCTAATGATGCATAACTTCAAGCATTAATAATTTAATAAGCGAGCTATAAAAACATCCATCCCCAATATAGCAGTCATGAAGCAGGAGGTTAACTAGAGAGACAAAAAAAATAAAAAATTCTGTATCCTACTGTAAATGGGTTATCCTCTGCCCTTATTGTTGTCTATAGGTACCGACTGTTTCAATGGTAGTAAATGAATGGCAGTTTACAGCCCTCAAGGTTGCTGTTCTTACATGCTGAATCTAAAAATGGATCTAAAAATCAGTGAAGGGCCCTTTTGCATAATTAATCCTGTATAAAAACGGTGAGGAGTCACACGGGTAGGGGCCTTACCTGGTATCTTACCTTGTCGAAGATCAATGGGCTGAAGAATGTTGTTTAGATGGATGATAATGAAAGTTAATGTTTGATGGTTCTTGATGATTATGTAATGTAGATGATATCTGAGCTCCTGATGAACAACATAATAAGGACACAGACACGAGAACATGAAAATGCATGTACAAAAACAGTCACTTTTCAAAGACGTATCAGATCAGGACAAAGTCGGTTTAACTCGCTGTAATGAGATCTGTTTTTATTCCCCATAGAAGTTAAGACTTTCCATCATCCAGTTAGTAATATAAAGCATTAGAAAATACACAAATTTAAAGGAGTCATGCAAATACAAACTTGCATCTTGTTATTACATTGTCTTCGTATCACTTTGATGTGTAAATGCACATCCCTGCCAAAACAGTACAGCGGCCTGGACCTGAAAAGTGTTTTAAAATAACGCTTCAAAAAAACATTTCGTTTTGGTGATGAAGACAAGTGAGGATGCCAATGAAGTGATGATATGGCAATGATAATGATGGTGTATGATAATGGAGAAAAGGAAGTAGATACATTTTTGATAACCCACAAGTGCTAATAGGGATCAATACAACAAATGAACATAAAAATAAATAAATGAACAAATTAAAAAAATAAATAAATAAATCAGACACCAGCGTTGCCCACAAACCAGCTGTCCTTCTCTTCAGACAAAAAAACGAAACACCACAAAAATATCAGACCACAGGACATACAATACACACAAGCCAAGCTACTGTACCTCCTGCCCTCCCTCTCCCCCTCCCCCTCCCCCTCCCCCTCCCTCTCCCAAACACAACACACCAACACTCAACCCCCCCCACCACCACCACCAACCCCGACACAACCCTACCTGCTTATTTTTGAGGTCAAGCGAGAGCTCATAGTCAGAGGTGGCGGAGTGCGAGCCGGCCCCGTTGCGCTGCACCCTCAAGGGCGAAGCTGTGTGGTGCAGACTTGCCCTCCTCCCCGCACCACCTCCTTTTGCTCCTCCCAATTCCTCATCCTCCTCTTCCTCCTGTGCTGCTTCACCCTCACGTGGCTTGGCCTGTGCCTCCTCTACCTCTTGCTTTGTCTTTGCCTCCACAACTTCTTCTGTCTCTTGATTCTCTTTCTCTGCAGCCGTCTGCTCCTCTCTGCAAGGCGAAGGGGCTTTAGGGGTGTCCTGTGACACCACCTCGCTCGGAGCCTTGACTTGTGGCTGAGGCTCGGGCTCTGGTGCGGGTTGGGGTTTCGATTCAGGTTCTGGCTGAGGCTTGACTTCGGGTTGGGGTTGAGGTTGAATCTGTGGTTGGGGCTCAGTCTGTGGTTGGGGATGTGCTGGCTGAATCTGTGGCTGAGCCTCTTGCTGCTGTTGCTGGGGCTGCGGTTGCAGTTCTGGTTGTGGCTGTGGCTGTGACTGGGCCTCACTCTGCAGCTCCCCTTCTCCTCCCTTCCCTTCCTGAACCATAGACGAGTCTGGAGAAAGGTCATCGCTGCAGAAAGGAGGAGAAAATGCAGAGTGAGGTGTCTGCTGCATCCGTGGTGAGCTCTGACCTCTTCTCCAGGCTGTCTGGGTTAGTGGTAAGATGTTGACCCTTTTTTTTTTTTTTGTGCATGATCACTCATCAGTGCATCTGTCTACCTGCTCTGTTATGAATGCCTTTCTTGTCTGTCTAGACACTGACAGACAATGAAAACCAGGAAAACATAAAGCACAGAGCAGCTTATAAAACCACTGTGTACAAGAGTTAAAAAAAAGAAGAAGAAAGAAGATCAAGGGATTACTTTTTACAGTAAAATCTTTAGAAGAGAAAATGTGAAAAGAAAAAGAGATAGTTGACAGCCAATAGTGACACACACGCCCACACACACAGACATGAGGAGAAAGTCATGCAGCCATAATATAAATGTCTCACTGCCTTTTACACTAAATGTGTTTTTACATGTGTGAATATTTGCAGGTATGAGTGTACTGGGGGCGGCTTTTTACACTTTAAAAAAAAGCAAAAGATGTAATAGGGGTTATACAGGAACAACTCTGGTTTAAGTAAAAAAATTACAATTTTTGTCCACATCTTCAGAGAGGGCAAACATCAGCTGTTTCTCTAATATTCTGATGTGTTTGGAGACATTTTGATCTACCTGACACCATCTTGTGAGCAGTTTCGAATGCCCACTTGTCAGCTGATGGCTAGAAGAACATGACTAAGCAGTCATGTTAGTGGCTCAGTACGATTGCACTTAAGCCGCCAGGATGTTTTATCAGAAGTGCTTGTCAGATGGTCAAAAAGCTTTTGAAACACCCTTCCATCACACCCTGATAACCAGGGGTGTGAGGATGTTCAAATGGAAATGCACACACACACACACACACACACACACACACACACACACACACTCACATTAGTCTTCTGAGTGGAAGTTCAGAGTAAGCATGGTTTAAACTGCTCTCCCAACCAATTTTACTTCCATTCACTTTGACTATTGTGGCACTGTTAGGTGTACAAATGAGAACCTTCCAGAAAAAAAAAACAAAAAAAAAACATGTCTGTTATATTTGCACGCACTTGCCTTCCAGCATGTGGGACCAAGTGAGTTCAGCCCTGCTTTTCGCGTGCTATAAGTCCTCCTTGTGTTTCTGCTTCAGTACTGCCACAGTCGTTCTATTTTTGCCAACACATGAGTGACATGTATCAGCAAATGGTCCTGAAAGACCACTTTGAATTCGTGCCAGTTTTATGCACCAGCTGAAAGTGGCTGCGATATCAACTGGGCATGTTATTGCCATGATTAAGATAAGACCCCCCCCCCACCCCCCCCCCACCCCCTTTATTGGATTTGCTGATAAGAATGAAATCACTGAGCATAAAATTGTCACTTTGAGGCCACAAAATACGCAGAACTTCAGAAGATAATTGGCATGATTTTCCTCAGAGAAAGACGAAGGCCTCGGTAACAACAAACTTTTAGTCTAAAAACTGTAGACGTGACAGAGAAAAGCAAAAATGTATGTATGCATTTGTGGCTGAAGTTTGCTTTCTAAAAAAAAAGGCTTGTGTTAATAAAAGCATATTTATATACTGGATATCTCCTAGTGTGCAGGGTTAATAAATTTTAAAAAAAGATCCATGTGCAGCAAAAACCTGTCTGCCTCCTTCTGCAGAAGAGCTCTGCTTCTTATTTCCATCACATATGGCAGCACATAAGCTTGAGGAAAAAGTATTCTTCCAGTGGATATATCTGGGTCTGCTTCGTCTACAATAGAGCTTATAAGAGTAATGAATAATGAAGAGAGAAAGTGTGCTGCTTTGACACTCAGCTGCAGGTGAGCTTTTTCTCATGCAGAAAATAGACCTGCCTGGAAAAACAGAAGACTTCTTTTAGGAGAAGAGTGGTTCTGTAGCCCGCCATCATCTCTGCTTACAATGTTTCCTTTCAGTGTTGTGAATCTAAATGTAGTTGTTCCTATTTGCATTTTGCAGGAGCCCCAGTTAGGGTGAGAGCTATTATGACAACCAACAGGCTACGTGCAGCTGGATTAAAGTCAGATAAAGGGACCAAAAAAAGTTGCAGGAAGACGTGATCAAAGGGAATTATTTGTGAAGAGAGACATAAATAACCATAAAAAATGGACATAGCCACTTGCAACATATTGTATATGGATTTGTGTATATTTATATAGAGCATATAAGCTCAAGAGTTATTTCAGTCTCATTGAGAACTTCACGTTCCTTCAGACTCACTCACATTCCCTCTGCATATCAACTTTTCTCATCCGTTTTATCCATTTTTGTCAAGCATCCTGTCATCCTCTCTTTCTACCATCCCTCTCTCTCTCTCTCTCTCTCTCTCTCTCTCTCTCTCTCTCTGTCTCTCTCACACACACACACACACACACACACACACACACACACACACACACACACACACCCAAACAGACACAAATACAGTATGTGTATATATATATATATATCCAGTCTTTCTGCTGCTCTGTCCTTCCCAGGTAAGGAGATTGAGCTGTTCCACGTGTCAGCGTGACTGACGAGGCAGAGACAAGCTCTGGATGCTGCCTCTCTCTCGCCTCCTAGTTTTTCCACGTGTCAGTATTGAAGATGGATGAGCACAGTGGCCTCCATGGTTTCCATCCATAATATAATTATAGTGTCCACTGACATCTCCTGCTCTCACTGTTATGATTGCTAACAGGCTGGTACAGTAGTATGACGCAAGTTCAAGGCTGTCTGTTGACGCTGCATGCTGGACAACAGCTGATGCTATCAGATCTAGAAAGCAAATCTCTGCTGGTGTAAAAAGAAAAAAACAATTCACACACTGTAAATCTGGATGAATTTCAGCACAGTTTATGAAATTTAGAAAATAAATCTTAACATTTAAATATAAAGGCAAAAATGGAATATGCATACAATATGCAGGCACTAAATTGAATCAGGATGTGTGAGAGAATTGCTTTCATTCGACTCACTTTGCAGCAATACAACGACTGGAAATACCTCTATAAATATATGTATGTCTCTATGTTTAAGGACAGGCCCTTTGTTTTGGTACTGCATGAAGTAATAGTAAAGAAGTCAGCAAAATGTACTTACTGCATCAAAAGAAAATAAGTTATTCTAAAGAGAATTTGGTGACTGACATATTATCATACTCTGGACTCTCTTACAGAATATAAAGTACCATATTGTTCCTTCAGAGGTACAATGGCTTGTCACTGGGGCTGTATCCCCCTAAGGTACTCCTTTGTACCCTCGACAGGCTGTTTGTATCTAACTGAGACTGGCTCTCAAAGCTCTGGTGACAATTTTGCACCTTAATGTAACAGCACACAAAAATGAACCTGGGTATAGGAGTGTGCATTAACTTATTTTATTTGTATACATTTTTATTTATATATCTTTTTAATTCAGACTCTTGGAAATTGGCTTACAGTCCTTTTCTTGTCGTACACACCACTCAAAGCTTTACCTGTATCTGTGCAACTCCAGCCAACTTACAGTCACTGTTTAACATAACATGCACGTCTTTGGGCCGAGCGCTCGGAGAAACCAACACAAGGAACAGGGAAAACAAAACGTTTCAAACCTGGAACCTTCTTGTTGTGAGGCGACAGTGCTAACCTCTGCACCGCCAAGCTGGCAGTGCTCACAACAGAACAAAAAAAATGTCTCGTGTAATCAGTTCCTTTTCATCTAATTTGAATGAATTATAAAAATAGAAATACAAAAAAATGTTTGCAGTTTCTCTCTTCAAAAAAAGTAAGCGTGACAGAACAATTCTTCTGGTCATGATAAGAGACAAAAGGAAAGAAAAATAATCCTAAGTTCTCTCTGCTCCAAATGTAAGTGTCAAAATTAGACTCTGTGAGGACCATTAAGATAAAATTTCAAAACAATGAGTCTCTAGACATTCAACTTACAGTAAATGTTACTTTGCTGGACACTTTGCAAGCTTGATGCAGATCTTTCAGTAAAAACTGACCATCAAGTACTGAACTGAGGTGTGTTAATATTCACTCATCTTATTCTAAGAATCTTATTCGGTTCAATGAATTCTACATTAGTTCCATAATTATCTATTACTACATTCTTAAGTTGTAATAAAAAAGAGTTATTGGATTGATTAATTGGTTTGATTCCTGCTTTTAATCAGACAAATGTAATTACTGCTGTCACATAAATGTGAATTTTAATAAGACGTAGTGCAGTAGAAATTTACAACAGCAGATCCTTCACTGTACTTTATCCTGCTAGTGCTAATGTTGGGAATTAAAATACTGTGAAGCTGCCCTACACAAAGGTAAAGTAATGAGCCAGCAAAGATGATATCAGTAAGTCCCCACCAGTATGTGCCTCTAAACCATAAAAGTTCTTTTGGCCTCATGGCCATCTTAGTTTCCCTCTAAAAAGCCTCCTGAGTGGCTCAGAAGCAGCTGTGCTCCATTTCTGAGCCCTGGCAAAGGAACATCAAGGAGATGCACTCTGAAGATGCTGCTCCACTGATATCCATTATTTCTGTTGTTAGGTAAAAGGGAGCAAAAGGGCAGCAGCAAAGAAATGTGTGTTCTTCCAGTGTGAAGCATCACAAAGCTGTAGAAAACATGGAAGCATGTCAGTGTTTTAAAGCCTCAGATATTGGTAATTCATTCACACTGGCTGCCAGAGCTAAGATGTTACCAAAAAAAGAGCATGCACAGTAGGAAGCTGTAAAAATGATTTAAGTTAAATGGAAAGGATAATAGTACAATAGTTTTGGTCCAGAGGAATAGTTTTCCTTTGTTCTTTTTGGGTTTTTTTGTGTAAATGTATGCCCATTTGTTAAGCAAAAACTTTATATTCCAGTTTTTACAATTAAGATTTTATAGGGATAAAACACTGTAAGCACTGGGGATGCTGAGTATTAGGTTACCTCTAAGTAAAGCCAGGCTAACTCTTGCCAGTTTTTCCCGTCTCTGTACTGAACTCCTCTAACCAGTTATGCAGCTGTTTCAGATCAGCTAAAGGCCATAATAACTGCAAAACCACAGTAAAGTACTGAAACCTGCACACACACCTGCCTATAAACTGAAACAGGGTGTAGGACTAGGAAAGGCTTACCTATGAAAAAATATGGTAACAAACTGTAATACATGTACAGTATGTTAATGTTAATATTTTCCCCCAAAGCATCAGCATTTACAGTATTCAACTGTATTCACGAAGAATGTTGTACAGTAAATACTTACAGCTGACTCTTGGCAAGAAAGCAAATGTGAAAAAAAAAGTAAAATTAGAAGCAATCAAAGTAAACCTGACTTGCATTTAGAAGGATACATAAACTATAGCAGTCAGTTCTTGGGGTTCTCCATTACAGGAAGTGGATCATTTGGATTCAAGTTTCCACTATAATGGTGGGTGGTTAGAGGGCATGAAGGCCTTAATAGATTGATAATAATGCTTGGGTTGCTTTATTTTTCAAGATTTATTCAGCTAGAAAAGTGCACCATAAGCACATTTTCACTGCAACAACTAGGGTTCTGAAGGGTCAAACAAAGATAATGTTACCTCCCAGTGCTCTTTGCACAGATGATGACATCAGTGAAGAATACCACATTCTTTATGCAAGAGATCCTCTAATTATGTTACCAGTGTGAACTCAGATGCCTCATGCTAGTTTGACTTAACCTTGACCGCAGAGCTTTTGCTGCATTATCCCCACAGAGGTGTGCAGCAGGAGAAATGAGTTATTGGGCAGTGTGACCAGTGGGGTTCAAAGGGTCTATCCTCTGGTGGACTGCAGCCAAGGAATTGCTGAAGAGGGCATTATGTGAGCATAACCACATCAGCAGAAGTCACAGCGAATAACATCCCTGAAGAAGAAGCTGCTCACTGCTATGATTCCTTGAATTTAGAAGAGTCGCTTGCATTAAACATATGCGTTGCCAGTAAGCGTGCATCCTTTTTTTTTTTGCTTGATTTTCTACCTGCATAAATCATTTCTCCTTAAAATTAGGCAGAAATCAATTCCCCTGTCACCTCGGCTGAATTCCTCTTCACTCAGTACCTACCCTATGTTTCTCATACTGCTCCCAGAGAATTAATCAGTTCATCAGGCAGAACACAAGGGTAGGCTGAAGAGAAACCTCTGCATAAATAAGCATATTTCTGTCTTCCAGTGCATGGAGATGATGATGTATGGGACAAATTTGCTCAAGTGTATTTGAAATTCCTCATAGTCCCTGCAAACAGGAAAAGCATGCCTTAGTGTCATATGTACAAAGAGACATCAGGCTGAGTAGGAGGGCACAGAGGAAAAGCTGATTTTCTTACAGTACATTTACCACGATATTTTGCTGCACACTTAAGCCAAAAAAAAAATATACTGCATTGCAGCCAACTGACCTCAGTCTCACACTGATGGAAACCACAAGAAAAAGTTCAATATCACAAAGATAACTCTAAAACTGTCACTTCACTTTTGCACTGATGCCATTCCTCTGCAGACAGCAAATCATTTTCATCCCATTTCATTTAAGAAGCTCTAACCCCTGATAAAGAAACACCAGCCATTAAAATGCACAATGTCAGCTTCCAGCCAATTAGCATCAAAAGACCTGGGTCCTCTCTAATCTAAGGTCAAGATTAGTCATTTTTCTTCACCCTCAGTAAAAAAAGAACAAAAAAAAAAAAACTACATGACATAATTCCCTCCATCTCATCATTAATCTGTGACCTAACCCCTTGCCAACCCTGGACATTTACAGTGCTTCAGGCGGGTACACTCCACTGATTTTTACTAAATGTGTGCCACTTTTAAAATGCCATATGCTGGTGTGACTGCTCAGGGCTATAAGTGGGAGACCTTGAGTGTGAGTACGGGGCATGATCTGTCTGCTGGGAGATGTGGTATGATGGTGCAGTTACGACATGTATGTTGCACTGGGGATGAGAAAAATGGGGCGGATTTTGAGGGTGAAATCTCACTTAACCTTTATGACTGGAACGGACCCACATCAAATGCTTTATGTATCAAAGTAAGTTAATTAACAACAGGTACACTAGAGGGGCAACCCCCCAAAACAGAAACAGTTTTAGATCTCATTAGGAGCCGTGTATTATACTCAATGTGTAGTTGGGAATTAAATGCTAAACAAAGTGATTTTATTGGTTTAAAAACTCGCTAAATGTATATATGTACATTTGGAATTTAACCAACTTATACAGGTTCTGTGAGACCCTGTTAAGGGCTAAATGCTAATCTTATGAAGCTACCATGCTAACAATGTGATGTGATTTTTCATTGTCATTGGTGACAATAAAGGATCAAGTGAATGACTGGTGCTTAATAACCAAATTGGTTTGGTTGTCAGCATATTGCCGTGGTTATAGTTTGAATGGACAGCCTACAAACACCATGCAGCTACTCTCTAAGCTGTAGTGACACTGTAAAAACTGTGACAAAAAAATGGAAATGGAAACCATTTGCCTTCAAAGTAAAAGTTATACCTTTTGAAACATGATGCTTACAACGCTGAGCCACAACTTTACTCTGAAGGCAACCCATTGTTTCCAGTTTGCATTGCAAACGATGCTCGAGCAATGTGTGCACAACATCATGTGAGAAACCTGAGTAACGTTTACCATCTTAAGGTGTTAGCACTGACAAATTTAAACCTGGACTACCAAAGCTGTTAAAATTGATGCTTAAGGAGATAACACAGTTTGCATAAAATTTTGTGGCAAATTATCATCTAAAAAATGGGATATTTTAAGATTTTCTCACATTTCATAAGCCTTAAGGTCCTTGAGTATATTTGAGTCAAAAGTCCAGTATGTTCAGTCGGTGAGAAGGATACATTCTATACCTGGACATGAGAGGTGGACTCAAGTGCCTATCAGGAATACTTGGGTGCAGTAGGCATGAAAGGTAGCTGTACTAGTCAGGAGGTGTACTGCAGAGGGTGAGAGTCAAAATAACTTGACTATGTGTCACTTGTTTAAATATAAAAATGTTTCTGTATTCTGCATATGTGTGCAGATTTTGACATTCATATCTGCTTGCCTGCATGACAGATAGCCCTGCACTATAAAGTTAACTGTAGGAACTGTATCAGTTAGTTAGGGCGCACATTTTTACTGTTTGTACAGTAAAACTGATGATGCAAGTGTATTGGGCTATAAAACTTTAATGTGGTTGTTGGTGAGCATGGGGGACAGAAGCTGGGAAATTGTTCTTTGGGTACATTAGAGAGAAATCCCACCTAACCTGGAAGTGTCCTTAGTCTGGACTAAAATGGGCCATAGACAGGCAAGAATTGCCATCCCTACAGTCATGCTGCTAGATTGCTTAAAAACAAGGACCATTTTTTTGTTCTCTCAGTATTTTATATCAAACCCTTTCTAAGTATAAATCCCTTTTTAAAAATACCTGACTGCTTCCCTGCTATGAAGACCTAAAACTTAAATGAAATATTGCACTATCTCTCTGGAGTTAAAGACATCCATCTGGCCTCTCTTCATCAGTGGATATCATCCATATATCTTGTCTTTCAGTCTTTGTTTTCAATGATCAAGGTCAACTGGAGACATTCATCAGCTACCCACACACATGCGTCTGCAGTGCCATCAGTGCAAGCCACCCTCTTGTTTCAAAGCAGAAATGAAAACTCCAGAAAGGGATAGAGAAACCATTTCACATGCTTTCTGCATATTGTGCAATTACCAGAAAGCTGGCAGCACTTTCTTGTCCATTCTTGTGCGAGAGGCTTCAGTGTAGGATGGATAACAAATATGGATATGACATGATTAAATCATGAGATAGCCACAGATGACTCACATGGTTAAGAGTATCTGTGTATTGTTTTTCTAGCTGCCTTTATTTTTTTTTTTTTTACTTTAACATAATGCATCTTAAGGAAAAGGTCATTTTGAATTAATGTTCTGCTAGAATATGTTCTTAGAAATATTATAAGATGCGGTAAAACCTTCTCTTGGCCAAAAAAAAGCTGCTTTTAAATGGCTGATAAAACATAAAATATGAATGCAGCCACTATGCTACTGCATCGAGCCAAGACGAGACCTACCCTGTGAAATTCACCTTGAGCAGACATGCAGTGATGCATGGTGTGGGGCATCACCCTTCTTTGTGCTTTCAGTTCGCCTCGTGATCAATCTCGAATTGATTGATTATGTAGATGCCAGTCAATACTGTGCTCACTTGGGTGGAGGGACAGAGCTCATAAATACCACTGTTTAGCATGAAAGAGGCAAAGAGAGGAAAACATTTGATCCCTACATTCTGAACATACAGTATAAGCAGACAACTGAGATCAAAGCTGACCAGTTTGTGTCTCTGAAGGTAAAGAACGGGCCTTTGACTCTTGTTAAAATCCCACACGTGCTCTTGGTTCACAGGGTTTGCAGGTTGAGGTGAGAATACAAAAAGAGGCGCAACACAAACAGCACGTTGCCTTCTGTGATTATAAAAGAAAGAAAGAAAGCTAGGGTTTTATTTATCATGTTGAATTTTAAGATTTAAAAAAAAGGATATTCAGCCCAGAAGGTTGAAGGAACAAACTAGTAGCACATACAGTATGCAAGTATACACACACAGACCAGTAACCACAGGCATTCCCATGCAATGTCAATGAAACATCTTTCCAGCAACAATAGAGCACAGGGTATAAAAACAGGATGGGCTCGTGAAATATGCAAGCCACTATTTCAAATTGAATCTCTTCAAAAGCCGTTGCCCCAGGTTGTGGGTAAAAGCGAGAAAGACAGCAAGAGATGCAGAGAGAGAGAGAGAGAGAGACAGACCGTGGAAATTGCATCGTAGATATACGTAGACACACTGCAGTAATATACAGCTATATACACAGCTCAGGAATCATGGGCAGGACTTCAAGGATGGAAAATGACACACACCATCATTCACTGTCATAAAATGTCCCCAATAAAATTGGTGTCAACCCTTCAATCTAAAAAAAATATGTTCCTATATTAACAATTTGACTTGAGAAAATTGGGAATTTGCTCCCTGTATTCGCTTCAGTGCATGATGGACTTCTGCCAGAAATGTAACAATAAGTCTTGTAGTCAAAAGCACTGTTCATCCTTCACAAAATGATTATTTCTTTTTAAAGTCTTAAAAGAAAAATATCAAGATACAACAGCAGTATTATTATTGTTATACTCATTGTATAGGTGTGGTGGTTAGCGCCATCACCTCACAGCAACAAGGTTTTATGTTCAAATCCAGAAAAATTTTAGAAATCATCGATTAATAATGAATGTTTGTGGAAAATGAGATCATACTCCTGTTGTACACAATCAGCGCCAAAGACTGACTGATATTCCAAGAGCGATGGCTGTAAACATGCACCTTTTAATCTCACTCCTGTGGTGCAATAACAATCACAATTTTGATTGTAATTGCGCTACAGTTCAATGTTTTGCCTGCTGCAATTTTTTATTTATGTTTTTGTTAACCCAGACATTACTTTAATGTGATGACCTCCTGTATGTTTGCTGCTTTATGCGGCCAAATGCAGTTTTCCCTACAAGTGTTAGAAAATGTTTAGATGCAGATATGCTGTCAGGCAAGGCTTGATTGGCTCCACAAGTCAGTTTAAGTCCGAAGTCATGACTCCCTCTTATTTTTGATTTTGTCAAGTTTAAAGTCAAAAGGCTTATGATTGAATCTCTTGCACGTGCACGCTATGTTACCCTGAAGATTTTGAGTCATGCATCCCAAATGTTACTCAGTACTTTCTGCTAACACACTGACCTCATCCAAATGCATTGTAACTGTCTTCACACACAATTATAGCGCCACATTTCTCATAAATGGATTTACTAGTGCATCCTAGTTCTCAGTGAAAACGGGCATCGTGTCCACTCTGCAGTCCACGCCATAAAAATCCTGAAAATTCTGAAAAGCACTTACAGTGTGTCCAGTGTAAAGATTTGGAATGTGATTTTCTTTCCCTGTGTTTGCTTCCCCGCTTGTTATTCACATCCTGTTACGCAGAAGAATCACAGTTATTTTTATACCTCATGGCAAAAGCCGCTTTTTATGGATGCCTGACAGAAAGGCAGAGGAAAAAGGGGGTGCGTTCAAGAACAACAATGCCTAGAGAAAGATTCAGAGGCTGCTTCGCCTCGTTGCGAGAGGAACAAACAATTGAGCCCGTCCCCCCGACCCAGACGATTTCACAAACTAATTGCCTATTATGTGGCCTGTCAGGGGGAAATAAGAGTTTTTCTCCCGTTTTTGGCTCTCTTCCGTTTTCACATATTTGAAAACATCCTAAGGCAGATTTCCCATGCAGGAATTTGTATTTGAATTTGGCTCTCTTCAGCAACAGAGAACACTTGAATTTGAACACTTCAAGGATCACACGATAGCAGATCGTGTTATTTACAGTAATAACAGGAGCTTGGAAAATCTGCGTGTCTGATGTGTATCTGAAAAAAAAAATGTGACTACAGTTGAAAATATTAAAGTAAACCTTACAGACCTGCGGGCTCTCCAAGGTTATTGATTCAAGTGTTCTACTTGCTGAAGTTATGAAATTATTCTCAAGAAAGACACTAACAGTCTGCAATTACTTGTTTCCCATTTGGCACTAATCTAATTGTGCTTAATAGAATGGGACTAAATTGCACAGTGGCACCCTGCCTGTTGTCCAAGTGAGTGAAATGTTTTACATTTCATATTATTTGACAAAAGTGATTGAGAGCCAAAAAAAAAGTACATATCCCCAATTTTATAAATGAATACCAACTCTAACACCGCTGCAGCTGATCTCTTCACTACTGTGTTAATCTACTGCTAGAAATATGATAATATATTATATTCAGCAAGTACAGTACTTGTTTCATTGTAATTCATTGCATGGTGGTTATGATCACAGTGCTGGCTGTCAACCCGAGTTTGACAAACCCAGTAACATGTTGTCTGCATGCTGATGTGAAACTGGAACAAAAGAGCTGAAAAACCTTCTGTAAAATGCCAATGTAAGTTAACTCTAAATTTTAGCTGTTCATCAGTGCTGCCGCGGTACTGTAGTTTAAAGATGGGTGTACCATTTAATGTAATTGTTCACAGTTGTGTGAGCATATCTGTGGAAGATGCATCAGAGTGGGAAGGGATGGAATGGAGGAACACGAAACAATGTATAGACCATGGTTCAATTATTTCTCCCCTTCTAAATTAATACCACAAAATCATTACACAAACAGTCTGTCTTCTTCTTACTTGGTGCACAGTCAGTGGTGAGTAACAATATCTGTCACCAGTAAGATGAAACCCCCCTCCACAACAAGCAAAGATTCAACTTTTGAAAAAAAAAGACTGAACCCTGAACTGTTATGAGCTACACAGTTTTGTACTGAAGTGACTCTTTTATTACTCATGTACTTATTAAATCAAAGAAGGCGAGCCACCCACGGCACTCACCATGATCCTGAATCTCCTGGGAGCTACTTTATGTCATGTGGGCGAGTATTACCAGAGAGAGATTATACTAGCAAATACAATGAAATGTAAAATTGCTTTGATTAAGGTGTTCATGTAAGCTTTGTTTTTGTGATTGAGCTCTGAGTGCTACTGGTGGAATTAAAGGTGTTCAAGGGTGCAAATCTTTAAAAAATTCATTAACTCATAGTTGACTGTTTATAATCAATAGTTAATTTAACTGCAATGGGCTGACACCTAAGTTTGTAGCAAAAAAAAAAAAGGGACACGAGGAGAAGAAAAGTCAAATGCTTTTTTTTTTTTATTAAAAGTAAGTCTAGGTTACTTGAAGCTCTAAAGAACAGACTTCAGTCTGAATGGTTTTGTACAAATCATTACACTATGTGACACGAGTGACTTATTAATTGTATTTATAGTCCAGCTACTGGAAACAGCAGCTCAGCAGACACGTATCCACAATTAGCAATAGGACCAATTATATCACTCCAGGAATACTTCCAGCATTTACTAGTACAGCTTAAATGTACAGTCATGGTAGAAAATAAAAAATTTTCAAGTGTTATGTAGTAGTAATTGTTCTCTGTATGACTTTATCAGTCTCAGACATCACTGTGGAGGAATTTAGGGTCACTAGTCTTTACAACAGTGTTTCAGATTTTCAAGCATTTGTTTATGCTCAGCTCTCTTAAAGTTACACCACAGCATTTCAGTCAGGTCGAGGTCTGGACTTTGCCAAGGACATCGCAACACCTTGATTCTTTTCTTTTCCAGCAATTCAGCTGGAAGCCGAGCTTTAGCTGTCGGACAGCGCCTCAGTTTTGACTCTAGAATACTTTGGTATACCGAGGAGTTCATGGTTGATTCAGTGACTGGTGCTGTCCATTGTGGCCAAACATCTCCACTTTGGTCTTGTCTGCCTAAAGCAGACTGTTCCTGAAATCTTGTAGTTTGTTCAGATGCAGTTTTGCATAACCTAAGCCATCTTCTGTGTAGAGAATTGGCTTTCTCCTTGCAACCCTTCCAAACAAGTCATACTTGTTCAGTCTTTTTTCTAATTGTTCTGTCATAAATCTAATGCACATGTGTCAAACTCAAGGCCCGCAGGCTGGATAGATAATTAAATTTGGCTAATAATTTAATATGGCTATGATTAATGGCCCGCCGGTAAATAGTGCTCCCACCACTTTTACCACAAATCCCACTATGCACTGCAACAGCTGCAGCACAGGTCAAGACCTGTGCACTAACCCGTTTTCCTGCATTCCCAATGACACATTGATTAGTGGTCAGCAGATAAAAACATCAGTCAGCACTTTTTACAGCAACATTTAATCTAGCCTGACCCCCAAAAATGGCCAAACGAAAAGTGAACTTTGAAAACAGGTGGGAGGAAAAGAACCCGTTCACTGACACTTGAGGTAAACCCTGTCTCTTTTCCCCAACTGCGATGTGCGGGGAAAAGAGTGAAATTGCAGGATGGATGTGGGAGGATATGCAGAGGGAGAGGTGCGTTGAGGTGCCTGAGGAAATTTGTCAGTTCATGGAAAGAAAGAAATGGAATAAGAAAGAAAACTAAATAGTTTGTTGTTTCTTGTTTCTAGACATTTTGCTGATATCACATCAAAACAGAAATTTGCAAAACAGCTTGAAATGTTCTCATTTTCCTTGATGTTATTTTTGAAGAAAAATATATTTCATTTAATGTGTTGAGGAAAAAGCTGCTGTATTACAGCCATTCAAATTCATTTGCTGATTAAAATATTTTCAGTTTTAGACTGTTCAATAAAGGTTAATCCTGTTTCGCCCATGACTTAGACTGTGTTTTCAATTTTGGCCCCTTCTGTGATTAAGTTTGACACCCCTGATCTAATGTTTAGCATGTTACCTGAGGCACGTAGAGGCTGAGAGTCTGAGCTCTTGGGTTTTTTGCAGTTTTTCTGAGCATTGTACCATCTGACCTCAGGGGAAATTTGATTGGCCATCAACTTCAGGGAAGATTGTTAACCATCTTGAATGTTTTCCACAGGTGAGTAATCTTTCTCACTGAATGATCAACTTCAAACTATTTAGGATTAACTTTCCCAGACTGCTGGCTGCTACATACCCTCTTAATTCCCTTGAACAGTAAGGGTGTTTTTCACACACACACTGCTTCTGCATTTTGGCTTAGTTATTGTTAAATAAATAATGACACGGTGTAATATGTCATGTGTTGTTGTTTATCTAAGGTTGTATTTACTTAATTTTAAGATCTGCTGTCTGCCACACAGCTGTTTGAGATGCTAGCTTAGCATTAGTATAAGCCCCAAGTTACTAGCTAAACTGAATAGACAACAACTCAGAGGCGTTTTCCAACTCAAATGCTGGTCTGCTCTGTGCTGGATTTTTTTTTTTTTTACAATCCCTAACAAAAATACAGTTTCACCCAAACAATTAGGAAGTAGAAGATGGTGCCATTTAATCAAGTCTCATGCACTTCAGCAGTACAGCTCATTTGTTCAAGTGGTGGATATGAATGACTAACACTACTCGTAACCTTGGTGGATGTTTAGAGGTTGACTAAATCTAGCTTACATTAAGTATAGTCATTATATCCATTACATTACAAGACATAGGACAATCTCCTGTAGGCCCACCACCCGCAGGAGGCGTCGTAGGGATTGGGTGCAGTGTGTTTCGGGAGGCGGCCGAGGGCGGAGGCCCTGGCGGACCGATCCCTGGCTATCGAGACTGGCTATTGGGACATGGAATGTCACCTCTCTGGTGGGGAAGGAGCCTGAGCTAGTGCATGAGGCTGAGAGATACCAGCTAGATCTAGTTGGGCTCACCTCAACACATGGCCTGGGCTCTGGAACCAGTCTCCTGGAGAGGGGCTGGACTCTGTTCCAGTCTGGAGTTGCCCTCGGTGAGAGGCGGCAAGCTGGGGTGGGTATTCTTGTATCCCCCCAGCTTGCTGCCTGTACGTTGGAGTTTTCACCGGTGGACGAGAGGGTAGTTTCTCTGTGCCTTTGGGCCAGGGAACGGGTCCTGACTGTCGTTTGCGCTTATGTGCCGAATGACAGTTCAGAGTACCCACCCTTTTTGGAGTCGCTGGGGGGGGGGTGCTGGAGAGTGCTCCATCTGGTGACTCCATAGTCTTGCTCGGAGACTTTAACGCTCATGTGGGCAATGACAGTGAGACCTGGAGGGGTGTGATTGGGAGGAACGGCCTGCTCGATCTGAACCCAAATGGTGTTTTGTTGTTGGACTTCTGTGCAAACCACAGTTTGTCCATAACGAACACCATGTTCAAACATAAGGATGATAAGTGCACATGGCACCAGGACACCCTAGGTCGCAGGTCGATGATCGATTTTGTTATCGTATCATCAGATCTGCGGCCTGTTCTGGACACTCGGGTGAAGAGAGGAGCTGAGCTGTCAACTGATCACCACCTGGTAGTGAGCTGGATCAGGTGGCGGGGGAAGATGCTGGACAGACCTGGCACACCTAAACGTATTGTGAGGGCGTGCTGGGAACACCTGGCAGAAGCCCCAGTCTGGGAGATCTTCAACTCCCACCTCCGGCAGAACTTTGACAGCATTCCGAGGGAGGCTGAGGACACTGAGTCTGAATGGACCATAAGCGACTCAGTAGGGGTAGTCTTAGGTCCACCAAATCAGAATTCAACAAACTGTATTGGTAATTAGTGTGTTTTTTGTTTTTTTTTCATTACTTGATTTTTTTCAGTGGTAGTTGTTTACTGCATTATTGCAGAATAGGAAAGTAGAGGATGACGTCTTCTCGAGCATATTTTAGACAGAGTCATCAATGGCACAGAGAGATTCACACGTGCTATGAAGAATGAAAATGAAACTGCTCAGTGTGCTGGTGCAGACAGTCGAAATATTAACACAGAGCAAAGTACTGTGAGTGAGAAATTTCCCCAGTGGCGAGGAATAACTTTGTTGTATGAAGAATAAAGATGAGTTCTGAGAGGATTATCAATACAGTGTTGAAACTGATTGTCCAAGAGATTACAGCCTAACAGAGAACAGAAGAGTGTGGGGGATGAAAATACACAAATTTCCACAATAATTTAGACAAAAAGGATGAAAGGAAGACTGAGGTACTAAAATGGAAGCCCAGCTTCACTGATATACAGTAGAATATGGACCAATGGAGACAGAGATGAAGGTACACTGGCTAAAAATGTTGTAGATGAAAGGTACAAGCAAAGAACTGATATGAAATTTGCATGGCATGATTCACCCAAAAAAAGATGCTACAGGACAAAGATCACAGTAAAACCCCAACAAGAGAAAAGAGAATGAATAATTCAGCATGTTTACTCTTTTCAAACACACACTGATTTCAAATAACACTAAAATTAACATTCTCTATACAAGCTGAATTGTGCAACTCTTGAACTTCCTTTGAATTAAAATTTGGCCACTATGTTCCAACAATGACTATTTCTTTTCTTCTGCTCTGTTTGTTGGAGACCCACCAAACCCGTCTTCTGTGCTTTGTTACCTGGTGATCATTTCCATGTTGCAGTCATTCCTTGCCAGAAAAATGGTAATGGTAAAAAAAGGTTGCCCTTTCTTTTACAAAGAATTGTATTTCTTAGTCATCTAATCTAATGCCAGAGGAGCAACTTAAGGTTCAGTGGATTGTCCAAGGACCAAGAAGGAAGGGTTGGAGATCAAGTGCTTTTTAATTTGTGTGCATGTTTGTGTGCAGTTTGTCTACCTGGTTTGAACTTTTTGGGTCAGTTTAGTCTGAGCTGTAACTGTTTACACAACGTGATCTTAGAAGCTGACTGATGATGCATTACAATTTAACTGCTTGTTTGCTTAGTGCAGCTTAGTGTTGTAGTCAAGACCACCTAACCCGAGACCGAGACAAGACCAAGACCAGAGGGTATCGAGACCGAGACAAGACCAAGACTTTTAGGGTCCGAGACCAGTCGAGACCAAGACCGAGGGGGGGCGAGACCGAGACAAGACCAAGACCAGTGCCTGACACTACATGACACAATAAAATGTGAAACATGATCAAAATCACTTCTCAAATTGATCTGAAAGATCCGCATTCCCATAAAATTACCCTGATATTAAACACTCACAGCTCAAATAAATATAACCATCTTTATTTAATACTCCTGGGTGACTTCCATCATTTATCACAGAATGTAAAACAATTATTCATAGTTCATCACAATAGTCTTAACTTTTCTCTGCCTTTCATAAACTATGCATAAAGTTGTGTTGTTTTTAAACCAACAACCTTTGTAAAAATGGGTGCTTTTTCAAAACCACATAGCTAAATGTGTAAAACTGAAAAAATGGCAAACACTCATCAACAGTAAGAACTAAAGCCTTTAATCTTATACAGATTAAAGCTGCAGGATGTAACTTTTATAAAAAATCTGGTTTTTACATATTTGTTAAAACTGTCACCATGTCAGACAGTATGAGACCGATAATCTGCGAAAAAAATGGAGCTCCTCCACCTCCTCCCTGAAAAGCTCCCAGTCAAAAACAACCAGTCAGAGCCAGGAGGAGGGTCTTAGCACTGTCAATCACTCCTGGTGTATGCTGCTCAATGTAGTTGTGTGCGACACTTCAAGATTTGGTATCGATCCTATGCCAAGTAAACACAGGGCCATTATCACCGATACTGATACCAATACTTTTTAATAATTATGAAGAATTTCCATGAAGTTTAACTGGTTTGAGATTTTTTTCCTTTGGATCATTAATTAGTTAAAACCCAGAATAGAATTGGGCAAAGTTTATATGTAAGTAGAAAATACTTTATCAAAATAAAAGTTATTGTTCTGAAACAATAGAACAAAACAATTTTCCCCATACATTGATGTCTGGAATTTTTTTTCATAAATTAAGTGTACAAAATCATCACTCAAGAACAAATGCAAACTTTTTTCCAGGTAGATTTTTCAGAAAGTATAATAAAAAAATTTAATAAAAAATGTTCCTTCATTCACTAATTTTCTACAAATTTAAATTTAAATTTGATTTAAATGTTTCATAGCAAAATCCTTTTTTTTCCCCAAATAAAATATGTTATGCATCACATGACAGTATAACAAAACACTGTGGGGAGGGGAGGAGCAAAGTGCTCTGTGCTGTGACAGGAGCGACACTTAGACAGTCAGCTCGTATCTTTAATGAAACCGCATACAGGAGAGAAACTGAAGCCAAAGTATCGATCTCATTACACTGATATTGATCAATACCAATACAACGTTGGCATCCATATTATCGATATTAGGATCAATCTGCCCACCACTAGCTCAATGTACTAATGGCGGAGAAACAACTTACTTACTTCTCTGCTGTTACCATTGGTGGTGGCCATGGTAACTTCCGGGTTCTAGCAAGAAATATTTCTCACCCCAGCGCTAACGCTAATGCTAATTAGTAAGCTAATGCTAACCACTAAATGCTGCTCCCACTTGTTAATTGAGTGATGGGGCCTAAGACATAACCAGAAAGCAGTAATCAGTTTTTTTGGACGTGTAGTTACATTTCTTGAGGTGCATGTCAGGTTTGCTTCAGAGAGGATTTTCAGTTATACACAAAGGATCAATGCAGAACTCTAAATCAGGCCTTATTAGATTGATAGAATGATCATTTTTGCATATAATCCAGAAAAGTTACATTTATACATCAAGCATTTAATGTGTCCCAGAGTGCCGTTTCCTTCCACTGTGTTTGCAGAAATCACATAAAAAAATACACAACAAAAACATAATCCAGATTCCTCCGCTGCTAATAGCATTTCCTACATTTGAATATCAGCCACCATATCTCCAATCTCATTGTACATCCTGTATAATGACAATAAAGGCATTCTATTCTATTCTATTCTATATTGTGAGCATAAACTATCATGTTTTTAATGCAACAATAGGAAGTGACATCATCTTGCTGGGAACTGTAGTATTTTATTCTTGAAGGCCTCTCATAGCTCTACTGGTGCTGAAAACTAATGTTTGACTATGGCTTTCTGAATACAAGTAGGGCTGCAACTATCAATTATTTTAGTAATCAAGTATTCAATTGATTACTCCGTCAATTAATCAAGTAATTGGATAAGAAATAATTTTTCATTTTAACAATTCATCAGCATATTTTAACTTCCGTACTGCAGATGTTTCTCTGTGTGAAACAAACAGGGTGGATGGAGCAGCTACAAAGTTCTCTGTTCTTCATGTTGCTGATCAGGTGGTTGATAAAAACATTTTGACGGATCCCCTCTGTACTGATGGTGGTGGAGGGGGCACCGAACGATTGCTAGTGCTAATGGCAGCCCCCCTTTCCCCAGTACACTGTGGTTATAGATCTGTTCTGGTGGCTACAGCTGACGTAAAGAAAAAAATAACAGCTGACATCCTCTGCACAACAGGCGCGCACATTCAAACATGCGCACTCACAGCACAGAGAAGTGGGGGCGTGAAAAAACATCTCAGCGATCCACTCGTGTTAAAGGCTCGTTTTTGTTTTTTTTGGAAATGCTCTGCTTACACGGAGACACCTGAGCTGCAGAGCTGAAACCAAACATCAAAGCAACAAATTTGTGTCGAGGATTTTTAATAATCGAATTGCGTTATTCCAAGAATCGTTGCAGCCCTAAAACTTGCATTAAATTTTTAGTTTGTGTATCAAAATACATGAAGGTTGGTATTTACCTTTCATGCTGGGATTTTTTTGTTGAATCGGAAGCCTGAAATTTTCCTTTGATCTTCATTTTCCCTCTTACTTCTCTTCGTGTTCATGCGGTTATTTCGATTTATGCAGCACACGCGTGACCATAGTGAGATCAAACGTACACACTGTGAATGAAACTGTCCGTGCTCTGTGGTAGATTGCAAACTGCGGTGAAATGATACAGGCGTAAGCAGCGATAATAGCAGCGACCTAGCTGGGGCGGAGTCTGTGAGGTGCGCTCCTTTGAGAGGCAGAGGAGCGTAATATTTGTGGGATTTGAATCAGTACGTTTTGCATCCAATAAAAGCAAAGATGTTAACAAATAAATTGGACAGTATTCTGGCAATTTAGTGATATTTCCACAGCTGTGGTCTTGACTGGTCTTGAAATAAAATCCCGAGTCCGCAAGGTACGAGTCCATGACAAGACCGAGACCAAATGCGGTCGAGTCCATGACAAGACCGAGACCATCAAAACGCGGTCTCGAGACCGGTCTCGAGACCAAGACCGATCTGGAGTACTACAACACTAGTGCAGCTATAAGTAATCTTTTGTTTTCTTAGTAGATTTGTCATTATCCTACCGATGCTGCTCAAAGTCAGCTGACAGGGGATTACATCTGTTGGATTTATGGCATTATTTTGGTAGCGGCTAGCTGTGACATTTTTCAGTAATAATAGAAAGTGTGTGGAAAAACGAAGTACATTCTTACTGCTTCCATAGGAATTAGCAAGTTAAGTAGTAGCCAGGTGGTGCTGATTAAATGCATTTGATTAATTGATCATCAGCAAATGTGAGCACCTCTACAAACATTTTGCTGGTCTGGAGGATTCAGGTGTGTGTTGGAGAAAAGACATCAGCAATGATGTTAGGGAAGCAACTGTTGCTGCCCTTAAGTCTGGGAAGGTTAAAAGGCCATTTCCGAGCGATCTGAAGTCCATCATTCTACAGTGAGAAAGATTATTCACAAGTGGAGAAAATTCACAGACTGACAATCTTCTCTGGAGTGGATGCCCCAGTAAATTTCCCCCAAGGTCAGATTTTGCAATGCTCAGAGAAACTGCAAAAACCCCCGAAGCATCTCAGACTCTACAGGCCTCAGTAGACCATGGTGAGAAGGTGACAACTGTTGGTACAGTTATTTGGAAATGGAAGAAATAAAATGACCATCAATTACCTCTGGTCTGGAGCTCCATGCAAAATTTGGTCTCATGGTGGAAAGGTGGTGGATCATCCCAAAAATACACGGAAGGAACTTGTTAATGATCTGAAGGCAGTTGGGAACACAGTCACCAAGAACACTATTGGCAACACACTACACTACATAGCAATGGATTTAAATATTTCAGGGCCTGAAAGGTTTTCCTGCTCAAGAAGGCACATGTACAGGCCCATGTTAAGTTTGCCAGTGAACATCTAAATGATTCAGAGAAGGCTTGAGAGAAAGTGCTGTGGTCAAGCTCTTTGACAGCTCTTTGACATCAACTTGAACCACTGTGTTTGAGGAAGAGAAATGCTTAATATGACCCAAGCATAGTCAAGATTTGGGGCTGCTTTTCTGCTAAGGATACAGGACAACTTCAAAATCTTGGATGAGAACTTCCTCCTCTCCGTCAGAACACTGAAGATGGGTCATGGATGGGTCTTCCAGCATGACAATGACCCAGAACATACCACCAAGGCAACAAAGGACTGGCTAAAGAAGAAGCACATTAAGGTCATGGAGACAAGAAACGTCTTACCGCTGTGCTTCCCAACAAGGGTTGCTCCACCAAGTACTAAGTCATGTTTTGCTTGGGGATCAAATACTTAGAAGATTTAAGATTAAACTACCATAAAAATTAAAGACTTACAAATTCAGCAGAGGATCAAGAAATTATTTCCCCCACTGTAAAAACATTGGTCCACCAGCCTACGCTTACATTTGCATATACAGTATTTTCTTCTCAGTACAGGAAGGTGAAAGCTGTCTTGTATATAAAGGATGATCCATTTGGCATATGTATGGCTAAGAGATAAAAGCATAAGACATCATCTAATAAAACACATAAATGTATTACATCAGAGTGGGCATATCATACACAGACTCAACCCAGGATAGCCAGATACTTGATAAAGCCATACACAGTAGATAAATATACACACATGAGATAAGCACACCCCTTTTTCATTGTACCACATGCGCAGCCTCTATGTCAAAGCAGTTGCCCAAATGAACACTTGCTCTTACTGCTACTGAATAAATGTTTAAGGTCACACTACTGCTTTCAACTGAGGTCATTTTAAACTGTTGTGGTGAACAACTAATAACGTAAATTTTTCTACAGAAGACAGTCTCCAGATTATATTCACAGACTTACTGTGTCAAGTTAATGAATTCCCTTCCTCTGGGGTTTATTTGTCATCAGCACTCGATGTTACGAAAGAAAAAAAAATAGAGTGAAGAGGTCGTTCATTGCAACAGTGGAGCCGAGGCAGGAGAGGCATGGTCTGGCATCAGGCACACCATTCACTCCATGCCACATTCTCCATTATCTGTCACTGTTCTCACACACTCATACTTCAGTATCTCCTCATCGGTGAAATTGCTTTTAAGGGAATGGTGAAAAAGAAATGATTCACTCTGGTTATTCTATGGTGAAAAAAAAAAGGAAGCTGGCTGTGGCCAGTCTTGTGTTTCCATTGACTCCACAGAAAGTGGCGAGATGCTATCCCGTCACCAGGATGATAAGAAGTGGGCAAAATTCAATTACATCTCAGTGAAATGTGAAGATTTAAAAAAAAAAAAACCAGAATGGGAGTCACTCTATGCCAGCATGGGTTTTCACATTTAATCTTTTCTCTGACAATGGTCTTCTGTGGAGATGATGTGGGCTGTTACCGAGTAGCCAGACTGATTGGTAATATCAAAGTAGGTCTATGTCGAAATGGATTTAGCAAGCTCCTACAGAAACAAACTAATGGTGCATTTTTTGGCCAGCTGAAAGAGTTCAATGAAAAAGAAGGTCTGATCTGCTCTGGGGTCTTCACATACTAACAATGCCCCTAACATTAAAGACTCAAACTGCCCTTCTACAAGGAGAAGCCACATTAACGTTCCCTGTGAGTCAGTGATGCTATTTTCAGCTTTATATTTTTCCTTTTTATTTAGGGTTTTTTTTAAACATATAACTTGATAAAAAAAAAGGGGAAAATCTGTGTGGACTAGCAGAACTGGTCTGAAATAACACATTATGACCACCAATCACCTCTTCAAAGCAAGGCTAGAACTGACAGGGTATGACAGTCTGACATGCACACTGCAAAGATGACTCACCCCCCCCCCCCCCCCCCCCCCCCCCCCCCCCTTCCCATCAAAAATAAATCAAATAAATAAATAAAAGGCATAGTTGAAGTCATGGTAACAGCTGCATTGTGCACAAAAGCATGACTAAATGTTGCCTACTTTCATTTCCTTTCATCGGCAATGAATGGTCTAAAGGTGGCTCACATATAAATTAATGGGGAAAGACAAAAGTCACAGATCTTTCTCATGAAGTCTTCTCTTACCTTGCTGCTCAAAGTTTCTATACTGATCACAGACAACTGAAATGGAAAAGCAAACTCCATTCAAATGAGATATTATCTTTCTGTAAACAACTACCTACATCATTAAATCTCACTTTTCCTTGCAGCTCATTCTCAAAACTAAACCACGGCCACTAGTCGCCCTTTCTCCCTTCACTCCCACTCACTTTCCTCCTCGTCATCCCCGTCTCTCATTACAAGGAGCGAGGTGACAGCAGAGCAAGGTAGCCTTGTCAGCAGTTTTGCGTGTCCTCTCCTCTTCCTCTACCACCTCCTCTTCTCTCTTTTTCTTGTTGATCTACCGTCATGAGGCTGTCGGCTAGCTGTCAAGGACAAGGACTCTACCCAGTGATGTATGCTGAACCTGACAGTGTCACCCACACGTGGGATACCTAATGTCACTTCACAGAGAATGGTAGTGAACAACCTGCACTCTGTTAGATCACTACATTGTTTAGTGTTTGTGAGAACGGGAGCAAAAGCAGGATAAATGTAACACATTTTTCCATTTTTTTCTCTTTTAATATCTCGCTCCCCTGCTCAAGTAGTTATTTGCAACAGCTAAACAAACCCAGATGTGCAATGCGGCACCTAAGCCGAGACATGATCAAGGATGGGTAAAGAGCAGAGCTTTGAGATTTAGGCCTGAAAGCCTTTGTAGGAGTTTGAAAACTGTTATGAACTGCCTGTATTTTAAAGGATACAAGTCTGTTTTTTAGTAGAGGAAGTACTTGCTGAAATTAGAAAAGAAAAACAATTCTATGAAATCTAATATGAGGCTTATAAAGCCACAAAAAACACAAACACATGCATGTTAGGTTAACTGGTGATTCTACTTGGCTATAGGTGTGAATGTGAGCATGAATTGCTCTCTTGCTCTCGCTGTGTTAGTCCTGTGATACGCTGTTCACCTGGCCAGGGTGTACCCTGCCTCTCACCATTTGACATCCAAATGACAGGTAGGCTGCAAGGCTGCAATGTCCAAGACAGGCTGTACCTCACAGCAGGCTATACTGTCGGGTAATTTAGGTACTCTGAAAGTCATCAACACCAACATCATGGGAGAGAAGTCCAGTTCAGTCACTTTAATCAGAGTAGGTGAGTCCTACCAGACACCCTAAAGGGAAAAAACATTCATGATAAATATTTAATGACGCAAAGCCGGGAGTCTATGGGGACTGACCCGCTTTTGGAGCCAGCCTCAAGTGATCGGCTAGGTAGTTTTGTTGACAACTAGGCTGAGGAAAATAAGCAAGTAAAATAATATCAAACCAAGTGCCAAGTTAGTCAGATAAGAGTTGGAGAGTTCTATACTTTGCTCATCACACAACCTTTTGTAGTCACTAGCAGACATTCAGGCTGTAGCTGTCCAGGTAACATCTAATATATTTAACGCCACATCATCAGAATCAGAAGGTTTTTATTGCCATATGGGTGAACAGGTTCACAGCATTAGGAAATTGCTGCGGTACTTCGTGCTTACAGAAAAAAAAAAAACAAATAAGTATAAAAACTATAAGACAATATACAAGTATACAAATTGCAAATATACAGAGATATTAGAGCTTACAAAATATACAGTGCAGAGACTAATTAAAAGATAAAAGAATGTAAACTATATTCCACTAATATGTACATCAGTGCAATCAGACAGGTGCATAGACATAGGATATGTCAACCAATCACCCTTCCTTCCCACTGATAGTTTTAATTACTTACTAATTAACTTAAAATCTTAGTAAAGTGTTACTAAGTTACCATCAGTATGGTCTCTTCCCTGCAATTTGCTTCCTGTGAGTATGCCCCTTAGGGCCTGAGCCTGGGTGGTACCACTGTAGGAAAATTTTTACAACCTCACACGAGATCCAAACCCATCCTACATTAAATTCAGAAATATTCAAAACCACGCTGAAAAGCACACTGACAGCAGAGTAATGCTAATCAAATTCATATAATAATAATAATAATAATAATAATAATAATAATAATAATAATAATAATAATAATAATAATAATAATAATATGGATTTAAAAAGTCAGATTCATGTTCTTAGAACATCTTAGTCCTTTAATACCTGCCATGCCCTGCAGGAAGAAGCAGACTGCTAATCTGAGTTGACAGAGATAAACAGCCCACACTCTGCCCTCTCTGCTACCTCTAGAGCAGATGGGTAGGGCAAATGAGAGTGCCAGATGCCTGCTTTTTGGAAATTTGGCACTATTTTTTGCAAGAAGATGATGTTAACTACAAGTTTGAAAGTGATGGCTGCTGGACTCATATTTAAACCTTACAGTTTAACAGAAGAAGCAAAGATGGCTGGAGATGGGAAGGTGGTGGGATTGGCAGATAGCCAAAAACTAAAAGGTCAGGACAAAATGTGCAGCCAGCATGTGGACAGACAGATGTCTCTGACTGGCAGAACGTCTGCTCCTCATCAGCACCCCCTGCTGTCCAGAGGGGAGATACTTTGTTCATTTGGGGAGTTGCAGACAATTTAGAGGGACAGCTACATGTGGCGAACAGATAATTATCCTTGGACACTGTGCCCCCCCCCCCCTTTTTTTCTTTCTTTTTCTGTTGATACGCACTGTCCCTTGCATACACAAACAATCACCTACTCACAGGCTACTGACCTGTCTGTAAAATAGGACTGCCATAGCACATTGTGTGAATCTGTGTGCTTGCATGTGTGTGTAAGGTCCACAAGCCCATATAGCATGAAGCTCTGACACTGTACTCAAAATCTTTATTTTCAGAAATCATAGGATGGGGTTGTATCCAGAATACCGTATTTATCTGAGGTGCATGAGAATCAATAGCTCTGTATTCAGGTTGAGAACAAAATTGGAATAGAAATTCGTCTCGTAATGACTGCCTCATTTTTTTCTCTGAAAACGTTAAGGAAAATGTATGTTTATTGTATTATTTCCCTGCAGTGACTCTGCCAGTACAGAATGGTTATTCCTGCATAATAAGTCATCCTGCGACATATTTTAGCAGATATTACGGGCAGCAGCTGTGCCTCCAGGGATGAGCGAGCCAGTTTCTAGAAATGACCAAAACCATTGTAAACATGTTTCAAAGAGAGGTAAAATATGGTCAAATCAGGGCAGAGTTTGAAAGGTATGTATTAGGCATTTTCTGTTTATTTCTCACAGTCTACCTCTATAGAAAATCAAAATCCCTGGTGCATTTGTGACTGTGTACAGAAGTATTTCTAACAAAGTGAAGCATTGGTTCTGCAGCAGAAATATAAGCCATTTATTATATGACATTATAATTTAATACTTTAGAGGTATTTTATTGGTAGTGGCTTGTTGTATCTTTCAGATACTGAATTTAGTAGAAAAATGGGCCTCATTTATTAACAGTGGACATGCAAAACTCTGTGTGGAAATCAAACACACTGTATGATTTCCACAGAGATTATTATAGCCTTTATTTACTGTTGTCCAAAACACCAAGAGCCACAAAATTATCAAAACTAAAATTAAATTGCATGTAAAGAAAATCTTTTAAATTAAACATATTCTAGTATTCCGTATCTCATCTTAGTTTACCTTAAATTCCATATCTCATCTTATCTTTAATTTAAAAGACTAACACTATATTGCCAAAAGTATTTATTCATCCATCCAAATCATTGAATTCAGGTGTTCCAATCACTTTCATGGCCACAGGTGAATAAAGCCAAGCACCTAGGCATGCAGACCGCTTCTATAAACATTTGTGAAAGAAAGGGTTGCTCTCAGGAGCTCAGTGAATTCCAGTGTGGTATAGGATGCCCCCTGAATAACAAGCCTAGTCATGAAATTTCCTTACTACTAAATAATCCACAATCAACTGTTAGTGGTATTATAACAATGTGGAAGTGATTGGGAATGACAGCAACTCAGCCATGAAGTGGTAGGCCACCTAAAATGACAGAGCAGGGTCACTGGATGCTGAGGCACATAGTGGACAGAGGTCACCAACTTTCTGCAGAGTCAATCATTACAGACCTGCAAACTTCATGTGATCTTCAGAGTAGCTCAAGGACAGTGCATAGAGAACTCCATGGAATGGGTTTCCGTGGTTGAGCAGCCGCATCCAAGCCTTACATCACCAAGTGCAAGCAAAGCGTTGGCTGCAGTAGTGTAAAGCACATCGCCACTGGACTCTAGATCAATACAGACGTGTTCTTTGGAGTGATGAATCATGCTTCTCCATCTGGCAATCCAATGGACAACTCCGGGTTTGGCAGTTGCAAGGAGAACAGTGGAAGGGGGAATAATGTGTGGGGTTGTTGGGCTTGGCGCCTTAATTCCAGTGAAAGGAACTCTTAATGCTTTAGCATATCAAGCTATTTTGGACTTTGTGGAAACAGTTTGGAGATGGTCCCTCCCTGTTCCAACATGACTGCACACCAGTGCACAAAGCAAGGTCCATAAAGACATGGATGAGCAAGTTTGGTATGGAAGAACTTGACTGACCTCAACCCGACTTTCCCAGCTTTGGGAAGAACTAGAGTGGAGACCACAAGCCAGGCATTTTTACAGGGCCTGACCTCACAAATGTGTTTTAGGAGGAATGGTCAAAAATTCCCATAAACACACTCCTAAACCCTGTGGAAGGCATTTCCAGAAGAGCTGTGCTCCTTGTCTCTTACTGTTTTTCTTCTTTTTTTGTAGTCTCTTAGTCTTTTTTCATATCAAATTTGATCTCTTTGATGTCAGCTTTTTTACTTGAGCCACAGTAAGGATCTTAGGAGAAACAATATACAGAATCTCAGTTATTTTAGCCTTTGAGCCTCACTTCTTCTTCCTTTTTTTTTAACCATCGTCACTCCAGTGGAAACATTGGAATGGTGTGTCTTTTCTGCCTACCTCTTTGCACAGATTTTTTCATTTTCTTCAGAAAACATGTTTCCTTATATACTGAAATGAGGGCATAGCAGATAGCATACCCACGGTAGTACGAACAAAATCAGCCAGTGCACACCTTTAATAAATCCAATGGTAATTTTGCAAACATGCTTGTTTTTTGCACAGGGTACGAACATGTCCATGCACATTTTAGTAAATGAGGGTAAGTGTCTTTTTGGAACAAGAAAAAATGAAAATGGACCCCATTAAAAATTGGTTTACTGTAAGAGCCCAAACCTCAAAAAGACTAGGAGAGTGTACTGCAGTGAAAAAGCTTATCATATATTCATGTGAAATTTTCATCTGAGAAGTAATTCATACCAGATATGTACATTAAAGTGGACAAAAAACAATCCAATTTTTTTACCTAAAAACCCAAATCTTGAGTTACCTGACATCATTATGACATAAATTGAGATAAATTTCTTGACTTGACTCAGCAGTTTCAAAAGACTGAGCTGCACTCCACATGACTTGTAAACTGACTTTCATTTCGGAGTGCTCCTTTAAAAGTGTCAATCTGCTGCATTACTGTCAGCATTCTGGCTTTCACAGCAGTTTGCATGTGTCAGGGAAGATCTAAGGACCCGGTCTTGACATTTACACAACGGCTGAAACTTAAAAGACTGCTGATACACGCTGAGACACAAATATTTCAAAGCGCATGCATGCACACAAACACACTCAGATGCTGGGCATCTGCAGCAGAAGATCCTGCAGCAACTTCATCAAAATGTTGTGGTTTTATTAAATCTCCTCTCCAATAAAACCCTCCACTTGCCTCACAATGCTGTGATAAGCAGAAGAACTGAGAGAAAAGAGGAGGAGAAACTCTCAGATCAGAGGAATCCACGATCACCTACAGGCTGACATGACACTGTGCAGGAATGCACCATATGAAGTATAAAGTGTATGAGTCTTCTTTATGTATGCTTGCATACATTAAATGAGACAAAACAAGCGCACAACATCTCTGATCATGCAGCTGAGCACGAGCAGATCTGGTGTCGTAGCTGTTTTGCATTAAGCAGGCCTTAGGGTGAAAATAAATTAGTCGGAGCATCACTTTAATTAGAATTTACTCCAAGCACTGGCACTCTTTAAAGCTCCTTTCATTCATTTACAATGCTGTATTTCAATTTTCAAGTGAATTTAGGCTGCGCAAGTCCCAGAGGATGTGTTTAAAGAGGAATAAACTGGAACAAAAACCAACAGCTGAATGGCTGGACCCCAGAGGATAATAACACTGACAGAGCGCTTCTGATTGGCCAAGAGGCAAACCCTATAAGCCAATGAGAAGATGGCAACAGAAAGAAAGGAAAATAAAATCTAAGGCTTACAATGAGGAAGATTTTTAAAAAAAGAAAATCCATGCATGTGAATGCTCAGACACTTGGGAGGTATCCAAACGCTAGGTTGTATGTTTCTGATGTGCCCTCTGTTCCCATGACAACTGCCGACAAGGTCACTTTCACTAGCTGAGGCAGCGCGATAGCCCAGCCGTGGCAAGCAACACAGAAAGAGAGAGAGGCAGAAGAAGAGGAGGACAAATATTAAATTATGGTGTGAAGAGGGTGAAGGAAATTTGGTGATTAAGGGCGCCACGTGTGAAATTTCATTCGCAGCTGTACAGGTGAGACTAATGCCGGGTGTGAGGACAAAAGCTCCTGTGATCTTACACTTTAATGAGTTCAGTCTTGTATAGGTGCATTCATGAAAGCATGTGCCCCACCCCACACACACACACACACACACACACATCTCAAGGGCAAGTCCTGAATAGCAGAAAAAAAAAAAAGGCTCCAGACATACTTTTTAACATACCCCTGAACGTCCTCCAACAAACCTGATCAATCACTGAATGAGTTCTCCTGTCTGCCTCACTGCATCATGGTCCCTGTATTCCTGCCAGATTCCCTCCACAGATAGAACCTCTGTTTGGGTTTCTCCCCAAAGTTACGAAGCATAACCTGTTGTGTCCTTATTCGTACCGCTTCACCTTTCCATTTGGCAGACAGCAGGACTCCAGTAATTAGTGCAGTTTATTATTAATTCCAGTGATTAATTACAGAAAAAAGATGTCTCAGTGAGATGACACAGCTGTCTTACTCATGCCACGATCTGAGGTGAATTAATTTCCCGCAGAAACGCTGTAATTCTCTCCTCAGCAATCTCTCGAGGAGTCCGCTTCATCTTAACTACTCGTGGCATATGAGTATTACCGATCAAGGGCATTGAATGGGCAATAATCCAGAAGTGTTGTCCTTCTTTTTATATTTCTCTAAAGTCATATGCTAGTGGTGTGCGACCCTTCATCTTCTCTACTTTATCGTTCTTTACAACGCATCATAAAAGATAAGACTGTAAATCCTGATTAGATTAGGGGTTTTAAAAAGCATCAAGTTTAATTTTATCTATATAATCGTACTTTTACATTTTGGACAGATGAATGGAGAGACTGCCCAACCACAACCCAAAAAATAAGCTTCTTAAATAAACTTTTTTATTGTCATGTGTTCATTATGATGAAACTTCATGAAGTAGCTAACTAATTTGCTTTGTGACAAATTAAATGGCAGATTGTGTAAGCTAATTAGCATCAGATACCTCATTAAGATGTTGGTGTGTGTGTGTGTATGTTTGTGCATGTCACTTGTAAGAAGCACTGCAGGAGAGCTAATTTAAAGAGGCTTTAGATGGTGAGCAATGTGTCAGTCTTTCCGTAAGCACTGTGAAGTGGTGGGTAAAAACAGTCTGTTTGGCAGCCGAATTGCCAACAAGATCACATATCATGCCAAAAATATGTGCTGTCACCTGCCAAAAGGCTGACTGGTCAGTTTATTTTTAACTCTGGGACCAAAAGAGTGTTTACAATCCTATCAGCATCATCATTACGGTTCCAGCATGACACAACAATGACAGGAAAATTGTGTCTCTTGAGCTGTGGTATTTTTTTTCATGAACACATAAAGTGACAGCACTTAGATGCAGCAAACTGTGCCAGATGTTTGCCCTAAAAGGTTTAACTGAGATGGCTTTAAACTACAAGAATGAGCATTGTGTTTTTATGCAAACTGTGGTATACTGCAACACGTACTTGAGGCAGAAATTCATTTGATTAAAGGCACTGCGTCGTACAATGTCTGTAATGTCACTCCAAAAATGTCCTTTTTAAATAGTATAAATAGTACAGAATGGCGTGATACCATAATTTCTTAAATGTGCTTTCATTTACCTCAACAGAAAAAGGCAATAATTACATGTTTGAGGCAGGCTTGTATCAGAGGCAAGCCTTTGGCCCTCTGTTTGCCTGCAGGAAATGGTCAAAAACGGGCAAGCCTTTATTGCATGTAATAAAGGCTTGCTCCAGTATTATTCCGTTTGCCCTATTAAAGTAACTGCAGATGCTTAGTACAACATAACAAGTGACAGCTCACTCATTAAACAGATAAATTAGCTCCCTTGAGATTCTCCTCACAATGAGTTTATTTTTAACAACAAGCAGGGATTAAATTAACTCACAGTCATCTACACTGGCATGAAAAGGGGGAAGGTCAAAAAACTGGTGACTCACTGCACTCATGGTGTCACTTCCTTGCTAATCCAACATAATGGAACCACATATTATGGTGCTTTGTATCAGTGACTAATTGCAAGAATAAAATGTGAACAAAGTAATATGTAATAGACATAATTGAACAAAAGCAGATCATATCTCAAACTCCGCATGTCTGACACTGATGTGTGACATTTTGTGGGAAAGATGGTTTGATATGAGTTGCCTTTATCTTTTCTAACTGATCTGCTCTTTTATGAGGGATGAAAGAAAACAAAGAAGGGCTAAATGTTGAATGTACCTCAGTAGTATTGCTAATATTTTCTATATTAAGCCTATTCTGTGCAGTCAGTAGCTGTGTGCCCTGCGTCTGGGACATCACTGCTGCATCCAGCTCTCAGAGTGCCACAAATTGCACAAATGCCTTTATAAGTTCCAGGTGGCAATTTTAATCAACCCTATCTAGCAATTTATTGAGCAGAGCAGAGCCGAGAAACTCAGTGTACTGTCACTGATCTGCTGGTAGTAGCAACACCTCCCAATGTACCTGCTGACAATATGCCTCCTATTGAACAACAGAACAGAACGCCACTACTGCTAGCACCATCTGCAAAACATACTTCAGAAGCAAGAGCGCAGTAACATTTGTAAAAATGAATCTGGATATAATCCCAACTTCACAAAGTGGCATCTAAGTGTGAATATAAAGATATGCACAGTGAGGGTTTTTCAGAGGAAGTGCATACTGACTCTTGCAATGTTTTTGTTGTACTTCCATTCAAATCAAACCACCTGAGTATAGGCTGCTGACTAGCTAAGATTTCATGATTGGTGTGCATTTGAAAATTAAAGGGTTAGAACCTCAGAGTTCAATCGTTGCATCGATGTACTGAAAGAGACCTTTTGCATCAACACACACAGCAAAGTCTACCTGCACCTGGTCCACCAGGGATTACCGGTGCCATCTTCTGTTCTGCCTTTCTCTGCGCTACAATATTCTAATAATAATGTTTTCCTTCCACTTATTAGATTCCCGGGGCCCCATGTGTTGACTATAGCACTTTTCAGTTCTGCTGTAAAGCAGAAAGTTAAACTTAAGGTATCCCATGGGACAGTAAAAGTATCAACAGTACTCCCGAGTGCAAGTTTAGCACACTCCAGCAAAAGATGGTTCACGCTACTAATTGAAAGGCTGTGGCCATCTCTTCCAACACCCCCCTCCTCCAATGACTGATTATAGATCTGACTCTGTGACCCCGAATACAGATCACCTATCGTCTAAACCCTCTGGAGCCTCCTTAATGTCTAGCTAGAGTGACCACGCTGTCACGATGAATTTCCAGCCTCCTCAGGGTCCTCATTATATGTGACAGTAAAATCTTCACTTTCCTTTTCAGTTCTCAACTTCTCACTTTCTGCTCATTTAAATGATGCCATATACACTGCGTTATTAATGCCTACATGTTTCCTGTTTCCTGGCTAATCAGAAAAAACTCCCTAGGTAAAGACAGATACAAACCTAGAGCAAGGGCAGCTTC
The DNA here is from genome assembly GCF_007364275.1 of Archocentrus centrarchus. Lineage (NCBI taxonomy): Eukaryota > Metazoa > Chordata > Actinopteri > Cichliformes > Cichlidae > Archocentrus > Archocentrus centrarchus. The sequence goes on from NC_044368.1 coordinate 10,874,671, forward strand.
AAATCAGTACAATTAGTTCTTGTAGAGGCTCACGGTGCTGCCCTTTTCTGAGCTGACCCCTCTGACACAGAGGCTTGAATTACTCACAGTAGAAAGAGCGGTGCTAATGAAATATCAATGATTGCACTTTGTCAGGTTTAGTGAGTGAACGAAGGCTTCATCCTGCAGCGGAGGCGGTGCACAATGAGGCAATGAGTTGTCTTTTTTATATGTTAATGAGGTCTTTTCTGCTGTGAAACCCCTTTATCACTGAAGACAACCACTTCACTCACTCTTGTTTCAACATAGTTTTGCAACATTTGCAGTTTGCATCAGATTTCACACTCCTTGTCAAAGTCATAATTCCACTGAATCATAGAAGACAGTTGTGACACAAATATTTTTAGATTAAGTGTGATTTATGGTTTTTGATTATCTCTCATGTCAACCATGAATAATTCTCCACAGAATAAAGACACTCCTGTCAACTTGTACATCCATTGCTCCACTGTCAACAAGTTCCTGTTGGGCTTAAAAAAAAAAAAGCCTAAAAACACGAAGGTCAAGTAGCCCACATTTAAACAAACTTAATCTATGCCACAAGAATTAAGCCAGTTCTGAAGGCAAAAGGCAGTCCAACCCAGTACTAACAAGCTATAACTGCTGAAGTGGCTGGGAGTACATATATGGCATGCTTGGGCACGATGGATACGCAAAGAAAAACAAATAAGAAATCCAAGTGTTCAGTACAGGTGGCATGACAGTCTATTGTTATGGATTTCTTTGCTGATCTGATGGACAGTGTTAAATGTTTTCCTGCATTTTATGCATATTATGTAGTCTATATCTAGCCATTTACAGCAGCACACACAAGAAGAAGTGGTGTTGTTGGCACTAAATTCAAAATGAGCATCTATTTTTTAAAGCTTCTCTGGAAACAAGGCTGACTGGAAGTCTCCCAAACTGAAAAAAAAAAATAAAAAAATAAAAAATAAAAGAATAGAAAATAATTGTGCTGCACTATTTGTCTCACAAGTTCCAGATTACACTCTAGCCCAGTCCAGTGGCACACATACACTGACTAGCCCTTTCATTAGGTATACCTCTTTAACTGTTCTTTAATACAAATATCTAATCAAGCAGTCACATGGCAGCAGCTCAGTGCATTTAGGCATGTAGGCATGGTCAAGATGACCTGGTGAAGAATAGGAAAGGAAGGTGATTTAAGTGGCTTTGAACGTTGCATGGTTGTTGGTGCCAGATGGGCTGGCCTGAGTAGTTCAGAAACTCCTGCTCTACTGGAATTTTTCCCACCCAACCAGCCAAGTTTGGAATGGTCTGAAAAAGAGAAAATATCAAGTGGGAGGCAGTTATCTGGGCAAAAATGCCATGTTGATGTCAGAGGTCAGAGCTCAGAGGAGAATGGCCAGACTGCTTTGAGCTGATGGGAAGGCAACAGAAATTCAAATAAACACTCATTACAACCAAGGTATGCAGAAGAGAATCTCTGAATGTACAACACATCAAATCTTGAAGCAGATGGGCTACAGCGGCAGAACTTCTTCGGGATGTGGTGGGACGGGAGGTTCACATCATGGATGTGCAGCCAGCAAATCTGGAGAAACTGCATGATGTTACCATGTCAATATGAACCAAAACCTCTGAGGAACGTTTCCAGAAACTTGGTGCCACAATGAAATAAGGCAGTTCTGAAGGCAACATGGGGTCCAGTCCATTACTAGCCTGATGTAACTAATGAATGCATAAATGGCATACCTCAGCCTTAAGGATCATAAATATGCAAAAATTAGTTAACAACCCAAGTGTTCAGTGTAAGTGAAAGGGCAGTCTAGTATTATGGATTTCTTTGCTGATCTGATGGACAGTGTTGTAAGTTTTCCTGCATTATATGCATATTACATAATCTATGACATGTGTACCACAGTGAAACACTACCACGCACACATGTACATCAGCACACACCCACACACACAGACAGGGAGCTATGTTCTGATCACTGCCAGGCCGAAGCATGCAACATGATAAGAACTTTTTTTTTTTTCACATGAACACAGATGCATTACATGTGTCAACAACGAGGCTCACCAGATTCCAGCATGGGTAAGACCCTACAGTACACACAGTATGTGTTATGGTAGTTTTACAAACATACTTAGACTTTAGTTACATGGTAATATTCATACATGACTCTTTTGAACGTAGCGTGACCACAGTGAAGAAACAAGCCCGAATGACGTGAGCATGAATGATGATGGATGCAATGAGGTGTGGGTGCCGTGTGGCGTTATGTGATGCAATGATGCCACGTGAGTAAATGATCGACAAATCACTGACGACAATGCGGACATATAGAAATCAACAACAACAGAATACAGCTTTCAAAAACAGATAAGACGCAACAAGGAGAAACAAGAAAGGACAAAACCACAAGCTGCTTTCTGTGTGGGCCCCAGAGAGTCCTGCTTTGAAGTGGTTTGCTTCAGCGACTGGCACCGAGGAGAGGGGGTGTTTTGCAGGGACGGAGGGGTTGACAAGTTAGCAAGGACCTTCGGCTGTGCACTTTGCTTGTACCTTTTGCTAATGGCCCCAAACCACAAAACAATTACAAAACACAACAGCCCCAAACACCCTCTATCAAGTAAAGTTCAAGCTTTTGAACTTGATCAATTCTGCCCTTTGAAGTACTCCACCCCTCACCAGTTCTGATCTCATGAGAGTCACTCTTGTGAACTTTTAACCCCTGCCAATAGAATCCCAGCATGTATTAAATAATAAAGGCAGTGAAGTGACTTTTGTAACAACAGATCCAGTAGGAGATGTGGGTTTTGAGTAAGTCAGCGGGCATTATGAGGCTCATTTTTCTGCTTTATAAAATGGCAAATAAAGCCAGAAAGATACACTGCTCTTCCTTCCTCTGCTTCTCAACAACACAGGCCTGAGAGGTGTTTAAAGTGTGATTGCGTTGCTCTGCAGCCTTTTGCCGCTTACTGTGTCCAGCACTGCAGGGGCTATGATTTGCTATCAATGGGCGTTTGCTTATCTGCTATTTTCTGCCAAGCTCAGACAATGCGGCAAAGCAATTCTGTGAAACGTGCAGTCAACAACAAACAAACCATTTTGGGGCGGAAGGCTTAATTGCTATTGATGCGCCTTGGCTAGATGAATATCATAATTTTCTTTGAAATTCTGGTGGTAGAGTGCACTTGGGAAAATATAAGCAGGAGGCACTGTCAATTTTGCTTGAAAGGGGCCAGTTAATACCTTCACAAAGCCATTCATTAATTTTTTTGTTCTTACTCGTCTAATTATATATCTTAGAGACTGCCAGTACAACATTAAATATTGATTATTATGCACCCTCAAAACTGCCTAGCCAAAATAGTCCAACAAAAGTACAGTCATTAGAGTAGCTAATTATTAGTTGCTATGTTTTTCATATTTCCCAGGACAGTGGGTGTAAATTACCCCATCAAACTGACATCAGAGCTTTCAAATTACATGAAAAACATGATTTAAATGAAAGTCTATTTGGACTTTATACACCAGTACTAAGTGATTGCGTGTGCTAATCTGACATAAAAAGATAGCAGCATCACCATCCTGCTTTGCCTTTTAAATCCAATGTAATATTTTCCCAGTTGTTCAGTTTTCACAAGCACTTGACCATTGTCCAGAAAATGGGATGTTACTGATATAAATAGTATTGCCATGTTTCATTGTGTTTATCTCAGCAGCCTGACAAACACAGCACTAACACTCGCTGGAAATAACAAATCGCATCTGGTGTATCTTAAATTCACTCAGGAAACAATCTCAATCTCGACCACAACAAGACCCAAAACCCAAGCTGTTGTGACAAAGGGCATTTAAAACCATGCGGAGTGACTCCCTCTCTGTGACTTAGTAGTTACTTAAGATAGATGAGATCATAGAGGGGATGGAATTCACCTTGTCTTGGAAGAACCCTGAAGCATTTACAACCACTTCAACTTAGATACCACTGCTGGGGTACTTGTGTTGACTAGTGTAGCTACTGCAGCACTGCTATTAACAGGATGCATGATACGTGGCTGCAATTAAAATTTACACAAAATAAAATTAAATAGTTCAAAATAAAAAAAATTTAAAAAAAAAATAAGGGAAGAAACCATTTGTGCAGATGTTACAAGGATGCCGTCATCTTACCTGGGGATACACGCAGTGGAGGTCTCCCCCTCGGGAGCCTCTGGGGCTGGGCAGCAGAACTGGTGTAGTACAGTTGGGTTGCTGCATGGAAAAGAGTGGAAACAAAACAGAAATAATCATATATGTGTTTAAGTTTTAGTTACAGTTTAAATGTGCAACAAAACACTCCGTCAACCGTGACTTCTCGATCCATGGCATAGCGAATGTAGCTGAATGTAAAGCACCATGCACGTGTGGCAGAGTAATAAAGTTAGTTGATCTCCACTGCTATTTTTATGTATGTTCATTTACTTAATTTTTATTTTACGTATTTATTTAGTTATTAGGACTTCCACTTTGTAGGGATGACCATGGGTTGGAGAGGAGAAGGTGGGCATGGAACAATGTAGGTGTGCCTATGGGTGCCCCTGCTGGTTGGGGTGTGCGCCCCTAATCGGTCCTCATTTTTGTCCACGGCTTTCATGTGGTGAGTCCTGTTGTTTACCCTTACAAACCTAGCTTGATTAAAATATTATGCAGCACCAGTCAAAAATTTGGACACACTTACATAAAGCCTCAGTCACAGAGGCCTAGAGACCAGTCAGTGGCAACCTGGCAAGCACTGATCTCCATGGGAAAAATGGGTATTCCCCAACCAGTTGGTGAAAAACTCTTGTAATTGCTTTTAGGCACAACTTTTCCTTTGAAGATAAATGTTATGTTTCTGGTTTGCACTTTTTCAAGTTCTAGTACTGCTCAACTAGTAGTTGAGCATGCGGAGGTTTAGTAGTGGATTTATCTGTCTCTAAATCCCTACATTAAGAACTTTAATGGATAGCTTTAAGCTAAAATAATCTGGGTGGTCTTTTAGAGAACATATACCACTGATGCATTTTGTTTATTTTTGACTGACCCACAAGTTAAATGCACCTGTTAATGTCCTATGCTTTACATCAAAATCAGTGTCCTGACATTCTGAACCCTGCATTTCCTCACTGCCCACTGGTTGCCTGCTGTGGAGTTCCCATTTTAGCTCAACACCAGATTAGTTTCCCCTATGCACATCTGCACATCAGTCATCAACCCTGTGTCTGTAGCCCACAAGCACCTCTGTGTTTCCAGCTTCCCAGCTAATCAGATAAAACCAGTACCAGCAGATAAAACAAGATACCAGCATGCACCTTGTTTTGCTTTAACTCCTATTCAACTCCTTGCACTTCTTGCCATCAGAAATGTCTGCTTGTCTATTTTTCAAAGTAACTCTCTCAGAGACTGTTTTACTCAACCCAGACTCACTGTTGCTACAGGGGTTATTTATGGTGAGACTCTCAGGATTATCCTAGCATGAAATCACTGTGCTAGCATTGGTTAGATAGGCAATCTGAAGACAGCAGTGGCCTGAATTTAAGGCACTGACAACTGACAATATGATTTTCAGCAGTCCACTAGCACTGGACAGCCATGCTGACTGACGTTAAGTCAAAATTGGGCCTTTAAGGTTGAGATGTTGGCAAAAGCACCCGGATGATTTTTTAGATATTATTTTGTTTTTGGAACATTTTCCTTCCTTTTTATTCAGAAGTACAAATACTTCCAATTATTAATGCAGCTCACAGGTGGCCTTGTGTGGCTATTTTGGTTATGCTAATAATCTCACAAATATTCACGCTGTCATGAACAGTTTATTTAGGCTGAAACAAGCATTTCATAACAGAATTAGAGAGTTGAAAGCGCTTTGTGAATCCAACTCTACCACTGAGCAAACTTAAGAGATTTAGGATGAAAATACAGAATCAGTGTGCTTTGATGATAACCATTAAATATGTATATATCTGAGTTTATTTGAAAGAACACTCAAGTTATATTTAAATAGCTGTTGTGACAAAAGAGATTTGAAACTGTGAAGTTACTCCCTCTTTGAGACTTGGTGGCTATTTTAGAGAGATGTGACTGTGAAGGGAAAGGAATTCATCTTGTCCTAGTCTCTAAAGTGTATTTGTAATTCATATTTGACAAAAAAAAAAGGCAATGATTTGACTTTGATGTTTGTTTGCTTGTGTTTGTTTGATACACCAAGAACAGCAATGTTCACCAAGACATTCAAACCCTTTAGGTGGCATGAGTTAAAGTATACACATCACATGACTTGTTTCAGGTAATCTGTGTATTCAGCTTGATCAGAAAAGATTGAATATAAATCATTGAAGAACATATAAGTTCAAATAACTAATTATGACTGTTGTAAAAATCTTTTTCCAGGGGTCCAAGTCTTTGTGGTTATTCAGCAACTTTTGAAACATGTTGCCAGATTAAGTGGTCATAGCATATTTCGTAGCGTATTTATTAGCGTAAGTCTTACAATCTACAAGATGTGAGGCTAACAAGAGACACAGCACTCAAAAAATCCTGAAAAAAAGAGAAGTGTAGAAGAGCCCCAAAAGAGGACTTCAACAGCCAAAAGAGGAAAAACACAAGCTAACTGTGTTACAATAGAGGTTCACAACTTTCAGCTGTGTAGTGGCAGGTGTCTGTCTTCTCCTGCCTATAGTAAAGATGCCTTCTCTATACAGTATTATACTAGATGCTTATACTCACAGTGAGCTCCACTTTATGTTTAAGTCATGGCTCTATATTGGGAACCAAACGTTTTTATGCAGTACACATTTTCCTTATGAATTGAATTATACCTCTGGAAATATTTACTCAGTCATTTTACCCTCCATTGATTAAAATAGCCACTTTTTCTAAAAGGTGTTGATGGCGGAGGGCCATGCTGGGGAAAATATTACTTGTACTTCCTGACCTTGCTTCCTGTCATTTATGCAAAATGCCCGTGAACCTGTTAATGTCAACTATGCACCAATTTGTTTTTCGGCGTGTGTCTTATAGAGTAGTTAGTGGCAGAATGGCATTTTAAATTATGTTTAGAAAGCAAAGCAAAAAATAAATAAAATAAAATGGTGCTCAAAGAGAAAGAGGGAAGAGAGAGGATAAGTATACCACAAGGACTTTGGATTTGAGCAGTACTGTCAATGACTTTGCTGAGCGCAAGGTCCAAGAAAAGAAGCGCTGATGGGTGGGTTATTTGTCTTTGTGTTTTGTGAAGGATTGAAATATATATGTGTATATGTAAATATGTATGTGTGTGTGATATATCTAGAAGCACGTCCATGGGAAATTTTTGAATGATAAATTCTATAAATGAGTGTGCTTGTTATATAGTGTCCCATCCAAGCAGTCTGTGAGGACCTTTGGTTAATGGGCTTCTCTGTTTACTTTCATGCTTACAGATATCACAGTTGTCTTTATCTTACATTAGCAATGCTACACCTGTTTTAGTGTGAATTTGCAGCATAAGCTTAGATTAATGTGTCCATTCCCCTGACCTCTGACTGCTGTTTTTGTCTGTGGTGTTGATCAAAAGCTGAAATGATGTAATTGATATTATTGATTATTGTTATGTGCTATTATTTTTGCACTTACTCTCTCTGTGTGTGTGTGTGTCTGTGTGTGTGTGCATGTGTGTGAGAAAGAGAGAATGTGTTTCCTCTGGTACAATGGGGCCTGTCACAGGTTTGTTACACTGTATCCATAATGTGAATAAAGATGGTATTTGTTCAGTGCTCTGGGCCCTCTTCCAGGAAGCAGGCTCAGCAAACTCTGAGTATCATGAAGTCTGAGCTGATTAACTTTGAGATCGACAACTTTGAGTTTTCAGTTCCAGAACAGCTGATCAAAGTATGTTCAATCAAGTCTGAGTATGTTCACCCTGAGTTAAGTGCATGCATGAATAGCGACACCAAGCCATCGAGTATCACCGAGATTACATACAATTTTTGTAGATGCTTCAAAATAGCTGCTGAGCTGCAAGACTTTCTCGTAGAAGGACTTTCCTAACATCAATGTAAAAATTTAAACATTACCATACAGAAATACAGCGTTATGTCCATTATAACACTATTGCCACATATTTTCCTGCAGGGCATCACAGTTAGCTCATTTTATACCAAAAGAAGGCAAGTGAAGGAATGAGAGAGTGGATGGGAGTGATAAAAGAGATCCCTGCAAGCTCCTCCGAATTACTAGATAAGAATGAGGAAATCATTTTAAGGTAGCACTGCAAACCAGTGGAACGATGTGGGGGAGGAGGAGGCGATGGATCAAAAGACCTGTATATTGACTGAAATGATAAAATCAATTTAAAATAGTGCATATGACGTTAATGACCAGGGAAAAGATGAATATATTGGTTCTCATCAAAGCAAACACTGCAGTGTTTTGGTTTTCTTTTCACCTTAGTACTCTATTTATCCTAGAAGATTCAACTCAAGATATATTAAAAACACTATCTAGGTGAAAAACTAACTAATGAGCAGTAGATTTAATTTATTTTTCCACATCTTTTCCCAATCTTGCCTGTTTAAGGATTGTATAGGCATACAGGAGAGATGCACGCAGCGCTGGTGTTTTGAATAAATCAGCACCATGGACAGAGACAGAACAAGCAACCAAAAAATCTTTCAGTTTCTTATTTGGACTCTTCAGTCCAAAACCAGGATAACCATGCTGTGTCCTTCTTTTACATGACTGATGAGAACAATTAATTGATTATCGTAATAGCAGAAGATTAATTTTCTGCCAACAGACTAAAGCAGTCAGGCCACTCACTTTCAATCTAATACATTAGCAGGATGGGCTCTTAAATGTATAATACTCTTTTCAGAAGAAAGCGTTCTCATAAAGTTTTAGTAGAAAGATTGATTAGACCATTTGTCTTTCCAGCTACTGTCTAAGAACTGACTGTGTAAAAGTGCTTTTATACCAATACAATAAAATATTCCACTATTAGCAGTTTATCAAAACCTCTAAGAGAAATAAGTACCAATGACATGACCGTGAAAGAGTGGCGCCAGCAATTCTACTGATAATGCATCAAAGCAGGATATTCCCCATCTTACTGGAATAGTCTACAGGCAGACAGCCAGTCATAGGTGAAGGTAATGGATGTAAAATGTTAATGTCAAAAAGCTATGAGAGCATTTCCTTTCCTTTCTTCCTCTGTTTGCCCTCTCTTTCAAAGAGGACACTACCTCACATTTTCCACATTCTTGACTTCCAGCCTTCATCATCTTTCTCTTCCTTCAATATCCACCCCCCACTCCTCTCCTCTCCTTCTGTCCCTTTTATACTGGGTTTCCATCACTCTCAATGACTCCCCATCCCCCTGTTCTGGGCGTGTTGAGCTAAAGAGGAATTTGCACGATTACTCTTGCTGTCAGAGGATGTCGCCGGTTAAAAGAGCAACCAGCTTTCCATATGCCGTGTCCCATTCCTTGACCCAGTACACAGGAAAGGACAGAGAGATGACAGTCAAGACATAAAGGTGAGAAAGCAAGGCCCACATTTCCAACAGCAATATTCTCTCAATCCCTTATTACATGATAATGCTCTTTTGATCACTGACAGGAATCACAAGAAGACCTGTATCCCTTCTTGTAAATGGTCTTCAAGAGCATGACTGCCGGCTCAACTCAGGAGTTCTTCAATCTGTTCCCTCTAACTGCCCTGCTCTCCTTTGAGAAGTGCAGCAGTTGCACACAACAAACAGTGTCCTTGGAAAAAAATAATTTTTAGACTCTCCTAAAATGGCTCATCCATGAAAGCACAGCCGCTTCCGCTCCGTAAAGTCAAGTAAAAAGAAGTGGAGACAGAGCTTCAAAAAAGGGAGGCTGGGGTGGAGGGGGATACCAACAGTAGCAGACAGTACAGGGAGGGTATGACAGCAAATTAATTCCCATTGTTAATGACTCCTCTAATTGTGTTCGCCTTAACGAGCATGACACCGCTGTGGCCGATTTTAATAGGTCCAGAACACAGGCGGTCTCGGAGGGGACACAGATTAGTAAGAGTGCTAGAACAGCAGAGCCACTTGCTCATATAGATAAAGGATGTATATTCTGAAGGTCCATAAAAAAAATTGCATACACTTTGATAGTCACAACTCAGATGGGTTACATTCATGCATAATTAACTTAATAAAATCTGTGTATCACTTTTGCACTATGGCATGTTTAAAAAGAGCAAGTCTTTTTTTATTAAGAGTCACACGTACAATGTCTGGAGAGTCTTTATTTCTTGCATTCATGGCCAAATTGCATTAATTTTGTAACTAATGCTTATGTGCACTCTTGCCAAGAGTTAGATGAAAACACTGTTTGTATATGCTTGTATACGCTGTGAACCTTGCCACAGAATGGTGACCTGTCCAGGGTGTACTTTGCCTCTTGCCCCATAACAGCTGGGATAGGCCCCACCCACTCTGTGACTATGAACTGGATAAGCAGAAGAAAATGGAGAGGCTACTTTATAATAGCCATTGCAGTAATGGTTATAGATGAACCAGTAACCATCCAGACAATGTTCTCCAAGCCCATTTTTAACAGCATGATGTTGTGTAGTGAAATGAGTTTAAACTAATTTTGTTTGGTCATAACTATTAGTTTTGCATCATTTGTTGATTTATGGGATTTATTTTGCTAAGTCCAAAAGCTGTTAGTTCTTGACTTTGTGTGCTGATTAGTTCATGTACAGGTACACGTAATAAACTCCAGAAAAGCAACAGCCTCACACGAAGGTAATGCAGGATGGAAAGCGGATGAACTCTTTCTCTTTTAAAGCACATTTCCTTTCAGTCATCCTAACTGTCTGTGTCTGCTTTGATCTCTGGCTCCTCACAGTTTTCTCTCCATTACTTTTACCATCTCTCCGCTCAGTTTTACTATCACCTCCATCTTTCCAAAACAGCTTGCAAGCTTTTTATAACCATTCTGGTTTACGAGGGGACTTCTAAAAGGGACGGCTGTGTGAAAGCGATTGCACATATCTGACCCTGCATACAAGTCAACTCTCGTGCCATATATCCTGAATTTAGTCATTCTAGAAACAAGTCGTACTGACATGAGAACACTAGGAGCTATAGTTTCCTAATTAATCTCAATCTGTCTACTTGTGATGACAATCCACTCACTCCCATGTTCGGGCTTACGTGAACATTTCCTCTACAAGACATCAGCATGACTTCTTCTCCATGCATTTGAATTAGAACATTTGCAAGACTGGAAATCCTTGCCTCTAGTTTCATACACACACACACACACACCACCGGCGAACGGCTCACTGTTTGATCAATGCAGGCACTGAAGATTAAACTGAACTCATATGACCTGCTTTCTGATCTTCCACACCACTGACTCAGTTCCCCCTCATGGTCTGAGCTCACTAATACCACCTATAAAAAATCTATAAGCTTTTATAAGCTCTTCTGCACACAGACTCTGTGTGAGGGAGAGTGCAATTTGCGCACAGCGGTTTCATTGTATTTTGTTTTAACTTGTGGTGTCTAATGTGTTTGTCAATGCGCTCCTCCTAGTGTTGAATTCAGCTTTACTGTGTCAATAGCTCTCTGGCTGATTCAACTCGGCTCAAGGCGGAAAAAGATCTGTGCACGCTGAAATGATACACTTCACAGTGAGGAGGGCAGATCAAAGCGTGCTATAACTGATAGATTAGTTTTCACACAGCATTTCCTGGCAATCAGAAAAAAAAAGATAGCTGAATGCATTCATGGAAGTAACATATTAAGCAGAGTCTGCCTCTCAAGGCCAAGCACGGTAAATGCAAATAGAGCTGACCTTGGGGAAAAGATATTAAGAATAGCCGAGGCATTTTAGTTAGCTTTTAAAGGGACTGATTTGTGTCTTTCAACATCATTTCACAACGTGACATAAATGCATTTTAAATTCAAGGTGAAATCTATATTGATCAATAAAAATATTTCTATAAACACATTCATGATATGTTAAAAAGAACTCTTTCCAATGGAAATGGGTTTAAATCAGCTCTGTCAGCTCTTCACACCGAGAAAGTAAAGGGAACACTTGTACTCTGCATCGCCACAGAGATCCCCTCAGCCCTTGAGATTAATTTAGGTTGGCTAATATATTACATGCATTTCGCAAGTCAGCTCATCTCGTGGCAGTATTATTGGAAGCAATTTGGTCATGTTAAATAAAAAATAGAGACCCAAAATGTTTTTGCAATTTTTCACCTCCATTTGGCCAATTGGCAGCTACTTTAAGTGCTAGTTTATCACAGTGTTTTACAGGCTAAAAGTGCGCAGGGCTTTCTGTGAAGAATAAATTCAACACACATACCCAAGTGCTTCACTGATGGGGGCAGTGCGCTTGCATCTTTGTGAGGTGAGAATGAGGTATTAAACATAATTGTGCAGTGGATTATTAGTAGGAAACTGTCCTTAAACTAAATCAGGCATCTCATATGAGTAACGCAGCGATCTCTCTCTGCCTCTCACACATACACACACACATCATAAAGCCTGCTATATTAATTCCTCTACAAATACACACAGTGAATTAAAAAAAAAAAAAAATCCCTGAACGGTTTACGTCAGCATGGACTTATGGGCGCTCCCAAGCAGCTTAGCTCTCCTTCTTTAAAAGGAAAGAGCTGGAGATGGACAAGAAAGCAAGAACAATTTTTCCAAGAGAAAGCTAACAAAGGAGGTGGAAAAACACTCCGTTCAAGTGTTCAAGCCCGTAAAAGAACTCCAGCATTTTAGCTTTTATATATATATATATATATATATATATATATATATATATATATATATATATATATTCTCTGTGTCATCGTGGCCTATATGATTTCTGGCATTTGACAGTAAATATAAAACCAGTTCACGGTAATGCTCACCAACCTCCAGCCGGTGGTAACCGAGCTTCTGAGTGTAAGAAAAGCTGGTTTATTACAATGTGTTGTCAGTTTGGGCATATTTTAGCAGCTACATGATTTATGTACAAAAAAAATATGTACAAAATATCAACAGCAAATGTCAAGTTTTGATGTCACACCCCCTAAAATCAAAGCACTTTCCAGGCTCTCGACATTTTATGCTCTTTTTCAGCTTCACTCCCAGCTGTTGGTCCCTCTTCAATAAAATGTAAAAAAAACCTTTTGATGAATTGAGGCACACCCAGTAGCGCATGAGAGAGCTGAGCCCTTTGGAAGAACAGGAGTGAGCCACTTTCTGGAGTGTACACTTGTCACAGAGCGCTCCATCTCAGCTAAGACTGACACTGAGCTGGATTTATGTCATCTGGAGATGTTTGTGTGAGAAATGTTGTTCTTTAGCCAAATTTTGATGCCACACTGAGACAGTCCTGTGGGGTTTTAGTGCCACAGAAAACCAAAAACTAGTTCATCTAGAACAAAATGCACCTGGGTCAGGTGCTTCTTAGGTTTGAAAAGCAAACTTTCTCATTCTAGTAGCATATGTAAAAAGGAAGAAAAATTAATGGGGTGAACAAATGTGAACCTCTCTTATAATGTCACTGTGAACTTGTCGCCACCTCAAATGCCCATTTGTGTGAGTAAAAGAAAAATTCACAAGCTTAGAATCACCTGGATGCCTCACACTGACCATCTATGATATTTTATCTTCATAAAGCTTAATATTCCTAAGGAGCTATCTCTCAATGTAGGTGATAACAAATATATCTCATTAGCTACATTTTAGACACAGTACTGTGCAAAAGTGCTGTACCGCCTCTCATTTCTTTATATTTTACTTCCAAAGAGCCAGACTTTCTTGTATTTTTTAAGTGGTCTTGAGTAATGGCTCTCCAGGCTGTCTGGAGGTCTTTCCAAAGTTTTTCATTCAGACATTGGCTGCTTTTCCACTCATTTTCTGCCCAGTACCTGACTATTTTTTTTTGTTAAGCCAATAAACACTGACCTATGAATTATTCAAGCATTAAAAGGCACTTAACTCAAAGGATGAACCAGTGTTGTGACATAATAGTCAACTTAACAAAGAGCCAGGAACTTTGTTACTAGCAGTCAATTTACAAATTTATTTAAATATTTAAAATGTATTTCACAAATTTATTTAAATCTAAAAAAAAATGCCAAAGATAAGTCACTTTGACAGGCATAAAATACGATGCTTACACCAACAAGGTGATTCCCAAAGAGGTATTAGATGAAAACCTTGCATGGTGCAATGTGTCCTTAAAAATAAAGGGAAAATGTCCAAATGGAAGACAAAAGGGAGAGTGGCAGGCCTACAGCACATGAGCAGTAACTGAAAATCATGTCCTTTAGAAATAGGAAAAATCCAACAAAGACCTGACACAGGACCTGAGAGAGGTACCTGGCCCTTTAGTCAACCCGCTGAAGCCTCGTGAAAAATGGGCTCAGTGGAAGGGTGACTTTTACAGGAGAAAGATATGCCAAATTATACAAGAACTGGACTGAAAATCAGTGGCATCAGTTCTTATGGAGTTATGAATCCAATTTTGAAATTTTTGGTTCAGTCTGTCTGTATATACGGTCGAGGCCAGGGGAGAGGTACAACAGTCAGTGTCTACAGCCATCTGTGTGATTGGCAACAGTTTCATTTTTCAGCACGACAATGATCCCAGACACCCTGCCAATGCAATAAAAGCATACCTGGATAGAAAACATACACAAATGGAACACTATCAGTCATGGATCTCAACGTTATTGAAGCAGTGTGGGATCCTCATGACAGAGAACAAAACCAAAGGCAGCCAACATCTGAAGCAGAGCTTTGAATGTCCTTCAAGAAGCCTGGAGAACTATTCCTGGAGACCACTTTAGACCAAGTTAGAAGAAGGTGGCCATAGCAAATATTGACTTTGAAGCTCATTAGATTCATCCAAATTCTATTTTTGCCTTGTATGCTACATTTCCATATGTTTGCACGTTTCAGTAAATCGCTACACCTGTTTCCAGTTTTTACTTTTTTATTGGGTCAACTACTTTTATAGTAAATCATAAACCTTACTTTCAAAATCAATTTAAATCATTAATAATGCAACTAATGTGATTTTGAACTCTCTGTCAGGCTGAATAAATCAAAAACCATTTCAGACTAATTGCCAGGCACAATACTAAATGGGACGGCCCAGAAAGACACTTTTTGGTGCCATCACCAAAGGAGCGGCACAGATATTACAGCCACTCTGTCGCCCATGAAATCAGCATTTATTTATTTATTTTCATTACCGTTCATCTGACCTCCAGCTGGTGCCTCCACTATCGAGCAGTTTTAGCAGCTCATATCGAGCATCAAGCTGCACCGTATTGCTGCAGGGCCATCTGCTGACTTGGCAGCGGGTCAGATTTTACAGATATTTTCCACACTTCACGCTGATGCTATCAAACTGTCACGGCTGTCATATCTGCAGAGTTAAGGCGAACAAGGGAAATGCCAAGTAACAAATCAGCAACAGTAGCTTCATATTTTCTGAGGACATGGCTTAATTTATTTTCATTAATACTTTCAGGAGAATGTTTGTGTTAAGGATTTTTGCACCAGGAAGGCCACTGTATTTGTACGATGGAAAAAATGAAGGCAAGCGAGCCCAGGTCTCACATATATGACTCATCCAGCATTTGTGTCCTGATTATCTCATTAGCCTGTTTTAGGATTTGCTCCAAGTCGAAAATCCAAAGACAACATCGGGTCCTCCCTATGGGGCTGAGTACCTGATGATGTAATACTGGCGTCAAGGGGTTGACAGACGGGCGTTGATGATGTAACCACAGTGCAGGAGAAGGACAGAGTGTTTTTATGGTCATCCACATGTGAGCACAAACTATGACAATTATAAAATATCACAGATCACAGCCAATACAGGCCTCAAACGTTTTACCACTTACATAAATTCTAAAAGGTGACATATGCAAAAAGTCAAATTAATTGGGTGAATAAATAATTTTCTATTTTTCTATTACACAGCACAATAAATCATGGTTGAGGGTTGGTGGAGGCTTTATATGATCTGTTGTGAAGACCAGGAAAGGCGATTGGACACGTAGTGCCTGTTCTGATCAACTCTAGAGTGCCTTGCAGGCTTAGGTGGACGGCTTTGAACATTGCTCTGGCTCGTAAAGTTAACCATACCTGACATTTCCTTAGGCGAATGTGTTCTTGTCCATAAGTGTATGCGTGTGCGTATCTGTGAGAGCAACTACTGCTGCATGGAGATTAAGTTGGATAGAGGGCAATGGCCGATAAATGAAGTACAGTAATGTTTAGATTACACTAAGTTAAAAAGGCAGGAAATGCATATGTTATATACTCAACATTAAGAATGAAAAGAAATATGCAGCCCCTAAACTTAAATATGCATTAATTTCCCTTTTCTGCATCTTCCTTATTGTCTGTGTGCATCATCCCTTATCCCTCTATTTTGAATGTTATTTTCTCATGTGGCTTTCTGTGTTTTTACTTTTTCTTTCTTTTCCTTTCCAATTTTTCCTGAAATCCTTGCTCCTTGTCTCATTTTTCTATTCTGTGCCTCCTTGTCTGTCCTGTGACCTCCATTCTCCTGCTGTGACCCCGACATCAATCCCACGCACCATCTTGAAGGATGTCTCAATTCTGGAAATGCGTCTAGAGGAGAGAGGGCTGAGGGCAGAGGAGGCTTGCTGGGTGAGCTATGATTGAAGATGCACAGGTTTATCCTTTGCCAAATCATTTTTACCCTCAGCATATAAAAAGAGGTGTAACACACAGCTGGAATATACTTTGTAGTAGCACAAGTGTAGCAGTGCACCACACACACATAAATATTTATATATACACACAAAATTAAATATTTTGCTCAAACTGTTCACCTCTAACACAACCCCATAATTTAACTGCTCGCCTAACCTTCTGTGGACACACACACCCTGATGCACACTACTGCACATAGTGCTCAACAATTATGATTGTCTGTCGAGGGATTTTCTTTGCTAAGCTCTCGGGAGGTGAAATCTCTGTGACAGATGGGAGGACATTTTTCCACAACTGCTTTTTCTTTCAAAGAACATTTTCAGAAGCTCACTGACCACTCAGAGACATACCACCATTTGACCTTCATGCTAAGATGCTATAATCCTCAAGGGCAAACACTAGAGCAGCACAGATTTAAATGAAGCATAATGTTGAAGACAGTTATAAGTGCCGATCTATGGTCAACACATTTTTAAAACACTGCGTATGTTAGCAGCTGTTAATTGACAGCTAATGGCACATTTGCTGCTGAAATATAAAACAGATTGTAATGGATTTTAGAGAGATAAAAAAAAAGCTATGATAGATGTATTAGTGCTACTCTAATGACGTCTGCACGTCACTTATTTTCTTTGCTCCATAATAAAAACACTGGAGTTACAGTTTTAAATTATACAGTTGGTAAGCAGCTGTTAAAGAGGCCAGGTTTTTGAAATATTACACGATTATAGAAATTTGCTTTTGCAGACAAATGTAAGAATGTCATCATTAGCATAATAAATTTTATTAAAATTTTCCACATTTTTATGGTGGCAATGATAATGTGCAGATTTCAGAAGCAACCGATATTAATGCAAGCTTCAGTTACATCGGCGTTATCTGTTTACAATATGCGATCGGATTGAGTGACACCAGATGACAACAGTGATGGCATTTCCATTTGCAAACACAACTCTGAAATATGTAGATTGCATACTAATGGCGCGCACACTCCGCTGATTGCTCATTAGGCCTGCTGTTCATTTGCATGGAGAAGAAATGAAATGCATCCATCAGATGTGTGAATAATTTACCTCCAACCATGAAGGCGGCAACTCGCTGCGCAGCTAGTGTAACATGACAAACAAGAAAAACATGTCAAAATCCCAAGCAGAGACACATTGTGGCTGTGCAATATTTACTAATGGAAGATAATGTCATATGAGGCATCTGGATGTGTCAAGGACGAGAATGGCACGTCTGTCTTTCAGCGAGTCGGCGTGTTGCCCGGGAAACAGTTGGAAGCCATGTTCAGAAGAAGGAAAAAAAAAAAACAGTTGAGCCAAAGTTTGTCATTTTGATTGATTAGGGATCACAGGGACAGAGGACAATGAAAGGAAACTGTTTGCAGTTCAGCCGTGAGGAAAGTGGGACAACATTTGGACTCCTCAGCCCTGTGGGGCTTCTCTGTATGTGTTGTGCAGTTGTTCTGCCCCTGCTTTAGTTTTTTTAATCTGTCCAATTATTCAGCCTGTCTGTCATTCTGGGTTTGTACATTTGCACTGTTGTGCTTAGTGCCACATTATCACCCCTCTCACTGTAGCTTTAAACGAAACACCTGGCATCGCCTGAAAAGTGGCAGCCAAAAACACCATTAACCAAAACTGATGTCTACAGTTACTAAACAGATGAAAGTTTTTGTGGTCTTGTAGTTTAATGCTCAGACCAAAACAGAGAGCTTCAAATGGTTTCATTTGAATGAAAGCAAATAAAAGCACACACACACACACACACACACACACACACACACACACACACACACACACACACACACACACACACACACAGGAAAACAGTATAATCTTATGGTATAATACAGTATTTATTTTCTTTTTCAGGTAAGTCAGACTTGTGTCACGCTCTTGTTTGAGTCCACATCTGTGCAAGATCCTGTTCCATCAATTCCCAGAGACAAAGTAAAGATATTAACTAGGCATCATTACGATTATGGATAATTTTGTGATGGAGAGTGCAAAGACTCATACCACCATATGTTTAACTTTAAAAAACTTATAGTATAATAGTAAGTAATTCAGTTTAATTTTACTATATTTATATTGGCGTCATCTCAACGCCTTTTAAGTGTAGTGCTAAAGTAGTATTATGATATTTATTTTGATATTTATTTTATTTATTCACAGTCCTGTGAAACAGGATTTAATTGGACTCTATGCAGTCCTGTTCACATGCATATTAGCTAACATGCTAACGGAGGTCTGTAGAGTCTGAAATGCAGCTCTTGGATTTTCTGCAATTTCTCTGTTCTGGAGTAATGCTGGCCTACTTTTCTTTACATCATAGCTTTAGTTCATCTAGATTTGTGGGTATTTATTTATGCACATCTCTCTTACGGTACCATCACAGCATTTTAATCAACTTGAGGCTTATACTTTTTATTGGGCCATTGGAACACCTTGATTTTTCAGCCAGGAGTTCATAGTCGACTTAAGTCCTATGGCTGCAAAACCCTGCAAAGCCCAAATCATCACTTTTCCACCACTGTACTTTACAGTTGGTATGAGGTTTTTGTGCTGATATGCTGTGTTTAGGTTTCACCAAATGTGGCGCCGTGCATTATGATCAGACATCTCCACTTTGGTCTTGTCTGTCCAAAGGAAATTGTTCCAAAAGTCTTGAGACTTGATGAGATGCAATTTTGCAAACCTAAGACATGTTCCCATGTTCTTTTTTAGAGAGAAGAGGCTATCTTTGGCAATCCTTCAAAACAAGCCAGTCTTTTTCTAATTGTGCTGTCACGAACATTAACATTGAACATGCTGAGGCCTGTAGACTCTGAGATGTGGCTCTTGAGTTTGTTGTAGTTTCTCTGAGCATTGCACAGTCTGACCTTGGGAGGTCCACTCCTTGGCATTGTGGTAACACACATCTAAATGCTCCAGAACAGCAAACTGCCAAAAACCTCTGCTTTTATAGAGGTGCTCACACTTGCTAATGATCAGTTAATCAAGTGCATTTTGCAACAGCTGTCTGCAGCTGACACTCTTAATTTCTGTAGAAGTAGTCCTGCATTAACTGTGTAAATAGTTTGATTTTTGTCAATGGGTAGTGTGGTTTCCGGTGTTTATGTGCCAAAGAATAGCGTTAGCAATGGGCCACCATAGCAAAGACCCCTTTAACAATTCAAGAAAGACAAGAAACCTAATGCACTAATGAGGACGTACAGGTTAAGACCCTGTACAGCATAGATTTACATCCATGGTATTTTTATACATTTTACTGTAAAAAACTGTTTTTGGAGATCACAGACAGAGTAGGGATGCTAAATTAAAAGTATAATGGTGCTATACAGCATAGTATTGTAATAGTTTTACAGTAATAAAGCATTGCTATAGACTACAGTGGGTATATTGCGAATATAATGTAGCCACCAGTGGTTTAACAGATGAATTTGTTATAATGAAAAAGTGAACTGAATCGGATTAAAGGTGGATGTTTTCAGTCAATTTTGCAAGAACAACAGAACTGAACAGTTTTCATGTGCTTATCATCATACTAGTGAGAACTGCTTGTTCCATTAATTGTAATTTCATACCATTTGCAGAGCTTCTGAGCAGTGCAGTCCTGTTTATTTGCACTCTGTACTATATAATTTAATTCAGCTACAGTTACAACTACATTGGATCAAACCACACTGCAGGCCGACAGTCCAGCGTCCAGTGAGGCAAAACCTAAGCAAGTTACGCTCAGGATTACCACACACATACGCACACAGATATAAATGTGAAAGCCTTTGATTTCTCCCTACAACAGCAAGTTTAATGTCAAATACAAATACACATGCACACAAGAAGGCACACGGTTGGATTACAGACAGCTGGGACAGTCTTTCGACCCGCTCAACTTGTGCATGAAAACAGCTAATATTCTACCAGGGAGTCGGGAATCACCTGGCAGCTACATCCTCAGAGAAATGAAGCAATTTAAAAGCACTACGCACCAAATGTGATATTCATGATTTGGATTCTAGCAGCAGCAGTCACCCTGTCATAACCGAACAGACATGATTCCCATACAGAGAGGTGAGGGGGAAGTAGAGTAAAGCACTCCAGTAATGGTATAAAGGGAAATGGCAAGAGAAGGGGAGGCAGACTGAGAGCAAGCAAGAAATAGAAAGAACCATTTACCTCCTAAAATCCATCATCCACCCATCTACTTCTCCTGGAATCACTCCCACTGTTGTCTTCCAATACACAAACATGTAGAGAAGCAGTATTACTTTCCTGTCAGGCTCCAGAGACAGGAAATGGTTGTTCTTGAATCATAAATATATATTTTGGCACTTACCACAACAGGTTTTGAACTAGGCACATTGCTTTTTGTGCCAAGGTTTTTACCCTAGAACCTTGTGCAATCATAGCTGCAGAATTGGAGCTATAATGAATTTAGATGGTATCACTCAGTTGTTGAAGTTTTGTTGTTTCACTGAACCTTTTAAGCAATCTTTTACCAAACCTATACAAGTCCTAAATACACTTTTTTTTCTGTAATTGCCCTTCAAAATTAATTTACTAGTTGTTCAGGGAAATGTTTAAAATAACTAAAAACTGCTTTGTTGTTGGATGCACTGCCTTACTGAGTAAAGAACCTATAACTAAATTTGTATATGCTGCTAAACCGAAAACTTGAGCTTGCAGGAAAAAGTGGATCCAGGCACTAAGAGCAAGTATTTTGTCTAATATCCAAATAATATGGACACATTTTGCTAAAGCTCGATGGTCATGGGTAAAAGAAGCCAACACTGATTGGTGGTATATTGAGATGCAAAGATTTCACTATCCCTGAAGCTGCAAGCTGCATTTGCCCATTCACTCAGCGCTTTATTATATGCATTTCTCTGAGACCCTTTGACATGCAGGGCCTTGGATCAAACCACCAACCTTCCAAGCAGTGGAAGACCTCCTCTACCTCTTGAACCACAAAAGAACATTAGCATGTGTGTGAAATTCTTTAGCGTTCTCTTTGACTCTTCTGGGTTGGTTTCATGCAATCCTGTAAAGCCATAATGAAGAATATTATTTGGAAGAAAAGGCAGACAATAGATTTTGATAAAAGCAATAGTCTAGCTTTAGAATAGAGATTTAGTAGGATCAAGGCTGGAGTGCCTTTAAAATGATGGCTTAGCTGTTGGAGCATGAGCTGTCAAGCTCCAGGCTCATTGATCTGAGAGCATCAGAACAAGGAGATGATGCAGCATCCAGCAGAAACTCAGCAGGGTTACTCTATAATGTATGCTACAAAGTATTTGTGAGCGCATGTGTGTTCACTGAAATCCCCATCTCAAAGAGTTATGCGCAAAGCCCACGATTTTCCTGAAGGAGATGGTCGCAGGCAGGAAATGGCATATGAAATGTTGTACATTCTGCTCTCCAGTTGGTGCAGGACCAGTAGAAGGGGAAAACAAGGGCACGGTTAGTGCAGAGGGAGTTGCAGCCAATGTGGAAAAACATGTAGGCTGCCATGTGGCATGTTAGGGTTTATGTGCATTAGTGAGTGTTTTGTGTGTAAGAGCGAGAGCCTATTATATGTGCGTGGGAGGTAGGAAAGCAGCAGAAAAGCACCTGGAGCTACGTGAGAACTCAGGGATTTCCACCTCAGTCGCCCCTACAAACACACCACCTCACCTACTCTTAATGTCACTCTCCTCGATTCCCTCCTGAACATACGGTCCAGCCTTCACGCTCCCTCATTTTAACACAAACACACTTGGCAGCCTCTGAAGCATATACAGAGCAGGCGGGGTGAACTGAAGGCTCCAGTCCAGTCAGGAGATGGGTTAAGTGGTGGAGAGCCTGATGGTTAGAGGACTGGTCTGAATACTGATTCAGACTGCAGAGGTGGCATAAGCTGCTGATTAAGGGAGAAAAGGGAAGTGGGGAGAGGACTGGAGATATGGAGGGTTGTAGAGAAGAGGAAATTTAAGAGAGCAAGTTGGAATGAGGAAGGAGAAAAGACAAGCATACGGACAATCGAGAAGGGAGAAGAAGTAATGAGGAAGGAGTCAAAGAGAAAACGAGAATATGAATGATGGAAGCTGAGAGAGTTGGAAGCACAGTTGATGGAGAAAGGGTGAAGAAAGAGGTGTAGCCAGGATTGCTGCTCATGCTTCTTATGAATCTGCCTCAGACTGAGTAACGCAATTGCAACACTTCAGACTCTCCGTCTGAGAAGTTACTAGAAACAACTTTTCAGCCACATTCAATGCTCGAAGCTGAAAACAGCCTTGATTCACGTTCCTCAAATTATGAAGGGGGCAAGAAATGCATAATGGGTACGAACGAACATTTAAATTTTAATTTAGAGCTTTGAAAATGGATTTTCTGCTGTCTTTTGATCAAACAGAAATACCTAGTTGAGCTGGCAAAATGGTGGCTAAGCTGGAAATCCATTACACCCCAATATTCAGGAATTATTTGTTTAATTCCACACTTAATGCAAGAACCTCTTGGGGTTTTTTTGCAAGTGTGCAAAATACGTGCATATAAAAATACAAAATCTATTTCAAAAGACTTACTCAGATACTGTGAGAGTTCCTCCACATCAGCACTTTTGACTGCTGTTTTCAGCTTCTTTCTTCAGGAAAAATAACCAAATTTATCCTTTTATGAATAAAACATGTTGGTTGTTTTCTGATCAATAGGCACATGATCTTTGGGGAAACATATTTATTTCTTTTCTTGCCGATCATTAGATAAGATCAATACCACTCTCACATTAAATGTAAAGCTGCCACCAGCAAAGGGGCAAACAGTTACACTGAAAACAAGAAAACAGAAACCCTAGCGACGTCAGCAAGAAAGCATATACACTTCCTTTTCCTTTAGAGTGTGACGGGTTTCCCTCATTATTTATTTTCTACAGATTTCTCAAGAAAAGCCACTTGTTGCACAGCCTTTACTTGATGAAAGGAATAACCAGAAGTCACTGGCCAGTGAACAGCACAGAAAATATACAGGCACATTTACACACACAGCTCATTAGTAAGCTCCCAATGTGTCCCTGTCACCCTCCCATTACCAGAAATGTATCTGTTCTCCTGCAGAAGTGACAGCACAGCGACTCACAATCTTGTCCGACCAGGATCAATGCTCTAAGTGGAAATTACAATGCTGCTTCACGTGTTCTGCATTTTATGTATCACTGCTTTTACATTAGGGATAGGATATTGTACCAGATGCTCTCTTGAATTCTGTCCCTCTCTATCTCTGTCTATCTCTTGTTGTTCATTACCCTGCGGCGCTGTCAGGGGCCATGGTTAGTAAATCAGTAAATGAACCCACTTAGTGAATTGCATTCTTAGATGCATTTTGTACAGTTCATACTGTGTGGGTTTGTGTTGCTATTTTTCTTTTTTTCTTTTTGCATGTAAACCATTCCTAACGTGCACTCTGTAGGAATTATGACCTAATGGCTTGATGAATCAATCTGGATTAACAGAAACAATGCAAACGCAGCCAAGTGGAGCAGATGGGGCTTGGTGCAGTGTGCTGTTTCTGTGTGGCTCTGGAAGAGTCAATTCATGTGACCTTGATTGTTGAAGGCAAACGACATAAGCAGCATGGACACCTCCAAAGCACCTAGAATGCCTATGCATACTAATGGTTTGCAGGTTTTATTGTTTTACAACACTGAGTCATCCATCCATCCATCCATCCATCCATCCAATTTCTTCCACTTATCCAATTCAGGGTGGGGGTGGGGTTGTGGCTGGAACATATCCCAGCTGCCATAGGGCAAGTGGCAGCATACACCCTGGACATGTCACCAGTCTGTGCCGTAGGGCTAACACAGAGAGACAAACAACCATTCGTACTCACATTCACACCTATGGGCAATTTAGATTCACCAATTAACCTAACCCCACTAACCCCCACAAACATTGAATCAGTGTGGATTTAGCAATGTTGATCATCCCGGGAACACTTGTGAGCCCAAATGCATGCAGTAAAATACAAAGAGGTCGTGGGGAAAAAAAACAAGGCAGTTGCATCAAACCTGCAACTTTGTGGAGGATTTGATTTCTAGTAAGACAGCGACACAGTGCAGGAACTCTGAGCTGTGCAGAAATGGCATAAAAACACCTCTGAGTAGAAAACTGTCTTCTGTAGGGTGGAGGGGTCACAGTCCATACTAACACTTTTCACTCTGATCTATAAATTTTAACTATTATATATAATATAGACGCATGAAGGAGGTCAATGAGAAAACATATTGAAATGTAAATCATATTTTGTGCATGAAACACCCTTAACCACCACTTCTGTTGGTTAATTCCTAATATTTGCAGGATATGCAGATGGCCATTTTAAATACTGTGCCCTTACCTACACGTTACCACTGTGCATAAGTTCAGTTCATGCAGATAGTGTTTATTCTATTCTATTTCTTTGTGTCCTTGTGTAGCTTATAAACCCCAAATTAGCAATTTACTGTCAATTAAGACAAAGAAAGGCAACAAATCTTTACAACCAATTAGTTGTTAGGTGCTTGTTGTTTTATTTGGAAAATGGCTTTAACAGTTTATCAGTATATATAGAAACAGCTGCTCATGATTTACATTTTGATTTATAGATTTCATTAGCTCTGAATTTAGTTTTGGAGGACCATAATTGCAACACTCACCAAGGCTTCTTAGTAATCCGATGTGGCTGTAAGGTGATTTATAAACAGCCAAAAATGTTTTTCTGTCTTTACTTTTAATTCCTGCTGGATTGCTGCTCCTGTGTGTTTCTGTTTCTGTCTTAATGAGAAATACACTGTTTTTACCTGCAGCCTGCACTATCAAACTTCCATGTAGGTGTGTTCCAAACAAAATTGCTGACATTTTGTCTCAGTCAGTGATGTGCCTTTAGGAGCTGCTAGATGTTTTAAGATGTGTGTTTACAGTGTCACCAGGCTCGCCTGGCACCTGTGAAACTGCTACCTCAGCCGAGCCTAAAAACAGATGCATTTTTGATGGGTGCATTCCACGTTCAAAGTGTGGAAACACCTGGGTGCGCAGGAAAACAGAGCACCGTAACCTCCTCTCAAAGAGAACACAGTTCTCTAAATGTACACTACACAAATGAACCAATCTTCGGTTCTGGTCTCCCCAAAAAAGAAAAGAAAGTGACTGCAACTGTTTAGTTCTGCAAAGGTAGTCACGTCCTGCCTTGGTGCAGAATTAACCCACGTTAAAATGCCAGCCTGGGTTCTCAAAATCAATATCCATTAAGTATTCATTTGATTTAATGGGACCAAGACTGTGATGTGAAAATACTGGAGCAACTTTAGGAAAATTAGGCATTTGTTTGTAAGTGAACTCAAAGTCAAATCATGTGGAGTCCAGCACTGAGCTCATACAGAGTCTGTGATCTGTTGTAGTGTATTTATGACACCCAGACTTTACATGACATTATATGTCACATCTGATGGCTACTTAGGAAGGGATACATTTGGTATATTTAGACTAGGAAAACTACAGTAATATAGGTTACATTATAGAAATGCAATGTAGAACGAATCGTTGAGGTCAGTGAATCTGATATTCATGAGAGGCAATAAAGTCTGCAGATATAAATAATATAGATATAAAGAAATAATGTCACTTGTTTGACACAAGATGCAGTTTCTGGGGCTAAAAATGGAAGATGACTGCAATGAGCATTATTATTATTATTATTATTATTATTATTATTATTATTATTATTATCATTATTATTATTATTATTTGTCAAAAATGCTTGTTTAAATCTTTAGTTAAAAAGGAACTTTTTTGTGCAGTGCACACATCATGTAAGCTACTTACTCCGCTTTCCTTGCCAGTCCAACTGAGCGGCAGAGAGTGGTTGGAGTCTGCGGAACAAGTGACTTGCAGCAGGGGCTCCTCTTGTCTTCCTCGGCGGAATCGGGGCTGGCTTGGCTCGTTTTGGGCGACTGCGGGGAAGTGGGAACGAGCTGCAGCTGTTGCGGGTGGTGGGAAGACGGTGCAGGAGGAGTAGGGTGCTGCTGCTGAGGCTGGGCCGACAGACCGGTAATCTGCTGCTGCTGCTGCTGCTGTTGCTGCTGCTGGGGTGGCGGTGGCTGCTGATGATGCGCCTGCTGGCCGAGGTGAGCCGCAGTTTTGTTGCTCCCCGGGTGTTGGTGGAGGTGGGCCGGCGCCTGGGGACTAGCGCTGCGGTGAGTCGGGTGGTGATGGTGGTGATGATGATGGTGCTGAGAGGGCTGCTGAACGTAATGATGGGGGTCCCGCAACTGTCGGTTCTCTCCGATCAGGTCTTCCACCTTCCGCTCGAGTTCGTCGATGCGCTGGCGCTGCGTTTGGATCAGGCTTTGCTGGTTCTGGACGATAGTGGTGAGCTCCTTCAGATAAAGAACGGCTTTCATTGGATTATCCAGCAGGCTCTCCATTACTGACTGTAGCTGTGGCAACGTGCCCGGCTATGTTGACTTCTCCTTTAGCTGTTTCTGGAGCTGCGATCGGTCGATGGGGCCTCTGAACAGTGCGTAACCGGGATGCTGTGGCGGCAGTCTGACGCCTCTACGCTCTGGTAAAGGTTGGGTCTCTCTCTCTCTCTCTCTCTCTCTCTCTCTCTCTCTCTCTCTCTTTCTCTCTCTCTCTCTGTCGGTACTTTGCAAGGAAACCAGAAATGGTGCTGATGCAAGGGGGGATCAGCATCACCGGAGTGCGGAGGCGGGGCCGTAGTGGACCAGTGATGTCAACACGCAGGGCAAATAATGTAGCAGCTTTCACGTTGAACGTGGAAAGCCACATTTTTTCATCCCATAGGCAACAGTCCAGTCAGTCCAATTTCTATTTGAAGCTTTTTTGTTTTGTTTTTTTGGTGTTTTTTGGAGGTGGGGTTGGGGGCGGTCTCATATGGACCCACCCCTGCTCTCTCTCCCCATCACTATTGCATATTATTAACTTTCCGTCTTCTCTCCATTTGTTTGTACTTTGTCCCATTTGTTGTTTGTAGTCCATCTATGCTGTCTTTTCTCTCTTCTCTTTCCTCAGACCCCAAGTGCTCACAGCAGATTGCCAACTTCACTTTGATTGTTTTTGTTGTTTGCTTGTTTGTATGAAAGAAAAACAAGCTTGTCATAAAATGCTTGGTGGTGCACTGTTTTTTTTTTGTTTGTTTGTTTGTTTTTTGTCTATAATACTGTAGAATCTTTATCTTAAAATATAAAGTGCTTTGAGATGTGATTTAGCATCATTTGGATAAAACTTAACTTAATATAACTGCAATAGCTTGACTCTAAAATAGACCTGACAACTCAAATTTTACACAACTGTTCACTATCACAAGGGCTACATGGTGACCAAGAGCCATAACTCTGTCATAACTTATTTATCACCCTTTTTACTTTGAAATCTTTAACACTGGCCATAACCCCCCCCCCCCCCCCCCCCCCCCAACCCTTTTTGGACTTAGTAAAAGGGGAAGTTAACTTAGTAAATCCTCAGTTTTTGACCTTTTATTTCTTTAATCACTGCCCCTAAAATTTTCTTTCTCTAAACCATTTTCCCATACTCAGATGCAATCTGCCTTATAGTATTAGTTCTCAAATGAAGTACTTGCCCATTGCCTTGAGCATCAATTGACCTTGACCTTCTGCAGTATTTAACATTGGCCTTTACTTTTTTGCTGCTTAACCACATTCTGCCTTACTCGCATGCATTCTACCTTACAGTAAGATCACTCAATTGAGGTAATTACTCATGACCTTGACCATCAAAAAACCCTTGACCTTAAAAAATCTTCCATATTTACTATATTTATCCTTAGTATCCTGAATACATTGCACTGTCCTGCATGTGGAATATATTACCTCAATTTATTTTAGCATTGCCTGTTATACATAGTTTTGATAATGCAGTGTTTGATAATTTCCACAAACACTGCACTGCACAATTACTGTCTACCATGTGGAGAATTTATTTTTCATTTTGTCATTTTGATCAATAAACATGTTCTTTTCTTTTGTGGAAGACATATTTTACCTAATTCTATCTTTTGGGTATAGGCTGGGTTTTTTTTTAGTTGTTTTCTTTTTAAATATATATATATATATATATATATATATATATATATATATATATATATATATATATATATATATATATATATATATATATATATATACACTTCCCCCCAATTATGAATCCAAAACAGCCAAGTGTTGGCACCCACTCAGCGGTGCTCTTGTTTTAAGATTAGACTCAAAACTTCCCTTTTTGATAAAGCTTTTAGTTCGGATTGGATCAGTTGACCCTGAGTGATCCCTTTGTCATGCTGCTATAGGCTCAGCCTGTTGTGGGACTTCATGTGATGCACGGAGCACTTCTTCTCCACTCACCTCTTTTCACTCCCCATGTGTTTATATACCAGTGCACCATGCCATTACAATTTTGTCTTCTCTATCCCTTAGTCTGTGTTTTGTCCTGCCTCCCTATGTCTCTCTTCCTTTCTCTTTCGTCTCTTCTCTTTCTCCTCACTCCCCAACCAGTCACGGAGGATGGCTGCCCCTCCCTGAGCCTGGTTCTGTTGGTGGTTTCTTTCTGTTAAAAGGGAGTTTTTCCTTCCCACCATCACAAAGTGTTTGCACATAGGAGGTAGCTTGATTATTGGGGTTTTCTCCAGAATCCTGTAGGGTCTTTATCCTACAATATAAAGTGCCTTGAGGTGACTGTTGCTATGAAATAAATAAATAAAATTGAATTGAATTGAGTTGAATTAATACAGAGATACAGACAACCATTTACGCTCCACACCTATGGCAATTTTATAATAACATGCATGTCTTTGGATTGTAGGAGGACAGCAGGTCACCCAGAGAAAACCTAGTGAGAAGTCCTTCTCACTAGGAAGTGACAGTGGTGGCCAATGCACAACTCTGCTACCCAGAAATTAAACACAGATTTTCAATTTCATCCAGTTTGTAGGACTGTCTGGCTGAATAAAGCCTGCAGTAATCGAGACTGGTGGTGACCACAGCTCTGCCATGCATGCCATCACTGTTTCATTTGATCTCTTGCTGCTATATTCCTCATACATTTTCAGAAATCAGGTATTATTTTATCACAATAAAAGCTGGGAGTTACTGGGTGTTTTGACATCAGCATTTGAATTAGATGCAATTCCCTGCTTGCCATATGAATGTGTGATGTGATTAGTATTGCTCATGGTGATCTTTTTGTCACACAGCAGTCTTTGTGTGTTAGATGGTGTCTTAGTATTTTGGGGGTATATTCCCCTGCTCGGTTGCAAAAGAATGGCATGGTGGAGAATGTAATAGCTTCCTCCACATGCTCCTCACTTAGCAGCACGGTAATGATTTAATAAAGTATTCATGTTCACCATTTTATTGTTGTTATGCAAACAAATCATAAGTTTTGTGGGGAAAATATATTCTTCCCCCGCTGTGTGGAGATGACAATATGACTTTTTTTCCCCCCAAATTGGTTCAGGCAAAGTAGGGTGCTTTTCAATGTCTGCCTTGGTCTATCGCTTTGCCAAAGATGGAACAGGGAAAAAAGCAAGCCAACAAGGCAGTTAACGTACAGGCAGAGCAAGGAAGGAAAATGCAGGTTTTAGACTTGTGAAGATGATATCTCCCAGCCTCCTGAGGGGGTCCTCAGCGGGTATTCAGGAGTTGCATTCAGTCATTGTATTTTTATTGACTGAAAATGTGCAGACACACTTTGCTAGTTTATTGTAAACTTTTTTGTGTGCATAATTGGCCTAATTAGTTGTGCTTTTGTAGGATAAAACCTGTCAAAATCAAAAGATTTTCATTCACAAATTACCATTTTTATATGTATGGGGTTTCCACATTCAACGTGAGTAAATTAGTGTTAATTGCTGTCATTGTCCGTTGAAGGAAAGTGTGCCACAGTCACTCAGAACAGGACTGACACTAATGATAAGCTATGATCAATGCTGTTTTATGAGATCAGAGGAAAAGGTGATCTAGACCAGTATATGTATATATATATATTATATTGCCAAAAGTATTCACTCACCGATCCAAATCATTGAATTCAGGTGTTCCAATCACTTCCATGGCTACAGGTGTGTAAAACCAAGCACCTAGGCATGCAGACTGCTTCTACAAATATTTGTGAAAGAATGGGTCACTTTCAGGAGCTCAGTGAATTCCAGTGTGGTACCATGATAGGATGTCACCTGCGCAACAAGTCCAGTCGTGAAATTTCCTCATTACTTAACATTCCACAGTCAACCGTTAGTGGTATAATAACAAAGTGGAAGCAATTGGGAATGACATCAACTCACCCATATAAAATCACAGAGCAGGGTCAGTGGATGTTGAGGTGCATAGTAAGCAGAAGTTGCCAACTTTCTTCAGAGTGAATCGCCAGAGACCTCCAAACATGTGGCCTTCAGATTAGCTCAAGAACAGTGAATAGAGAGCTTCATGGAGTGGGTTTCCATGGCCAAGCAGCCTTACATCACCAAGCTCAATGCAAAGCATCAGATGCAGTGGTGTAAAGCACGCTGCCACCAGACAGTTTGGGGATGCCCCCTTCCTGTTCCTACATTACTGCACACCAGTGCACAAAGCAGGACCATAAAGACAAGGATGAACAAGTTTGGTGTGGAAGAACTTGACTGGCCTGCACAGAGTGCTGACCTCAACCCAATAGAACACCTCTGGGATGAATTAGAGCGGAGACTGCGAGCCAGGCCTTCTCGTCTTACATCAGTGTCTGACCTCATAAATGTGTTTCTGGAAGAATGGTCAAAAATTCCCCTAAAAACATTCCTAAACCTTGTGGAACGCACTCCCAGAAGAATTGAAGCTGTTATAGCTGCAAAGGGTGGGTCGACATTATATTAAACCTTATGGATTAAGAATGGGATGCCACTCAAGTTCATATGCGTGTGAAGGCAGATGAGTGAATACTTTTGGCAATGCAGTGTATTTCTTTTCTCTTGACTTAGACATTGTTAAACATTTGATTAAACTTTAGTAAAACAGCTTAGAGAGAAATATAAATATCATATGACCTTGAG
Organism: Archocentrus centrarchus; assembly: GCF_007364275.1. NCBI lineage: Eukaryota > Metazoa > Chordata > Actinopteri > Cichliformes > Cichlidae > Archocentrus > Archocentrus centrarchus. Next base: position 10,906,519 of record NC_044368.1, read on the forward strand.
ACAGTAAAATATTATTACCATAGTGGTGAGCCAGTGTGGGTGCAGCCAGGTCCTTCCTTCCATACGGCTGCTTTACAAGCTGCATGAAGTGAAAAATGGCTTTTGCGCCTGACCAGCGACACATGGCTGGATGGAGCCAAAAATTAGTTTTGTGGCCGGATTGTAAAAATGGAAATAGTGCCAGTGGTGACTTTGGAGCTCGGCTGGCATCTGCATGGTGCGCCGCAATACTTATTACGGACCCTCTGCTGGAAGAGGTGCAACCCACCTTTAACACCAATTATCTCACAGAGCGGTCTGAGGCCTGAGAGGGTTGCACATCCTTGATCTGAAGCGACAAGGACGGGGCACACAGCGTGACATGAATAATCAAGTTACCCTCCGTCCACAGATGTGCCCTTAAAAAATTGACAAAGTGAAGATTTAAAAAAAAAAAGAAAAACTTTGATCACATTTTAAACCTGTCAAGAGATCACTGATTGCAATTCCCATTTTAAATTTCACATTAATAAAAGAGAAAAGTTTAGAAGTTAGTTGACATTGTTAAAGTTTTGCCCCCTCATCGGATCCTCCTCCAGAACTTTTAATTTCAAAGCTGTGTTATATCAATATAGGCTTACTCCCCAGAGTGCTGATGTATCCCGGGTTTGTTGCTAAGTTGAAAGTAGACCAGCTGTATTCTCTCTCATTATTCAGCAGCATTTGATGCAGAGTCTAGCAGACACAGACTGACTGTTGTGAACCCAAAGCAAGATTCAGAGAAACTTAAAGTAATCTGTGCAAAAAAAAAAAAAAGAGAAGAGAAGAGAAGAGTGTCAAGCAAGGACTCTTTTCTTTGTTTTGAATAGCCATGTCACTCAGCACCTACATACATATTTGAAAAGTTTCTCCTTCAAGTGATGGCTCTTTTTTTCCCCGCCATCACTGCAGCATTTAGAATGATTTCTTACTTTTCCCTGATCTTCAGACTCCACAATGAAGGAAAGTTGCTCTATTCTTCAGCTCTTTTTAGGCCAGGGCTTCTCATTAATATTGATAAATGGCTTGTTGCGTGCACTCGACTTGAGTCAGAATATGCGGGATTTTACGCCTCAGGATGGCTTGGCACGAAATGTTTCAGGGAAAAAAAAACATTAAAAAAAAGGAATGAATTATCAAAATGGGGCTTTTATTGGCTCGGTGTGCTCATAAATTATACCACAGAAGCAATTTCACATTGTAAATACCTGATAAAAGGAGGAAAGTTAAATCCTAATGGAGTGAAGAAAAGAATGAAACATTTTTCAAGGACTTTGGAGCATTAACGACATTAAAAGATGCGATAAGAGCAACCGACACGATAAAGCAATTAACGTCAGGTAGAGATTAATTACCTGCAATGATGCACTTCATTAGTGACACTTTGCGGTGGTGCCAGTAGAGATGAGCAAGTCAGCAAGTCACTGACACTATGAGCATCTCATAAGAACAGCACCTTAAAGGGATTGTTTAGTATTCACACACTGTGCACGTGCCTCGATACAACATTTAAAGGGTCTTAATTCCAACATGAATATTATTACAGGAAAACTTTGTGTTCTAAAGGTCATCCTGAACGTAAACAAAACCGAGACTCTAAAGCCATGCAAGCTGCTGTGAAGCAGTGCTCAGGTGCAGCAGGGCATGGAGTAGACTTCTAATGTCAGTATGTTAATGTTCTCAAAAAACAATGTTATGCTAATGATTAGTGGATATAGTGTTTACCATGTATACAACCTGAGGCAAGTCGGTGTGCTAACATTTGCTAATTAGCACTAAACACAGTGCAGCTGAAGCTGACGGGAATGTTATTCATCTGATTAAACCAGCATAGCAACAACATCAAATATGAATGACAGGAGACACAATGTAAGATAGAAGAAAATATAGAAATACTTTACATTAAAGGGAAAAGATGAGCACACATTCAGCAGCATGATCTGATCAAGGAACATAGTGAGATTCTGCACTGCTATCATGCAGCTAGGCTGTACTTGGGACTTGGGATGTAGACAGTCAGGTCATTGTGCTCCAAAAGGCTCTGCTTGGCTTGACCAGTAAAGTGTTTCCCCAAAATATATCTTACTGTAATACACACAATCTGTCTGAGTTTCTTTGTCTGCTAACTCCTCCTACATGGTCAGGAATTGAGCACATAGGTACATCCTAGCAACACATCTCGAATAAAAGTTTGGAGAAAGCAACAAAAGTGTGGAAAAGTAAGTGGTACTAAAAAGAAACAGCTGCAGGAACATTTTGCAACTAATTATGTAAACTGCAGCATGACGGGGTATAAAGAAAAGCTTCTCAGAGAGGCATCGTTTCTCAGAAGCAAAGATAAGCAGAGGTTCACCAATCTGCAAAAAAAAAAAAAAAACTGCATCTACAAATTCTGGAACAATTTCAGAATGTTCCTCTTTGAATATCTCATTATTTACAGTACATAATATCATCAAAAGATTCAGAGAATCTGAAAAAACAAGGCCAAAAATCAGTACTGGATGCCTGTAATCCGACATACAGCATCCATCCATCCATCCATTTTCTTCCGCTTATCCGGGGCCGGGTCGCGGGGGCAGAAGCCTAAGCAGAGAAGCCCAAGCTTCCCTCTCCCCAGCCACCTCCTCCAGCTCATCCGGAGGGACCCCAAGGCGTTCCCAGGCCAGCCGAGATACATAATCTCTCCAGCGTGTCCTGGGTCTACCACGGGGCCTCTTCCCGGTGGGACATGCCCGGAACACCTCACCCAGGAGGCGGCCAGGAGGCATCCTAATCAGATGCCCGAGCCACCTCAACTGGCTCCTTTCGATGTGGAGGAGCAGCGGCTCTACTCTGAGCCCCTCCCGGATGGCCGCACTCCTCACCTTATCTCTAAGGGAGAGGCCAGCCACCCTTCGAAGGAAACTCATTTCTGCCGCTTGTATTCGCGATCTTATTCTTTCGGTCACTACCCAAAGCTCGTGACCATAGGTGAGGGTAGGAACGTAGATCGACCGGTAAATCGAGAGCTTCGCTTTTACGCTAAGCTCCCTCTTCACCACGACGGACCGGTGCAGCGTCCGCATCACTGCAGAAGCAGCCCCAATCCGCCTGTCGATCTCCCGTTCCCTTCGCCCATCACTCGTGAACAAGACCCCGAGATACTTAAACTCCTCCACTTGAGGCAAGAACTCGTTCCTGAGCCGGAGATGGCACTCCACCCTTTTCCGGCTGAGGACCATGGCCTCAGACTTAGAGGTGCTGATTCTCATGCCAGCCGCTTCACACTCGGCTGCGAACCGTTCCACTGCGAGCTGGAGGCCCCCCCCTGATGAAGCCAACAGAACCGCATCATCTGCAAAAAGCAGAGATGAGACTCTGAGGCCACCAAGGAAGAAGCCTTCCGCCACCTGGCTACGCCTAGAAATTCTGTCCATAAAAATTATGAACAGAATCGGTGACAAAGGGCAGCCCTGACGGAGTCCAACACCCACAGGAAACAAATCCGACTTATTACCGGCTATACGGACCAAGCTCTCACTGTGGTTGTACAAGGACTGAATGGCCCGCAACAATGGGCCAGACACCCCATACTCCCGCAGAACCTCCCAAAGAACACCCCGAGGAACACGGTCGAATGCCTTCTCCAAGTCCACAAAGCACATGTAGACTGGTTGGGCAAACTCCCACGCACACTCGAATATCCTTGAGAGGATAAAGAGCTGGTCCAGCGTTCCACGACCAGGACGAAAACCGCATTGTTCCTCCTGAATCCGAGGTTCGACTAACGGACGCACCCTCCTTTCCAGCACCCTGGCATAGACCTTACCGGGGAGGCTGAGGAGTGTGATCCCCCGAAAGTTGGAGCACACCCTCCGGTCTCCCTTCTTAAAGATGGGGACCACCACCCCGGTCTGCCAATCCAATGGCACTGCCCCAGATCTCCACGCGATGTTGCAGAGGCGTGTCAACCAAGACAGCCCTACAACATCCAGAGCCTTCAGGAACTCAGGGCGAATCTCGTCCACCCCAGGGGCTCTGCCACCAAGGAGTTGTTTAACTACCTCAGTGACCTCACCCCCAGTGATGGTCAAGTCATCCCCGTCATCCCCAGACTCTGCTTCCACTACAGAAGGCGTGTCAGTGGGATTCAGAAGGTCCTCGAAGTATTCCTTCCACCGTCCGACTATAGCCTCAGTTGAAGTCAGCAGCACCCCCCCCGCACTATAAACAGTGTGAGTGAAGCACTGCTTTCCCCTCCTGAGTCGCCTGACGGTTTGCCAGAATCGCTTCGATGCCGTCCGAAAGTCTTTTTCCATAGCCTCACCGAACTCCTCCCACACCCGAGTTTTTGCTTTGGCCACTACCCGAGCTGCATTCCGCTTGGCCTGTCGATACCTGTCAGCTGCCTCCGGAGTCCCACAGGCTAACCAAGCCCGATAGGACTCTTTCTTCAGTTTGATGGCTCCCTTCACCTCCGGTGACCACCATCTGGTTCGGGGGTTACCACCACGACAGGCACCAACCACCTTGCAGCCACAGCTCTGAGCAGCAGCCTCAACAATGGAGGTGCGGAACATGGTCCATTCGGACTCAATGTCCTCAGCCTCCCTCGGAATGCTGTCGAAGTTCTGCCGGAGGTGGGAGTTGAAGATCTCCCGGACTGGGGCTTCTGCCAGGCGTTCCCAGCGCACCCTCACAATACGTTTAGGTGTGCCAGGTCTGTCCAGCATCTTCCCCCGCCACCTGATCCAACTCACCACCAGGTGGTGATCAGTTGACAGCTCAGCTCCTCTCTTCACCCGAGTGTCCAGAACATACGGCCGCAGATCTGATGATACGATTACAAAATCGATCATCGACCTGCGACCTAGGGTGTCCTGGTGCCATGTGCACTTATGGACATCCTTGTGTTCGAACACGGTGTTTGTTATGGACAAACTGTGGTTTGCACAGAAGTCCAATAACAAAACACCATTCGGGTTCAGATCGGGCAGGCCGTTCCTCCCAATCACGCCCCTCCAGGTCTCACTGTCATTGCCCACGTGAGCGTTGAAGTCTCCCAGCAAGACTATGGAGTCACCAGATGGAGCACTCTCCAGCACCCCACCCAGCAACTCCAAAAAGGGTGGGTACGCTGAACTGTCATTCGGCGCATAAGCGCAAACAACAGTCAGGACCCGTTCCCCAGCCCGAAGGCGCAGGGAAACTACCCTCTCGTCCACCGGTGAAAACTCCGACGTACAGGCAGCAAGCCGGGGGGATACAAGAATACCCACCCCAGCTCGCCGCCTCTCACCGAGGGCAACTCCAGACTGGAACAGAGTCCAGCCCTTCTCCAGGAGACTGGTTCCAGAGCCCAGGCCATGCGTTGAGGTGAGCCCAACTATGTCTAGCTGGTATCTCTCAACCTCACGCACTAGCTCAGGCTCCTTCCCCACCAGAGAGGTGACATTCCATGTCCCAACAGCCAGTTTCGATAGCCGGGGATCGGTCCGCCAGGGCCTCCGCCCTCGGCCACCGCCCGACACACACTGCACCCGACCCCTACGACACCTCCTGCGGGTGGTGGGCCTGCAGGAGGTCGGGCCCATGTAACCTCTTCGGGCTGCGCCCGGCCAAGCACCACGGGGTAATGCCTGGCCACCAGACGCTCTCCCTCGAGCTCCCTCCCCAGGCCTGGCTCCAGGGTGGGGCCCCGGTAACCCTATCCCGGGCAGGGTAAACTGTTCCCTTGTTTTTTCACTCATAAGGGTCTTCTGAACCACTCCTCCGTGAATCGCCACCTTATTGTGGTGGAGGGGTTTGTGTGTCCCAGTGATCCCAGGAGCTATGTTGTCTGGGGGCTTGTCCCCCTGGTAGGGTCTCCCATGGCAAACTGGTCCTGGGTGAGGGTCCAGACAAAGAGCGGTTCAGAAGACCCGACATACAGCAATGCATTAAAAACAGGCTTGATTCTGTCATGTAAGTCAGTGCACAGGAACACAGCATGTTATGCCATCCAAAAATACAGCTCAAAGCGCGATCATGCAAAGAAGAAGCAGCCTATGAACGCAGTCTAGAAAGGCTGACATCTTCTCTGGGCTAGAAAATGGACTGAGGCAAAGTGGAAAACTGTTCTATAGTTAAACGCATATTTGAGCAAGACAATGATAAACTGCATGGCGTTTATTACAACAGCAGTACAATAGTAGAAGAGTCCAGGTGCTGAATTGGCCTGCCTGCAGTCTAGGGCCCTATATTACGAAGCAGGATTTTGGCTTATCTGGGTAACTTCAAGGTTAACCCTGAGTTTACGAAGTTGGTTAATTTCTTCCTGGAGTAAATTGCCATATTAACTTATGTTCTAGATTAGAGATCAACAGGTATGAAATCACCACCCACAGACCAATCAATTCTCCAGCAAATAGCAAGGCTGGGAGCGTGGCCGAAAGAGTAAGAGGATCCAAAGTTTTTCCAGTATCTTGGTTTCCCTCCATCAGTAATAGATATAGATTTATAGGTGCAACTTTATTCCTTGATTTTTTTTTTTTTTTTTTGCTGTTGGCAACAAACACTTTTACAACAATTCCACTTTTCCCCTAAGCTTAAGTTATTCTTGTAAGTATAAAAAATCTAAAAACAGGACACCTGAACTGTCATTGTCCTGGATCTGCGACCCTTTGTTTCTCAGTTTAATGCATTTTTAGTTAGTTTATTTGCCTTCGTAATCACTGCTTCATTTTGTTATATTGTTTCATGCGTTCCCGTTATGTATTCTTACATAAGTTCCAAGTGGGTTTATACTTTAGTTCTCCTTGTGTATTTTTCTTCAGTGTCCCTCCCTTTTGTGTAAAGTCTCTAGTGTCTGTTTTCCTCAGTGTGTCTGTCTCCCCGTGTGGTGTCAAGTTTGCGTTCTGTTTCCCTGTCTTCTCACGTCCTGTTTTATTTTGCCAACCTCTTGTTCTGTGTGCCATGTGTCCTGCTTTGCTTCCCTTTGTCTTGTTCCTGTGATTGTGTTCACCCTTTTTCCCAGCTTTTTCCACTTCCCCATTATCCCTCTGTGTATATATTGTTGCACTCTTCCTTTGCTCCCTGTCAGAGCATCAAGTTGCGCTTCAGCTTTCCTCAGTATTTAACGTGTATCCTCGGTTTAGTTAATTATAGTTCTAGCTTTCTGTTCCCTTTTTGTATTTTCTTCCACTAGTTATTGTATTCTGGTCTTCAACCTAATAAAGGCTCGCTTTAAGTTCATCCCTGTCTGCCTCCTGTGTGTCTGCTCTTGGGTCCTCATTCCTTGCACTTCAGTACACATGACATACACTGGACTTGCTGACCTTGTATCAAATGTGTATGTAGACTGTCCATGTTTGAATTCTGTTTTTATATTTAATCTTTACTCTCAAACCCTTAAACAGCACTGAGTCTGCAGCTTGGAGTATAAAGACTAAAGCTAGCAGGTTCAGGTTATGTTCAGAATTTCCATTTCTGTAAGCACCATGTTTTCAATCTTGTTATTTACAGCATGTTTTCAGTGTAATATAGAGTCTCTGCTGGGGGAATATGCTTTATATGTGCAGCTTGTTATGCTGTACCTTACCAAAACCACTGAATGAAGTACAAACTCTGTGTTGCATTATCTCGGGAATGTGCGTGCGTTCATTTGATGATTTAGAAAATGCATAAAATGTTTTTATATTTGATTCTAATCTCCTGCAAAGCCTCTATTACACTGCTGGAACTGCAACTACTAGAACTCAGAACACACACCGAGAATACCTGTTCAATCAGATTAATTTCACTTTGATCTGCTGACAAACTAAAGCGATTTCCACGTCTCCTTTATCAGGCTGTGGGACAGTGGGTTTCAGTGTTTAAATGGATCCAGTTTAAAGTTTCAGAGCTTTAATGTGCAGCCAACACCTTAGAAATAAACAGCAGCACTGAGAGCGCACTCAGCCAGAAAATCATTCACTGGAATTAAAATCTTTTACTGCTCTGTGCTCTAAATCACCAGATTAATGATTTGCTCCAGCATTAATCCCATATCCTTTTTTACAACAGTGTTGCATTTTACTGTAATTTTTTTTATGTTCTTTATAGATTTATCTCTGATAAACATTTGATAAAGACTCAGGAGTAGGTGGTACACACAGGGATCATTTTCTGTGGAAGAAAAGTCACATGATCCCTGAGACACCCCTTTTAGATTGTTTAGATCAGGGGTCTCAAACTCCAGGCCTCGAGGGCCGGTGTCCTGCAGCTTTTAGATGTGTCCCTGATCCAACACACCTGAATCAAATGGCTGAATTACCTCCTCAGTATGCAGTCAAGTTCTCCAGAGTCCTGCTAATGACGTCTATATTTGACTCAGGTGTGTTGAAGCAGAGACACATCTAAAACCTGCAGGACACCGGCTCTCGAGGCCTGGAGTTTAAGACCCCTGGTTTAGATGCTACCAACTGAAAGATCTGTGATTTCTCATAACAAGAAGCAGTAATTTACACAGTAATTTATGTCAGGTTCAAATGAAAACTGAAGATGAAAAGAGGGAAATTAAAAGCTTCAACTTGAAATCTAGCACCTGCATATCTCAATAAAATTTCTATATAACACAGCGGTCCACGAAATAGCTGAGACATTTAATTATGTTAATGAAGGAAAAAACTCTGCTGAAATGAATAGCTTGGATCGTCTGTCGTCCTGTATTAAAATTCTAAGACGGAACATCTACATCTACAGACATATTTCAGCGGATAAGTGAAAACTGACAGTGCTGGATAAAAAGCAAAGTGATCATCAAAGGTGTTACAATTCACCCTGAGGAACAAAATAATGTTTGCAGCGAATTTACTCGCATAATTGTCAAACACTGTTGTTCTGTCATATGTTGGCATCGCCAAAACATATCTGTGCCTTGACACTGCAGATGAAAGTCCTCTTTAAAAGAACTACAAAGTCAGCAGTCAAGAGCATGCAGGAGGGAAGTTTTTCAGCCAGGAGACATGGTTCATTTCCTGTGGGAGAATTTAATGTTTCATGCATTGATTAGTTCTGTTATCGCTCACCTTTTACATTCATTTTTGCTTGCCGGTCAGGTTTAACACTAAAAATTACTTGGTTAGGTTTAGAAAAGATTCTATTTTGGGCTTTCAGCATTAATCATTCACTGTGGGAAATGCACTCACTCTTATGCAGTGCATTTTAATGTGACGTCACAGGGGTCTTTTAAACGCAACCGCATGTAATGAGTTTGGAGTAACAGACCTGTCTCATTATTGCCTAACCTTTGTGCATCAGACACAGGAAATAAAGGACACTGTGTAATTTGGAGACATCAGTGGCTTTGACACAATGGCAAGATTTTCATTTCAGTTGGTTTCCAGAGTCAATTTACTTGTTACTGTTTTTTTTTTTTTTTTTTAATTTATTACTTATGTATCAAAGTGCCCATTTCAGTTTAGACTGTATCAGTTTCAGTTTTAGATTTAGTTTTTGTGATACAGTTCATGTTTCTCAGGGGCAAAATTAACCAAACTGCTGACGATTATCACTAAAAAGATTTCCATATGTTTTTATCTTATTTAAATAATTACATAAATTATTTCAGTCAGATTTGCACTTTTTTTCTGGTCTACTTTTTTAATTCAATTAACTGAAACATTTTTCACACCTTTCTTTTTACAGTTCTAGGATATATTAGCCTTGCCTTGATCAAGCCAGGATCAACACTAAATACAAGCAGGGGCAGCAGACACATATAAATGACAGCAAGACACTCTAAAGTAAGATCAAAACAATACATGACAAGCAGAACAATCTCCTAACATCTGACCAAGCCACTGCTACCCACTGGAAGGTCTGTACAATTCCCAGGTTTGTCAAAGCCAGCAGTTCTGTGATGACTCCAAACTAACAGCAATCAAGACAAAAAATAAACAGCCATGCTTAGTGAAGTCCAGCAAGCAGAGAACAGACTGAATAATGGCAGGTCACTGGTTCAAATGGAATTCGAGCAGAACAACTCAATCACAGAGGAGAGGCAGTCTGCTGAGTCTTATTTAACATTTGCTCAAAAGTATTGGACTCTAAACAATGGCTGGATCTGTGGACTCAATTATAATCATATAATAAAGAAACAAACATGAAAACTACAGAGTAATAAGGTTAACAAGCCACTCAATTAAAATGCTAAATGCCATTTGCCAGTGATTACGAAGAATCCTGAGTCAGAAGCAGGCCCGATTCCAAAAATGCAGAAGTAACACTGAAATTTTCACCTTGGCAGAAAAGAAAAAACACATGAAAGAAAGGCAAAAGGATAGCAGGCCTTCGCTGACTTCAAGAAGCCATTTGATCACATATAGCACCAAGTGGTTTTCAAGGTCTTAGACCACTATGACATCCCAAAAAAACTTGGCAATCTCAAAGCAAGCCTCTATAACAAAGCTGTTAGTGCTGTGAAATTGATGGGAAAAAAAAAATAGAGTGGTACAGCAATACAGTTGGATCAAGACATGACTGTATCCTATCACCAGACTTCTTTAACATTGACTAGGAGTGCTCTTAAGAGGCCACCTATTCAAAAACCTCCACTTTGCTGATGACATTGGCTTAGTTGCAAGGCCATCAGCCGAATTGCAGCACCTGCTGAATACAGCTTAGTCAGTATTGGATATGGCATGGACATAAGAGTCCAGAGCAAAAGCAATGTTCACCAGCAAAGAACATGAGCTCTTAAATATCAAGCTGAAGTGTTCTTGAACAAGTCACTCACTTCACATTTTTGGTTTCATGCTTGATATTGTTGCTGGAGTTTCTGACATACAAAGAAGAATTGCAAAAGCATCAAGCAACTTTGGCTGACTGAACAACAGATGAACAGGTGAGACATTTCGATGCCTAAAAAAGTAGAACTTGAAACACTGGCATTCCCTGTGCTTTGTTAATTCTATTAGACCTGGACACTTAAACCTGAACTGCACTCTAACTGCCTGTCAGTTAACATCAGCTTGCAAGCCCACATGCAAATGCAGAGGTCTTGGCATGCCTTGGAAACATAATCAAAATGTGTGCAGAATGTGTCATGCAGTGGAGTGTGCAACGTGAGGGCCCAAAGGCAAGACACAGAGGCAGAGTTCAAAAACAAAAAGTGAGCCATTTATTTGGCTGATTAAAAGTCTTCACTGAAATCCAAAACAGAGGCAAAACAAAGTCCAAGATACAAAGTAACACAATCCAGGCAGCACACAGAACCACACAGGGGGGAAACAGGCAGGCACAAAAAACAGGTCTAACTGAAAGACAGGGGTATATATACAGACGGGAACACGCTGAGGAGCAGAAACAGCTGGGGAACAAAAATCAGGTGAAAGTAATCAGAGATAACAAGACAAGGTGTAAAACTAGAATTAAGACACAGAAGTCAAGATAGGAACAAAATAAAACAGGAAGTAACTATACACAGAGACAAGCCCCTGACAAATAAACTCAACACACAACGATACAAGGGGAACGGCTCGAAAAATAATAAGCAGCTACACAAAATAACCTTTAATCAGAATACTAATGTAAATAAATAGAAACTGAAACAAAGAACTAAAGGATAAAGATGCAAAGGGACATGGCAAACAAATATAATTCATAAACAAACCAAGAACCAAATGTCCACAAAAAAGTCAAAACTCTGGATCTATGACCCAGAACCATCACAGAATGGATGGGCCACATATCTCTTACGCCCCCATATTGCCTGCCAAACACAGCATTCTTTTTTTTTTTTTTTTGGCTACATGCCTGGTAAACAATACCGAATACACCCACCAAAGAGTTGGAATGTGGATATTTTGCCTAGCACTACACTCCTACAAGAGAAGCAAAAGATAAACTGCATTGGAAATGCCAAATTAGAGAACAAGGGATGCCTATGTCTACATCTACATATTAACCTTCCCTTGATTGTTGTTGTTGATATTTGTGTGCCGATCACCCTTCATCTTTTACAGTTTCCTTTTAAAGAAGTCAGGGAATAAGCCAAGACATTACGAGTGATCATGGTGACAATGACTACTTATAGAATTTTCTGGCAGTTTCTCAAATAGTTCAATATTTATTTCTGGCCTAAACAGGCTGATGAAGCAATATTGCCACTCGAAGAGCAGAGTGAGGGCAGAAATACTGCAGAGTCTTTCTATAAAGTACACTGCTGAGGTGAGTCTAGGTAAAATCCATTATTCTTTATTGATTCTCCCAAGTATCTCTACACGGAGGAGGAGATGGAGATAAAAGAGAAGCAGATGAGTAACAGAGGGAGTTTTAAGCTTTGTTACAAGTGAGATGTGGGTTATAAAAAAAGGGGGGGGGGCTGGGATTTAATGTTCTTAATATTTTGTAGATTCAGTTTAGTCAGCAGTTTTATTTAGTCCCAGCACTGTCAGAGGCTTCTAAAATATGGAGCAACTTATTTTAATACCCACAGAGACCTCTTGAGGCTTTGGACAACAATAGCTTACACAGTTTTTGGTGCCCTTGCGAAAGAAAAAAAAAATGTGTGAGCTGCCCTTTTCCAACATTTTTCATCCCAAAATAACTATTAATAATTTGAGACAGGCTGTTCACACGGTTGCTCCGGGGAGACCTGAGGCGATGCAGAGTCAGCCTATGAAGTTTCTCCCTGTGTGTTGCAGGGATTTGAATCCAGCAGCAAATGTCAGTTTTCCCACATTTTAAACTGTGTCAATTAAAGTTGACATTTCATTCAATACAATTAGACAAAACTAAAACAAAGCAAAACAACACACAAAAAAAACAAACAAAAAAAAATGTATATTTAATCAGAACTGTCTCCTTAAGTTAAATAGTAGATAATCCATTTTCAAAAGCTTCCACCTGATTAAAAGGAGAGGAATCTATTATGGCTGCATGTTCTTGTTGACCCCTGGCCAGTTTTGGTGTCCAAAACCAATACCCATCAGCCCCCTCTCCCTTCCTATTGGTTCACAGGAGATCAATAGTGAGAAGGCAGCAAGGCCACGGCACGGATTGTTGATTAACCTAAACCATTACAAGTGATATTAGGAAAAGTGAAGATGGGTTGGATGCACAATGGCTGCTTATATTTAGTGGAGACAATATGTTATAAAGGTCTTTCTTAATAACTCCTTGAAAATATGGTGCACTGTGTGGCATTTTAAATCTTCGCTGGGAACAGATGGGGATTTTTCTCTTTTAAAATCAGTGGCGGCGCCACGAGTGGCACTAGGGGGTGCTATAGCTCCCCCTGGAAAAGTCATAGCACCCCCAAGAAAATAGCTTGTGTCTGTGTGTGTTGAGAACTGAAAAACCAAACGATCCTTCATAGCACCCTCAGTAAAATACCTAGCCCCCCCTTAGCACCTGCAGAAAAACATTTCTGGAGCCACCACTGCCATAAACACATAAATTTAGACCTGAAAAAGGCAGACAAATGACGTCCTTACAGCCATAATAAGCACCCCAGATTAAATGAAACACGGAGAAATTCATGTCAAAAGGAAAGGTGGTGGTTAAGGATTGCAATTAAAGGCATAATTCAGCTTCTGAGCTTCCAGTTCAAAAGAAAAGGGGAAAAAAAGAACGGGATGGGGGTACGAAAAAAAAATTCGGCTTATACTGCAGCTTAGAAGTAGTGCTCAGAAACACGAACTTTATCCCACTGCATTTCAGGCAAGTTAGAAATCGTGCAGTCCATCACTTTTCTTTATTATTATTTATAATTTATTTATTTTGTAATTTATTTTTTATATTTATATATTCTGTGATTTATGTTTACAAACTGGTAGCTGATATAGCCTGAAGTATTAAAGATGAACCTCCTCTTCCTCAAAAAAGAAAAAAGATTTAGTACTTCTTTTTGCTGTTCTCAAATCTGCTCCCTCCACTGATAAACAACAACAATGTAAAACATATTAATGAATCAGTAACAAAAAGATGGTGTTAAAAGTAAGTAGCCTGATGCTTCTTGATTAGTGACTCCAAAGCAGCCTGAGCCAAAATCTGACAGCGATGGAGTCTGGGTTTGTTTAAAGCTGAGGACAGTGAATCAGTCCCAGCTCACTGACAGGATTCCCAGAGTCTGGAAGTTTCTCCATGATGGGAATGTAATACACTGTAAGTTTCAGCTCATTCTCAGGTGCTGGCACGTTTCATGGATCCTCAGATTTGTCACGGAGGATTAAAGGCAGTAAGATTTTGATCAATTCATTTCAATTTTATTTATATAGCGCCAATTCACAACAAACAGTTGTGTCAAGGCACTTTGTATTGTAGGTAAAGAACCTACAATAATACAGAGAAAACCCAACAGTCAAAACGACCCCCTATGAGCAGCACTTGGTGACAGTGGGAAGGAATAACTCCATTTTAACAGGAAGAAACCTCCAGCAGAACCAGGCTCAGGGAGGGGCAGTCATCTGCTGAGGGGAGAGAGACAGGACAAAAGACACACTGTGGAAGAGAGCCAGAGATTAATAATTAATGATTAAATGCACAATGGAGTATAAACAAAGTAAATAAGGTGAATGAAAAGAAATAGTGCATTATGGGAACCCCCGGCAGCCTATAGAAGCATAACTAAAGGGTGGTTCAGGATCACCTGATCCAGCCCTAACTATAAGCTTTGTCAAAAAGGAAAGTTTTATTAAATCATTTTATAGATCAAATGCAACAAGTATCATTTTGTGTTTTTGAAAATCAGGAGATTTAAGAAAACAGTACAAGCCTTCAGTATTGAAGTCATTGAGCCAGCAAAACAATGTCACAGAAGAAACCAATGAAAGACGAATCACTGCATAAGTCAGTGAGGAGAGAAATAACTGAGCCTGTGGAGCTTCAGGCTGACGATGAGAAGTGTGCGACTGCTGCTGACAGCCAGGTAAACATTGCACCTGCGGAGCAGTGCAGGAAATGTTTGGAAAATCCAGCTGAGACATTTCTGAGGAAGAAGGTGACCGAGATTGAATCTCAGTTAAGACAAAAAGAGGTAGATAATGAAGATTCGTGGGCAGAGAGTTGCACTCTAGAGGAAAATGAGAAAATCTTAATACAAAAAAACAGGAGTCTCACCGCTGAAGTCGCTCATCTCCAAAGCCTTACTCAGGTAAAACATAAAGAGATCAGACATTTGAAAGAAAAAATCACTGATCTTGAGTGCCAGGTGGATGAGGCTGTATATTTCAAAGAGGCCGAAATAAAATTTCTGAGAGCAAGAAAGGAGAAGAAAATTTCTCCTTAATGAAAACAACCGCATTGCTTCTGAGCTGATGGAGGTGGAGAGGCAGAGAGACAAAATAAACGAAAAGAATTTAGAGCTCAGGAAAACTGTACAAGAACTTGAGGCTAAGCTGAGTTTGCTCCAGGAGGAAAAGATATTGGCTGACTCTGAAATGAGGAATCCTGCTGCAGAAGCGCCTCCCAACAGTGGTTTGTGGTTTTCCAAATGCCTACTTGTAGGTTTGGGTGTTGCTGTGGGGGGCCTCATGGTTTTTTTTAGCTTCCTAGGCTGCCTCAATGTTTTAAAGCTGCAATGCATGAATCAGCTTTTCTTCATGGGACTGGGCCTGCAGTCTCCTCCAACACTACTGACACTTTCATCAAGGTCCAGTTCCATTTAAATAATGGACTGCTGTTTTCCACCTACAGTCCAAAGAGCCAAAGAGCACACACACATCTACTTTGACCAAGTCAAAGTAGATGTGTGTGCTCTTTTTCCTCCCCTCAGCCCCAACCGGTCGCAGCAGATGGCTGCCCCTCCCTGAGCCTGGTTCTGCTGGAGGTTTCTTTCTGTTAAAGGGAGTTTTTCCTTCCCACTGTTTCCTCATGCTTGCTCATAGGGGATCATTTAATTGTTGGGGTACAATACCAGTCAAAAGTTTAGAGACACTCAAACATTCATATGAATGGGTAAATGTGTCCAAACTTTTGACTGACATTGTACAGGATTTATTTTAAACTGGCTTGAAAAACTGAAGAACTCAGGTTCTCAGAACAACAGGCAGTTGTTTTCACTTTATGTATAAACTTCTTTATTTCAATAAAAATCAATTTCTATAAAATTACAACCTATCCAGCATTTGTTCAAAAATTCTTTCATTTTTGTTATGATCTGTACTTTTTACCACATTTTACCACAGGCAAGTTGCAGTTTACATCCATGTCTGTACAGTCATGATACAGTATACTTATGTAGTGATTTATGGTCCAAACCTCATCTTTGACCATCAGAAAAATTGGACACCAAATACAGCACTAACCATAAACTAGTGGCGGCACCGGGGGGGTGCTATAGCTCCCCCTGGAAAAGTCATAGCACCCCCGTAGCACCCCCAAGAAAATAGCTTGTGTCTGTGTGTGTTGAGAACTGAAAGAACAAACGATCCTTCATAGCACCCTCAGTAAAATGGTTTTTTATTTTTATTTATTGTGCGGTGAATATATAACAGCAGCAAAGACAGACCAAAGCACACCAAGGGTGCGGTGGTCGGGGCTTGGGCTGCTGTGCAGAACAGCTGAAGGTGATGAAACAGCACTGAAACAGCTTTATGAAATAAACACATCGCACACTCAGATGTGACAAAGGACTTCTCACTCTTCATAAAATATTTAGATATTTATAAAAACTTAAAAAAAAAACAACAAACATATGGATGTTAATGAGATGTATGTACTTTCTTTTTTTTCGTTCTAGCATTATTTTTATTTGTATGTTGGTACATATTAGCACCTGGGTGCTAGTAGCAGTAAGGCTGTACCTTTCCTTGTCACATGTCTGGAAAAGCTTCCTGCCCATCACCAGGCAGCAGACATGGTTGGGAGCTTTTGAATGTTGTGAAGCATGTTAGGAGTCCTGTTTACAATAATCAGGAAGTCAGAAAAAAATATCTTTATCTTCCTCGTTTTTTCAGTCATCTCCACCTGCTCCCCGTTGGTGTTTCACAGAGATCGAAGAGAGCTTCACCCCGCAGACCAAGTCTAATTAGCCTTTTTTTTTTTTTTTTACTTAGGGGAACACGGTGCATTTTTATGCGTATGCGTCTTTTTCTGTCCGTTTAAACCCTTGAGTCCATGAGTTTAATTCTATATTAAAGCTCCTTTTCTGTGTCATTACCTCCAAATATAGACTATCATTTAGAAAAGAAACAGGATTTGCCTCAAGCTGCTTACTTGACACATCACCCCAGGAAGCTATGAACACATACAGCCTCTGGTTAGTGCAGCGGGAGACCAGAAGTCACAGAAATAGGATTTACATAAAAGGAAGGTTGCTATTTTGCTCCCTCAAATGATTGAGGGAATGTTAAAAATAGTGAGTTTAATGGATAAATCTTTGTTACCTTTTTAGAAAGCAAAATATCTGTAGCTTTTTCAATAAAACCAACCTTAAATTCAATGACTGACTGATAATTTTATATGTAAAATGTTTACAACACTTTGGAGCCGCTTAAGGTACAAAACTTGAGACAATATTATGAGAAAAACAAAAATGACACCCTTGAGAAAAAAATATAAGAAAAAAAGCTAAGTACTCACAGGATTCAGGATTGACATAAAGTTGCAGCACTTGTCAAAAAAAAAAAAAAGGAATCCAGCATGAAATGATGCAGCGATCGCTGCGACACTGGTGCTCTCTGATTGGAGAATAGATGGACAGTATGAAATCTAGCTGATTTTCAGCACCAGAAGTTTGTTTGTCTGGTATGTCCTCCAGGTGTTATTATGACAGAGCCAAGGTGCACCTAGCATTGAACTGACACTGCTTATGCAGAGCAGCCTGCGATTCACTATGTGTATTATTATCCTTGCAATATGTATAGCTTGATGTCACACGCAAGTTTATTAAATCCATGTTGCACAGTGTGGTTTACTCCCCCAAAGGCTTTGTGTTCCTCATAAAACTTTCCAGACCATTGTCTTTCCCGATTAGTTTAACTGTTACGTGGCTAACCATCCGCCTTCACACCAGGTGGATAGTGCACTTTATTCTGTCATTAAGTGCAACTTTATCCCTAACCTCCATGCTTGCTATTTCCAGAGAATCTGCTTTTTATATAGGATTTCAACCACAGTTCAGTACGATCTACCGCTGTTTTATTAAAACCTGCTTGTCTGTGACCGTCATCTCCTGTTCTCTGAATTGTTTGTCTGATTCTGTCTCAGAGTTGCAGCCTGTCGCCCTGCTTATTGATCACAGTGCCTTTAATTCAACCTGCTCTCAATGACTGTTTGCATTTTGTTCCTCTTCCATGTTATTAGGTAGTTGCAACATGGTACTTACTGATAATATCATTTCATCAGGTTTTGTCTTTAATGTAAAGGCAACATCATTGTTTGACAAAAAAAACCAAGAAACTTTGATAAGACACAAGATTCGCTTCATACAAAGAAGTGTGCCTGGAAGTCTCAGTCATAGGGCAGTCTGTCTAATCACCAGACCACCCTCTACTGTCAACCCACCCCCGGTCCCTGCAGCAATAAATGCAGGGACCGCTTGTGCTGTATGTTGAAGATTAATGGCATCAATCATACTTCCTCATCAAGCCACACACATACAGGCTGTAGACACTGTAATCGGCTCGGGCATTTTCCTTGCAGACTCATTTTTCTTTTCCTTTGGGTTATTCTGTGAGTGAAATGAACTGGCACTGCTTAAAGCCACAAGAGTAATTATTTATTGTCAAGCTCTGCTACTTCCATGTTAGGACTTTTGGATTTTCTTTTCCTCTATAGAAGAATATGTACAATAGTGGGAAGTTTCTTTGAGTTTAGTTAAGGTGGTTTATTTGATGTAATCAAGAGTCACAGAGACCTGAACCACGGGTGCGACCTGAGCCACAAAGACAAATGATGTTGAATATGTGAAGTCTTAGTTTACACCTGACATCGCTCATCAGCTTAGAATAGCATTAATATCATTAATAAATTGTAAGCTGACAGTTAATTATTCTTTAGGTAATTATTTTACTGTTAGAGAAATTTTACTGTGAGAAATTAATAATGTTAACTTATTAGTAGCAATGCTAATTTATTTTACTTAGTGTAATTTATAGATTATTTATTTCACTTTCTGTATTGTATTTATTGCCTGCATTATGCCTTTAATGTACATAATGTTCACCAATGGATTACAGACCTTATGAACCAATTAATAAGTTTAATGTCTCTGCTTGTTAACAATAAATATGCAATACCTGTAGTTTAATTAACAATCAGTTTACCATTCATGAAAGATGGTTAAAAGTGGCATCAATCCATGTGTGTGAAACTGAGCAATGATCTGAATTTATGAAGGTGAACATGTTAGTCTAGTATTAAATGTATTTTCAAAGTCAGAGGAACTGGCAGTCTGCAGACATTCTTAAACAGTACATGAAGGATTTTGGACTTTGCGATGCTTGGCGTTCACATCACCCTACTTTGAGAGATTATAGTTATTTCTCACAAGTACACAAATCTCATTCCCGCTTAGATTACTTTTTAGTTAGCAGCTCCATAATGATGGATATCACAGACACTCAGATTCACCCTATCACTATTAGCGATCATGCACCGGTGTCTATGTCTCTGACACAGAAAAGAGTCACACCACCAATCAGGAACTGGAGATTTAATACATCATTACTTAAAGAAGAAGATTTTATTAATTATTTCAAAAAGGAATGGTCAGCATACTTAGAATATAATGATATTCCAGGAATATCACCATGTGTTCTTTGGGAAGCAGGAAAGGCAGTAATGCGGGGCAAAATAATATCTTACTGCTCGCATAGGAAAAATAAAGAAAAAGCACTTGTGTTAGAATTAGAACAAAAAATTAAATCTTTAGAAACTGCTTATGCCGCTTCACCACAAGAACATACAATTATCAGCCTGAGGAAACTGAAACTGGAGCTAAATGAAATAATTGATAAAAGGACACAATTTATGTTGCAGAGGCTGCGTTTGGAAAACTTTGAGCATGGAAATAAATCTGGAAAATTCCTGGCCAAGCAATTAAAACTGAATAAAGAAAAAACAGCTATTTTTTCTATTAAAGACTCGACTGGTATTATTACTCATGACCCACAACAAATAAATAACTCTTTCAGAGACTTCTATGAAGCCTTATATTCACCACAGATTAACCCATCTGATACTGAAATTGAAGAATTTCTTAATAATATAAATCTACCAAAACTAAATGACAGCCAGGCTGCAGCTCTGGATTTACCTCTTTCATTGTCTGAACTTAGTGAAGCCCTACAGCATCTCCCAAATAATAAAGCCCCAGGCCCAGATGGTTTTCCAGCCGAGTTTTATAAAGAATTTTGGTCTGAGCTAGCTCCCATTTTTTTCAGAATGGTAACTCAGATTCAGAATGACCACATCTTATCTCCAACCTTAAACTCTGCTAACATTAGCCTGCTTCTTAAACCAGGCAAAGACCCCACACTCCCATCCAGCTACAGGCCAATCTCTCTCATTAATGTAGATCTTAAAATAATTTGCAAAGCCCTTGCCAAAAGATTAGAAAGTATTACTCCATTTATTGTACATCCAGATCAAACAGGCTTTATCAAGGGTCGGCACTCAGCCAATAATACACGTCGACTGATAAATATAATAGACTATTGTTCTATTAACAAATTAGAGACGACAATCGTGTCTTTAGATGCAGAGAAAGCATTTGATCGGGTAAATTGGAAATTCTTACTAGCAGTTCTGCAAAAATTTGGATTCGGTTCATCCTTTATAAACTGGATCAGAACACTACACAGCTCTCCGAATGCGCGTGTTAGGACAAATGATCTCATTTCACAAAGTTTCAGTCTGCAGAGGGGCACTAGGCAGGGCTGCCCACTCTCTCCCTCTCTTTTTGTAATTTTCATTGAGCCGCTAGCAGCAGCAATCCGTCAAAATGCAAATATTAAAGGGATTCAAACTGAAAATATGGACCATAAACTTAGCCTTTATGCTGATGATGTATTACTTTTCCTTGGGAATTCACAAGGCTCTCTTTTGAAGACTATCACACTGATAGATAAGTTCTCATCTATATCTGATTACTCTATCAATTGGAGTAAATCAACAGTTTTGCCTCTGAATTGTAATTTCCAGAGAACCTCTAGGACCCCACTAAAGTCAGGAAATATTAGATATTTAGGCATAAATTTTTCCGCCAGGCTCTCAGACTTGGTACGATTAAATCATATCCCCTTATTAAAAACAATAGAGGATGATCTCACACGTTGGAACAGTTTACCTATATCACTCATGGGGAGAGTTGCTGCCATTAAAATGATGGTTTTACCAAAAATTAATTATCTATTTTCATTGATCCCTAATAAACCTTCTATTCCTTGGTTCAAGTCACTAGATTCAAACATCTCAAAATTTTTATGGAAAAACAAACCGTCAAGAATAAGCTTAAAAACTTTACAAAAGCCAAAACACAGTGGAGGTCTAGAATTACCAAACTTTTATTACTATTTCTTAAGCAGTAGATTGCAGTATATTTCAAAGTGGATCAAATCCAATTCATTAGACAACCCATGGCTGGATCTAGAACAGGCGTTTTGTGGAAAAATAAAAATCTCAGATTTACCTTTCATTAGTTCCAGTATTAAACATCATAACTGCTATAAAGTCCTTAGTATAAATACCTCTCTGACAGCCTGGTGGGAATTTTTAAAAATAACTAAGTCTTCACTCATCCCCTGTAAACTAACACCCATTTGGAACAATCCAGATATTTGTCAGAAAAAGAAAATGCTGAATTTTCCGTTATGGCGTGATAAGGGTATAAATAACTTAGAACATATTATCCAAGATGGAAATTTTATCACGTTCCAAGAACTTATATCAAAATATAGAATTGGCAACGGTAGATTTCTGGAATATCAACAAGTTAAGTCCGTCCTACAGGGAAGATTTAACCTTAATCAATTGAATCTAGAAATGCCTACTTGGGTAACAGAATTTCTTAACCTCTGTACCCCAAAATTGTTATCAAAATTATATAAATTATTAATAAAAACTGATGATTCAGTTTCCCTCCCAATTACAAAATGGGAGCGTGATCTTTCTGTCAACCTGGATCAAAATTTATGGACAGAAATATGTTTAAATATCTTCAAAATGACTAAAAGACCCCAAATACAACTTGTACAATATAAGATTCTCCATAGAACATACTACACTGGACAAAGGATGTTCCAAATGGGCCTTACACACTCAAACATATGCACCCACTGTACAAGCAATTCAGAGGATAATCATCTACACGCTCTGTGGTCTTGTGTACCAGTTCAGAGATTTTGGCAGAGGATTTGTGAAGATCTATCCACATGGTTTAGCTGTCATATCCCAACTTCCCCCAGACTATGCATCTTAGGTGATGTCAGTGAATTAATTATGGAGTTAAATATATCACACATAGTTCTTACTGCCTTGTGCATCGCTAAGAAGATGATCCTCATGAACTGGAAGACAAAAAATAAACTATGTATTACTCAGTACAGAAATTTATTAGTAGATCATGTTAGTTTAGAGAGAATGTCTGCTTCTTCTAAAAACAAATTGGAGGAATTTGACTCTCTTTGGTTCCCACTGCTCAGCTCCATTACTTAGTGGGGGTGGTGGGCTGCGGGCTCTGCTCCTGATGTGCTTTGTGGGGGGGTGGGGGGGGACTCCGGGGGCCTGGGTAGCTGGTAGCCTCCTGAGGCTGGGGTCCTGGGGCGACCTTCTGGTGATGTCTGTGTGCCTGTCCTGGTTGATGGTGGTGGGGGCTTGGATGGTGCTGCCTTCGGTCCTGGGGTGTGGGCGGGGTGCTTGGGGGGGTGGTGCCGGCCCTCGGTCGGTTGGCTGGTCTTCCCTGTATGGCTTGGGGGCTGGGGTCTGGGGCCCCGGCACTGGGGCCGCGCCGGCTCCCGGTGGGCCCCCCCCTGGCGCTGGGGGGGCCTCTGCTGTCCCGGCCGCGCCGCCGGGTGGGGTGGGTTGGCCTGACGTCGGGATGTCCGGTCTACGCTTTTGGGGCCCTGGGGTGCCTGCATTGCAGGGGGGTGGGGTGGGGGATGGGGCCGCGGTGGGGTGGTTGGGGGGGACTGGGCACTGCATTTCCATGCCCAGGCCAGTATGTCCTGTCGCCTGTTTGTGTCTATTGTTGAGTGAATGGGCATCTAGGAGGAGCGGGCCGCCCTCTGCGGTGGGGGCGAGGGCGCCAACCTCGGGTGCTGCAGTGCTCCGGGATGCTGTCACCGCGGCCCCGGGCTCACCTCCCCCTGCCCTGTGCTGGGGTGTGGGAGGTCGGGGTGCCTATTGAGCCAGCGGCCAGCTGGCTCTCTTCTTCCAGGATTTTTCCTGGTCATATGCCCCCCCCCCCCCCTCCCCCTCCCCATACACAAACACACACACACACACACACAGAATACACATCACTCACAGATGTAGGATGGAGAGGCCACGTGGAGAGCTGCACCACCACTTGCCTCTCCGTTTTAATTGCACTTTAGTCATTATAACTCACAACACATACACACTTACACCCTGATACACATAGGACCTTTGGGGCAGGCATGTTACTCAGAGGTTGATGAGATGGGCCGCTGAGGTGGCCCCACTCGGACCCTCGTCACTGTCTGTCTCCAAATTTTATTTGCACTTTAGACATGGAGGGTTTTGGGGGGGCAGTGTGGGCAAGCGCTGACGACCAACAGTTGGCGCTTGTGGCATAACTGTCCCCTCAATTTTAACTGCACCCTATACACCTCATTCACTCACAAACATTAACACATAGACCTACAAGTTGGGGAGGAGGAGGGGTGGATGGGTCATCTTACACCCCGATTTCTTGCGTCTCGCCCGGGGTAGAGGTCGGGTGGTTCCTTGGGGACCGGGCTGGTGGCGTCCTGGGGTCGCTGTTGGCCCTGGGGTGGTTTCCACTTGCCCCGCCTTCAGAGGGTGGGTAGCTATGGATGAATGTGTGTCTTTGTGTATTTGTCACCGTCTCCGTGAGTATGGGTGGGTGAGTGAATGTGTATGTATGGCATATCTGTGTGTGGGTAAGTATGTATGGGCATGTATGAGTATCTGTGTATAAATGTGTACACGGGTGTCTGGGTGTGTTTGTATGTATGGCTGGACCTGGGTCTGGGCCTTGTGCCTTGCCTCCTGGCCACTCCTTGCTGGTTGCCTCCTCCCCCCTACCCCCCTGGGATGGGGGTGCCTCGGGGTTCCTGGGTGGGGCTGGGTGTTCTGGCGTGGGTACTGGCCTGCCCCCCTTGGGGGTGCGGTGCGGGGCTGCGTTGGCTTCTTCGGCGTGGGGGGGGGCTCTGTGGAGGGTCGGGCGGTCCTTGGGTGCCGTGGGCCCGGGAGCCCTGCCGCCGGCCAGTGCAGGGGGCTGGCCGCTGGGGGGGGGCTGGCTTCTCATCGCCTTGGGTTTCCTGGAGCCCTCGCTCCTCGACTGGAGGGGCTCCGTCTGAGACCACCCTCTCCCGTCTGCTGGGGTAGGTGTGCGGTTGTCTTTGGACTGAGTGGCCGGGGGTCTTCCTGGCCCTTGGTGGGCTGCTGGTGGCCTGGGGTTCTGGGGGCTTTCCGTACCTGCCTCTGGCTTCTGATGGGTGGAGCTGCAGCGTTTTGCCCTCATTGGTAAGTACGTTCCATGACACAGACACAAACATGACACAGACACAAACGCCCACTCAATCACAACTCAACAAAATTGTTGGTGTGCGTAACATGCTTTGTTAGTTTTGTTTTTCACACACAAATTTATTTGTGCAAGTATTGATAGTATTTTTTTATATGTTAAAGTGATGAAGTATCTGATTAATAGACTTGTGCTCTTTCCCCTTTTTTTTTTTTTTTTTTTTTTTTTGCTCCCTTTCTCTCTCCCTTTTTCTTCTCTTTATTTTCCTCTTCTTCAGCCTGTCAGCTCTGGCTGTTACATAGTATGTGGAAAAATAACTCAGATAAATAAAATAAAGGGTTAAAACAACAACAAGAAGTGCCTATTGAGAACCTATAGAGCTCATCTTGAAATAGCAAATATGTTTGGCACAACAACGCATTCAGATCACAGTTCTGCTTGCAAGATCTACCAGACATGACAGGCTAAAAAAAAAAAAAAAAAAAAAAAAAAAAAAAAAATGTATTTTCAAAGCAGCTGAGTACTTTTCCAGCAGCAGATTTATTAATGTTGTTGTGGGCCGCCATCAAGTGGCACTGACAATGAACTGCAGTGGCTCAAGCGCTCTAACATGAGCCATGACTGCAGATGGGTGTGAGGGTTTCACGAAGTTTGCTTTTGCCAACATCATGTGGCGCTGACAGGAATGTGCTTCAGCTATCTCATCATATCCGAAATATTCCTTGTATATGAAAGCTGCTTTCATTGGTGCCTATTTATAGGTACAGGGAATACATGCAGAATTTTTGCTTTGCTTTTTATTATTAGCTTATTTGAAAGGTAGAAACTATTATAAAGCGGCTCTTTAACACCAGTAAGTGTGACTTCTTATCTGCTTCGTTTTGCATACTGAATGCTCAAATGCTGCATTTTTGTGTCAGTACGTGTGTGTTAGTAGAGTTTGACACGCTGGAGAGTTGTATAAAGCAGCTTTTTTTTTAAAAAAAACACACACGCACATGTTTCTAGTCTATAAAAACATAAAATACACCCACCACTTCCAGAAATCACGAAGCTATTGCTGGTGTTACTGTCATACCTCAGATAACAATGTGTGGCTGTCAGCAACCAGACAGCTCAGTCAAACAAAGAGGCACCACATGAATGCATGCAATGTGTAGGATGGCAGTGTTAGTGGTTTGTGTTATCCAGCTCAAGTTTTGCTTTCCGAGGCTGGAAGTTATGGAGGACGACATCATCGCTAAATATACTGAGAAGGTGGACCATCTGCTGGAAAGCCTCCTGTGGTTTTATTCTGTCATTAAGCTCCTTTAAGCATTACTCATCAAAATTAATCAAGTAGATTTTAAATGAGCAAATGTTACAACTCACTACTACACTACTGTAAGCAAAAATGATTTGACTCTGAGAAAATGGATTAAAGTTAGTTTTTTTTTTTACTTGCAAATTCATTTGAGTTTACTTTAAACATGGTCGTTTACTTTCACGCAATCTATTTAAACATTGTGAAACTGATATACAGTATGTAAGTAACACCTGTTGTTCCCACCCCCTCCCTTCACTTTTCATCTTTCCTTTTTTAATCCATCAACAGCCAAGCTGCTCGCCGTCTTTTGGCGTGCCACACATAATCCATCTGGTGCCAATAAAATGAAACATGATAAAGTCAAGTACAGATATGGAACATCAAAGATGGAAACAATATCTGTTCATTTATATCCTCTTTAATTGTCTTGAGGTGACATAACAAAACAAATTATATTCTTTTGGTAACAAAAAAACATGGGGTTCTACACTTTTATTTTACACTTTAAGTGCTTTGATTCATTACACTGAGTGGCTGTCAAGCAAATGGCAGCACAGCTGGGATTTATTTTTACTAAACTCCAGCAGCTTTAGGGTCAATTAGTCTCCCGTTAGGTATTCCACTTTTCTGTCTAGGCAGCTCAAGTTTCCCTGCTTTTAGGTGAGCTCACTGTGCTCCGCCACCTGTGTCGAACATCTTCTTACGGCCCTCCATACCTGACATGGCCTCCACATTCTTACGCCAGTCGCCCACTTCAGAGGTAAGCACCTGAGTGCGAAGAGAAACAGGAAAGATCATGATAATGTTTTGATACTGGGAAACACAAGGGATTGGGAGAAAGCCATCAGACTGTATGCACTGTATGATGTGGCAGCGCTGATTCTGGTACCTTGTCCTGTTTCACATCCTCTTTCTTCACAGACTTGAGGTTGGCTCTGAGGTCCATTGAGCCCTTGTGTTTGGAGCCCAAGAGAGCTCTCATCATCTCATCTGCTGACACCCTCACTTTTCGCAGGGCAGGCTTTTTGAACTTGCCCCCAAGGTCCTGTACCTTCAGCTTCAGCTCATGGATCTAAAGCATTATGACACAAAATGTATGAAAAAAAGCTCACTTTGTTTTCCTGCTTGCTTTTTTTTTTTTTTTAGAAGTCTAACAGTGCTGCAATAATATTTCAAAAAGATCTTTTCAATTATTTTGACATCCACCATATTCTGCTTTGACCTTAATGTACAGTTAATAAAGAATTTAACTTACATCTTTGTTGTGTTTGCTCACTTTGTATTCACAGTCATATCTCTCCTCATCCACAATATCGATTTTTGCATGAAGCTGCTTGCAAAGGTCCTGAAAGAGCAGATGTTTATTACGTATCAGTTAAATATGCTTGCATATTTTTCTGCTGTACAAAAGCCAGTCTTTTGTGATTTAGAGAGCTCACTTGTAGTTCTTTCATGGACATTCCAGACAACTGCAAAGGGGGCAACTTCTCTCCTAAATAGCGCACTTTCTCCTCCTCCCTCTCTTGCCTCTCCTTCTCCAAATCCTCACAGGCTCTTGTGAGGAGCAGCATCTGATTGGACACAAGCAGGTATCAATCACAAGAAATTAGATGAGGAAATGACAAAAGCTAGAATTTATGTTGCCGTACATAAAGTACATACATACATATAAACTATCACAATACAGTATCCTGCATATTATATGGCAGTTCATAGCAAAGGTGCACACCAGGGGTCAATGAAACTTGCAGCATGTGTGTAGATAGACATATTGTTCTTATATAAAATAGTATGGAATTAATATCCAGTTTTGTTTTCATGGGGACATATACATCGCAAACAAAAAAGGTTTATAAAAACAACTCACTTTGAGGGAGAGCTTGCGAGAAGCCGAAATCTTTGACTTCGGCTGTGGAGAAAGATATGTGTCAGCATGATGTCAAAGCACAATCAGCTCAATGACCATAAATCCAATATTGATTATTTAGATCTATAAGGTGATATATAATGACACAAAGTGCCCAGTTGAGTAAATAAAAGGCTGACAAAGTACAGTGCATCTTTCAACTAAAATTAAACATTCATGTACAGTTTAATAGCATGGAAAGATCTGCAGGTGTCAGACTTGACTCCACTTCACTGCAGTCGGTCGTGAAATGATAAAGCTTTATTATTAGGATGGAGTCAAGGGGAAAGCTCTCAGGGACGCAGATAACAATTCTGACAGACACCCACTGCCACATCTTTGCCATGTATGTAAGGACAATGTGTCCCCTCTCCATGCATGGAGGATTAACACTGTGGAATATAGCCGGCTCACCTTTTCCCCTCTGGGATTCATCGCTCTGGATCTGTCGTGCTCCTGAAACAGCAAGCAGGAACAAATGAGGGTGATGATCTTGAAGGAGATGTCGGGTTTGCATGAGAACATTATCTATTCTTATCCATTTAAGAAGCGAGCGCAGCTTTCCTTTAATAAACAGCAGCCAATTTCACAAAAAGCACCAGCATTCAGAGACAGAAGGTAATGGGAATTTTCTTACCTCACTTCAACTTCTTAAGCAGAAACAAACACACAGAGAAAAGGAAGAGATTATTGGCAAAGTTTGGGTAATATGACATGCCATCAAATAACACTGAAATTTGACCATGCACGGCACACATTGTCCTATATCCTTTGACAAGAAGATTAAAAAAGGACCAGAGCAATTTCCTCTATTATGTTCAGCATCCCAGATTTGTTAAGATATTACATCCTCTGCAACATTTGTTCTGACAAAAGACTGAAGTCAGATAGCAGCAGCTGCACGCAGATTTGGGAGATCAGATCTTCATTAGGTTGACAGCGTGTTAAAAGATATGTATCAATTATTATATTGTACAGCTTTAATCAAAGCAACTCAGGCTAAACACTGTCTTTTTCTGCAACAGCTATCTAACTCTGAACCTGTAATCAAATAATAATGATATTAGGATCTACATATACTAGAAACCTTAAAAACTTAAAACATGCAACTGTTCTTTTACCTGTAAATTTGTGGAGGTGAAGAGAGCCAAACAGCAGCTGCTGAAGACAATGGGCAGCTTTTTATGTGAGGTCGTTGGTGAGTGGACAGCAGATATAACGTCTGGTCCCAAGAATGTGCTGGCAAGAGACCAAGCATTAAATATCACCTCCCCTGACACTGACAACACAAGGAAAGTGTAATAATAAATCAGGAGCGTTGCATTAATGGTATTGTCTAGAGATCACCGTTTGAAATAATATTATTTTTTTCCCTCTTGGAATGATTGGAAAACCACACAAGCTCATATATTAATAAGAAATATTGACATCATCATATCTTCCCAAAAAGAAACATTTGAAAGCTTGACAATTTTGCTTCTAAGCTAAGTAATTGCGTCTATTCATTATAGCTGAGCAGATTCTCTCAGTAATAATGATGATGTTTATGAGAAACCTGAAGCCTTTACTGTGGCTAGCAAATGCAGATAATCATACTCTAAGAATAGACCAGGCCTCTTCCCCATTGTCCTCTACTTTTAACTGAGTTAGCACTGTCAACACATGCTATAAGATCTAAGGAAGGAACACAGGTACAATGAGGAAATGCAATTGAATTCACTTAGTATGCTGTATCCATAAATGTTGGGATGCTGTGCACATTTGTAGGGTTAAATGCTGATTTTGACACAGCAACATGTTTTAAATAAAAGTCTGGACAGAGGCAATAAAAGATTGGGAAAAATTGAAACACCTACTGGAACATCTACAGCAAATTAAGATCTTTAATACCCCAATTGGCTGTTTAAAAAAAAAAAGGGCATCTGAGTGACTGCATGCCAGTTTTTCAACAGATTATTGCAATGAATCTGCAATAAAACCCCCATATTTTTAAATTCCTGTTTAACTTTGTGAAAATCGAGTAGAACAGTCATCTGCATATAATTTTAAAAAATCCCAACAGAGCAGACTGTCTTTAAATAACGTACATTATCCGCCCCAAAACCTCTAGTAAGCAGGCGTTCAAAGAGGAGGCACATGTACGACAATTTCAAAACACCAACATCTGTTGTCCACAATTCCTTGGTGTGACTTTGCAAAGACTTTCAGAGTATGAGTGCTAATCTTGACCTGAGCTTTGACTCTTCTTGCAAATCACTTAACCCCTAGGCATCAAGTTTCTAATCTTTCCAGTGCCTTATACTGGAATAAAGCTGATGCAAGTGCTAAGATGTTTTTGGTAAACTGAGCATTAGCTACAGAGGGCATCTTCACATAGAGCCACATGAAACATGGCACAGTCGGTGCTCCTTTGCTCTCTGGAAGGCTTCTCATAGATTAGAAACCATCGTGAAAATCAGTGAGGAGATCAGTCAGCTAAAAGACAAGCGTGCCAAACATGGTATCTTCTGACCCTACTTCTTGACTTCACTGAAACAGCCAATGTAGGCCGACCCCATAATATTAGTCAGGTTTAGCATCATAGATGGATACAGTGTTCTGTGGCTTTAAGAGCAATTCATTTAGCAGCTCTTAATTTAAAGACGGACTATTAACTAGTCACCATATTGGTAAGTTTGCCAGAAATTTGAAAATTGTTTGTTCAGTCATTATTGTTTAATTGGTGACATGCTTCTTTAAAACAAAACAATTTCAGGGCTACATCGCCTTTAAACTTTTTGTCTATTTAGCGATTAAGTTAAATGAATATATATCTTACTTTGCATTTTATTTTAGCCCTCTTACCCCATTGATTTCCATTAAATCACACCACATGCCTGTAAGACGTTGGGTTTTTGTGGCAATAAATGTTCTTATATACTATCAAATGACCTGTTATATTAGCAATACAGAGGGCTGCTTTATGCTTCTTTAAAAGAGAAGGGATCAAGCAAAAGAGACAATGCCTTAATGCGTAATGAGTGGCAGTAAAAGGAGGAAGATGCATGGGACAACAAATGCTCTGTCTTTTTTTTTTTTTCTCAGTGATCCTAAGCAGGTGGGAGTGCTATTTCTGATGCAACCCAACTCCCTTCTATCTCCACACAGACACATGGGCACCCAAAAAGAAAAACTAGGCAGGCCTTGGTACTGGGGACCTGCTTGTAATGCACTGTCTACTGTTGCTGCTTTCATAAATAGGTAGGTAACCTTTGGGGTGGGAAGAAAGAAAATCAGCTAAGGCTTTTTGTGGATTATCTCTGTGTTTTTATTTGTTTTCACCTGAGATTCATAGGTTTAGTTTGTATTCAGAACATCCCTGCAAATCATATCTAGGCTTTACAGTGTGCACTGATTCCCCAAAATTGGAAAAATGTTGGCTGGTCTGATGAGTCTCGATTTCTGCTGCAAGCTGTGCATCTGCAGGGTCAGAATTTGACGTAAACAACACGAAAACATGGATCCATCATGCCCTTTAGCAGTGGTTCAGGTCGGTGGTGGAGGTATATACTGTATATACTGTCTGTAAGAGCGGTTATGAGATATTTTAATAGGTATTTCATGTTATATTAAACTGCTCCTCTACATTAACAAAGAGGCTTTTAAAATCTACTACTTACAGTTACTTTTCAGGTGAGGATTATAAAATCTAAACTATTGTTAGTTAAGATAATATGAAGCATTTTTATTCAAAAAATTATATAAAAAGTAACAATCTTACCTCAAGCTTCACAGTGAATTCAGATTTTTAATTAAGTGATATTTCAAAAGCAGAACATCTACCATAGCAATATTAATATAGCAATTTTGACATTTTTCCACTCTTCTGCACTGCATGCCTCCACACACTTTCTGAATCTTGCACAGACCTCCATAGTGGCACCTTTGTTTTCCTTTGTTTTCAAGGCACAGAGAACAGCTGACACATGACATCAGCCAAGTGACTTGTCATGGCATCCTTTTGCCCCCTGATCCAACCTTGACTCTGCTCCCAAAGATTCCCAGTAGGGTTCAGTGGGTAGCCTGAGTAGCCCACATTTCTTAGCTACCATCTCTCTCTTCTCAAGCTACACTGCAGAAAAACAGGGGACCACAAGGCCCTCTCTCCTTTTTCTTTCTTGTGCATTTTTACCCCTGCCCTTTTTTGTTTGTTTCTCTAAATTCATAACTGCTTGTCTTTTCTTGAGTTCCCTTATAAGTCGGCAGCAACCTCTCAAACTCAAATACACATCCTGAGAGAAAGCACAGCTGGCAGCAAAGTTAAAAAGTTCAAGTTAGTGAAAATCTGCTATGCCCACGCCCACACACAGGATTAGTTTTTGGGGAAATAAAGCAGCTACATAGCAAAGCTTTGCACAGCAGGCCACAGCAGCTGCATGTACAGTTAAACAGAAGAGAAAAATCCCTGGCGCAGGACAGAGTGTGAACACGGGTGAGCGTTTTTTTTTATTTGTAGAAACAAAATTGTCTGAATATAGCGTCTAATGATCAAATCTGGATTTAAAATGACATCACAAAGTGGTTTTAGCGTGGTGTTGGGGTGTGGTAATCTGACCGACAGCTTCAGCGGCATCTCAATTATGGGAAATCCCATTTCGTCTGTGCAGGAGTGGGCCAGCAGGGGGCGACAGTAACGCACATCTGAGGATCTCAGCGGGAAGCAGAGGGAGATGCTTGAATATGCGCATCAGCCAGTGGCAAGTCAGCAGCAAATCAGAGATGACGCTGAAGCAGGACCTTCAAAATAAAGACCTTTATTCAAAAAATGGCAAACTGAAAGAGACAGGTCTTCAGGTAAAAACAAGCAAGCAAGCAAACAAACAAACAAACAAACAGCTGTGTGAGAGATAAAGAAAAGAGGCTGGAATATATCAATTTTCAACCTTTTAATAGTAAAAATATAAATATTTTTGAGTAAAATTGTTTGTCTCCCTTTGTAAAGCCATTTTTTACCTACCAAAAAAAGGCTTGAATAATCTTCAGGATGAAAGAAAAAAATCTTTTTGCTACATTTTCAAAACTGATCTTACAAATGCACAACCAATGGTAAAAGCCAACAAAAAATAAAGGGAAAAATAGTTATAAAACAAAAGTCAAAGATGGAAAAAAAAAATATACAGGACAATATAAAGAGTTACTCTTCTCAGTGGGAAATATAAGCTACTGAGTAGAAGCCTTCACAAAGCACATGTGACTAGCATGTAAACTGGTGTGCCTTTTGTTCATTTGTTCATTTATTGCAGAGTTTCGATAGCAGATGAACTGAAAGAGTTAAAGGTAACACCTGCCTGTTTAGCTTGTGGCTAATATTCAACCTAACCTTACTTCTACCCCTAAGTTTCTCTTCACCAAGGCAAAACTAACACTGATAAGAATGTGCATCCTGAAATATACAAATGGTAGCCATGATATTCCACTAATTTCAGGAGCACTTTATTGCTTGAACAAACCTGATGTGTTTGGCTTTCAGAAATTTGGTATCAGAAGCTTGAACTATACAGCCACTGTTCACACTTTTTGTAATCCACTCGTTCGTAGTCCGTGTCCTTTTAGAAAATGTATTAGAAAATGAAAGAAAACTCAGAAGTGGACATGGGATATCGGCTTTTATTTTGAAATTTTTTTCCCCTTGTCACCCGTGCTATTTTATTGCACCTCTGACTGCACAAGAAGCAGTTTGTCCGAGGGAAAGGGGGTGTTGCTGAAAGAAGAAAGAGGGGGAGGTGGAGGGAGACTGAATCGGACTGGCCCGGTTCACTTCTACCTCAGACCCCGCAGCAGGACAGCGCAGGATCCAGGAGATAACGCGTGGTGGTGACCAGGGGGGCCTCGGGGGGGGGGTCGAGAAAGAGATCAAGGTGGACAGGAGTGGGGCGCACGGCCCCCCCGTTTTGAATCGGGATGCAGCGGGACACGGGGTTCGGAGGGAACACGCATGACTCCTCACAAGCCGCGGGCTGTAATGGAGGTGGTGATACACCAAGAGCGGAGCAGCGGATTCCTGCAGAGCCCAACACTCTGCCTCACAGCCCCGCAACCCAGCGCCAGCCGCTGCAGGGATAGACGCTTCTGCTTCTCACTATTAAATCCTCGCCAACAAAATACTGGATTTCCAGACCAATGCTTGAGCCAAACAAGCGGCTAACAGACTACCTTGCTCCTCCATTCATACCCCACCTCGTCTGCGGGATGTGGCGGGGGATTCGCCGGGTACGGAGAGACCAGCTTTGAACAGACCCTGCGTTTTACGCCAGCGGCTTCGATGCTCAGGCTCCGGTTGTTTTGAGAAATAATTAAAAAAAAAATTTTTTTTTATTTATTTCTTTTTTTTGTTAAGAGAAAAAATAAAAGGGAAAGATGTTTCTGCGATGCTACCGGGCCAAGCTGTCGGCGTGGGCCGCTCTGTGCGTGCTGGTGCTCTGCTGGTTTTACGTTTTCCCCGTCTACAGACTCCCAAGCGATAAAGAAATGGTGGAGGAGGTGCTGAGGCAGGGGGAAGAATGGCAGAAGAACCAGACGGGCATCGATTTATACAGGTTCGACTGAGGGCTGGGAATTTTATTTAATAGTTTTACGCAGTGATTCCCAGGTTGGGCCCCCAAAAGTCCCCAAGTGGATTGCAGGGTGTTCCAAGAGAAGACGAAATGATTAATAATAATAGTTTCAAGTCTGTTTGCTAAATATAACACATTTTCAGAAGCGGTTGCTTGGAAGATTTGGCCTGCAATTTCATTGTGGGCGGAATGAGGGTTTAATTTATACCAATTTGGGTGAGTGTGTGTGTGTGTGTTGTGGGGGGGGGGGGGGGGGGGGGGGGGGCTTTTAATAAAGTAGAGATGCTTCAAGACCAACAATGATGACAAAAAGAGCATAATTCGAAATTATTCTTCTTGCAAGATTTTCTTTATTACAGTATTATCTTAGACTTTGAGTGTTCATGAAGTATCACAGACAAAGCATGTTAGTTACACTGTGGCAGTATTATTTATATCTTATTCACCGTTCTCAGAGGCAAAGCCGATTAGGGTAATCAGAGAAAGTGACACCTGCAGAGCAGCAGGCAGGCCTACTGGAGGGTGTGATGCTGCTTGGAGGAGGGTGGGGGGTGTCGGGGTCTGTGGTTCTCTTTTCATTAGAGCTCTAGAGACTGTTTGCATGGTAATAATTTGTTTGCTGGATTCTTGGGAATCAACAGATGAGAGAAAAGTCAAAGCCGCAGTTTAAAATGAGCCTGTGTTAAATCTTGTCTATTAGGTTTAGTTATATATATAATGGTGCCTTGCTTTGGGAAAATAGAAAAGCGTGCATCATTGCCTGTCACTAAAATCCTGGTGGGTATCTAGTTATTACCAGAAAATAATTAAAGACTCAGTATTCCCTCCTCTCTCCTCAGGAAGTTGCTGTCAGAGTGCTGTGATCCGAAGCAGATGTTTGCAGTGACTAAGGAGAACTCACCTGTGGGCAAAGTCCTGTGGTACGATGGCGAGTTTTACTACTCGCACACCGTCAACAATAACACGTACTCCCTCTTTGTACAGGTATATTGATGCAATACACTTATGATTTTCATAAAATATTGTAGTCTGGGTTGCAGTCACAGTGTTCTTTTAGGCATCACAGGAATCTTTTAGTCCTTCTGTGTTGTATTCTGGTGGGTTGGATTTGTTTTTTCCCATCTAGAGACACATGTCTTTAAGACAGGCAGCTGTGCTCTTGAGAAGTAACTAAGACCAAATGATGGAAAGGGATTTCTGTCCTATTCGTGAACTGCGACTGTGTTGTGGTGACTGGCTTTTACTGTTGATCCATAATGGAGGAGGGGAGTGGGCTGGGGAGAAGACAGACATCCTCTAAGGGGGAAGAGGATTACTGGCCTAGAGCTCTTAATGTGAACTGGAGTCAATATGAAGATGTGATAGGATGAGGGGCTTGGGGCAACTTAAAAGCTGAAAAATGTTACACAAAACATTATTTATTCTTACCAGCAATTTCATTATTCAACATTAAAGAGTGTTTATATCATTCAAGTGGATGTTGCTACACTAATTGCAGCTGGAAGAGGGTGTGGCCCCAGGTTATTTCCCTTTGCCTCCCACCTTGGACCTATTTTTTATATGCATCCATGAAAACTAGAGACCACAAAACCAGCCTAAAAACAGGGACAGGCATTGTTGTTGTACTCAGTCCTACCACAGAGGCTTTAGATCTGCAGTCAAATATCCTGCTTGCTACATGTGATGAATATCTGACCCTAATTTGCAGGCTTGAGCTGTGCATGTTCATTCATGAAGGATGGGGGAGGTGAGGGTGAATAAATAAAGAAATGAGAATGTGATGAGAGGGGCCAAGCTAGACCCTTGTGTTTGTGCACACATGCATATAATGTATTGCAGTGGGTCTAAACATAGATTTACACTCACTGAACACTTTATTAGGTATACCTCAGTAGTACTAGGTTGGACTTCCCCCCAGCCCCATTTGCCCTCAGAACTCTCTTAATTCTTCATGGCATAGATTGACGAAAGCGCTGGAAACGTTCCACAGAGATTTTGCTCCATATTGACGTGATAGCATCACACAGTTACTGCAGATTTGTTAGCTTCACATCCATGATGCAAATCTTTTATTCCACCACATCCCAAAGGTGCTCCATTGGATTGAAATCTGGTTACTGTGGAGGCCATTTGAGTACAGTGAGCCTATTGTCATGTTCAAGAAACCAGTTTGAGATGAACTGAGCTTTGTGACATGGTACATTATCCTGCTGAAAGCAGCTATCTGAAAATTGGGTATATTGTGGTCATAAAAGGATGAGCATGGCCAGCAGCAATCCTTGGGTTAAACAATGCTCAGCTGGTGCTAAGGGGCCCAGAGTGTGCCAATAAAACATCCCCCACACCATTACACCAGCATCAGCAGCCCGAACTGCTGATACTACACAGGATGGATCAATGCTTTCATGCTGTCTATGCCCAAAACCCCACTTTCAATTAAGTATATTTGGATTTTGGAGCATTGCTTTGTTTCTTTCATTTAGAGTCTATGAAAAAGCCCAGTCATGTGTGATAAACTGGATTTAAGGGGCCAATGCCAATACGTATCTCTAGGGAGCAAAACATTTCGGATTTCAAGTTGTTTAAAATGACTTTTTTGTCCAACTTTTTTTTTTTTTTTTTTTTTTTACTCAGAGTGTGCTTTCATGAATAATTAATGTGACCTGGTCTATGTGTCATTTCTTTTGGGATGCAGTAATTTTCCTTTATCTCTGACTATGCAAAACTGCATGCTTGCATGAGTTTGGCACCCATTTTTTATGTGCACTGTTTCACTTCCTTAAAGTCATACTGTGGCTAGTTATGTTTCTCAGTATGAAGATAACCAGTAGTTAGGTGGGCTGGACTATGCGCAAACCCAAATACAATAAGCACTCCTTCTTCTCGGTTCCCATTGCTGTGATTGCAGGTCTGATTGCAGACAAACGGCCACGCTACACCAAGCTGGCAGTAGCTACAGTATCTGGGCATGTGCCAGGGAATGTGCCAATTAGGGCTTTGACAGTTAATTGCTGGTTACTTTGGTGGCACAAACAGAGCATATATGCATACAGCTCAGTGAACTGAGCAGTAGATTCCTATAATCTTTTACTTTCTGATGTTTAGTCAGCGATGTCTTTCTCTTTCTGTAGACCTTTGACAGTATGCAGCAGAACTGGCTACTTAAAAAGAACAAAACCTACATGCACACTGAGGATCTGCTTTATTATTGTAACAGAAAAATCAAACAGAAGTCAAACACTAGCTGATTTAAGCTTCTTTAATGTGTTTTATATATTTTATTTGTTGGTAAAGTTTTTGTGTTTAGTTAGTTGGATAAATCAAGTCAACTTATCAAATTGATCTAAAATAAGCCAACATATTGGTAAAAGATTTGGTTTAATTACTTTCTGGTCCTGGTGTTAATGTAGCACCTGTTCTCCTCTAAAGTTTTAGCTTGTTTTTCTGGTTCCCGTTATCTTCTTGATTTGCTGTGAACAGGATACTGGCCTAAAAGAGACCCTAGGGCAAAGTGTGTATGTGTGTGTGTGTGTGTGTGTGTGTGTGTGTGTGTTTTCTCAAGTAGGTGCACTCTGAGGGGAATAATGAGCACAATTGTTTCCACTGTCTCGCTTAATCCAATCCCCTCAGTTAAATGCAGTCAAGGCACAGAGGAAGGACATTTTTTGGTCCTTGCCTTTTGAGGTGTGGTGTTTCAGGGTCACGTGCAGCAGCTTTAACGCCGTCCTTAACAAGATTTCAGTTGTGATGATGGTAAGGCAATGACAACAACACACAACAGCAGAAATGATTATTGGTAATGACATTCTTGTTGTCATTTCCTTTTTGGTTGTGTGTGACATTGGAGCTGACCAATGACTATTGGATTAGATACTTACTTGAAACAGAATACCAAAAGTAATGTCTTTTCATTTTTATCACCTGTGGTATCAAAATGAATAAATGGTTAAAATAGTTCGTAATAGATTACGAAGCATAGGCCCAGGGACCCCGGAATAAGGACTTATAAACTTGTGCTTTATTCTACAGTACTAAACAGTGAACACCAATGCCAGGTTCTGACGAAAATCTCTGGTCTGTTTACAACTTTAGCTCAATACAACAGAGAGGAAAGATATACCAGCCTGTGATGCTATTAAGGAATTGCACTTTACAAATGAATTATTTGTCAAGAAGGCTGACAACTATTTATAAAATAAATAAATATTTTTAAAAAAAAAGAAGAACAGTATACACTCACTGGTCATCTTATTAGATACACTTTGGCAGTGCTGAGTTGGACCCCTACTGAAACATTCCTCAGAGATTTTGGTCCATATTGACAGGACGGCATCACAAAAGTTACTCAAGATTTTTAAGTGACATGGTGCATTATCCTGCTGGAAGCAGCCATCAGAAGATGAGTACACAGTGGGCATAAAATGACACACATGATCAGGTAGGGCTGTGCAATTAAACATATTTCAATTTTGACTGCAGTTTTGGCTCCAAACAATCACAAAAACAGTGTAATCAACAAAAAAATTATTATTATTAAAAGAATTTTGTTACATTAGCTTTGCAAGTATACTCGTAGCTGTGATATACACAGTCGTGAGTCTTAGCGGGGCCAACCATGTAACCTATGTAAGTGGTTGTGTGAGATGCAGTATGTGTTAATTACCATTAATTAAATCTACACCATAACATACATCATAACCTGATGTACATCTCTCGAGAAATGTAGCTACACGTTGGGTCGGGGCAGCCCACAACGATTCTGATTGGCCTGTTATACTTTATTTATATTTTTAATAGTTTATTTATATATTATGTATATTATTTTCAATTTAGTATTTATTTCGAAGGGATTGTAGACGTGCACTTAGATTTCAAGTTATTCACTGTTCTTTACGTGCAATAAATGTAGTGTGTTTACAAAGTCATTGAGTAAACGTGTTAAATAATCATGATTTCAATATTGACCAAAATAATCGTGATTATGATTTTTTTCCCTAATCGAGCAGCCCTACACTTTTATAGGCTGTGGTGTTTAAATAATGATCAGGTGATACTACAGAGCCCAAAGAGTCCCAGGACTCATCAAACCAGGAAATGTTTTTCTAGTCTTCCATTGTGCAGCTTTGATGAGCCTCAGTTTTCTGTTTCCTGTTATTTGCTGACAGGGGTGGGCCCCAATGTGGTGTTCAAAATTCAACATCCTGTGCATTCAGAGATGCTCTTCTGCATACCTTGGTTGCAACAAAGGGTTATTGAGTTAATGTTGCTGTACTATCAGCTCGAAGTCTGGCCATTTTCCTCTTTCTTCTGGCATTTTTGCCCAGAGAACTGTTGCTCACGTGGCGGTTGTGTGCAGGGGTAGATGAGCAGTTTCTGAAATTCCCTGGCACAAACAACCATTCCAAGATCAAAGTCACTTAAATCACCTTTCTTCCCCATTCTGATGCTCGGTTTGAATTGACCACGTCTATGTACCTAAATGCAATGAGTTGCCGCCATGTGATTGGCTGATTCAATATCTGCATTAACGATCAGTTGAACAGGTACACTTAATAAATTAGCTGGTGAGCTCATCTGACAGGACTGGGGGAAAGTGCTGTGAAGTCCAAATGACAGAGACTAAAGACAAGACATTTACCAGGCCAGATGGACATTTGTTTTGTATGACACGCTTACGTTTAAAGAGTGGTTGATTTATTGATTAGTTGCTTTTTACAGGAGAAAATGCATTTATAGTTTGTGCTATATCCAGTGTTGTCTGTATCTTCTTATTAATGCTGACAAGAAATGTTCCCATATAGGTAATGAGGAGTACGGTCCCTGAGCAAATGTTAGAAAGAGTGTCTGATCCAAAAGAGCTATTACCACAGCTTGGTTTATCTCTTCATATTTTTGGTCAGCACTCCAGGCTATAAAGTGAAAGCAATTAATACTTGTGTTTGTGTTTCATGTGTTTAGGTGCTAGTGACTGTGTGTGTTAACAAAGCTTCACGTTGTCTCCTGTGCAGGACAACCCCCTGCAGCTGCCCCTGAAGAAGTGTGCAGTAGTGGGTAATGGCGGCATTCTCAGGCACAGCAAGTGTGGCGGGGACATCGACCAGGCTGACTTTGTTATGAGGTAAGAAACAAAAACCAGTGGGGTGGGGGTTGGGGGCTGGTCCTCCAGAGAGCAGTCAGGCACCATCAGCCCTCAGTGATGGTGAGAGCTGGTGTTGGGTATAACAAAGAAAAACAGAGATAGAAAAATGGGCCACAGTCAGTTTGAGAGAGAAAAGAGGTCAAGCAGAATAAAACCATCTTGTGGGGTACTCTAAATATTTAGTCTCAAGAAAATGACTTTTCAAGAGTCAGACAAGGCACATCAATTTTATTTGATAAGGTGATGGTCTTGCCATTTTGCCATCTTGACATTAAAAAGTAATCAAAGAGTTCCATTTGCATTGTTTAGACAAAGGAGGAAAACAGAGAAAAGTGACAAGTAGGAGTTAAGAGAAGAACTAATGTACCATTTACGGTTATTAAGTTCAGATCAGACCTCGTGCCTGCAGAAAAATGCATGACGTATGAATTTCAGCGCAAACAGAAGAACCTTTGAGAGCACCAAGAAATAGTCAACAGTTATGAATAGAAAGTCGATAGAAGACGTTTTGAGTTAGGCTACATTCGCACCAACATGCCTGAATCCGTGGTTACTGATATGCTCCGGGCTTGGTTCCCTCTAGAAAATATTACAGTCTTTCTTTGCTTTGGCCAACAGTGAAGTGGTTCTGTCACAGTCCCGGGTTTTCACCCAGTTTCCTGTGGAGTTTTGGATTGTTATTTATTATTAGGTGTTTTTATGATTTGATGCTCGTAGTTTTTGATTACTGTGAATAATAAATAATAATTTTGATGTTTTATCTGCTTTTAGTTTTCACAGTGTTCCTATTGTATAATGCTTAGTGTGAGTTTCTAGGCTGTGTGCTTAGCCGTTATCTTTTAGATTACTTCCTGTTTTACTCTGGCAGTGGATTTTTTTACCTTGATTTTCTGCAAAGGAGGGTGCGTCCGTTAGTCGAACCTCGGATTCAGGAGGAACAATGCGGTTTTCGTCCTGGTCGTGGAACGCTGGACCAGCTCTTTATCCTATCAAGGATATTCGAGTGTGCGTGGGAGTTTGCCCAACCAGTCTACATGTGCTTTGTGGACTTGAAGAAGGCATTCGACCGTGTTCCTCGGGGTGTCCTTTGGGAGGTTCTGCGGGAGTATGGGGTGTCTGGCCCATTGTTGCGGGCCATTCAGTCCTTGTACAACCACAGTGAGAGCTTGGTCCGTATAGCCGGTAATAAGTCGGATTTGTTTCCTGTGGGTGTTGGACTCCGTCAGGGCTGCCCTTTGTCACCGATTCTGTTCATAATTTTTATGGACAGAATTTCTAGGCGTAGCCAGGTGGCGGAAGGCTACTTCCTCAGAGTCTCATCTCTGCTTTTTGCAGATGATGCGGTTCTGTTGGCTTCATCAGGGGGGGGGCCTCCAGCTCGCAGTGGAATGGTTCGCAGCCGAGTGTGAAGCAGCTGGCATGAGAATCAGCACCTCTAAGTCTGAGGCCATGGTCCTCAGCCGGAAAAGGGTGGAGTGCCATCTCCGGCTCAGGAACGAGTTCTTGCCTCAAGTGGAGGAGTTTAAGTATCTCGGGGTCTTGTTCACGAGTGATGGGAGAAGGGAACGGGAGATCAACAGGCGGATCGGGACTGCTTCTGCAGTGATGCGGACGCTGCACCGGTCCGTCGTGGTGAAGAGGGAGCTTAGCGTAAAAGCGAAGCTCTCGATTTACCGGTCGATCTACGTTCCTACCCTCACCTATGGTCACGAGCTTTGGGTAGTGACCGAAAGAATAAGATCGCGAATACAAGCGGCAGAAATGAGTTTCCTTCGAAGGGTGGCTGGCCTCTCCCTTAGAGATAAGGTGAGGAGTGCGGCCATCCAGGAGGGGCTCAGAGTAGAGCCGCTGCTCCTCCACATCGAAAGGAGCCAGTTGAGGTGGCTCGGGCATCTGATTAGGATGCCTCCTGGCCGCCTCCTGGGTGAGGTGTTCCGGGCATGTCCCACCGGGAAGAGGCCCCGTGGTAGACCCAGGACACGCTGGAGAGATGATGTATCTCGGCTGGCCTGGGAACGCCTTGGGATCCCTCCGGATGAGCTGGAGGAGGTGGCTGGGGAGAGGGAAGCCTGGGCTTCTCTGCTTAGGCTTCTGCCCCCGCGACCCGGCCCCGGATAAGCGGAAGAAAATGGATGGATGGATGGATTTTCTGCATCTGGGCCCTATTCCAGGAAGCAGGTTTATCTAACAGTTCTGAGTTTGTTAATCCCGAGATGAGGGGAAACTCTGGGAGTTAACTTAAACTCTGGGAGCCTAACCTGCTCACTGGCAGGTTTTTCTTCCACAGACTTTCTCTCTGACTCTTCATTTGCTCATTCATAAAGTTGCTGTCAAAGGGCATAGTGGAGCATAAACATTTTCACTTTATGTTTTTACAAATTCTAAAACCCCACTTAGACTTTG
The DNA here is from genome assembly GCF_007364275.1 of Archocentrus centrarchus. Lineage (NCBI taxonomy): Eukaryota > Metazoa > Chordata > Actinopteri > Cichliformes > Cichlidae > Archocentrus > Archocentrus centrarchus. The sequence goes on from NC_044368.1 coordinate 10,949,500, forward strand.
TTTTATTTTTCTTCCTTAACATCATGACTTTTATAATCAGTTGGCTGTCAGCGTAAGAATGAAGACAGCTATTACATCATTTTTTTTATTATCAGGTCAGAAAAAAATTTATGGTCTCCATCTTTATAACTCTGTTACTCTGTGCACAGCAATGTACTTTTGTACTTGAAGCTTTTATTGTACCACCCTGTACCTTGTACCTTAAGTAAAACTTATCTGTATAAGTATTAGGACAGGTAACTCACTGATCAGTCATTTGTCGTGTTGGAATAAGTCACACTGATAGAAAAAATGTCTGTCACAGTTGGGATCTTGGAGATTAATATTTTTAATGAGGGTGAAATTACTTTGAGACTCTAAATCAGAACTAAATACAGTATATAAGGGAGTTTTTAAAAGCAGCAGTCTGCAGCCTATGTTCAGAACATTTCATGTTGAAATTTGTTCACAGATTGAGATTCGGTCATTAAATGATGTCAAACAACATTTCGAAAGGTATGAGGTCTGAAATTCAAAGTCTGAACCTCGACATATTTTCCACTGAAAATCACCTAAATGAGTCTCAGTGGCTCTACCCAGATAGGTGTCCATAACAGAACAACAACATGGATCTCCATAACAGTTCGTTTGCACAATGGGACAGATAAACATGACAGATCCAGGCTGAATTAGACCCTGATGCAATTACTCTCTGGTCATTCCCAGCTCATCCTATCCAGATCCACTTTAGATCTGTTCGTAGAGGCTTATTTTATCCTGATATGATCTGTATTCCTTGTTTAAAATGGCAAATTTTATACTTAAAAACCTCAGATCTATCTGACCAACATCTAAACAGCTTTATAAAAGCTTTGGCATTTCTTATAACATGTTTACCTTTACTGATAAAACTTTACAATCATTAAAGTCTCGGAAAGCTGCCCTGCATTTTTTTGAGTTGAATTTGAAAGAGCTATTATGACTGAACTCTGAAACAAATCTGTTATAGCTGTAAGAGAGTCACCATCTATAAGTCAAGGCGGATGCTTGAGGTTTTTTTTTTAATCTAATAATGGCAGAAATAATGAAATCTGTTCATTTAGGTGTAACCTTCCACCGATCTCAAAGGAATATGTGCAGGATGTGGGAACAAAGACACATCTGGTTACAGCCAATCCCAGCATCATCGAGAAGAGGTGAGCAACGTGGAAATCGCACCCCTATCACAAACATCAAGCAAATGCACATTTGTCACTTGGCCAGAAATGCTCATTACACAGATTGCAGAAGTGCACAGGGAATGTTTGAGCATCCTGGCACAGACAGATGGAAAAGGCTAATGGATTGTGTTATGGAATGAAAGTGATGGCATAAGGAGATGTACAAGAGTTTACAAAGGGGTTTTCCAGAAGGCACATGTGGAGATTGGAATCTGCATTAGGCAAGAGCAACAGTCCAAAGTTATTAAATAATAATAATTTTCTGAAGTCATTGTAATCAAGGTTTTAAATAATAATTTAAATACAAATAAAATGCAAATACATATTTTTTTAAAATTACATTAAATGAGAAAACATTTCTCATGTCTGTCGGTTTACTCTAAGCTGTTAAATGCACATTTCAGCAAATATTCAAAAGATGGGTGGCCCCATGAGTGTTAGTGTGACAAGTCGTTGTGGTTTTAACAATATAACATATTAACAAAGTTATTTCCTTTAGCAATAACAACACAAGATGGCTCTGTAGTCTTTAGTCTAACAATAGGTCGCCAGATCACTGATCACTCTAAACTGTAAAACAGTAAAACAGCAATATGTATATGTCCACCTTTTTTCTATCACTCTATCTCTATTACTCAGATTTCAGAGCCTTCTGTGGTCAAGAAAGGATTTTGTGGATAGCATGAAGGTCTACGGCTCCAGCTACATCTACATGCCGGCGTTTTCCATGAGGCCTGGCACAGACCCATCACTGCGGGCCTATTACGCGCTGGCAGACTCCTCCTCCAACCTCACCATGCTTTTTGCCAACCCTGAATTCCTACGCACGGTGGGTAAATTTTGGAAATCCCGCGGTGTGCACGCCAGGCGCCTATCCACAGGCCTCTTTCTGGTGAGCTTAGCCCTGGGGCTGTGTGAAGAAGTGACAGCCTACGGCTTCTGGCCGTTTTCTGTCGACCTGGATCAGCGACCAGTCAGCCACCACTACTACGACAACATCCTGCCCTATAAGTGGTTCCATGCCATGCCTGAGGAGTTCATCCAGCTTTGGCATCTGCACAAAAGCGGCACGCTCCGTGTGAGGGTGGGACGCTGCCCCCCTCAGGAAGGAGGGAGTTAGAGTGCCTTGAGGAGTGATGGCACTCAGCTCAAGTTTAGTGGTTATGAAGACATTAAGCTTATGATACCACCGGAAGTTTATATGAAGAAATAAATTAGAGCGCATATTTCCACTGAGGAATTGCACTGAGCACTGCATCTGTGTCCATACACGCTCCTGCCGTCCTACCCCCTAGCTGATCCCTAATTATCACGAGAATGCCCTCCACACAGGCGAGCAGCACCAGGGACAGAGTACCACAGTGACACATGCAGGCATACACTCACACAGCATAACATATTTACACATTCCTGAAACTAGCCATATCTCTACTCGCGTTTCTGAAATTGTGTGTGTGTGTGTGCATGGATGTGTGCCCTTACAGACAGCATCATATGGACTAATACATGTGAAAGTGTGGGAATGGATGGTTGGGAGATGGATTTTGTGCACTGACTGTGTAAGTGGCAGAAGGGGCAGCTGGACCAAATTCCCCTCTGGGTCTTTGTTAATCAAGAACAGAAGGAGTGGAGGACTGGAGGGAACATTAAAATGCTCTGAAAGACTGGCAAAATGCCAAGAAGGAGGGAGCTATAATGGTAGTAACTAGCAGCCTGAATAGAAGCAAATTTTAATGGAGGAAGAAAAAATAAAGCGGACTTTGAAATGCAGCCACGAGTGCCGCAGCGCAACATTTTAAAACGTCTGAAAGTTTTACATTTGAACCTCATCCTCCTTTCCACTGAAGATTACCAAAATGAGTTTCACGGTGTCAGAAATCCATAATTAATAATTTCAATAATTAGGGTTAAAAATCGAATTCAACGTTTTGCTTAGGATTACGGCTTTATCTATTAAGGAAAATTCAAGTTGGGTAAATGACGACTTAGCAGAATAAAACAATTTGACACATATTCTTAGTCCCAAGTACACTGGATTAAAATGGAGGCTCTGCTCTTTATGTACCCGTCGCCGTGGTGCATCATGGTGCACGCGCCTAACTCAGGGTGAACATACTCAGAGCCAACTGAACTAACTCCTATCATCCTTTCTGGAGCCGAGAACTGGCTGTCCCGTATTCTTGTATTTAATCAACTAGACTCAGAGTTTGCTAGACTCAGCTAGACTCAGAGTTTGCTGAACTTGCTTTTGTTTGGGGGGCGGGGGGGCAGAATCCACACACAGGAACGCACACGTTGGGGGTGTGGGGGGGTTAAGAGTGAAAGCTGGCTGGTATGTTTATGAAAGGATTTTTCTCTGCTTTCCATCAAGCAACTGCTTGATTGGCATTCTGGGGTGCCAAATAAAGCTTTAGTTCAAAAGAAGAGCCATTAGAAATGTATGCGTTATTAGTATATTCCCTAGAATGTTTAGCCAAGTTGCATTTTAACCCTTTTCTGAAAAGGGAAAAGGGGTAGACCCTGATGTCCACACGGTTTTCTTTGCCAAATGGGATTTTTCAGGAATATGAGAATTCTTTTTTTAGGTTCATCATCAAGGGAGAAAACATCATATCTGCACACACTCAAGTACCTCACCTTTCATTTGACTTTCATCATCAATGACTGACTCTGTGGTACATTTCAACTGCTAGCAGACTTCTTAGACAACAAAAAAAAAAAAAAAAAAAAAATAGCCAGTGCACTTCTTTAGAGGGGCTGCTGGAAGTCGTGTCTTGGTAACTGTACTATACTTGTCAAGTGCCAAGCCAAGGGAACAGTGCTCTCTTTGATACATGAGCTTGAAGTGAGTGAGTGAGCAACAGAAAAAGAGAGGAATCCTGTCACAAAAATACATTTTAATCAGTGTTTTTTGTTTTTTTCATTGCCTTGCCTTATAGGGTAAGTTCTGTGATTTATTCATGCAGTTATTATTGTCATTTTGTATCGTAGCACAGGAATATGTGCGGACTTGTATCCCTTGCAGATTGGAAATGGTGTACTTCTTTTGGATGAGTTGTTTCTTTAAAATGCTGTTAATGCTATTTAAAAGTGGTAACTGTGACCATGCCATGCTGTCATTTAGCAACAGGATGACTACATGGAAAGTGCATGGAGTGTACCACAATACTTAGGATACTCCTCAGAGTAAAAATACAAATATGCTTATAGGTTAGTGCTTTATTCTTATCCACTCTGATAAACGGAACAAGGTCCAGTGCCTTCACGGTGTGTTAAGGTGAAAATACCTTAAACAAGGGATATTTCTAATGCTGATCAAACGTATGTTTTGATTTTCATGGCTAGGCTTGGATCTGTAGGAAAATATGTGCTATGTAATAACATCCGAGAATATGTAAATGTAACTTAAAGTGAGCTGTACGCAGAGTTGGACCAGGTTATAATGTAAAACAAAATAATGTTCGGTCAAAATACACGTGTGGCTCTTTAAGACTTGAGCTGAATTTAGTAGTGGTCTACGGTGAGTGATTTATTACTTTGTTGTACTTTCTATTGTGATGTTTCATATTTGCACTTTTATGTTGTTTTCTGTCCAGTATAGTGAATGAATGAGATGTGACATGATTTGAATTTCACAAAAGTATAATGATTTTTGATTTTTGAGACCAAGACTTTTCTTATGTTGTGATTCAAGCTCTCATTTGATACTATGAGCGAACTGAGCGTGAAAAAGCTGCAAACGTTTGTGAAAAGGAAGTGAATCTGTCTTGCTCGTATGCGTCCATTAGCGAAATAGCTAATCGGATTTAGATCTACAATCCTTTTTAAGTACTAAAAAAGCTACTTCAGGAAACTGAAGGGGCTCTGTCACTAATTGTAAGAAATTTATTTCATTCTTTTTGTCCATTAAATATTTATCTACAGCAAAGTGTAACCTAGCTTAGCATACACTTACATATTCCTGCCAAAATCACAACTCTTCCATTTTGCACTCTCTTATTATACTTAACTAACAACATTAAACTTGATTATGCAGTTTCTGGAGAAATTGCGCTGAGATTGTTGATACTATTGAACTTGCCGTGTTGCTTGCTGCTAAAAATTGGTGGTAAACAGGTTGCTTAAAAAGGCTGACGAGATAAAGCAGTTGATACTTACAGGAGGCTTCTATTTTGAAAATCTGGCACAGTAAACATGTTGATAAACTGTAAGGGCCATTTTAAATCTGCCATGTCTGTTGTCGCTAGCCGCCGTTTCTGCAGATCGTACATTTCTCAGTGTTTGTAACCTTGTCTGAGTGGCGACGCAAACCATTCAGGAGAATACTGCAGTGGCTACATGCGCCATAGCGGCGAGCACAAATTAAAGTGACTGTTTGATGACATTACTGTCCTCAAGCAGAGCAACCAGTGATGCAGGTGTACTGACAACTTAATCAAGGGCTTATATTCTAAAAATCTGAGATAATTATGAGCATCATGTTAATTTTCTAAATTAACTAGGGGCTTTTATTTTGAAAATTACACACATTTTAAAGCTTATTGGTCTTCCGTTAAGATACTGGGGACTTAATTGTGAAAATCCAACACCCAACTTTTCCCTTCTGTTTGTCACTGTCAGGGTCTGGGACTGTAATCTGATTTCCATTTGTATGTGTATGAGAAAGAGGAAGACAGGAACAGCTTTAAATTGTGATTGGCAGCCTAAATACTTAAAACTATGAAGATTTGCCTTTAAACTGCAGTATGATATGAGCTGGAATTACGTGTTTTCCATATATATATATATATATATATATATATATATACTCAGAAACAGGCAGTCAAATACTCTGACAGTCAGATGGATAAAAAGCTTTTATTTGAGTGAAATGTGTGTAAGTCAATTCGAGCAGGCCTCTGTAATCATATTCAAAGCATGCAAAGCATCAACCAATCACAGAGAGCGAGGGGAGATTCAGATCAACCAATTGAATTAATGAATGAATCAGTTGTCAGTAGCTTATACCTGTGTCAGTGAAATTTTTCACAGCACTATTTCCCAAGAAATGGCTAATAGTCCAAATGACAGTTCATGTCAATGTTAGTAAACCATGACCAACCCCAAAAGTTGCTCTACACGTGTGTTTTTTGTATCCCTAGTGTTAAAAATGTGATCAGGGGAGCAAGGTAGAAAAAGTTGTAAAATTATAGAAGGTTTCTGTTGAGCCGTTAGATAGCACTCCTCTCATTCCAATGCCCCCCTGGATATCGGACGACCACTCATTGGTGCTAATAGCCACACCCGCTTGCATGATTGTGGTGATATTGATCAGTTCCGATAACAAACCGGAGAAATTCTCAGCCCGGAGTGTCCATACCTCAACTACTGGCTAAAACCTTGTAATGCATTGCTGTGGAACAACTCCACCGTTGAGCCGATTAAACCCCTCCACCGGTCCAGGCAGCAGGACTTTGCAGCATGTTGACAGAACCAGTCTAGCCATTTTTATTGTTTTTGTTAAATGATCCTAATTAACACTAATTGTAAGAGTGTCTTAGATTAGCTTAGCTTAGCATTAACAATCTAACTTAAAAGTCAACTTGTTGATTTTACACTTTGCTCCTGTATGTATTTAAAAAAATAAATAAATAATTTTGACAGTCCTGGTCGATGGTTCTGATGGATTTTGTAGCATTTCAACAGAGGCCGCCTACCTGTTTTCAGTGTTTTTGCGATGCTAAGGTAACTTGCTGCTGATTGTAGCTTTAGGACATGAATATGTATTTCTTAAGATGTCAAACAGGATGCAGCATTATTTGAGATTTGTGAAACAGGCAGGATGATTAAAATGGCACTTCACAGCGTACCCACAAAGGAAGTATTGTTGGCATATTCTTTCCTGTCTCAGTCCAGCATTTAGCATCATGCTCCAGTATGTGTGGCTGCAGGCTACGCAGTTGCACTCTGGTCATAGAAAGGCCACATGTTGTAGCTGCAGTGTCCTTAAATTAGACCCCTCCGTGTGATAAAGTGAAACCAATGATTAGCTCTTTCGTTCTGTAATATTGTTCCACCTTATGATAATAATATCTTACGCTACTTAGCTCTGGCAGGTGGAAAATAATGTGTTGTCATATTGCAGGTTTAATGCTCCAAATCTCAAATGCCGTCGTAGTTGGTTGTTAGATCTTCACATACACATGTAAGGGTAACTTTATGGTGCGTTGAATGGTAAAATAAAAAACAAACAAAACAGTTGATCAGTCTAATCAACATTTTGGCTGAAAAAAGCCAAAGGTAATGACACTGTGTGCAAGAGTTTTTGTTTTAATACCTGCATCCACCATTAAAATCAGCTAAGAGAAGACAGATTTTTTTTTTTTTAAGTAACCACTGGGAGTATCAGAGTTGAATATTTTAAAATTGCTGCCTAAGATTAAAAAAAACACTTTAAAATTCCAAGACAATAGTCACAGATCAGTTAAAGTACATTAAAACAGAAATAATCATGTGTAAATACCATTTGTCCCCGAGTTGGATCAGAATGTGTCCAGAAAGTGCAGCTTTTCTACACATTTAAATATTTAATGTTATGCAAATCTTTCTGTTCTGATTAATGTGTCGGTGTGTCTTATTTGCCTTGACTGACTGAATTTGATCGCAAGACATGAAGAAATACAAACTGTTTGAATGCATTGCTTTTTTTGCTTCACTCTGGCTTGCATCTTGTCTGCTCATTCAAGTTATCTGATGTGTCCTTGCCTGAGCATGTTCAAATAAATCTGCTGTTGGACTAGAACCAGTTTTATCTGCCACCTGGAATAAACTGTGAATGATAAAGAAGAGAGAAAAAAAAAATGATGAAACCAACATATCTATAAACAAGGTGATTAAAGGAATCAAATAAAAGAAGGAATATAAATCTGCTGTGATTTTCTTTGTTTGACTGTGGAAATTATGCCAGTGTTGTTCTATAGCTACATACAAGAACAGAAGGGGGAAAAAAAAGTTTCTCTTTTCCTGTCTTTGACTTACTCATCAAGCCACTCCAAACAAATTTGACGTAAACTTTCCGGGTTTCTAGTACTCTTCTATAAGCCTTCTGTTCATGTAGGTGCACAGGTATTTAGCTGCTCACATGTTTTGTCAAGTAGTTATGAATATGTCAGTGGCATCAGTGAAGCCCTCTGCTTGCTGCAGCCTGTCTGCTTGGCTTGCTTTTTGGGCCATGAAATTTAAAGATATGTCAGGAAAAGCTGCACAGCTGTCTCCCAGGCCCCTGTCCCCTGCTGGACCATTTATCCTCATATGTGCTGTATTTATGATCAAAGCCCTAATTTGTCTATCTGGTAAGGAGAGATAGTTAATAGGATGAAGCCTATTAAGAATTATGGGGATTTAATGAGGGTGGTTAGAAGGAAATGAATATTGATTTGTCTGTGTATGTGCCTGTGTGTTTTGTATGTTTACATGGATGATTATGGACCCATATTACTTGTAAAATAACAGTTGCCCCTTCAGGGAATTATACTATTTTTACCCACACTATCAACATAGCTCAAGGGATGCCAGTCCGAGTTTGTTGTCCAGACCACCACTTGTGTCCAGACTGAAATATCTCAGCTATAATTAAGCTAATTGACATGGCAGTTTGAGTCCTCAGAGGATTAATCTAATGACTTTGTTGATCCCCTGACTTTTCGTGTAGTGCCACCATGAGATTTACATTTTACACTTTGAATAAAATTTCAGTAAATATAAATTTAATTCAGTTTCAATCAAGTATCATCATCATCATCAAATTGAAGTTTTCAGGTTAACCCAGACTGATTAGCAATACTTTTGCTGATCTCTTCCTCTAAGACAAACACAGCTTAGGTTATACCTTTGAAAATAACATTTATTATTGTTATTTTATTTTTATATATTTATTGTTGTAAGCCAATTTTACCATGTACATATTCTAGACTAACAATGTCAGTGCACCACAAACTGCAGATCCTCTAATGGCCCCTTGAGGCTGTCTCTTAAATTGAGTAAGTTACCATAAGCCAAATTAACATCCTATTCAGTATCACAGCAAATTACCAATACAGCTTAATGACAAGCTAGTAGCTTGTCAGTGCTAGAGTTACTTCCCCAGATAAAAATATTCTGCTGCCCAAATGTGGCTTTTTTCCAGTTTTAAAAAGGAAAAGAGGTCCAGGTGATGTCACAGAGGATATATCGTTCTTCAATTCAGTTAAAGTTAATTCAATTTTATTTATACAGCACCAAATCACAACAACAGTCACCTCAAGACACTTTGTAGGTAAAGGTAAAGACCATACAATAATAGAAAGAAAACCCCAGCAATCAGATGATCGCCTATGAGCAAGCATTTGGTGACAGTGGGAAGGAAAAAGTCCCTTTCAATAGGAAAAAACCTCCAGTAGAGCCAAGCTCAGGGAGGCACAGCCATCTACGACAACAAGTTGGGATGAGGGGAGGGAGACAGGACAAAAGGACACACTGTGGAAGAAAGACAGAGATTAATAATAACCAATGATTAAATGAAAAGTGGTGTCTAAACACATAGAGAATGAAAGGGTGTGAATGAAGAAGAAACACTGAGCACAGTGCATCATGGGAAGCCCCCAGCAGCCTAGGCCTTAACATAGCCAAGGGAAGGTTCAAGGTCACCATGTCCAGCTAACTATAATCTTCAAGAATCAAGAATCAAGAATCAAGAATGCCTTTATTAGTCCCACAAATGGGGAAATTGCAGTTAACAGAACATCCATCCAAAACAAAAACATAACACAGACAGGGGGGGACAGATGTCTGAGGTCATGCAACCGTTTCACAACGGCGCTACCTTTAGCAGAGAGACAGAAAGAGATACATTGGGATAGTTAGGTTCAAAAAAATCATCTCATACTGTGTTCATAAAGAACACCTTACGAGGTTCCAAAAAACACCTCAGCAAAAAGCATATTGCACATATAAAGCCGGGATAGCAGTATGGTGGGTAGGGTCAGGGTCAGGAGGGGACGCAGACGGAGACGAGAGGGTGGGGGCATTGTGGAGCCCAGATGCCAGCTCCCAGGCAAACAGTTTGCTGATAGTGATGGAAGTTCATCAGCAGCCTTGGTACACCAGATCCAGCTTCACAAATCACAGAGAGGGCTGAGGGGGATAGCGGCCTTCACACATAGTTCTGGAGAGATATGATTGCCAGCCAAGGCCGGCTAGGGAGCCGAATTCTGATAATGCAGGTGTTGTTTTGGAACAGGCTGCTTGTTTTTTCAACAGCCTTCAGTCTCACTGGGAAACCATTCAATAAATCCAATAATCCAAATTCATTAGTTACCGTCCTCACTGAGCAGAACCGTACCTTATCTCCAGATCGAACCCCTCACACCTGCTACTCCCCAAGTCTACGGCTCAGGTTCATCAGGCTTTGAGTCTGAGTCTGTACCATTCTGGTCAGCCCATCCACCTGGGTCGGCAGCCTCTGCAGATGTCGAACTGCCGTCCAGGTTTTCTTGATTTCACGGTAAATCAGGTATCCTCCAAGCCCAAACAGAAAAGATACCGCTACCAGATAGCCAAATATGTAAGCGTCTTCCACGTCTTCCACCTCTAGGGCCGAGAAGCACACAGGTCTCCACGAGCTCCAAGAGTCGATGACGTATCCAACCGGGTCTGTTCCACTCGGACACGCAGGCTCCCCTTTCCCAGATCTCATAGTGGAAAAAATTCGATCCATGGTCTTGAAGGCCCAGTTTGCCAAATCCATATTGCTCTCAATCTTATTCTTATTCAAACAGTGTGCAAGAGACGCTCTCACAGCAAGCAGCAAGCAGGAAAGATAGGGAGGGCAGGGAGAGAGATAGAATGCGACCGTCCCCGTCAGAGGCTGGAGCAAGAGATCTTGATCAAAAAGGAAACTTTTAAACCTTATCTCAAAATTATAGAGATTTCCTGTCTCCCAAACTGGGAACTGGTTCAATAGAAGAGGGGCCTGAAAGCTGAAGGATCTGCCTCCTGTTCTACTTTTAAATACCCTAGGAACCACAATTAAGCCTGCAGTCTCAGAGTTATTTAATTAAGATAAGAAGGGGCCTGATTATTCAATACCTTGTATGTGAGGAGAAGGATTCTAAATTCAATTCTGGATTTAAGAGGGAGCCAGTGAAGAGAAGCTAATATGGGGAAAAATATGCTCTGTCTTTTTAGTCCCTGTCAGTCCTTCAGCTGCAGCATTTTGAATAAGCTGAAGGCTTTTCAGGGAGATTTTAGGACAATCTGATAGTAATGAATTACAAAAGTCCAGCCTAGAAGTAATAACTGCATGACCTAGCTTTTCAGCATTACTCTGAGGCAGGGTGTTTCTAATTTTAGAGATATTACACAAATGCAAGAAACCAGTACTACATATTTAAATAATGGTTAAATTTACTCCCACCATGAAGATGATGGATGGTGTCCTGGGGTATCTCCTCCTCTGAACCAGGGCTTCACTGAGCTCCTGGACAGTCTGAGATGCAACCTGGCAGTGTTGGATGGACCACAACATAATGTCCCAGAGGTTTTCTATTGGACTCAGGTCAGGTGAACATGGGAGCCAGTAAATGGTATCAATTCCTTCATCCTCCAGGAACTGCCTGTATACTCTTGCCACATGGTCAGAGACATTCACACCAGTGGCCTGCTGGAGGTCATTTTGTAGGGCTCTGGCAGTACTGTTTGCCTCGCACAGATACCGGCCCTGCTGATTGTTTAAGGACCTTCTACAGGCCTGACCAGTTCTCCTATAGCAGTTGCCTGTCTCCTGGAATAGATAGATAGATAGATAGATAGATTCAACTCATTGTCTTTGTGTGCACAAGGCATACAACGAAATGTTCATTCCAGATCACTCATCCAGAGACGAGCATCTGCGGTCATGCAGAGACCGGCGCTACCGCAATGTGGTTTAAGTGTCTTGCCCAAGGACACAACACAACGCAGGGACAGGGGCTTGAACCTGCAACCTTCCAGCTGCAAGGCAAGCGCCTACCCACTGCGCCACTGCCATGTATCTCCTCCATACTCTTGAAATTGTGCTGGGAGACACAGCAAACCTGGCAATAGCATGAATTAAAGTGCCATCCCGGCAGAGTTGGACTACCTGTGCAACCTCTGTAGGGTCAAGGTATCACCTCCTGCTACCAGTAGTGACAGTGACCCCAGCCAAATGCAAAACTAATGAAAAACAGTCAGAAAAGATGAGGAGGGAAAAATGTCAGTGGCCTCTACCTGTAAAACCATTCCTGTTTTGGGGGTTGTCTCATTGTTGCCCCTCTACTGCACCTGTTGTAAATCAGGTGCAATAGAGGGGGTTGTTAATCAGTTCGGGGGTTGCTCTACTACTTAACTGACTAGATCAATATTCCAGACATTTAACTGACTTGCTGCTAAATCCTGATTTAAAACGTTCCTTTATTTATTTATTTATTTTATTTAGCAGTGTAGTCTAAAATGCTATAATGTAATGTATCAAAAGTAGCACTGAGTCATCAAAAAGACCTTAAGAGATGAGTCATTGTCTGAGGCCATGAGATGATAACTTTCATTAGTGCTGTTTTTGTGCTTTGAATTCAATTTACAAATCAATACCTAATATCTATGAACTATTCCTAAATGTTTGCATAATCAATGCTACCTTTATTGGAGTTTTACTGCACTACAAACTTCTTAAAGTACATTCAAAAAGAACAAATAAAACAAAATGAATGTACAAAATACAACAGTATTGCCTTAAAAGTAAATACTGCCCAAAGAGTGAGCTGCTTTGGCAGAGGTTTGCACTTTTGAACTGTTTCTTGTTACTAATGTGTTACTAAGCAAATCTGTATTCATAGAGCTCTAGAGACTTCCAGAGACTCATACTCATCTGTGAGTGGTGACTGGACAGTAAAGCAACTCTAAACACTATTTTTGACAGTCAGATGACCCCCTTTAAGTCTATAATGAAAGAGTAGTAGGAACTGAGTGGTAGTCCAATTATACCTGGGTGTTTTTTGTATGTTTCTTTTTCCTTTTTTTTTTGCTGATGCCAGAGCTGATGCTAAAACATGTGTACTTGTCTTATCAATTAATATTGTGCAAGACAAGTAAGGAATATATATGTTTAAATCCAAAAAGATTTAAACATATATATTGCCTTCTTTGGCCTTGCAAGTTATACCATTAAATACACCAGCAAATATTAAACTTTAAATGGGGTCTTTCTTAATGAAGCTTCAAAGATTCTTGGTTTTTTAATTCCATATTTTTGTGTCTAAATATTGCAGTGTAGCTAATTTTGAGGGGGGGGGGGGGGCACACCAGAATATCAATACCAAGCGATAAAATGTAGAAATCATCAATATGTGTAAGTGCCAGCACCACAGGAAAACGTATTTTAGTCCTATGGGGTGTGGTGCTGTGAAATATTAACTGCTGCAAGAGTTTGAGGCACTCTTGGTAATATTTCCACACTTAACATGTTCACAGACTGGAAAGCTACATTCAAATGCATCTGTGTAACTGTTATTATTTGTACAGTTGTTGGGTTTTATTGTAAGGATGCCAGGTAACCTTTAAAGCCTTCATTTTTGCAGTTGTCCACAGCAGTTGTTATATTATTGTTTGTGTCCAAGGGGGAGGAATCATGCTACTGAAAGTTTAATATTGCATTCCTTGCTAAGAGTGTTAAATTCAAATTTCTTAAGATCATTGGTCATTAAGTATAATGTGCATTAGCTATTTTGCTTTTTGCAATACATATGATCATCCATTTCAGACTTGCATTCTGTTTGCAATAATATTGTCTGTGACATTAAGCATATTGTCTTTATTGCTAGACCTATTTCTGAGTACTTTATTGATTAGGTCCAGCTATTCCCCTGAGTTGGTAAATGCAGATGTATTAAAATATGCATGAATGTAAACAGAGTCATGCCACGTAAATAACAAAGTTTTTCCTTTCCTGTCGTTGGACTCTCCTCTTGAATACAGCATAGACATAGAAATAGACATAGACAAACTTTATTGTCATTCAAAATTGCACCATACAGTGCGCATTAGAATGAGATTTCATTGTTATAGGCTCGGATTAAATTTGGAGGAACTGCAACAGTGATGTACATATAAGACTACCAGAAAGGAATAAAATAAAGAGAAAAATACTAAATAAAGAATCTAATCAAAAATAAAGTATATGTATGTGCATACACACATATACATATTTACACACACACACATATATATATACACATGCCATACACATATACATATGCATATTATAATATATAGATATAGATACACACACACACGTATATATACATATACACATACATACTCACATGTCCAACACCTGCATATACCCAGATATACCTATAGACATAGTATAAATATATATGTGGTGAAAATATATAAAATATAAGATATAAGATATGTTGCACACAAAAATGTTTCACTGGAGCTCCATAGAATAGAGCAACCAGGAAGAATGGAGAAGCATATTATTTTGAGTTCAACAGTCTGATGGCATATGGGAAGAAGCTGTTTTTAAATCTGGCTGTTCTGCTTTGAAGACTACGGTGCCTTCTTCCAGAGGCCAGCAGGGAGAACAGCCCGTGGTGGGGGTGTGAGGGATCTTTGTAAATGTTATGAGCTCTGGACAGGCAGCGGCTTTCAGCCATGTCTTGTATTGGGAGGAGGGGCGTCCCAATGATTTCCTCTGCTGTCCTCACCACCCTCTGCAGGGACTTCCAGTCTGAGGCGCTGCAGGCACCTGCCCAGACAGAGATGCAGCTGGTCAGTAGGCTTTCTATCTTTCTCCCGTAGAAAGTGGTGAGGATCGGAAGAGGGAGACGTGCTCTTCTCAGCCGCCGAGGGAAGTGCATGTGCTGCTGAGCTCTTTTGACCAGAGCTTCGATGTGGGTGGACCAGGTCAAGGAGTCTGTTACCTGTACCACCAGGAACTTGGTTGTATTGACTCTTTCCACTGTAATGTGATTGGTGAGAAGTTGTGCATGGTTTGGTTTGAAGTCTATGATGATATCCTTGGTTTTATTGACATTCAGGGCCAGGTTGTTGGTATGACACCAGCTGACGAGGTGGTTCACCTCAGCTCTGTAGTCCACATCATTGTCATTCTGGATAAGGCCCACTACCGTTGTGTCATCTGCAAATTTCACAATGTGATTGGTAGTGGACCTGGCAGAACAGTCATGGGTCATCAGAGTGAACAACAGTGGGCTCAGGACACAGTCCTGAGGGGAGCCAGTGCTCATGGATATGATGCTGGAGATGTACCGTACCAACTGTGGCCTATTTGTGAGTAAGTCCAGCAGCCAGTTACACAGGGGGGGTGCTGAAGCCAAAGGGGGCTAGTTTGCTCACTAGGTGCTGTAGAATGATGGTATTGAATGCTGAGCTGAAGTCCAGGAATAGCATTCTCACATGTGCATTTTTTCTCTCTGGATGTTCTAAGCTCAGGTGGATTGTAGAGGAAATAGCATCATCTGTGGATTTGGGCGGTAGGCGAACTGGTATGGGTCGAATGTGGGAGGGAGTCTGGAGGTAATGTGGTCCTTTACCAGCCTCTCAAAGCACTTCATTATGATTGGGGTGAGTGCTTACAGGACGGTAATGTTTAAAGCCTCTTTAGACCTTACATCCTCTGTAGTATTCACAAAAAAAGTTCAGTTGAAAGATAGTTTGTTAGTTTTTTTCCTCAGTTCCCAGCAGGATAGAAGATGAGAGGTTTGGCAAATTGGGGTTAAGAAATGAAAGTGGTGTTTCTGCTGTGCCACTTCTGTGTTCTCAGATTATGTAAATTTATCCCAGTCTCATAAACTGTTCTGAGGTCTGCAGAACATCATGCAAACAACAGCTAAGCTATGATTAGTCTGCACAAAATGTCAACTTGGTCCAAGACATGAGGTAATGTTAGACGTGGTTACTGTCAAGGAAGGGAACGTAACAGCTGGTCTTTTTAAATATTATTGAAAAAATATTATATTTTGTGGCTCCAAACTAACCTCTCAAAGAGTTACTTGAGCATTTTATTTTTGCTTTTATACTAAATCCAGAGGCATGTATTGATTTTTCTAAGTGCATGTGTTAAATGCATTAGCGCACCTCTATGCAAATGCTACCGCAAAATGTTCTAATATTCCTAAAATGAACTGCAGTTCAACTCTCAACCCAGCTATCATTCAGCCCTTAGAGGACATCAACAGCAATGTCACGGTGCATTTTTCTGAGAACATTTGGATTAAAAAATAAATCTATAGGAAAAGCTATGAAATTAAAACAAATGTTTTTGGCTTACCTCTCTTTCCACTTTTGCTCTTCTGTGTATAGTTTACACATTCTGTTAATATGCAGCAATAATCTCACAACCTTTATATGCACACTCATGTGCAGTGCCCTTGCCTGAGCTCCGTGACTCTGTAGATGCATAGGGGAGAAAGGAATGGGACACAAACCCAATGAGAGGCCTTTGGGACATGCAAGCACGAACACATTTTCCCACAGCCCCCTTATGTCAGCTCTGATTACATCCAGCAGAAGAACACTGGGGCAATTAGGGCACAGGGCTGCAATCTATTAAGATATAAGATTGTAATTCCTATTCTCTGTCTATATGGCAACACAACAGTGGGCTCTTGTGTTGGCATTATGGACAAATAAATAAGGGAGACATGGAAGTTTAGCAATTTACAGGAATATTTTAGTTAGTGAGGTGGCTAAAGTTACTGGACTGTAGAGCTAATGACCTCTCTTCATTTCACTAACGTTCATTAGGAAAGCAAAGAAAGCATACAAAAAAAATCATTCATCTTTGTACACGATGTACACGATGATCTCCTTACTTCAGGGTGAGAGTTTAGTAGAACAGCTTTCAAAAATCTTGTTGTCATATTATTCCCAGAAAAATACACAAACAGGATGCACTTTATAGTTTATTCCCACGGAAAGATAAGCTGCACACAGTGGACTCCCACCACCACCACCCTTTTTTTTTCAGTGTTTGTCTAATTCATGTTTTTTGCATCTCAAAGAAAAACAGCTATTTTTGTGGAATAAAATTGCTTTTCTACTGACAAAAGCAAGCCATAGACAAAGAAAAGACCTCTCATCTATCTGTGTCATCTGCCTCTCCCTGGTGGCATGCCATTTCTCCCTCCATCCAATCCATAATGTATCATATAGCCAAGCTTCAGGGGTGGAAATGGACGGGGTGCAGAAAGCCTCTGGGATGTTTTCCAAGGCACAGAGCACAATTTGGAGATGGCCCATGTGGTCCATGTGAATGGACTGGAGGGTGATGAGATTTAGGGGCTGCAGTACCACTTGAGCCACTTCAAAAATAACCTGATTTAGCTGATTGTTATTCTGGGACAATAAGTCAAACCCAGAAGATCTAATAAGCATGTAGTGCAAATGTGCAAATAAACCAGTTAAGGCCTCTCTAAATGGTTCTTAGGGTAATGTTTTTGTTTTTTTAAAGTGAATCTAAGTCAAGACTACTGTGCCACTTTAATGTGTTTCTCTTGTTTCGCTGTTCTTTTTGACATTATTTTTTGATTGAACAGCAGCAGAACCCCCAAATGCCTCAGTTACTACTTTTATCAGAAGCTTTTACTGTCTGTTACGATCACTGAAGAAAGAATAATCATATCTGGACAATGTTAACTTAAGCAGTCCGTTGTTTGGGATCTTATGAAAATATTAAAAAAAAAAAAAAACATTCCTAAATGTTCCAAACAGTTAAAGTGATAACAGATAAGATGACATTCTTAAGTGGTATTATAATGGTTAAGAAGAAGAAGAAGAAGAAGAAACAGCCTTTATTGTCCCACAGAGGGGAAATTTGGGTGTAACAGCAGCCGCAGTTATTATAAATATAAATAAAGATATAATAATTCACACTATTAAGAAAAGAATATATATAAAATCAACAAACAATATTAACCTTAATACTACTAATAATAATAACACTATATACAATGTGCATGATGTGCCGGACTATTTACAGTATATTATATATTATCCTACATTGTGTAGGCTATTGTGGTTTTTGTTGGGAGCAGTGATGGTTATAAAGTCTTACAGCTGCTGGGAGGAAGGATCTGCGGTAACGCTCCTTTGTGCATTTAGGATGCAGCAGTCTGTCACTGAAGGAGCTATACAAAGAAATGCATCTTTGAATTCTGTGCAGGTCATGAGAGGGATGCTTATTGTTAGTGCTGCTTTTTATCCCCAACTGAATAAAAAAAAAAGTATTATATCATCACAATTATAATATCTGTGCCGTCTGATTATTTTAAACTAGAAAGAGTCCATCATACATTCGCAGTATGATAGTGATAGCCTTAACAGTCCAAAAAGAACATGAGTGGAAAACAGCAGTTTGTATATGGGCAAAGATCAGGTCTAATGTGCTCTGGATGAAAAAACAGAGTTGTTTGGCCACAATAGTTGTAGACTGAGTGCAGACCAGAGGCAAATTTCAAGGAAAACGCCCTCATTCCAACTATGAGTCATGGTGATGGAAATGTTACTGTTTGGGGTTGCTTAGCTGCATCACTGTGAATCAAATGCCCCAAGTGGACCTTTTTAAATGAATAATGATCCTAAGCAAAAATCCCCACAAAGAACTGAATTAAAAAAAGAAAAAGGGAAGGTTATGGAATAAACTAGTCAAATGTGAGAATCTCAAACCCTAAAACATCTTCAAACTGAAGGAATTTTTCATAAAAACTGAAGGAGCTTAATGGGGTTGTCAAAGACATGTGTGAACTACAATACTTCCCTTGTGACATAGCAACCACCAACAACACAGCAAAGGGAGAGATGGACAGAAGGAATAACCATGTTCACTGAAGAGATCAAGTAAGATGATCGTATAAGTTTTATGTGTAGTTATACTTATAATTACTAGACTTTCGTTTAAATGTGATTTAGTGAGGGAGCATTCATGCCTGCTGGCAGGCTGGACAGGGAGCAATAAAATAAATATTTATAAGCAATTAATGTGAATGCTGATGGTATTGTTTTTCCATCGCCATTTCTCCAGACACAATAATTTTCACAATAAAAACAAAAATTAAAGCAAAAATGTTGTCACTTTAAATAAATAAATATATATATATATATATATATATATATATATATATATATATATATATATATATATATATATATATATATACACATATATATATGTGTGTGTGTGTGTGTGTGTGTGTGTGTGTGTGTGTGTGTGTGTGTGTGTGTGCGTATGTTTATAATACCTTGTGGGGACAATTTTCCTGACATATACTACGTTGTGGGGACCAATTGCTCCTTGTGGGGACTGGAACCTTGTCCCCACAAGGGGAAACCCTGTTTTTGGGTCAGGGGTCAGAGTTAGGGCTAAGGTATGAATTGAGTTTAGGTTAGGGTTAGGGTTAGGTATGTGATGGTTAGGGTTAGGAAAAGGGTAAAGGTAAGGTTTAGGCTGTAGAAATGAATGGAAGTCAATGGAAATTCCCCACAAAGATAGCAAAACACACTTGTGTGTGTGTGTGTGTGCGCTTCTAAGAATTCTAAGAATTGTTACAACAAAGCAAGAATTCTACCAACACATTGAGAATTCTAAGCTGCTAAGAATTCTAAGAATTGTTACAACAAAGGAAGAATTCTACCAACACATTGAGAATTCTAAGCTTCTAAGAATTCTAAGAATTGTTACAACAAAGGAAGAATTCTACCAACACATTGAGTATATATATATATATATATATATATGTGTGTGTGTGTGTGTGTGTGTGTGTGTGTGTGTGTGTGTGTGTATGTATATATATTTTTTTTTTCTCTTTTCCCCACATAATTTGTAAATTTGCAAGTATTGTTAGTATCTTTTTTTGTGTAACAAATGATAAACTCTTTGGTTTATTTACTTGTGCTTTTCCCCCTTTTTTTTCTCTCTCTCTCTATTCTACTTTTTTCCCCCTCTTTTTCTCTCCCTTTTTCTTTTCTTGCTTTTCTTTTTTTTTTCTAAGCCTGTCAGCTCTGGGACAGTTTGTTACTCAATATGTTAAAAATAATTCAAAGAAAATAAAGGGTCACATACTAACAAGAGGAGCCTACAGAGAACCTATAGAGCTCATCATGAAAGAGCAAATATGTTTGGCACAACACTGCTCTCAGATCACAGTTCTGCTTGCAAGGTCTGCCAGACATGACAGGCTTTAAAAAAAAAAGATTATGAGCTATATAAACTCATCAAGATGTGTTTAAGGTTTGGTATTATCAGCTAGTAATGTCTGTTGTTTTATTGCAACCTTTAGGCTGATCCTAAATTAATTTTTATTTCAGGTCAGTTTGGACAATTAATGAATGGAGGGAATTATACTGCAGAAATTCACAACAGGGAGGTAAGAAAGTAGTTTCACTGGAACACAGCAGGTAAATATAAGAAAATAAGATGTATTTAATTTTATAGGCTATTTACTAAAAGGGCAAGATATTGTGATACTGCATCCCGTTAACTTCATTAATAGCGAGCATTTTGCCATGAGCAGCAAATTAGTGGCTCAAAAATCAGCAGAGCCAATGAGGGAGTATGAGGGAGAGAATCATAGTCCTCTTAAGCTGTGTAAGCTTAAGTTTCACCCTAAAAACAGCGAGGAAGTCCAGATCAATGAGAAGGGGCTGAAGGAGAATGAATATGCTTTTGATTTAAAGGATGACTCTTCTGTTAGAAACTGCTGGGACTTTGTGAGGTCCTGAGGACTAAGACTCAGGTGGAGCTCAGGATTTATCCAGAGGAGTTTTGCATTATTACAAACTGAAATCTGCGAAGAACACCAAACATTATTTACCATCAGATCCCAAGCCGTCCCAGTTAATATGCTACTGTGCCATGTGCGTAAATGCGTAAGTCTTTTTTTCCCCCCTCTTTTTAGCAG
Organism: Archocentrus centrarchus; assembly: GCF_007364275.1. Classification (NCBI taxonomy): domain Eukaryota; kingdom Metazoa; phylum Chordata; class Actinopteri; order Cichliformes; family Cichlidae; genus Archocentrus; species Archocentrus centrarchus. Next base: position 10,970,657 of record NC_044368.1, read on the forward strand.
ATTGTGGCATTAATCTAACACGCTAATATGGATTCATTAATAGCTGCATTTTCACAGACATTTCACTTTAAATCATCATAGATTCAGCAGAGAGAAGCTGCTTGCTGTGTGTGCACTGCTGAGAAAAAGGCAGCTTAATTCAGTTCATTTCTGCTCTGTTTCACGAAAGCCCCAGCATTACTGAGGAGCAGAAATAAGTGGGGCTCACTTCTAAGCATTCAGTGTCAGGACTGAGTGAAGAGTTATAGGATGGAGTTTTGGCCCTGTGCTCACAGCTATGAGCTGATCACGCACTTGTTCTGATAACATCTCCTTCAGTTTCTCCTCCCACCTTTCTCCAGATCCTTCAGCTTTTTCAAGTGACAATGTCAGGGTCACTAAAAGTTTCTATGTCTCATCTTACCTCTTGATCTTCCTCCAAGCTACCAGTATGTTATCTGTACTCCTATCAGGAGAGGAACAATATAGGTTCGGACTTAACTGGTCTTTGGTTCTAAAATCTGATATCTTCTTTGTCTGCCTACAATGATGCAAAATTTGAAACTCTTCCACACTGTAAATAATACTTCTGAACTGTTCCTGGGGTCTGGGTCTAGGTCTGCATTTAGGTCCTTCTGTCCTAGAACATGACAGCCTTAGCCAAGCAGAGACACCAGACAAAAGAAAGGGATTCAAACTGGGACAGATGGAGACTGAGGACTTGAAGAGAAATTTGATTCTGGTGAAATTGTGCCTGAACTCAGGTTGTTCTCTTTCTGGACCAATGAGATGCTGTATGAGCCAGGATCAGTTGTATCTGAAAGACCTGGCTTGCTGCTAGTTGTAGGCAGAGGGTGAGAATTACTAATTTGATTCTGGTGCTTGTGTTTGCTTCCCTAGTGCTAACTGAAAAGAACTAGCACTTTTAAAAGCATTGGTGTTTTGGCCATTAGAAGGAAGATGACAGCCCCTGACATATAACTCTGGCCATACATCTGAGAGCATTGCTGGTGTGTCAGTGTGCAGAACAGCACTCTAAGTGAGAGAGCGTGGATATAAATTTTCCACAGCTTGGTGCCATATAATACCCTTAATCAATCCAGACTGTCCAATCCAATAACAAAGCTACTTTATGTGTCTATCAGAAATAAACAAGTGTAACTAATGGATGACACTTAGTCTCCTAATCTTTACTTACTATTGTTGCATATTTTAGCATGATATATGCTATAGCATGGTGGGAATATGCTAGAAAGATAGGTAACAGGTAGGTAACAAGAAAGTAAGTCCTTAAACTGAAAACAAACCTTTATTGAGGCAATTCAGAAAATCCAAAAGGCAGCATCGGATCATGGGGCGAACACACAAGAGAGGGCAGCAGCGACACAGTATGACTCAATGAAGAAGTATGGCAAACTAACCCTTTAAATAGACACTCGAGTTAATCATTAGAAAGTGATTGGAAATACTGGGATAGCAAGACAGCTGAAACTAATTCAGACAATAACAAAGGAAGTAAAATTAACAGCAAGGCACAAGAGACTAACAAAATAAAACTGGATGTAACGAAAAGGGAGTCAACAAAATTCAAAGAGAAAAACAGAGATAAACAGCAATTAAAAATCCCAGAACTATAAACTCAAGGTCCAAGATGCAGGACCATGATGTAACTGTGGTAAGCAAACGGCAGACAAGTTTGTTAAAAATGAAGCTTGCCTTCACATGGTTAACACATGGTTAAACTCAGTAGTTTCTATTTGAAGAAAATCACTGATCAAACATCACTTTGCAATTGACAGCTGGTTGCAAGTAGATGTGGAAAAGAAGACATTCTCTGGTGCTATATTTCACCACCCCAGTGAACGTCTTCTGTCACTGTCACTGCTAAAAGTCACCTATTTTTATCTTAAAATCTTTGGTTACTACATCACTGCTGATCTCTTTCTATGTGTACACCCCTAAGCCAATTACACTGTAAAAAAAAAAAAAAATTGTAATTTAACAGAATTTTTTACAGAATGTTCCTGTTATTTTTAAATATTAATAAAATTACAAAAGACACACTGTAAATTAATATGTCTAATTTAAAATAACATGAAAAAAACTGTAATGTGAATAAACATAATTAAAAAAATTTTTTAATGTTTTTTTTTTCTATATAGTTATATAGTTAACATATTCATTAATTTAATTTGTTTGAACAATAAATGTTAAATGCTTTACAAATAAGTTTGTAACACTAAAATGATCTAAATATTTTTGTAATTACTTGTTATATAAAATATCAGCAAGAACTTTAAAAAACTCATTTTCTTTGTTGCAGTGTGAGACATTGCAGGGGCCTTTATGGAGCCATATGAAAAGAGTAATATAGTTGTGATTATACACTTTAAGTTCTTCCCTCAATGTTCCCTCTATGTGGTCCTTCAGTATTAATTATTCTGTCAATTTCTTGCTCGTTTTCCCCAGCTGTATCCACTTCCCCTAATTCCCCTGTGTGTATTTATAGCCTCTTTCCTTTGTTCTTTTTTCAGATCATTTGTTAACCTCCCCTTGTGTGCTCCCTGTTCTCTTTTCTCTTTTTTTGCAGTTTAAGAAAACAGAGGCAGGGGAAAAACTTAAATGAAAGCTAAAGAGTAAAAATAGTGCCAGACAGGAACATTTGTCTTCTTGCACAGTACCCCACATTCTGGCAAATCACACAGAAGGGTACCCATTACTTATATTATTGTGTTTATTGGAGCCCATGCACAAAACATTAGCAATGCAGAGAAGCCCAAACCTTGACAGGCCTGCAGTGCCTATAGTAAATATTTCTAGCAAAGACTTACAGTGTTTGTGGATGTAATTTACAGCTTAAAGAAGTTTTTTTTTTTTTTTTTTTTTTAAAAGTATCTTATTGTGATGCCTTAAAAAATAAAGCAAATTAAGCCAGAATGGGTCATTTTAAGAAACGAAAAAGGGAATGTTTTTGATTATATAGAGTTACTTCAAGCTGAAGTACAGTAAACATTTTGTGTAATCTTAGCATGTGTTTGCAGAGCAGTTGATGAAATTTAGCTTCAGTCCTCCGAAACCACACAATATTCTTTCAGCTGTAGTTTGCCATGCACAGAAAAGTCCTTATTTAAGTAACCCAGTTTTTGTGTCAGTGCCAGTACAGTTAATAACTAGGTCACAGGGCTGCTCTGATGGCTCAGCTAGGAAAAGCATGGACTGTATAACCATCACAATACCCTTGGCTTCAGTCTGACCTCAAGCCTCAGTCCCGTGTCATCTCCTCCATCGCTCCTCTCTCCCAGAGAGTGCTATTTTAAAAGAAAAATGCTGAAAAAAAGATCACTTTAGATTATACGTGTAGAGGCCATGAGAATTCAAGATGTACTATGATCTTAAATCTCCACAAGTGCGGTAATTCACATTTACTACCAAATAAGGCTTTTCTTAATTCTAGACTGTAACTTACAGGCTGAGCATGCAGTTTCTCTTAGGTCATAATAATAAGTGTGACATTGCTGAATCATTTTGAAGCTGAAGTTTCCATGACATCTTACTGGCTGATTTCTATACTTAAGCTTGTGTTTTAATCAGTGGACACACACATTTTTATTCTTAATAATGTTGTTTACTTTTCATTATACCTTTCTTTATAGTACAATCTAATGTGTGTGTGTGTGTGTGTGTGTGTGTGTGTGTGTGTGTCTGTGTGTGTGTGTGTGTGTGTGTGTCTGTGTGTTTGTGGGGGGAGGGACATGCTCTAAATGACCAGCATGTATGCAGTTTTCATCCAGTGATTAATCTGTTAAATTACTGTTGTTTATACTGAAATCACAGTTACTGACAGAGAAACTCTGACTCCCACACAAGCTGCTGTGACTCAGCATTGAGGCTAGAAGGCGTGCAGGCAGAGTCTGGAGAATAATAGCAAGTGGGTGGAAAGGCAAGTAGGTGGGAGAGCAGGCAAGGAGTCTGCATTTGACTGTTTAAGAGCTTTGCACAAAATGTATTGGTTTCTCCCTTCTCCCCTGCTCTTTTCCTCCTCTCTTGCCATCTTCTGTGGGAGGAGCTTGAGGAACACAAACATGCTCATACAGTACTTGTGTTTATGTGTGTGCGAGGCTGAGATCTTGTGAGCACCAACCAGGTCTGAGATATTTATAGCTCTCATTAGCCACATCCCGCTAGAGCCAGGGTCACAGCGCAGTGAGGTGAACACAAAAAGAGACTGCATTTGTCTCACACCAGCAAACCGCAGACACTCCGCAGTGCACTGTATGCACCCAGACACCTCATCTGACCCATCTACAGACGCAGGAGCAAAATATACAATGACACACTTTCACTTTTTAACAGAGCTCTTTCCTTGCAGATAATAAGAAGCTTCTCCCAAACCCATATTTTAAGCCCATTTGGCATGTCAGAATGCATTTAGAAACACAGTGTCTTGGCTGAATGTCCACTCAATCTGTCTGCTTGAGAGATCCCAGCATGCACCGGTGCAGCAGGTGGCCAGTGGGCGTAGGGAATGCATGGGGGAGCCTGGTATATTTAAAAAACATAAAATTAAAAAAAGGTCACATACACACAAACAGGAGTCAAATCTAATGTGAAACTGACACAAAAGGTGCTGATTATATTGCTGTGCTTCGTGACTCAATGATGGAGATATTTTCCTGCACTGTTAACTCTGTTGGCATGGCAACAAGTATCAAATCTGACAGAACAAGCCTTGCCCATTGGGTGTATTTTGGTTCTGGCACAATAAAGAAGAAGGAGAAGAAGCAGCAACTACTTTCAGCCGTTCGCTTATTCACAAGGGGTCGCCACAGCAGGAAGCTTCGCAGTTTTGATTTCTTACACTGGATGTCCTTCCTGACTCAACCCCCAAAGGGATTTGTGTCTCCTCCCAGGATCAAACCAGGGATCTTTCACTGAATTTTTAGTCTATAAAATATCAGAAATGATTTGAACATTCCGATCAGTTTTCTGAAAAATAAGATGATGATGATGAATCACTTCTGTCTCTATCTCTAGGCAGCAAATCCCTGAGAGTAGTAAATTTTAATTAATATTCTGTCAATTTCAATGAAATAACACGCTACATTTATGGACCTTGGAGTTAATTTATATCAAAAAATGGTGATGTGGTCATTAACACTGTTTCCTCAAAGCAAAAAGGTCCTGGGTTGGAATCTACCAGCCAGCTGGAGCCTTTCTGTGTGGCTGCATCTGTATGTTCTTCCTGTGCCTGCATGAGCGGCTTCCCTCTGGTTTCCTCCCGCAGCCCAAAGACATGCATGTTAGGGTAACTAGTGGTTCTAAATTGGCCATAGGTGTGAATGTGAGCATGAATGGTTGTCTGTCTCTCTGCATCAGCCCTGCGACAGACTACCGACCTGTCCAAGGTGAACCTCACCTCTCACCCAGTGGAAGCTGCAATAAGCTCCAGCCCCACTACGACCCTGAATCAGATGGGCTGAAGAAAATGGAAATATGGATAATAAATAATTAAAAGAATAAAACTACAAGTTTAGAGTGAGCTTAGCTGCTCTTGCTTTGTTCATTTAGTACCTCCTTTTGCAGTGTCACCAATATCAAGTTTTCATTGCCAGTTAAAATTCTCCAATTGGAGCGGTCTGATTTGAAATGAATGTATGGCGGTCACTATTCATGGTTGCACCCACATCCACAAGCAGTCTAGTTCTTTTGAATAATAGGGTTGAAGATTAAGTCCCATGTGCATTTCTTGCTGGTGCGCATGCAGTTTGCAAACTGTAACCCTTGTGAGTAACAACAATATGTATGAAGATCTCAGATGCTTTCAAGTTACATCCACTTGCGTATTTCCTGCTGAGCGTGCTTCACTTTTGGGATTCTAAATATCACCTTACGTTGCACATCTCACCTCTTTTTCAAGGTCAAATAAGATCAAGCTTTCATAAAATGCATTTTATATTTAAAACAATGCTTAAAATTCTACTGCCTTTGTTTGTATTGGCAACATTTAGGAAATGATACCAGTATATGGGGATCCTAAATATCACATCATAGTTTGCATCCAAATGTCATGTCACATTTGGCTTCTGATCTCACTTTTACATTTCACATCAGCCTTTCTTTCAAGTTGACCTCAAAATGCGCTATATCTTCAAAGATGTTGTTAAGAGAAAACCAATGAGCTGCCAGTTAGTTAGTATTATATTATTAGTATTATATGATAAGCTGGGTCTTGTATAGTTTTAGATTAAACAAGTTTTTTAAAAGGATCTTGGCATATGTCATAACTTAATACCTCAGTTGTCAGTGACGATGTAAGCTAAATCATTCATCACTGTGCCACCACAATAACATAACTTCTTTCTGATCATGCTGAAAGTGGGGAATAAACTCATCCTTGTCTGTGTCTCTCTCACTGTCACTGCTGCGAAAACGTTATATCTTTTGTGTCAGGCATTACAGAGGGTGGATGGCACGTTAATCCCGTCCCTTGCCCTGGCAACTATGGTATCGGTTAATGTTCATGAAAACTTACCACAAATCGTTCAGTCCACTGCTTAGAGATGGGAAAATGCTTTTCCAGACTCACTGGCTAGTATAGCCTATAGTCAGATCTTCTTTCTCCCCTCCAGATAAAAAGGTCAGCTAAAGGTTGATATAGTGAGCAAGGACATCTATCCTCTAAATGAGAATGTGAGATTTGTGTGCATGGAATCATGGACACATATGGGAAGAAAGCAAATCAGCAAAATGAGCTTCTAGTGAATTGAATTATGACTGTGTGATCAGATTTATTTTGTGGCATCTTTCCAGTGGGAGGAGCTGCCATCTCAAGGACATCAAGCTTCAATGTCCAGCAAGCTGCTAGAAAATTTAGGAGGTCTAAAGTCGACAGGTTCTCGGACATGCTGAGTCACATTAAATGATGCAAATATTTGCTTGAGAAAGCTGCTAGTGGTTCATGCAAGAGTCTGTTTTTAGTGTATATTTTTAGGGTGGGTGTTTAGGCACGTGTCATGTCTCTTTCAGTTTATCTACCCTTCCCTCACTCTCTCCCTCTGGAGAGCCACTGCACTGCAGAGGAAACCCGAACTGTGTAGCCAGCTCCTGTGACTATCCCTCACAAACAGCTCTGACCCAGCCCTGTACACAAACCACACCTACGCGCATCCCACAAACACTGTGAAAAAAGCCCCTCTCACAACACTTACCTTAATGCAAATTATTTAAAGGCAAACGGCGCTGTATGGACGACACATGTAATGAAATGTTTTTGTTACAAGAAATGATTTTTCAAAAGCAACTACTTCAAGTATTGAGCTAATGTTTTCTTGTCTGAATACATTTTTGTCAAAAGGAAGGACTCATTTGCATCCATCGCTTTCTAGCACTCTTTTTGTTGTGGCCTTTGCCTTCAGGTTTGAAACTAAGCTCTAAAGCTGTTCTTTTGTTTATCTGTTTTTATTTTTTACAGTGGTTTGCAACTTTTTAAAATTTTGATGGAATTTTGGATAAGCAAATTTTGCTTAGTCAGCCCTACTGGAGGTATCATCCTATTGACAACATTCATGCTGTTTATGGTAAGTGGACTGGTATTTACACAATATTACCAAATGTATTCCCTCCCCATCCAAATCATTGAATTCACGTCTTCCGAGCACTTCCATGGCCACAGATGTATAAAACCAAGTACCTAAGTGATGTGAAAATCACAGAGCAGGGTCAGCGTGCAGAGGTCGCCAACTTTCTGCAGAGTCTGTCACTACATATCTCCAAACTTCATGTGGTCTTCAGATTAGCTCAAGAACTGCATAGCCTTCATGGTCGAGCAGCATCATCCAAGCCTGTGTGTCAGATGCATTGGCGTAAAACACGCCACCACTGGACTCTAGAGCAGTGGAGACATGTTCTCTGCAATGATGACTCATGCTTCTCTATCGGGCAATCCGATGGATGAGTCTGGGTTTGGTAGTTGCCAAGTGAACGGTACTTCGGAACTGTCTGACTGCATTGTGCCAAATGTAAAGTTTGGTGGGGGGTGGGGTATGGTTTGGGGTTGTTTTTAACAGGAGATGGGCTTGGCCCCTTAGTTCCAGTGAAAAGAATTCTTAATGCTTCGGCATACCATTTTGGGCAATTTCATGCTCCCAACTTTGTGGGAACAGTTTGGGGATAATAGCCCCTTCCTGTTCCAACATGACTACGCACCAGTGCACAAAGCAAGGAGCAAAAACATTGATGAGGGAGTTTGATGTGGAAGAACTTGACTGGCCTGCATAGAGTTCTGACCTCAACCCAATAGAACACCTTTGGGATGAATTAGAGCTGAGACTGTGAGTCAGGCCTTCTTGTCCAGTATCAGTGTCTGACCTCAAAAATGCGCTTCTAAAATAAAGGTCAAAAATTCCCATAAACACTCCTAAACCCTGTGGAAAGCCTTCCCAGAAGAGTTGAAGCTGTTTTAGCTGCAAAGGGTGGGCTGACATCATATTAAGAATGGGATGTCACTCAAGTTCACATGCATGTGAAGGCAGATGAGTGAATACTTTGGCAATATAGTCTAAATTAACATCATTATGTTGCCTAGTGATCATCTAGCAATGTGCAACTACCAGACAGATTTCTACTCAGACAGCCATGAAGAGCCTGTGCATGAAGTGCTTACACTGAAGGATAAAGTGTAATGTGCCGTTGAGAACAGCATGCAACCGGAGCTGATCGATGCCCAGACATGAAATGGGAACATGGGAGCATGTGTGGAGAAGGGAGTGAGGGTTGTGTAGTGGATGCTCAGAGAAAAACACTCTGGAATTCCCATGAGAGATTTTTATTTTTTGGCTGTGTGCCCTCCACTGAGCAGAGCAACACTCATAAAGCAGCATGGTGGTCAAAACTCTATCACTGCTGTGGGAATTCAACAAATCCCACTCCAAACAGCCATGTTCCAGTGAGCTTTAGATTCCTCCCTTTAGATTCCTTTAGATTCCTCCACACTTTACATGTTCACAGAGGTGTGACGTGACAAACAGCACAAACAGTTGGGCTTGTGTGTTTTTTTATTATTAAAGCAAAACCACAAAGTAAAGTGCTATGTTTGTTACACTAAGGGAAATAAAAAGATTGGAAATTGCAGCCCAAAGTATTGCAACTGTGTGCAATTAACTTGCAATCTTATTGCCTTCGAAATGGTTGCTTAGAAGATGGAGACCAGGTCTGTGACCACTCAGTGAATTGCTGTTTTCAAAGCGACTTTTGTGTGTCAAGGTGGCAATAAAAACAGCAGCAAGTCTGCTGTAAGTTTACCATTGAATGGAGTCAAACTGGCAATGACATTCAACCTGTTTGTGATAATTCATCATTTAATTGTGATAAACTGGAGAAAAATACAAACCTACTGCCATTTGTTGCAAATCTGTTGCCATCTAAATACACACAAATTCCACTTAAAGAAAAATTCACTTCATCTACTTATATTCAGAGTCCAGCTAGAACCTTGTGGATTTGAAACAGGATGACAATTTCAAAATTGCAGGAGCTCAGCAACCTTGCTTTAGGAATATAACCAGAACGCAACTAGTTGGCATCCAATTGACTTGAGTCCCGTGTTGTAAAGTGATGCATTGTAGCTGAGTTGCAATTATCGGTGGAGACTGACTCCGATTGATCGCAACGTGTTGCAATCTGTCTGTATTTATAAATTACACAGCAATCATTTGCAAATCTTCACCAGTTTATCTGATCATGATTGCAGTCAGTCCGAATTGGACCACGATTGCTTGGAGACAGGTTGCCTCCCACAAGGCAACCTGTACAGTTACCTTGAGACCAAAAGTGATCACTCAGAGGCTGAGTGTGCAACATCCTCAGCTGGTTGTCGAATACAAAAAAAAAAAAAAATCTGTGCAATCACCGGCCAACCACCGATTTCGCTCATTTACAATGAGGTTGCCGTCCTATCTTTACTGTAGTGTGACTGAGTCCTTAGCAAACTCTGTGTCCAGCTAACATAGGCTGTCAATGTTAGTAAGAGCTCAATTATTCTCCGCCGCAGACACGGACAGCTTGAGACTGGAAACCTGACAGCAGGGCAGTCAATTCTCTTAAACTTCTTTGAAGCCCGCTGCCTGGAGCGCATATGTAGCTGGTGCATAGTAATGTAAATTATCCGCGGATGAGTCTGCGCAATCACAAAATACAAGCAGGCACGCGGACTACTTCCACGCTCTAAAAGGTAATACCTATTCTTACTTAAATTACGTTTGTGTGCTTTACTAAAGTCTCACTATACTGTTGAGTTAACTCAAGCAATGTGAGTAATGTACACGTTTAGCCTGAGAAAGGTACAAGACTAAGTTCTAGTGTGTAAACTGGACTTGAATATTTTTGTTACTGGAGTGAATGCTGGGGTGAGTTCAGCAGTGCACATGCGCAGTACAGAAGTGCGGGAAGCTTCCAGAAACCCTGTGGACTTACACATTGGAAGAAGCTGATCTTCTCTAAAGGTGAGCTGTTCATCTTCATTATATTTATATGTGTCATGTATGACTTTATTATTCAATGTATTGTTACAGGCTAGTTTTGCATGATGATGCATAAACGTATTTGCAGACTAATGCTAATGTTAATGTTAGCATGGGCTTATGGGGCCAATATTAGCTAAAACTGCCATGTACTGTATTTTACTTGAGAGCCTTTAATGTTTTGTCCATGATAAGAGCTCTTAACATTTATTACCTGTATTTCAAATGCAGCACGTTAGTATGTTTGTAAGCGTAAACCAGGCCTGCTAACATTCGTGTAGCCTTAATTTCACTCGGTCATGGAGGGTAATGTGACGTTCAGGAACAAGCCTCGTGTGGAAAAACTGCTGAACGGTTCAAATACTGGCACCAGAAATCCGCCGGTGGAAAAGCGGCCAGTGAGAGCCGTTCTTTGTTTTTTTACGACTTTGCTTGCTTATAATGCTCTGGACATGGAAGCATGGAAGAAAAAAATACAATGCATTCCACTAAATAAGTGCTCTCAACGAGCTGAACAATTATTTTGTATCACTTATTGTGAAGAATGTGATTCATTTTCTTCAGAAGATGCTTTTGCTTACTTTTATTGTTTTTCCCTTCTTGTAGACCAGTGATGTTGTTGCCATGAGGACTGCTGTCATGCGATGTCTCTCGGTTTTCCTCGGGGGTGATGAAAGAGACGTCTACAATGCCTCTTTTGTACGTATTGCAATTTGGTTTGTTAGAGGGTCTGCACTGGGAAATCAAGATTTTCACCCCATTCTTTTTTTCTCTTTTTTTTCTTAATATCCACAGGATTCAGATGCCGTGGCAGACTTCACCCAGGTTCCTGTGGGGTTATTGCCTGTTATTCCTGAAGTCAGTCAGCAACCAGGTCCGAATGCTCTTCACCTTGAACCATCCAGCATGTTATCATTCTGGAAGGTACAATTGTCATGGTTGACACTGAACGCCACCATCAAGCTGTTTGTCTCATATTTGGGCTGATCTATGCCCTTCATATTTGGGCTGATCTATGCCCTTCATATTTGGACTGATCTATGCTCTTCATATTTGGACTGATCTATGCCCTTCATATTTGGACTGATCTATGCCCTTCATATTTGGACTGATCTATGCCCTCCATCCTGACAGTCCTAAAAAGCACCTTTGACTTCATTCAGAGACTGATGCTCAGTCTGGTTTCTTTTTTTTATGCCATTACTTGTATTTATATGTTTTTTCATATTGTGTATTCATTTAATATATTTTTTTTAACTTACTATCATATTTTAATTAGATTTTTTTTTTCGCACTGTATTATCAAATAAGTTGGTAAAGTTCTTATTTTGTATTTGTTGGATGCAGTGTTTGGCACATGAATTACTTCATCAAGCTATTTATTTATTTCTGTTTATTGCCAAGTATGTCAGAATCTGTCCTCCATATATAACTACTTAAATCACTTTTTAAAAAAATGTTACAGTGCTAGAGTGCCTACTTGTTACAGTTCAAAATAAACTGTTTCAGTTGCTGCTCATTCAGCCTGTAAGCTTACTTAAGCATCTTTCTGGTATTACTGTTATTGAGCCCTGTGGAAGGGTAAAAACCTGATTAGTTTTGTATTTGTTCATGTGTGGCCACATTGGCCTTTTGTTAAGAAGCTAAGGATAGTATTTTGTTAAAAATAAAACATTGAACCTTGTGAACTTATCATGTTTTGTTGTAGTTACTTCATTCATTTAAGGCAATCGGTTTCCTAGAGTCTACTAAGGAAACTGTACTGTTCATGTAAGTTGGACTAACTTGATGTAGCTAAGTTAAGAACAGGTCAATTTACTTGCTATTTCTGAGTTGAAACAACTTCACTAAACTAAGTTAATTTAACTTAACACGATTAAGTTGACACAACAAGGTCTTAAGTACACTGAACAAGTATATGTTAAGTAAACAAACATAAGACTTAATAGTTATACTTACTTACATTTTTCAGGGCAATCGGTTTCCAAGATTTTCTTAAGTAAGGTCAACTTGTCAAATTTTACAGTGCATACTGGCTCACTGGGTGGGAGCCTGTGTATACAAAGCTAGAGTAGAGCTAGGTCTTCCTATATTTTAGTTATTTTTACATTACAGTAGCAGGAGTCTAGCTATTATTTTTCAAGATTTACTAGTTATTTCTTTTGTTTTTTGGTTCTTATAAACTCTTAGCATGTTTTAAACAAGGACGATATAAAACGCAGAAGCAGTCACTATGATGGAACCCAGTTGACAACCATTTTGAGTGTAATTTTGAATAAGCAACGAATGCTTTTTTTGTTGTTGTTTTTAAAGCAAACCTGTTCAGAACAGACCATTTGCCCAACAAACTCGTAAAGTTTTAGTTACGTTTTGGCAAGCAAGAGCTGATCAAATCTGCTGTCTGCTGACAGTGGCTATTTAAGCTTTCAAAATTCACGGTCATGACTGGAATTACGAAACGGTGAAAATTTTTAAAAATGACATTATCCCAGTATAAGACACACAGGTAAAGTGGAAATGGATATGAAACTCAAATGGGAGAAACACTAACGAGGATGAACATTTGGGTGCAAAGCCAAAACATCAAGCCGTTTTAAAGGGATATAACACTGAAATCAGTGTGCGCAGCTGGCTGCCATCCACACACAAAGATGCACTCTTGTTCAAAGACACTCTAAGCTAATATGAGGCAATGAGATAAACAGGAAACAGAGAGCTGTACTTGTAACACAATAAAGGCTCTATCTGCTTTGCCTTCAGGAGCGACTTAAAAAAAAATAATGGAGGAGTCTGCCATCTAGTGGTACATACGGTTACTTTCCCAATGGATAGTCTGTCAACGATTAAAGAATCACTCTAATATTTAATGTAATACACAGCTAGCTTAATTGTGTCCTGTCTGATACACCAGATTTTAAGCCAGTGAAGTAATTAACAAGGTTTTCCTCAATCACATTGCCATGATATTCATGATTTATATCCCATACGATATTTTAATGGGACTGTGGTATTATGTTTCGATATAAGAGATCATTGATATGGAAGGATTGTGGGATTTGACCACATAAGTGAGGGTGCTTTAAAAGTGAAATACAAAGAGTAATAAAGATTATATAGATTTACTGGTTTGCCTTCAGTTGAAGCTATTCTCAAAGGTATTAGAAGACAAAAACTCATGCAGTGGTTTTTAGTCAAGAAGCTACACAGCATTTGTGTCTAAAGCGGAGTTGTACCAAGTGTTTTTTTTTTTTTTTAAGTTTTATGTTTGAATATCATGGCCAGACAAAAAGAAGTGCTCTATCATGAAAGAAAAACAAAGAAATGTGCAAATAAAAATAAAGTAATATAATTAATTGACTGTGGTTTGTGTAATTAAGGGTTGACACAGATCTGGTTACAGTAGCTGTTGAACATAAATCTTCTTCTTTCAGTTGCTTAGGGATATGCAAGTTTAATTATATCCATTAAGTCTGTGCAAAAGTCTTGAGCCACCCATCCTTTCTTTATATTTTGTAAAATATAAACAGACTTCCTTGTAATCTTTAAAAGTGGTCCTGAGCAATAGTTATCCAGGCTTTCTGAAGGTCTTTTCACTCATTTTCAGTCCAGTTCTTGTGCCCGAGGATTTTTGTTGTTGTTCAATTCAATTCAATTCAATTTCAGTTCAATTCAATTTTATTTATATAGCATCAAATCACAACAAACAGTTGCCTCAAGGTGCATTATGTTGTATGGTAAAGACCCTACAATAATTACAGAGAAAACCCCCTATAAGCAAGCACTCGGCGCCACTGGGAAGGAAAATCTCCCTTTTAAAAGGAAGGAACCTCCGGCAGACCCAGTCAGGGATGGGCAGTTATCTGCTGTGACCGGCTGGGGCTAAGGGGAGAGCGACAGGACAAAAGACATGCTGAAGAGGAGAGCCAGAGATTAATAATAACTAACGATCAAAAAAATCCAGCAAAGACCTGACACAGGACCTGAGAGATGCATCTGGAAAATTGTCGTCAATGTGTACGGAGGAGCTCAGATGTCTGCAGACATCTGTAAAATACAGTGGAGGATCTGCCATGGCTTGGGGTTGCATTTCAGCCAGTGGTGTTGGAAATCTTGTCAAAATCAAGAGATTTATGAACACAGAGAAGTACCATAACATTTTGATCCACCGTGCAAGACCATCTGGAAAACTGTAGTAGCTTCATTTATCAGCATGACAATGATCTCAAACACACTGCCAGTGCAGTAAAAAAAATAGCTAAATAGAAAAACACACAATGGAATAATTTCAGTCTTGGATTGCCCGCCTCAGAGCATGGACCTCAACTTTATTGAAGCAGTGTGGGATCATCTTGGCAGAGAACAGAACAAAAAGTAGCCAACATCCAAAGAAGAACTTTGAATGTCCTTCAGGAAGCTTGGAGAACTACTAGTTCAAGGGTTAAAGAAATTACAAGAAAGCTGACTAAGAGAGTTCTGGCTGTATAAAGGCCTGATACCAATACCAAATACTGACTTTCAAACTCTGTTTTTGCCTTAGATACTGTATTTCTGTGTATGTTTGCACATCTTTAAACAAATAACTGCACTTATTTCCAATTTTCCTAGCAAAATATAAAGAAATCAGGGGTGGCTGAAGACTCAAGAAAAGTATTGTATTTATTTGTAGTTTAATTTTTAGAAAGCTGTAATAATTACTTAGTTTTTACTATAAAATGTTACCGTGGTTATATTTGATTTTTCCTGTGTTTATGGCTACTTTTCTACTTCCTCAGCCCTAGGTGGCAGCACCTACAATCAGCCCTATCATTACCTTTAGACAGCAATGCATTGTGGGTATCTTGTGTCATAAAAGGCATCGTGAGCAGTACGTTGGCAAAGTTTTGGGTGAGGACAGCTGTGTTTGTGTACTGTTGGTGTTTGGCCCTCCTTTAATAATATTTTAAAGGCATTTTTTTTATTGTTTTTGTTTTGAGAGGAAAAAACATCTGCTTGGTGTTTTTTTGTTGTTTTTTTTTTTTTTTTTACTTTTTAAAGAAGTTAACGACAGAGACGAAGACTTTTTTTTTTTCTTATGTTTTTTCTTCAGTCGGACATGTGTATTAAAACGATGGCTACTAAGCGGTTAAATACAGTCCGTCTACGGAAAAGCATGAAGTTTGGCTCTACGTTAAGGTGGCGGCCTTTCCGTGTATCGGCGGAGGAGGAGGGAGAGGCCCTCAAACCAAATCGAACCCCGACGGTGAAGGCGACCGTCCGAAAATACCCCCGCCGGGAACATAGGCGGACACAGCAAGACAAGCTATTCGGACTGTGGAGACACAAGGCTGGGGAGGAGAAAAGAGACTTCTTGAATGAGGAAAGTCCCGCTACCGCCTGTGTGCACCGTCATCCAGCCGGAGCAATGGCGCCGGAAAACACCACGCAGTACCTGATGGGAAACGTGTATGAAGACTTTAAGATTGACATTAACCAGTCGGTCCGAGCTTCACACGAAGAAGCTGTGCAGCAGTTTAGCGAGCGTGTTGCTCTGGACTCTGAGTGCTACCTTGCTTTTCAGCAGAGGAACTTTGAGGAGGCCTTTGAAATGTTTTGGTAACCGGAACGAACTTCCTTAAAGTGGTCCGGCTCCTTCAGCAGCCCTGAGTTAATTCAGCACATTTTAAAGGTGTGAAGAGTTTAATTGTAAATACTTGCGTGACTTGTCATGTGATGTTTTGTAACCCTGATCATGTAATATGTGTGCGCGTGATTCATGGTTGGGCCTTTATTTGTCTCACAGCGGCGCGCCTTTGCACGCTGCCCGCCAGGGAGCGCTCCCGAGCCCTGCACGGCGCCGCCTGGGGGTTGGGACCGACCAAACGAACCTCTGCTCGGCTCTGGTCTCTTCACGGATTGTGAAATCCAGGTAAACCCGGGAAGGTATTGTTAGCAATGCATTGTCATTGATGGCAGTAGTGGATGGTGATTGGATGTTGGGGCTTTCCAGAGTCACTGTTGTCTGAGCGTTTTCCAGGTCACCCCTGCTAGGACACGTGGCTCAGCTGTAGGAGGAGCAGGGAGCAAAGGAGGTCGGTCTTCACGTGACTGGCAAGGTGACACTTGAAACAAACTGTCAGAGGATAATTGTGATAATTGTTTATGTATGTCCATTTTAATGTTAATTATTGTATTTAAACTTTGATCGCAAAGTGGTGAATATGGAGTTTAATCTTATAATAAATTCTGTTATGTTTGGAAATGTACCGTGTTTTGTGTGGTTTTTACAAAGTAAATTTATGTAGCACACTGTGCTGGAATTAAAGCAAATGTATAAAATTGTATATATCCTCAGATACAGCCATGTTATTCTGAGAGCTATGACCAAAAGTAAAGGGCAAGTATTTTAATAAATAGGCTTACTTGGGAACACCTTGGATGGCCAGGAGAGGGCAGTCTGGGCTGCTACCCCCTGTGACTCAAACAGAAGATGGATTGGTGCTGGAAGGTAAATAAATCACCTGGATACAGCTTGGAGCTGTATCCCATGTGTTTGTATGTTTTTGTTTTTGTTTTGTTTTTTTTTTATTTATAAAGTGCCAAAACATAAGTCACCTCAAGGGGTTTGTAAGAAGAAGAAAGAGCTTTATTTGTCACATACATTTACATGCAGTGAAATTCATTCTCTGTATTTAACCCATCACACACATGGAGTATGTAGTACACAGCACAGCAGGGGGCAGGGGGCAGCCAAAGGGCGCCCGGGGAGCAACCTGGGGGGGTGGGCTTGCTCAGGGACCCACAGTGATGCCAGCCCGAGGATTTGAACCAGGGTCCTCTCAGTGACGAACCCTCTTCTTCTCCCCTAGGCCACCACTCCAGTCGACCATATAATTCAGAGAGAACCCCAACAATCAAGTGATTCCCCTATGAGCAAGCACTTTGTGACGGTGGGCAGGGAGAAACGCCTATATAACAGGAAGACACCAGAAGGTGGGGAAGGGAGAGGGGCCAAAGCACAGCTGCATACTGGCAGCCAGTATGGCAAATACTAAAACTAAATATGCAAAACTAGTTGTGGTATTGCTTTATATTAAAAAGATGATTCTGAAACCCTGGCTCTCCAGGAATGGACCCACAATAGAGGTTTAATATGGTGAGTTGGAATTCTCCCACTGGAAGTGCTGACATTCACTGTACATAATGATTTTGGGCTCAGTTGGTCCCACTGGACTTGAACTAAAGCACTGTCTGAAGTGATGCGTCACATGGGCTTATTCCATGAGGGCATTTGGGTTTTTGTGAGGATTGTTTTCCCTTTTTAAAAAAAAAAAAGATGGGCGTTAGCCCCATATAAGGCATAATTGTTCTGTATGGAGCTAATGTATTTTGTTGGATGCTTGTAAATGTGTGTATATATATATTTTTTTTTTTTTAAAGCCACCTTTTCAGGTGCAAGAGTGTGTGGCTTTGAATATGACTTGTGAGCCCCAGTTAGTTTAACAGCCCAGCTGCTTCTTTCTGAGTAAGTTAAAGGAACTGAGGTTTAAAAGCAATATTAGATTAAAGATGCCATATTAGTTGAACTAAGATATGACATTCAAATGCTGGTCTTTTAAGTTTTGCAGTAATCCACTTTACGGATAAATCGAAGCACAATTTTCTTTGGTGTGCATATACATTTAATAAACATTTTATATTCAATAAACAAATGTTCACAGTGAGGAGGAAGATATTTCTTGAAAGACTAACATCAAGGCCTTTATATAATGAACCACTATTAGAAGAGCTTTGGTTTTGGACTCCAGCTATGTTTATGTATCTCTAGCCATTTCTTGCAAACTGCTAGCTGTGGTTGAATTTCATCAGTGTTCTCCAGGGATGGGCCCACAATGGAGGATTGGTATGCTAAGTTATTGAGAATTGTACAAATTAAAGGAAGTGGCAAAGTAATTATGACTCCCCAGAGTGTCCCTGCAATTCCCAGCATGCACAACAAAGGCTGACAAATATTTACTACCATATATGGTGCCAACAACCCAGCACTCCACCCGAATTGATGCTCTGTACTGACATTTACTTGTGCGTCTTAAAAAAAAAATGACCACATGGTGGCAGTAGTGGACAACATATTTGAAGGCAGCAAGGGAGGGGAGGGCTTGTGCAGGTCACTCAGTTTGTGCCAGAGGAAGAGGTGTTGATTGCTGTTGTCCGCATTTAGATCACATTGCATGGCATTTACCTCAGCTCTGGGCACACTGCGACACATCCGCACATCTATTAGGTGAAGTCTTATGGTAACAGGCTGGCAGGGACAGCTCAGGTTACTGATTGACACTGAAATCTTTCACAGTCCAAAGACATTCCCCCTGGTTTTTGGTTTTTGGTTTTGTTTTGTTTTTCAAATGCTCAGATTTACTGTATGTTTCCAAGTTAATCTATTAGGCGTTTTAATGGAGAAGCTATTATGGTGTCTTTGAAGAGCTCTTTAAACAGCACACTTAAAGTTCCCTGTCTTTTTAAGGGAAAGTCATCTGGAAAAGGGCTGCAGTGCCTTTATCGTGATTCCGTCTGATGCAGAGGCTGATAGCTGTGAGAAACGGCCACAGTTGTTGCTGTGGGGTGACGCACTTGCTGAGGTTCTGGGTTCAGGAGCTGTCAGGCTGAAAAGCTTGCTCTGTGGTCCAAATGTCAAGTGTGATGGTCAACAATTACACCTATGGGTACACTGCTGTGTGTGTAGGTAGAGACTTGGACAGGATATCTGCGGGATGATTAATGGATACTCCTGTGGGATGTCACAGCATCGATCCACTTGTGATTGCTGCTGTGCTACGTACAGTTCCATGTATTTGCTCACCTCACTGCTGTCAGCAGTATTTTCTTTGAAATCTGCACTTCACATTATATATCAGCTGGACTGGATAAGGTTGGCTGAACACTAAACTTGAGAATACTGCAAGATTTTGTGTCTATTTGTCTTCAAATAGTGCATAAGTATATTTTTGAACTCACTAGCAGGGACCACATCTTTAATTTGACTGACAGCATTTCTTGAAAGAGAATGGTGAATGGAATAAAGATAGAAGTAGGCCTGAGGTTGCGGTTTGGGGAGGGCACTGGCGGCAGCTCCCAGGCCGGAGAGATTCCCGGGGGGCAGCTCAACATTTAAGAATAGAGGAGACAGAAATCCCACGGTGGCACAGTGGTTAGCACTGCTGCCTCACAGTTAGAATAACATCTGGAAGGCCTGGGTTCGAGTCCACCTTGGCCCAGGCCTCCCCCTCTCTCTGTGTGGAGTTTGCATGTTCTCCCCGTGCTTGCGTGGGTTTCCTCTGGGTACTCCGGTTTCCTCCCACATTCCAAAGACATGCACTTACTGGGGTTAGGTTAATTGGCTACTCTAAATTGCCCATAGGTGTGAATGAGAGCGTGAATGTGTGTGTGAAAGGTTGTTTGTCTCTGTGTTGGCCCTGCAACAGGCTGGCGACCTGTTCAGGGTGTACCCCGCCTCTCGCCCTATGACAGCTGGGATAGGCTCCAGCCCCCCCGCGACCCTTAACAGGATGAGCGGAAGCGAATGGATGGATGGATGGATGGATGGAGACAGAAATCCCTTGGAGGGGTATCCGGTGTAAAAAATTGTGCCAAATCAAAAATCCATCCACTGTGGTGATCCCTCTTGAGTAAAAACAGACTTGCAAAATGAAAAAAACAAATACAAAAGCAAATATTTAGTCAGTTTACTAGACTTTTATTTGATTAATGCTTGTGTTGGAGGACTTGAATGTCAAAAATTTCTGGTCATGGCCGCTGGCCAGATGTGAAGTGTTCGTATTGTCATGGCTACAGGCATCTGCCAAGCTGAACATCCCTTGAGTGATGGGGCTCTGCTGCGCCTTCTCTGCAGAGAGAATGAATAAAAAGAAATTTTCTCCAAAGACATCATTATGCGTCTCATTATTTTGTTTCCAGTAAGGCTCATTTTCCATCATCTAGCCCCACCACAACAGACTTACTCACTCCAGAGATGAAGTTTGGCCACTTGGCTTCACATGAAGAAAAGGGCAAGTGGCCAAGAGTTGGGATTTGGCTCTGACAGGACTTTGGACACAGTCTCCTTTTTAATTGGAGGTTTGAAAAGAATCTAGTGTGAGAGCGAATGTGTTTGCGTGTCTGTGAGTTTGAGCCCTACTTAAAGTGTGAAAATGCATCAGGGATAAATGTCAGGCTACAGTATGTGTGGAGGGAATTAAGAGGTAATCTTCATCCGCGGGTCCTTCTCTACGCCCCACACGTAGAGCCAACAGCCGGTGATGACTATCTGTGTGTGTGCTGACGTGGGTTTTGGTGTGAACTTCAGGATGCAACCCTGGAGAAATCAGATTAGAAAAGTTCTTCACATAGATCAAAACAAAGGAAGCAGCACTGATTTTAAGCTCCCACGAGAAGGAAATCTGGCTCAGAGCCTTTGTTGAGAGAAGTGACTAAAGTGTAAATATCCCAGCGTTTGTTTTTTTTGTTTTTGGTTTTTTTCCCACTCAAGGGTGGATTTTAAAGTGATTTCTAAATGGAATTTGGGGGAAAGGTGGGGGTGGATCTAGATGAGTAATCAGAATGATTTGCATTAAGAGCCTGTCCTTGTCATGTAACCACTTTG
The DNA here is from genome assembly GCF_007364275.1 of Archocentrus centrarchus. Classification (NCBI taxonomy): domain Eukaryota; kingdom Metazoa; phylum Chordata; class Actinopteri; order Cichliformes; family Cichlidae; genus Archocentrus; species Archocentrus centrarchus. The sequence goes on from NC_044368.1 coordinate 10,991,789, forward strand.
TTAAAATGGGCGTCAATGGGCTTAGCACCCTGATTTGATCATCTTTAGCTTTGTAAAACACTGCCATCCAGAGTATCCCGGGACACATAAAATATGATTTGCGTACAGGATGATGACTGTCTAAATATTATTATGACCATTAGCTCTCTATTTAAATCTATGGCCAAGCCCATAGATTTAATGAGGTGCCATTTGAAATACTTTTAAGAGCTCAGGAGGGAGGGAAAATAGTTACAGTTCGCTGCGCAGATGATGGCATCAGAAAGACAGACAGCAGATTGTAGACAAACAAGACAGAAGACTAAGGTTTGTATACAAAAATAGCTCATTTTAACTACACTTAATATTTTAGGCTCTAGATGTTTTAAAGTTTTTCTTTTCTTTACCTTGTGCCAATTCAAAATCACTGAGGGGAGTGAGGAGGAGGCAAGGTTCTTGTTTGCTGTGACCTTCACAGTTAAATGACAAGAGAAGTGCCAGGGGGACATTCAGGTAGTCGTGTTAACCTGCTGACACTTGAGGTGACCACACAGTCACGTACAAACGCTGCTAAGAGATACCCTCAAGGTGAAAAAGACTGTCACCTACTGTATGAAAAGCACACACATATAATCATTTTTCATAAGTGTTGCAACAGTTTGTCTTAAAGGAGACGTAGGTGTAAATTTTGCTGTCCTCTCTGCAAAGGTCTTGCAGCATGAGTATTACTGTTTATTTGTCCCAAATAGGTCTTGAAATAGCATTTTCCTGAAATTTGTAGTGTGTGTGTGTGTGTGTGTGTGTGTGTGTGTGTGTGTGTGTGTGTGTGTGTGTGTGTGTGTGTGTGTGTGTGTGTGTGTGTGTGTGTGTGTTAACTCTATTTTGTGCAGTAATTGGTTAAAGGAGATTCTTCCAGAGAGCCATCGGGTTTTATAAAGGTCTGTTGATCTGTGATTTCAGTAAACACTCTCCTAAGGTTATAGTCTCAATCATTAGTTTCAAGGATGATGTTCATGTTGTAGATCATGGTCTCCAGAAGAGTCAAAAAGCAGGATAAAGCAGGCCGATTGTGACTGAGAAATGCTTTGAGTGGCCCCTCAGTCGGATCTTCAATTCAATTCTATTCTATTTATATAGCAGCAAACTACAACAAACAGTAGTCTCAATGCGTATCATATTGTAAGGTAAATAACCTACAATAATTACAGACAAAACCCAGCAGTCCCCCTATGAGCAAGCACTGGGCGACAGTGCAAAGGAAAAACTCCCTTGTAACAGGAAGAAACCTCCAGTAGAACCAGGCTCAGGGAGGGGCAGTCATGTGCTGCGACCGGTTGGGGGTGAGGGGACTCATCATATCTTGTTTCAAAGCACCAAGGTAGGCAATGGCAAAAACAGGTCTTACCTAAGCAGTGAGTGATGTCACAGTGGCTATGTCCATCTTTTATATACAGTCTTCTCAGCTGGCATGCCTACATCTCACTCCCTACACCTACAACTGCAGCAATACAGCATCTGCAGCTACTTTCTTGCCAGATCTTTCTGTCAGCTCAGATGGTAGATGACACACTCAGACTAGCTCAAGTCAAGTTTTCCCAGCATTTGTTTCAAGTGCTAACTTTTCTCTCTCTCCCTCTTCTCTCCTGGCTCTGTGCAGATCAGCCTCAGGATCTGCCAACAGCTAACCTGTTCTTAGAGGGGAAGCTCAATGCCACACCAGCTTCACCAACTGCAGCTTCAAAGATCTCCCAGTTTGTCCATCTGTTTTGCCTCGTAGTTCAGATGAACCTCTTTCAAACCTGATTTTCTACATCCAAAGTTGTTACAGCGTTTTTGGAAAAAGGAAAGGGAGTACTGAATACGAAGGCAATTAGAGTATTTTTTTTCTTTTTCTCTGTTACCCAGCTGAACACCATCAAAGTTAGACCTCTTGTGGTCATGTGCCTCTTTTAGGCCATCAGTTTAGACTTTTGTGCTGATATTTCCACGTGTCAGTTTCCCTCTGCTTGTGATGTTGACGGTTATTAATGTGAGTCAGTTAGCTGCTCTGAGACCCACTTTTTGCTGTCGGTTAGAGGCTTGGATCGCGACCCAAAAAGAAAGAAACTAGCCCTGCCCAGCATGTGGGGGTTTCATGTCAACAACACACATTTAAAATAAACCCAGACAGGAACACTCTCGAACAGAAAGAAAAATAGGGCAAGGAGAAGGGGGCGCTGACGTTACCCTGTGCACCCATTTGGGAATGAACCCTCTGAAATACTTGCTCATTAGTCAAAATGGTCGGAGGTGTAAAACTGAGGGATGGTGTGCCACATCTATTTCTGTCTTTAGTTCCCCAGTTTGCTTAGCTTCTCTGCAGAGACCAGGCAGAGGACGTTAATGGCCGTTGACCCAGCAGTTTCAGGGAAACAGGCAGGTAGAAAGTAGATGTTGTGACACTGGCACTGTGTCCGGGGGTAGAATTTGCCACATGCAGTGGCAGTCCTCTAACTGTGTCAAGGACACGAACAAACAAAGCTGCTAAAGCCAAAAAGTGAGAGAAGACCTGATTCAATCTTGCACACACTCAAAGTGAAGCTTCAAAATTACTCTGAAAAGTAAATAATCTTTTACTGTTTCCTGCGCAAGCAGAGCTCTGGCCTCGTTTAATGTGCTCAGCTTTGATGCTTCTTCATGGGTATTTTGGCAAATACCAAGCTGCTTTATAGACAGAGCAGAGTGAAGGAGAAAAAATATGAGGCATGAGCCATAGTCCCACTCAAACCTTCTGATGGCACATAGAAATACACATAGCTGCCATTTTTCTGTGATTTAATCAATACAGTTTTTTTTTATTTAAGTACAGGGCAGTTGCTCAGTGTGACTCATCTGTCCTCAACACCCCCCCCCCCCCCCCCCCCCCCCCCCCACACACACACACACACACACAGCCCCCCACATATAAAGGCACCATGTTGCAGACAAGCAAAACATGCTATTAAATTGAGTTTATTAAAAAAAGTAGAGCACACTGCTCCTCATCACCGCCAGTAAGACTTGTAACTGAAACTGTCTGCACAAAAGCAGAACTAATGTCCACCAATACACCTGTGCTTTCCCTACTGTGACAAGTCAAAATTTCTGCTCCATGAAACAGTCATTGAACCGTCAGTTTTGTCTGTTAGCAATGCAGTCTATTCACTCTAAATGATAACGCTAATCATGAGACAAGAGATGTGTGCAGTTTTACAGTGAATGAAAAGATAAATGTAGTGAGATATCACACCAATCATCAAGCAAAATGTTTAACCATGACATATTAAAAAAGAAAAAAAAAAAACTATTCCAGTAATGTTCAACTTGAGCTTCTTTTGAGCTTCATCTGCAGCCATGTGGAACATTAGACCTGTAGTAAAACCAAAATGAAGATATCTGAAATACAAGTAGCTAATCAGTCTAGTGACCTTTCAAAAACTGCATATTCTCCCTGGGATGATACTATTTTGTAGCTGTGATCATTTGCTGCAGAGAGACCAGAGAAGTCTCTTAGACAGATATTTTTTTCAGTGAACCTTTCACCAGTGTTAGCTTTGTTTGACTAGTGCAGCTGAGATGAAGTGCAGAGGGGCTCAGTGACAGCGCACACCGAGTTTTTGTGTTTCTGTCACTGCAGGGGCACGGACACTCGTGTCATTGTCAGATATTGTTGAGGGCAGTAGGCTGTAAAGAGCAGATGGCTGAAGGAGTACCTGAACAGCATGACAACTCCTACCATTCAGTGCTCACCTCAGCCTGTAGATAGTCTCTATATGGGCAGCTTTGAAAAATTATGAACTAACCTTGGCCTTCTCAGTGGGCTAATGATTTCATGGGTTGGTGTCTGGATTACAGTTTGTGTCCCATGTGGTGCCTTTGATCTCTGAGCTCGTCCAACATTTGCTACATTCAATAAAGGAAAATGGCTTCTCCAGGAAAGAAAAGGCTGAGCCTGCAGCACAGTAGTCACAGAATAGTAACATTTAAAAATAAGGCAAAGTTCAAATAACACTTTGCTACAACTTATATAATTGACATACAATATTGTTTGGGCTGTTTGTGCTTTTGGCTGTGAAATTAAGATGATGTAATGCTTTTATAAGGTATTGCAGGTGCATAAATGCAAAAAAATAAAAAAATAAAAAATTAGAAAAAAGGGTAATTTTAGCCCATAGTTAGGTCATCACTAGGCAACATGATGATGTTAATACATAAAACATATAATTCAGATTTGGTGGCTATAAAGATAGCCACCATTTTCACTGTCGTGAAATAAAGCAGCAGGATCCTTTCATAAGGTGTTTCAGGGGCATATATACTAAAATAGGTCATGTTAGCCTGTTGCTAGGCCACACGATGACATCATAAGCTCTGATATAGATAAGAACCTTCAGGGGCCTAAGATGTATCTGTGTGCCAAGTTTGTTGACATCAATATTCTCATCTAACTCTCAATGAGAAGATGGGTAAGATTATTTTAGTTTATTATAAAGTATATTATATAGCTGATTGTTGATTTGCTTTGATTGGTTTGCTTATTTATTTTTTGCATTTTTATTATTTCCATTATTCTAATTTATATTTTTAGTGCTTTTGTATGCATATACAAAAACAAAATTCCCACTCGCCCTGTGGGTGGTCTTTGTCCTTCAAGCTAGGGTCCTCAACCAGAGGCCTGGGATACTGTATAATTTATGCAATCCTTTACTTTCTTATCTCTTTGATCATTATCACTTAAAATATTAGTTTCTATCCAGTCATTTGTGCCAGTGCATAAAAGGGCAACATTTCTGAGTGGCTGCTTTTATAAGATCTAGCCAAAGCAATAATTATCATCTAGAAACTAGAAGTAGGCATACCAAATACTTCAGGAGAAAATGATTCATGTTACATTCATAAGAGATGTTTTATGTGTTACATAGGAAAGAAACACAGGCAGGTTTCAAGATAACAAAAAGCAATCTTTAGTAACATCGGTAGAAAAACCACAAGTCTGAGCATGTAAATTTAAGTGAAGGCACTTTACAAAATATCAAATGCAAAAAAAGGAGCAAATTTGAGCACAAAAAAACATACCAGAGACACACACAAACACAAAAATGATAGAAAAAAAAAGGAGAGGATTAAACATACATAGGAAATAAAGCTCATTGAAGGTGGGGCAGACACATGAGGGAAAAAGACAGAGGCAGGCAATAAAATTTACAGAAACGTGGTGATCATGACAAGGGACAAATTTAGGGGCTCAGAACACCAGATTGGGAATAATTCTTTGAAAGAACAGCCTTCCAAATATAACTAAATAACCAGCAACAGCAAATTCTCAGCGGGGCAGCAACTTCAGAGACTTCACAACATGTCAAAAGTAATACATCAGTTTTAGTTTTTGCAGTTTATCATCACTCTTTATAAACACTTATCACTCAGTCCAAAACTAAAAGTCATGTGTTTTTCCTAGTGAGTAAATCTTCTTTGTGGGTTTGGCTTAAAGAATTGTGGTCCTTTAAAACATTTAAAACACTTGTTTTAGATGCATTTGAGCAGATTTCCCCTGCCAGCAGGAGCTTTGGTCTGACTTTGTTGTGTGGCTTGGCAAAAAGGAGGCGTAATAAGCTTGAGTCAATACAGAGCTGTGAGTTTTGGCAGCACCTTAATAACATTGGGGGTGGGGGGAGATCAATAAGATGAGAGCGCTGGGGACAATATGAAGCTTCTATCCCCGACCTATCACCTGCTGCAGGGCATGCTGCCTGTCAGCTATTTTTTACCTGGCACATACACACGTAGGTGCGATCATAAAGAAACACACATGCATATTCTTTTATTGGCAACCCCACAACACAGGTGGCCTTTGTTTCAAAGCACAATAACTAGGTGTGCACATGCATAAGGATGCATCTGGACCAGCAATTTATTCAGCTTATGTGAGGATGCAATCAATAAATGTTCATAAAATTATAAGCACAATAATCAACATCCACACTACGACTTCTTCAGGACAAAAGCTGTGCGATCAATCATGCTTATTCTGCCTTCTGCCTCGCTAGTGCCCGGGGATGGGGAGGGGGGATTTTTGTTAAATTCTCTCCACTGAAGAGTGACTCACACTGTCTTTCCACTACTAGATGATGTGGGAAGAAGAATGAATGGGTCACAGAACATCAGCATACATACAAACAATTCTCACTTGCACTTTGTGGATGAAGGTAGACCTTTGTCAGACAAAGATTGCGTGCCATTAAATGAAAAAAGATCCATTTATCTGTGCTACATCTAACAGCAGACCTGCATCTGTTTATGAGACAGCTTACATCTTATCCCACAGTAGCATTCCTCTCAAAAACCATCCCCTCTCTCTTTTGCTCTCGCTCTCGGTGCCTAGAACTAAAATTGTTCTGTTCTATCCTGAGACTTTTCAAGTTCTCTGAGCTCTCGCTGAAGAAATGTGTCAGCTTGTCGTTCTGAATCTGTATCAAAGTCAGTCACAAATGCCTCTGCACCCAGATAATCCTCTGCCGCGTCTGCAACTTTACATCATGTACCTAAGAAATTCTAAGTCCACTCAGGCAGAAGGATATTAATAATGAACTGTCAGCAACTGTGATGGAAAAAAAACTTGTGCATGTATATATATTTACATGCACACGCACACACACACACACACACACACACACACACATATATATACAGACAAACATTTATATAAAAATTCCCCACTCGCCCTTCGGGCAGGTCATGTTTGTAAATGAGAACTAGTTCTCAAATGATTTACCTGGTAAAATAAAGGTTTAAAAAAAAAAAAAGTCTTTGTCCTCCAAGCTCGGGTCCTCTACCAGAGGCCTGGGAGCTTGAGGGTCCTGCAACCACTGGGGAGCAATAGGCAGGGGCAACCCTCCCCCGCCTTCCTCGACCCTGTGCCACAGTCACACAGGAAATGCAGTTCCTGGAGTGGCCACATGAGGCTGGCTCAAGCAAGTCAGTCCCCATAATCTCCAGTGTGTAATTTATGGTACCGCAACTCAATTTGTATATGTATTTCCCTATGGACAGTGTATGGAGAGGGGTTTTCAACCACTGCAAACTTGATTCATTGCAGTCCTCCACTATGTCGATTGAATGCTGATTGATTGACAAGAGAGCAACCAACAGTAAAGGGAGTGACAGCAGAGGTCACCAGGAATGGGAATCTCTTATAACTTTGCTCTTCTCTTTGCAACTAACAGACCAACAACTGCACACAGACCAATTGTACCACTGACTCTGCACCGACCTGTCCAAATACAGGCTAAAAAAAAACGGGGTGGGCGGGTTGCATCCATCAGAGTCTGTGGTTCGAGCCTATGCAGCGTACCATTATACTATATATACTTTTTATTTCAAGGCATCATGGTTAAGTGAATGTGTACAAAGTAAACACATTTAGCTGATTTACAGCCTTACCGCAGCTGCCCACAATAACAAATGAGTCTTTCATGTCTCTTTCATCTCTCTTTGGCAATACTTCCCTCTTGTTCACATGTGTGATTGCTTTGATTTGGCCAGTAATTAATTTTCCGATAACAGGGTTATTTGAGGATACCTTGCCTCAGTTTCAGTAACCCTTTAAGTCTTTTAAATTAGTTGGAGGTAATTAAAAATATCTTTATATCCTGCACATGGAGATTGACAAAAGTGGTAATTGTTTTCTTTACAGTTTTTTTTTTAAGTACTTCACATGTTCTGAGGGATAATTATCACATTTTAAATGACCTTATGAAAATTCACAGCTTGTTTAATCAAATCATAATGTTCAGTGGCAGGCATACTACTTTATGGCTTGGCGTCTTCCCTGTTTTAATCAGCAGCAGGTTTTCTGGCTTGAGGGCAGACTGAGTTATGTTGAGTGAATTTCAGCTGTTTACATTCTGTGTATGTGTGTGTGTTTGTGTGTGTGTGTGTGTGGTGTGTGTGTGTATATGTTTTATCTGCCATTTGGACAAATTAGGCTCAGGCACTTTGTGAGCGCTGGAATGTCATGCGAATGAAAGACCAGTGATTCATTTAACACTGAGCTTTAATCAACTACATGAAGGATGTTTACTGACGTCTAAACATATTAAGAAATGTGATGATAGTTTACAGATTTTCTACTTGGTGTTTGGATTTAATTTGCTATTTATTTGAATCATTTAGATGAGATTAGAAGTGGGTTTTGCTACCCCTGCTCAGCGATATTATTCATATTGCCCAGTATTACAGCAATTTCTGTCTCTCTCACACATCCCACTGAGTCTGTTTCCCTTGACAACCTATCTGCTGTTCATAATTATGCAAATGATATGGCTCTCTGAGCCAAAATGATGCTGATAAACAACCAACCCCTTCAACTATTCCTGTGTTTGTCTGTCTAAAGTGGCTATGATTGCCGTTTGAGGTGGAGGCGTGAGTTTAATTGAATGTCACAAATCATTTCTTTTCCCATATTTGCAAAAGGTCAGTTTTTAAATGAGCACGATTGCACGGAAGGACACATGGGCGCGTAAGTCCTCTTTCAAATTTAAGCCTCCCCCTCATTAAGAATTAAACAGAACTCCAAATAGTTTGACATCCCCCCCACTTTTCATTCCTACACTCTGAAAGAATCCACTCCTGTAAGGTCTATTTCCATAGCATCTACCGTAACTGAAGTCTTTTCTGGTCCACTGGCGCAAATATTTTATAACAACCAACCACCCAAACTGTTTTTTTCCACTCCGACTTCCATTTTTAGCCGAACAAACAGTTCTTTCTTTTCTTCCATTTTTTCCCCTCATTCGTCTATCAGTGTAATTGCCCTCTTTCCAGGAATAGAAAAGAGCTGCCACAGTCTGTCAAAGAGCCCATGGTTAAAGTGTCCTTCAGGAGACCGTTCAAATGCTCCGGAGGTTAGCTTTTTTTTTTTTTTCCTGAATATTTTGTGAAGTTGTTAACACTTCAACTGTGTCACCCGGGTTATTCTTCTCTGTCCTTGAACTCTCCACAAGTAGCAGGTTTTGGTTTTATGAACAAGCAGCTGAAGTAATCATGTCAAAGTACACAAAAATATTTCTCTATAAGTCTGAATAATTGTACTGTAATTATACAATCACACATTCTACCAGTCACTGGAATCCATCTGTGTGATATTGCAAGCAGATGGATTACCCATGTTAAAACAACTACAAAAAAAAAAAAAACTGCAGCTACCATTTGGTCCTGCGTGGTGCTGCAAATTTAAACATTTTGGTCAGGTGGGGAAATTTGCAGTTGTTTCATTCTCTCTTCCGTGCAGACAGCTGTGACTCACTCTAATTACATCCAGCAGTTGTTTCTTTCATCCAGCTTTGGTTCTGAAATTCAGTCAATTTAATTTATCATCTAAAAGCATTTCTAAGCTGCAGCAAGGACGCCTCATTCAGTGCCAGCAGAAGCAGCCTTGAAAGTGTTTTCACTGCTGTTCTCTCAGCTTGCTTTACCATTGTTGTTATCCTTGTTTTCTTTCCCATCTTTCTTCTGTGCTGCTCCCTGTCTCGTCAGTCGGCCATCTCATCTTTTCCTGTAGATTCTGAGAAAAAGTGTGCATGTTCTCTAAAAGATTCAGATTCATTTACACGTAGCATGAAGGCTTGAAACGTTACAGTATTTGGCTGATTAATGAGATGCTCACACATTTCTGCCAGAGCAGCATCCTGCTTTTTCTCGCATCTATTTGTTTTCATCCCTCGTTGTTTTTCATTTATTCAGTCTGTCACCAGGCTTTAATGCCAACCCACTGTGCTGGAGGCAATACAGCCTTTCTCACTTTGTAAACTCTTTTTAATACTAAGTGATGTGAAAATATTGGATGCATATTATAGTCCCATGTGGCTCCAGTCACAGTCAGTCTGTTTAATTGCCGTGATTTGACATTTACTTGCAATGTTTTTAACTTTCAGCGTACAGTATGTGTGTTTGGAGGGCAGGGGGTAGTAACACGGCGCTCCCACACATTGCATAATCTGGTATTTGTGAAGGAAAAAAGCCTTCACCCTCACTCTCTCTGTAAATTATCTCATCTTTGCCATTAGTCAATCTTGTGAGTCGGCCTCCCTGCCAAGCTTGCTTCTCAAATGCTAATGAGGCCCATGCCTCACAATTACAAAACGCATGCACAAATGCAGAAAGGCGCACCTCTCTGTCACCCACCAGGGGTCAAAACAACCCCCATACTGAGCCTGATTTAAATCAATGGACAGGTTTCTCTTTGGGGTCTGTTAATCTAAGGCATTATGTTAGATTTAATAAGATTTTAATTGGACTGAGCTTTTGTTGGCAAGGTGTGCAACAGTGGCAGAATAGAAGGGGAAAGAATGAGGGGTGAGGTGTAAGGTGTGAGGGTGAGTTATTAGTTGATCAATTCACTGCTCTGGTCTGGAGTGATTAGGAGGGACAAAAGAAAGTGCACATACACGTGAAAAGAAGGTGGGGGTCTTAAAATTAAAGTAACTCTAAAGTAAGTACCTTAACCCTGCATTGTTTCTAATGGCCAGCTGGAGGTGACTCTCTGGCTGCAAAAAGATGTCCACTTATATTGGCCAATGAGAAAGTGACCCTACATTTTTTCATTTATGACCCCAGTTTACACTTTGCTTCCAGTCTTCTTATTACAGTAATGCATTCATTTTGTGTGTGTGTGTGTGTGTGTAGCTGATTGAGCATGCAATAACGTCTGCAGAGCCTTTTCCACCAGCAGTTCCCAAACTAGTCGCCAGGATGCTCAAACTAATTTGTGGGTTCAGGAGGAACAGCCAAATGTCTACCAACTGGGTGGTCAGTGGTTCAATCCCTGGCTTCTCCAGTCTGAATGTTAAAGTATCCTTGGGCAAGATAGCCCCAGTGCATCTACTGGAATGTGTGTGTGTACAGATAGACAAGGCACTTAGAAAAAAAACACTTGCGTGAATGTGTGTGCGATTGGGTGAAAGAGGCTTGTAGTAAAAAGTGCTTTGAGCACTCAGAGTAGAAAAGTGCTACATAAGTACAAGTCCATCATAAAATGGCTGTCGAGGCTGCATCCAGGAGATGAAGTGTTTAAAATGAACTGATTGCAAAAAAAAAAAAAAACAGAGAGAGGCAATCTTACAAAGAGCTTCACAAAAATGGAGAGGCTGAATGCATACACTTCCCTGAATATTAAACAACTGGAAGATGCCCTAAGTCAGGGGTATTCAACTCCAGGCCTCGAGGGCCGGTGTCCTGCAGGTTTTAGATGTGTCTCTGCTTCAACACAGCTGAGTCAAATATAGACGTCATTAGCAGGACTCTGGAGAACTTGACTGCATACTGAGGAGGTAATTCAGCCATTTGATTCAGGTGTGTTGGATCAGGGACACATCTAAAAGCTGCAGGACACCAAAGTCTCACCTCGTTAGATAACCTTGCTGAAGGAGGCCCCTGAGGAGAGGGACCCACCCAGAAATGAGCTGGTGGACAAACTTGTGAAATTACAATAGTAGATTGAACAGGTACAAAAAAAAGTCTGTGTAAAAGAGATTCCTGTTTTTTTTTTTTTTAAAGAACTGGATGGAAACCTTCTCTGTGTAACACCTGCTGCATCTAATTTGATTCAAATCAGTTTTATAGCACAAATTCACAACCACAGCTGTCTCAAGTTCCTTTAAATCCACTATCCCACTCTCTTTAATTTTATTCAAACTCTTTCAAGATGACCTTCACTTCATTCTTTATGGAGCATCAAAAGTTTAATTTGTCCTGTACTTTAGTTTAGGATCACGTTCATAGAGAGCTACTTCTCACCGGCTTCAGTTGTACATATTCGTTTTGCAGCTGTGAGCATGTCTTGCGATAACCCAACTCCTTTGGTTAAAACAGATTATTTCAAGTCACATGTGACATCTCACCCGCTTCATATTTTGTATTGTTGATTGTCATGATGCTGAGCTTCTGATTAGTAATTCCTGTTTTATTTTGTGATTCTCAGTCTTTTTAATCGATTGTCACTTTTACTTCTCGTCTTTGTGAGGATTGTGATTATTTGCCCCTCTTTCAGTAATGCCAACTGTGTTTAGTCTACCTCACCTGTTCCCCATCAGCTGATTACTCAGTTGTGTTTAGAAAATGCACAGCTTCCCATGTTTATTGCTAATTCTTTGTGTTTGAACTCTGGGCAGTATCATGAACTTTGCCTTCTTCCTGCTCCTCATTTAGATTGTTTGGCATGCTGTCAGATTTCGCTGTATAACCTCTGCCTGTCTTTTTGATTAAATTTAATTTAGATTTTCTTACATTTTTCTGGTGTCCTGGAAATCCATCCATCCACCCACCCATCCTCTTCCACTTATCCTTTTCAGGGTCACGGGGGGGGGGGGGGCTATCCCAGCTATCAGCTGATGCTGTAATTCAGACCACCATGTGATAATACGGTGCTCCTTTTTTTTATTATTTAGTATTGTCTGCTTTCCTCTAACACTGTATTGCAATGCCACATTAATTTAGATCAGTGATTGACAGTGTGGCTAAATTTGCCCTTTATCACAAAACCTCTAACGTTGCAATAGAGTAAGAACCTATTTGGAATGTTTGAGATGCCACTTAAATGTCATATTTTTTTTTTTTTTTGTTTGGTTTTTTTGTTTGGTTTTTATATTGGTGAGGTACCACATTTCACACTTTGAGTTACAGTTCTTGTATTTCTTTCTTTATTTTTGGTAGCTCAGAGACAGAGAGAATGAGGCAAATTACATGTGACAAAGGTCCTCGTCTGGAATCAAACTGAGGACGTCACAGCCGCATGATAGGTGCCTTTAGCCAGCCCAGCCACCCACACAGGGATTACTGCTGGAAAAAAAAAAAATTGATGTGAAGACACTAAAAAATTTGGTTCAACAAGGCTGGGGATGGTTGCTGACTTAATTTATGCTGATTAATCTGCAGGGCTCATAAACAAATCCCAGTGCTCAGTGACTCCTGCTCTGCTGAACAGCGGGATGAGTCTCGTTAACAGCACTTATCATGTTGCCTTTTTTTTTTTTTTTTGGTGGTGTTTGTTTCTTAATTTTTCATACTGTGCATGAAGGCATAAATAGACTCGCAGCCACTGAGGGTGTTGTGTCAGGGATGCACGTTGTTTTGTGTGAGACAGAAGGAGGAAAAATAAAAATCCTGTTTGCACGCTGTTGCCAGGTAGACCTCCACAGGGATTTGAGTGTGTGACTGTGCATGTATGTGTGTATTTTGGAAAAATTACTATGGGAGGTTGTGTGTTTACTCTGCATGGCAAAATCATTTTGTTGACTGTGTGGAAAATCAATGACATGTCTCTTTCTCTGCCTGCCTCGGCAGTGCCCAGAGGCAGGCCGCATCTTCCACATGGTGGCGCTCTTACTCAACATCCCTGTAGTGTCCCTGACACTTGCTCCTGTTCTCACCTGATTGTCTCCTCTCTTCCTCTTGTCTTTTCTCCACTACTATCTATCATGTCCTCTTGTGCTTCTCACTGTTTTCTCTCTTCTGTTGACAGAGGCTCAATGTCACACCATCTGCTGTGGCATGTTGCTGTGTTAGTCTATGAGATCAAGTGTTTTATCAGCACTGCTCCTGGCATGGATTTTGGCCTCGCTTGACTTGGCTGCACTGATCCTCCTGACAGGCCCACACACATAAAAAAGTATGAGAACATGAGTCGGTACAGGGTGACTTTTCTAATTTGAACTCTTGAGAGAAATTAATTACATTTTAGCCTAGCCGAAACTGACGGAGAGAAGTGAATGGGGGTGGAGTGAAAAAGAAGTGAGCGAGAGTTGGTTAATTCTGTCTGAGCTGGAAGCCTCAGCCCCCAGTCAGAACATGGGGGCTTGTCTCTTCTAGTTCCAAAGAGCGCAGTGAAATGCCCTGTGGAGGAGATGCATGGGCAGCAACCACAGGAAAGTCAGTGTGATCAGCACTCACATGCCTTAGTCAGGGGCGGGGGATTTTAATAAGGGTATTCAAATGTGTTTGTGTGTGTGATTTGGATGTCTAGATTGGCTCTGATTAGACACATATCACAAACACATATACACGCTTAGCCTACACACAGTTATTTTTAGCCACTGTCGCACTCTTTTCTCTCTTCAACCCCTGTGCTCGCTCACTCTCTCTCGCACTCCACAGCAAAGTAGAGGAAGACTGGCTCATATGATTGTTTTTTTTGGACAAATGGCTCCACCACCACATCCCTCCTTTCTGTCAGGACATCACAGCTTTTTTTTTTTTTTCTTTCTTCATTCTTTTCTTTTTGCTCCAGGAAGAGGTGTAAGAGTGAAAGACACAAGTTCATATAGACCAGCAGACAGAGTGAAATGGGGGGAAAAAAAGCAATCCATCACCCTCCTCCCTTTACATGCATCTAATTTTCTTTGTCCTCTACCGACTCTGACACACACTCACCAAAGATATTGATATGTGTGTGCTTTCCAAAGCACCCCTCATTGTTGTGAACATGGCTATTGAACATTGGCCATAATCAATCACAGTCCTGTAACAGATCTGGTCTGCCAAAGCACAGCTGCCTGATATATTACTTTCTGGGAGATTTTCTCTTGTAGCTTTAATGGAGTTTGGAGTTCACAGTTGTTCCGTTCATACCCATGTAGTATCTGCATATTTTCACCTTGTACAGTATTGATCGACTGGTTTGTAAAGCAAACTGCTGAAAATCCCCCAGGGGCTGATCCTGCCTGTAGAGTAAATGAGGAAATTGCTATTTTGGTACTACTCCACCTTTTTTCATGTAACATGATGTAAATCATCGATAAGAAACCGTATCAGGAAATGGCCCTCCGATCAATATATGTGTATTACTAAAATGAACTGGTTCTTAAGCTTTATGAACAGCTCGGCTCACTTTTCACATGATCAAGCACAAGTAAACATATCTTCAGGCAAAGTACACACAGGACACACAGAAAATGTACATTATGTTTGACTTTTAACTGCAAGCAAATAGAAGTAAGAAGTAACCCATGTAAATTAATAAGTACTTGAAAAGCAAATTGACAGATTTAATTTTCAAAGGGGCAAAATTTTCAAAAATAGTTGAGAAATGGCTGGTGAGAATCCCAATGATTCCTGTAAACCTAGGACAGCTGTTATTGCTCTGGTGGTGAGAAACATCCAAAACTTCAGACAAACTTTAACTGGGTGTTATGAAAACGGCTCACCTTGAGCAGCTTCAGCATTGAAATGATTCTAGATGGTAATGCATCAATAATATTAATAATACTCAAACTGTATAGCCATGACACAGGCTACTTCTGCACTTTAATATGAGTAATTCTGCAATAAGAAATCTTTTTTTGATAAAAGTATAATTTGATGTTTTTTAAATAGAGCTACATACGCCACTTCTTTTGGTCCACCTGTTCAAAGGCTTGCTAACCCAATGGCAGCACAACAGTGAACCTTGCGCATGCAGAAGAATATCTTTGAACGAACAGCAGGTCAAACCTTGAATCAGGTGGGCTACAGCAGCAGAAGACCATACCAGGTGCCACTCCTGTCACTTAAGAAAAGGAAGGCTACAGTTTGCATAAACTTACCAAAACTGGGCAACAGAAGATCGGAAATAATGTTGCCTTGTCTGATGAGTTTTGACTACTGCTGCGACATTCAGCTGGTAGGATCATAATTTGGCATAAACAACATGAAAGCATGGATCCATCCTGCCTTATAGTGACAGTACAGACTGCTGATGCTTCTAGCAGGTTTACAGGTTTAGCAGGTTTGTTTTCTTGAATATAACAATAAGTTCACTGTACTCAAATGGCCTCCACAGTCACCAGATCTCAATCTAATAGAGCACTTTTAGGATTTAGTGGAATGGCAAATTCCCACGTGGATGTAAAGCTGGCAAATCTTGTTGAAGAATCTTGTTTAAATTTTGAATGCAAAAGGGGTCCAAACCCAGTACGGCACTACTAAGGCTTAATTAATGAAGTGACCAGTGAGTATAAGTCAAGAGCAGGACAACGTCCACCAGTGGTATTTAGATTTAGTCTGAAGATTTAGTTTGGCAATCTTGACTGGCTTGAGAAAGGGTGAAGGGAGTATTCACATCATTAACTGTCAGGGTTTTATTTTATTACTCACGTATAAGCAGTGCTTTAATGTCTCTGCAGGAGTAGCTTCATGTAAAAGTTGGTTAACTATAGCTGATTTTTTTTTTTTTTTACTGTCAAATTCTGTGAAGCAGAAGGAAAGGTACAGTAAAAGCACCTTCCAATTTTTACTTAACTAACTTGTTACTTTCTAACACTGAAAGCCAGCGTAAAATATAGGAAATGATCTAGATTTAAGTGGATATCACAACCTGTCTTTATCCATGTTCTTGCAACTGGAAAGTAGTTTCTCTGAAATATAGACTTCCTGTTCAGTTTGTCTAACGCTGTTTAATTAAAAAAAAAAAAACTCACCCTGAAACCAAAGCCTGCTCAAACTACACTGGTGTGGGACTACAAACGGACTACAAATGGAAAATCAGAAAGCCTCTGATATTACAGCAGTCCCTTCTTCAGAGAGCGTAATAGGTTTTCATTTGTTACCTTTCAGTTTCAGCTTTACATGTGCAGGTTTTAGGGAGCATTATGACTTTAAAAACTCCAGCATTAGCCAGCACGAGCCATGTTTACATTTTAGAGTGAAATTTAAATGGAAGCAGCAGCAAAGGAGGTGATTAACAGTCTGATAATCCAGTTTTAGATTATGTACACATATTTAACTGTGTACTTCATTAAGCATAAATGAGAAGACTCATTTCTTAAGTATATTTACTGCGTGTATTCAATTTCCTTAGCACTTTTACCATTCACAGCAGGTTAAAATGGACGAACTAAAACATTTTTTCCCTTGCAGTTCACTGGGTGCAAAATAAAGAGAGACAATGCCAAAGAGGCAGATGAGAGAGAACAAGAACAGCTCAGGTGAGTGCTGCTGGATTTCAATTACAGTGATTTTAAGTGTGCTATATTTAACCTGATATGCTTTTAACATCTTCTTATGGAATATCACATTGCTTTGAAAAGCAGCTTTTATCACACGAGTGCCACTTCAGCTGTAGGGCTGCAGTAAGCTGTAAAATATGTGTTACAGGATATAATGTTTTAAAAATTATAATTCACTCAGTTTTCACTAGTTTAAGGGAAAACATCTTTGAATCATTATTTTTCCCTACTGAATCCTGCTCTGTGGATTTCTCTGTAGGGAACAAGGCAAAGCTGGCTTTGGCATTGGTTTGAGAAAAGTTGTTGTAATACTTAATTAGTGGTAGTAGATAGAGTAGAAGCAGTCACAGGATTAGACTGGTTGTATTAGTGCTGGAAATTTGTACTAAATGACCTGTGTTATTGTCTCTTAAACTATGTGTCGGCTTTGCTGTTTGTCCTCAGTGGTGTATTCATTGTGCAGTGTTGCAATAGGCTTCAGGCAATTGGGGGTCAGCTTATCAAACTGCTAACATTATGTTGTCAATATTATGCTAAAGTCTGGCTCATTATCGACAGTTGGCTGCGCCATGTCCTGAGTCTGTAGGCTGTGTGCATGAGTATGCACACAAACTGTACAATTGTGTGTTTGTCAGCTTGAAATTACAAGGATTTATGTATTGATTGCTTATCAAATGTAGTCTGATCTTTAGTCACAATTATATATTGAATCAGTCAGTACTGACTGAAAAAAAAAATGTGAACTCTTAAATTGAGTGACTTGTGGAACTTGATTTGCAACTATCTCTGTCAGATGTTTCCAGTAGCTACTTTTGAGACTCACAACAATAAAGAGGAACCATTTGGACCAGGTAGGTCCAACATCTCAACTGGGTTAAGGTCACATCTGATTTACTGGTGTGCTTTGTGTCACTGCCTTTTTGGATGAATTGACATCTCCTAAGATAAAAATTTATGGAGTGGTTACCTGATATTCTTCTCTGTAAATGATTGCTAGACATCCAGAACCTCTACAATCCTCTTTAACCCTGTACAATCCTACAATACTCTTCCAGACCCATGTTTTTAGCAGAAACATCTGGCACCAAGTAGCTTTTGGAAAAGTTGTGACCAGTTTGGCTGGTGTGGCTCCATGATGTAGTTGTTAACACATTCGCCTTGCATGTAAAAGATCCCTAATTTGTAGAGCAGGAGGAAATACAAACTCAGCAAGTTAGTGTACTCCTAGTGCTGGTCCCAAGCCCAGATAAATTGTAGGCTTGCATCAGGGAGAGCATAAAATCTATGACAAATCAAATCAGATCCATCCCTTGGGAAATAAGGAGCAGCCAAAAGTACCCACTCTACCTTGAAGAAGGTCAGACTATGCCTTATGTGGTATCAGGGCAGGAATCTGTTTTTTCCAGATAATTACCAACCTTTTTCTTGCAACTGAATATCATGTTTTCAAGCAACCTCTTTACCTAACATTAACCCCCTAACCCATTCTTTTTTTATTGTTATTCTACTGCACTTTAAGCATCTTCATTTAAGCAGAAATGTGCACAAAAAATACACATTCTTGCAGTCAGAAAATTATACAAGAAAATGTGATCTCTGTGCCAGGGCATATTACGGTTCAAATAATATTTTTATTCTTTGTCCTGAGATCTTAACTCTTTACTTATTCATCTTAAAGAACAAAATTCATTCTTTGATCTAAATTCTTATTGTGAATAGAGTATGATGATGGCATGACTAAGTCAAAGTCAGTTTTAATCCAAGGATTAAAACACTTTGCAAATTTTAATTTTCTTTTAAATGGACTAGCATTTATACTGTCTACCAAGCATAGACAGTATAAAAGATGGGTACAGCTACTGTGATGTAGCTATCTGTTCGAGATTAGCATTTTCACTGTCATTACCTTGGTGTTTTGAAACCAGATGTGACAAAAAGAGGTGGATCTGAGTGTAAAACCGCATGCCAATTGGCTGATGACTTGTCAATTACAAGTCATTAGCCAAAGAGCATACCCCAGGTATGCCTTTCTAAAACACAGTATGACCAGAATTTGCAAAGTAGACTTAATGTTTTATTCAGTATGACCTGAAATGAGTGAACCTCTAAACTCAGCAGGAAAGTGTTTACAGAGGTCCAGTCAGGGAGCAGTTTTCTCACAGACTTCTATAGGATTGGAATTATTTACAACCACAGGTTGGCCAGTTTTTGTTTTTGGTCAGTTCACTAGAATGTCAAAGTTTAGACCAACTGTTTTAATATAAGGGTCAACTGTTTTAACAGTTTTCAAGCATAGAATGAGGTTCCTGTAATGTCACCATGTTTCCTACGCCACAACTCAAAGGATATAACTGTTACATGCTGTTAGTAAGAAGCTAATTTTACTTAGTGTATATCTTCCTCCTACTAATACACACACACACACACATACCAACATCCTTAGGCAGTCAGGTCTAAGTTTGGGTGCTGCTAAGTCTTGCCAAGAAACCCAATACCCCTCCATTGTCCCTGGGACGCAAGCACTTCACATATGACATTTGAAGACGGTGCTCCAAGAGCGAGGGTGATGTCATTGTCGATATCACCACCACTTATTCATATGTAGATGAACGTCGAAGGAGACAACAGTGTTCTGTGTGTGTTATGTGAAAGTTTACTGTATTTGCAATGTGAGGTGTTTGACGCCAAAGACAATGCGAGTAACGTACTGTAAACTTGCACTTGCTGACTGTCTGGGGGAAGGTTGACATGGCTGACTGCAGGGAGTGTGACATTTGTCCAAAATAACCATTGGCCATTGTGCTCACTGTAGCTATGAGACTGTAGCCAGGTGATGCCGCTTCAGATCTGCCCTTGTCGACTAAAAGCTCAAAGGTCACATCAGCACTTGTTAAAACCTGCATGTTTGCAGTCAGCCAAAGGTCAGTTGAGTGTTTAAACAATGCATTTAAACAGAGCATTTCAGCTGGTCAAACACAGTGCTTCAAAGGCACTGCAAAAATGTAGATGATAATATATGCTAATTCGAACAAATTAGCTTTAAGAGACTTAAAATGGCCTGAACTTGGCTGCTTCCTTGTGTTATGATAGTATTTATTGTCTGCATACCATTATAGGAATTGGGGAATTTATGTAAACATACCTCTGTTGATCTGTTAGCCACAGTGCCAAAATGAATAAACATGAGAAGGCATGGAGCACACTGGATCAGCTCTCTATCTGCACCCAGCAAACCCAGCTAAAATTTCCCCACTAGTGTTATTCCAGCTATCTTTCCCATCACTGATTCTTCTTTGACTTCTCCCTCATCTCAGAAGTGAGAAGATAAACACTATTAGACTCTGTTGGCTCCACATAATCTTACCTCATAGTGTTTGTTTATTGCTAATGGACAAAAATAGATGCATAATAAATAGCAGGCATTTTGCATCGGCAATTAAGCCTTGAGGTGAAAAATACAATTACAAATAATTTACTCCACGGGTTTATTATATATTTGTAATGAGTGCATTGCATAAGAGGTGTGCTCACAGAATGATATGTAACCAAAACGTCTGCATGTGGAGTTGATTTGCTAGTATTATATGTACAATGATAGATGTGCAAAATGTCACATAATAAATAAGGTTCATCCAAGGAAATTTCATTACAATTTAATTAGTATGTGGAACAATTCAGTGAAACAAAACAAAAAACAGCCCCAAAATGTAGTTAGATTTTTTTCATTGTTAATCAGTCAATCAGCATTTTAGTTAATTAATGACCTGTTTTACTAATTATTTAATGATGTGTTTATTTATTTCACTTTGGCACTTTTAGCCCTTCATAGTGAACACTAACTCTTTTTATTTACTGTACTCTGGTGTGTTGTGGGTGACAAATATTCATGTTTCCTTCTTACAGGCATTCATTACCATATTTTCTTGCAGCTGCATAAGATTATTTTCACTGAGCTGCTGAGTGTAGCATATGATATGCTTTAATTTAAAATAAACAACAAAAAATTCAACCGAGATTACATTAGTGAAACTGTCTCAATGAACATTTTTGAAAATTTATCGCCATTTCAATTTCCTGTTGCATAAGCTCATTTTATGAATCACAAGATTATGTAAGAAATTATTTTATTTTAAAGACAAAGCCATTTCAATCAACTCATTTAGTTTGAGACTTTCTGAAAATGTACCTAGTGTCTGAGTCTGTAAAGTGTAGCTGATGCCTTAAAGCTGCATTGTTTCTAATAGCCAGTAGGGGGAGACTCCTCTCGGTAATCTGATTGCCTTCCTGATCGCTTGATCTTTGACCTCAGTAAACACTTTCCTGAGTTTATGGTCTCAGTCACAAGCTACATGTGTTAGTTGGCAGAACATGATGTTATGTTCCTGCTTTAAGCACAAATGGACGATAAAGCATTGTATGCTCAGAGACATTAAAAGGACTTTGGTGTGCTTTAGGGCAGGCCTAGCTTTCAGCTGACAAGTCTACACTATCAGAATGTTTTGTTCCATAGTTTCTTAGTAAGACTTGCTTGCCTTTTTGGGTTTCTAAACAACAAGATGGCTATGGCCAAGATACTCAGCTCAAGCCTGTGTTGCAGTGGTTGTCTTTTATTTACAGTCTATGGGTTATAAGATTTTCACAGAGTCTGAGCACATTATTTGGCTGTCAGTGGGGTGTTAATGGTCCATTTGACTGTTTGGGCCAGAATCTACCACAGCTGAAGGCTGAGTGTCTAAATGAGTGTTTAGATATGGAGGGATGGTGCTCTTTTCTGTTGATAGAACCACCAATACACTCAATGGCCTACTGAGCCAAACAAATCGGCAAACAAGGCTCTTGTGAGTCATTGTTCGCTTAATGACAGAAAACAATGGCAGCCTATAATCACAGATCAATTTGTGTTTACTAGAAAGTAGGACAGAGGACGAAAATACAGCTTCTTAAAATCTGTCACATACCCGGTGTGAGCAGCTGTCAGTCAGTACCGTGCAGTCGAGAGTGGTGCTGTTACCATGGAGACAGTACACTTATTTTGAACAGCCCATTCCATCGTTTTCTTGTAATGCAATCTTTCTATTTTTATTTTGTTGCTTGGTATCTGCAGTTTTCAGTGGCGTCAGAATTTTGATGTCACCAGCCAATTTTTCCATCATAATTACAGACGATTCAACAAGCCATGATTTACTAAAAGCGTGACTTTAAAGTAGAGAGAAGGAAACATAGTTTCCATCCTTGTGAGGAACCTTTCTCTTGACCACTACAAAGTCTTCGGTAAGGTCTGCATTTAAATATATGTTCTATTGTTTGTTCTCGTTCAAGGAGAAAAAAACAGGCAGCAGTAGTTTAATATATATTAACCTGTGGTAGTGTGGTTTCCCACTAACAGCTGTTTACTGAGTCTTCTTTTGCAAGAGGGCACACCAGTATATTAATATAGAAGCACCAATAAAACAAGATCACACAGCTCTGCTGCTTTTTTGTTTTGCTTTTTTTTTTTAACTGTCATGCGTGCCATGTCCTTCAACATATCCACTTATGAATTTTCATGCAGATGACAGACACTTTGTGAAAAAAACCTCCCCAAGGGAGACTTGTTTGCTGAAACTCAACATTGAGAGCTGACTAAATGCCCTTGAAACGGAAAGAAGTCAACACTGGTTTGTCTTCACATATGGGATATTCACCTGGATTAACTCAGATGGATTATTAAAAAAAAAAAAAAAAAAAAAAACACAAACACACAATTGCTGCTTTCCCTTTAAAGGAGACTGAATGTGTTGCATTAAGGCTAAAGCTTTACAAAGACCTCTGTTGAAAAGGCAGTGCATAATCGAGTGACGACAGCAGAGGCTAAAAAAGAAACTCACTTTATTATTTGCCAAGGTAGCATCTTTTCATCATAGAAGAGACGCAGTATGCCCTCCAGAGGGTCAGGACTAATATGCTGCTCAGTGTTTATTAGGAAAATAGCTTTCACTCACTCTTTGAATGCCAGGGTCATGATAAAGCGTGGTTCGAATAAATGCAACAAGCCTGATTTACTGTCCTAGATTCAGGCATATGGTACTTTCAAAAGGCATACAATGCCTTATGCTGCAGGAAATCTTTGGCCTCCCTTAGGAATGTAATTATAAACGCTTCCAACTCTCCTGAATGCAACTCCCAAAAAAAGCATCACTTTCAAAGTGTCCCTTTCTTTTTTTGTTATATGTTGTAACTTTTACATCGAAGGGCAGAATCAATGGACATTGTCCATGTTTGGCGAAAAACACAGTGCTGATATAACAAAGACAGTTCTACTCATCATTCAGCTCCCAAATGAATTTAATGCTGTCTTACATGTGATTGAGTGCTGGCTTCACTGAATATTCTGTGCTATCTGTGGGAAACAAAGTGCCTCTCTGAGGAAGCACCCCTCTTTGTCTCCAAAGGCATTATCTCTAGTGCAGATACAAATACATTTGGGTACGTATACTAGACACACACACACACACACACACACACACTTGCACAATTGCATTAATCTTTTGAGATTGCAAGTGTAGTCTGGGGGCTTGCCTCCCAAGGGAGCTCCACACTCATTAAAGAACAGAAAAGAGAATAGTTTCATCTCAGAAGGCGATGACAAAATCTCACTACTGACATGAACATTCACACAGCAACAAGCACTTACCCCCACTTTCACTTTTTAATCATCTTCCTCATTACCATATGCAAATAAGCAGCATGTATTAACATCTGCGGTGGCTAATGACTGGGCTGTTTAGAAAGATTGGTTTGGATTGAACTCACAGTGCTTCATTTGCTCGAGGTTCTCTGGGACAGTCAGTGGAGTCCATGGGGAGCATTGTTGGAAAAGCTGGATTACAGTTTTTGATAAGCATGATTATTTTCTCATGCTGCTTTGAGAGCTATATCAGTGAATTAGGGTGAAGTGAATGATATCATGCACTTGTCCTTAATGAAAGCCAGTAAGGACTGGATCATCTTAAACAGATTTAGGTATCAGCATAAATCCTTGGTTCCTTTTCCCTCCTGTAAAATATGATTGGGTGTTGTGATATATAGTCATGTCCATAAGTATGTGGACAGTGGCACACTTTTTTAAATCAAACAAAATGTGGTTGAAGTACAGACTTTCTGTTTTGATTAAAGCGCTTTCACATAACTGTTGAGGAATTACAGACATTTTTATACATATTCCCCTCTAAAATAATTGGGCAAACTAATGTAATTCTTACTATAAAATTAAAAAGTTTTTAAAGGTTAGTCATTTTTTGAGGTTGTTCAATAGAAAAAAGGGAATATTGTACTTACATCTTCCAACAAATTGAGGCATTCTCATAAACAT
The DNA here is from genome assembly GCF_007364275.1 of Archocentrus centrarchus. NCBI lineage: Eukaryota > Metazoa > Chordata > Actinopteri > Cichliformes > Cichlidae > Archocentrus > Archocentrus centrarchus. The sequence goes on from NC_044368.1 coordinate 11,016,113, forward strand.
GGAATTAATCCATTAAAAAAATACATTTTGATTTTCATATTAAAAAATATACATGCCAGTAGCTACTGCACAAGGATCTGTTTCCTCTGCAATATAACTTTGATGTTGATTTATCTAGTGCCAGGCTAAATACTAGAAAGGAATGTACAGCAGTAACAGAAAAATGCAAAATTATTTTTTTTAACTATTTCAACCTTGATTTAGCCAATGCCTTTCAGTCATCACAACTTCAGTAAAAAAAAAAAAAAAGCATTTATTTTTCTTTTAGTATGAGAAATTCATTCAACATTACATATTTATATCCACAAAAACTAAAAATATACCAAAATTCACGCAGTCAGTAATCAGTTTTTTTGTGGGCTCAGATGAGCAGTAAACTGTTACAATTTACTGATCAATAAATCGACTAAATATTTTTCCATCAGTTTTCTGTATTCTTAACTTGCCTCCGAGAGCTTTTGATACTCTTGAGCTTAAATTTCTCTTCATTCAATTCAGGGATGGAAGGTTAGGACAGGGCATCCGAATCTCACGTAGCATTAAAATCCTTAAATAAAAATTCAGCACTTGAGCACCCTCCAAAACATCTATTGTTGATATACTTTGCATTTCTGCCAGATATTTGAAAGCTGCTTAAGGGCTCTAAAGGTATAGCTGCTCATTTTTGTGAATCCACACGCTAAAATTTGCATGTCTGAGCGCAGGCATTATAGATGAGTCTATTCAAATGAGCGAAGCTTGTGCTGTATTAAGTGTCTCTCTATGCCATTTCTCATCCCCAAGTCTCCAGTTACTTATGAATTAAGACAGATTAACCCATAACCATAACTTGCTGAACCCTCTGGTGAAACCTGAGAGTTCAGAGTAAACCATCAACATTGTTTTCTATTGGTAGCAAAACCAAACACTGAAAAAAATGTAATCACCCTAAGAGTCAGTGAGAGAGGAGTGTCTGAAGACTGGAAAAGACTGGCGAGCTCTGGTGATCATAACCCTGTCATGGTTGCGCGCTGTTGAATGTCACTGTCTGTGTTCATTTGCTCTATTTTCCACCATCCATCAAGGGAGTTGCTCCACATTTTATTCTTAGTATTTATTCTCAGCGGGCCCCACCAATGATGTTCTTGATGTGAGAATATCAAAGGTTCACGGTTCATCCGTCTCACACACACACACACACACATCGATCTATACCCTGTCCTTTAATGTCCGTAGACTCCAAATTCCACAGCACACAGAAATGCATAGTAGTTCCGCATGTGCAGCATGGCCATGCATGCCCAGACACTGTGGTGCATATGGCTAAACTACACCTACACTGGTGCCTACTACCTTTCTTACATAAACACATGCACTCATACTTGATTCACCCCCTGATGTGTGCTGCAGGTCTGTGAAGTGAGTCCATGCCAAGTAAAGCTCCTGCATCCATTGATTTCAGCGATTTATTTCTCTTTCTAGCTCATCCCCACCACTGAGTGCACCGCTATTTCCTTCACCGTGTCGTGGTGACATGTAAAGACACATGTGGCGTGGCTGACGCGGTTGTAGACAGATTAAAAGTCCTGAAATAGATCAACCTTTTTGTCTTTCTTTCCTCTGTTACCCCTCCATTCCCATTTGTCCACTGTATCCATCTCTCTATCAGACTGCCACACAGTGTTTTTCCTATCAAATAAGATGGATTACACCAATGCTGGATGAGATTGCATGGAATTATGGATTTGTATCAAAGGTCAGCTGTCTTATGTCTTCAAGGATTAAATGCAGTATCAAAGGTCTGTGGAGCAACACTGAGGCTGTTAAAAGCAACAGCACTGCAAATTGGGCCCAGGCTATCCTGTTATATCCACAGAGACTCCACCCTTGTATAAGCCTCTTTAGCTATTTTCACACATCAGCTCCGTGAAATGTCCACTTGGGACATTGTCTAAAGTTACCCTTTCTTATATGTAGCACACAGCAGGAGATCACTAAGCATTGGCTGCTTTTTTTCACTTCTGGAAATATTTTGTTTGATTTCGTGATAGTGTGCAGGAGGCCGGACACAGGATACTTGCTCTGTTCCCACATCTTCCCAATCAGACATCACACAGACCTCTCTTGGGTAATGCCTAATAAAATGTAAAAATGGCTCTGTGTATACTCTCATTACAAGGTTTTATTTGATTGGCTCAAGCCTTAATGAGATCATTTAGTTTTATTTTTCTGTACTTTAAGAAAACTAACAATTAACTCATCGTCACTGTAGTGATATACTACTGCCCACTTAGACAAGAGTCCTCGACAAATGCACTTTGAGTTAAGTTTAAGTTCTTCTGTGAAGGAAGTTCAACATAGCCAGGTTTTATTTGCATTAGCTGGTTTGAAAAGCCTAAAACCCCCGCCAATGATAAGAAGTATCACAATGGTGGTTATCAGCTTTATCTGTTAACCCATTTTCTGCTTCAGGTTCTGTGCGCTCTAATATAAAAAGGGGCATTTCACACATGATATGACTTTTCTTCAGCACAAAATGATCCCTATGAGTGCTGCCTACTCCAGTGAGAGAAATTAACTGATGATGATGAAAGATGATGATAAAAATTTATAAAGAGCATCAAAAATATAACAATAAAATTCAGCACTCACAGAAAATTGTTAATCTTGGAATTTAGAGAGCAGAGCAATAAAATACATTTAATTTGACGTAATTATTTTAACGCTGAGTGCGCTCTCAGTCCTGCTGTTTGCTTCTGCCCTGACGGCTGCACATTAGCAGTCTGAAACTTTAAACTGAATGCATTCAAATATTAAATTGACTGAAGTGGTATTCTTGCTGTGTTTTCTGTGCTCTAATAGCTGCAGTTCTAGCAGTGTAAATGACACTTAGCACTAGATTTATGACAAAGTATATAAAAAACAAACAAAAACATTGATACAATTTCTGCATCACCATCAGAATGCAAATTCCTGTGAGAATGCAATGGACAATTTCCACTACTAACTTTACAGCTAGGCTTTATTTTTGATGTTAGTAAAGTAGGACTTAACAAGCTGCACATATAAAATGTATTCCCTAGGCAGAGAATCTATATTACTTTTAAACCGTCCTGTAAAAACATGGTGCTTCCGAGCCAACTTTAAACTAAAACTGTGAACATAACCTGCTTCAGATCAGGTTAAGGCTTCAGCATAAGCTACCATAGTGATTCAGCCAGGTAAAAAGAGAACCCATGTGACAGAGAAAATTCTGACTTTAAGCTCAACACAGCTTGCTAACCTATTAATCCTGCTTCACGGTACCCCCCCTCAGGAATAGGCCACAATGGGCCATTTCAGTTCTTTGTTTTTCTGTGTTTACAACGCCACGCATCAACACGAGAGGTAAGGTAGCATGAAGGAAGCTAACAGCAGACAGTCAGCAGTTTGGAGGCACTTTATGCCAAAAATGCCAACAGCCTTTTATTGTTTGTGAAAGATTCTGCAAATTGTAAACTGTCATCAAATGAGTTGATGCAACTGAAAGGCTCTGAGGATGCTTTACTTGTCGGCTTCTCCCCTCATTCATACTCTCTTCCTCTCATTATTTTTGGTGTAACACTTGTTACAAAGCTTTTATTGCCCCTATGGGAACTTAACCAACTTAATATTATTTGACTTCACCTGTCAGCCCCACTCCACAAGTGGAGGTGGGGGGTGGGGGGCACTCATATTGAAATCAGTAAAAGGAGAAACATTGCAACCTTAAATTAAAGGATTATGCAATAGTCTCTCTTTGAGCTACAGTGAAACTAGCGCAAAGCTAGTGGAAAGCAGCGTTTAAGTTGAGCTTGATGTTACAATACACAACTACTGGGGCTCATTAATTTAGCCATAGTTTGGAATTACTACACTATATTGGTCGATACCCAAAATAAGGTATTGGTTTCTTACAGGAACTGGAAGAAGTTGGATGGCTGCATCAGCAACTGTAACTGCATTGTAAACTGAGCCTCTTACTTGGGCTTGTTGATCAAATGATATTTTGAACTGCTGCAGTTCAAAATGTAATTATAAATAAAATTCATTGTTTAAATTTGTGATTTAATGTTTCATGTTATGACCAACAACATAAAACAATTGTACTGTGATTTTTATTTACATTTGCCATATTGTGATATACTAAGTACATCACCGAATATCAGTGCATACTAACACTATATTGTTGATATAAATGATTAATGACTATTTAAAAAACTAAAATGTAGACGAATAATAAAGATTAAAGTCTAGAAATGAAAGATATACAGACGTGTGTGATTGGACACATATCTATAAAACTCTTTTTCAGTGTCATTTTGGCAGAAAAACAACCAAAATTGTTCAGTTGTCATAGTTGTATACCAATGGATCACAAGGATACCCCTATATTTAACCCAGGAGGTGAAATATGTATCACCTTACAGAAACACAAGAGGAGGAGAGAGAGAAGGGAAAAAAAGAATGTGACAGGGGATGAACGGAGAAAGTGTCTCAATAGAGAGGCGTAAAATCCTAAAAGATGGGGACAGAGTTGAAGCTGAACTGCTTGGCGCTCTGACAGTGGGTATTGTCAGTTTTTAAACACCGCTCCCGTATTACCCCCCACTTTGTCCAGGAAAACTAATTACCAGCACGTCAGATCTCTGGCTAGCTACAGCTCCTGCCTTAGCTAATGTGACACCCTGCCTATATTGCAGAACAATGTAAGAGACGTGCCACTTCCTGACAGCATACATGTGTGAAAGGAAAGCATTGCCTGTCATGCTCATTCCAGCACAGCTTGGAGAGGAATTCATTTATTGCGTGACATTTAATTGAGTCACAACATGTGCTCTCATCCTTTTGTTCACTGCGATTTCTGACTGGCATCATGAAAGTAGAGAGTGAAGAGATTGTCTTATGTAATGCTGAAATGGATGCGTGCGAAGCAAGAATCAGGCTCTCTGTCTCTTTCTCTCTTTTTCTCTGGGAGATGAAATGCCAAGGTAAAATGGGTCGCTGACTCACGTTGCTGCTTTGAGGTTAAATTTACTATGTCACCAACTGTGATTTATGAAATGCAATTTCATCAGATGAAACTGAGGACACTCATAATGCTGCTTTGATTCACTAAATTATTTAATCCACAGTGAAGGCCACTGCGTACATACTCTCACACATGCAAGATAAATATATTTGGAGTTTTAAAAAGGACAAAAAACTGTATGGCTTCACCTAAATCAATTAAAACAGTTTACATCGTGCTGATGCAGCTGGTCTAAAATGCAGGAATCTACATCAAAATTTTTACATTAGATTTTTTTTTTTTTTTAATTATTTGTATTTTTCTCTTTACTATAGCTGATGCATGCCGAGTCTATAGGTGCATGAGTGAGGCTGCACAGCAATGCAAATTCTGGTAGGCTCAGAATGTGGCATAAACAACATGAAAGCATCTATCCTGCCTTGTATAAACAGTTCAAGCTACTGGTGTTGTAATGGTTTGGAGGATATTTTCTTGGCACACTCTGGGCCCCTTGGTGCCAACTGAGCATTGTTTAAACACCATAGACAACCTGAGTGTTGTTGCTGACCATTTCCATCCCTTTATGACCACAGTGTACCCATCTTCTTATGGCTGCACCATTTTACATAGTTCAAATCATCTCAAACTGGTTTCGAGAGTTCACTACAGTCACCATATGTCAACCCAGTAGAGCACCTTTGGGACATGGTAGAATGGGAGATTTACATCATGGATGTGCAGCTGATAGATCTGCAACAACTCTGTGATGCCGTGCCAATATGGACCAAAATCTCTGAGCAATATTTCCAGGACCTTGTTGAATCTATTCTATGAAGAATTAAGGTAGTTCTGAAGGTAAAAGAGGGTCCAAACTAATGTTAGCAAGGTGTAAAGTGTACAGTGAATATATATTTCAATCAAGTGGGCCATCTGATAGTCAGCAATTTTGCTAGCACATATTAATATTTGATTTCATAGTAATTTATGACTTTTGGATCATCTTAACGTTAAGACTTAAAAAAATCAAGCTTGAAGATAAAATCTGGCAGAATTCATTTGTATGCAAAAGAGATGCAACTACAGGGAAATCAGTACTTTTAATTTTTTTTTTCCACTTTTATCTACTTGATATTTTGAATTCAAACAGATCAACAGAGAAAGTTTTTTCCAAATGTCATTAAAATGTCATTAAAATTCCTGCATAACATAATTTAACTATAATTGTACAGCTGATAAATTGTGTATGACATGGAAAAGATCATTTTCCACTACAGATGCTTCATGTGTGAAAAGGTGGCCGTGACAAAATGTTTTGTTCCCAACCTACTGTGTACTATCTAAGTTCACAACGGTCTGGGCCTTGTGATGAAACCTGCTGTCACTGTGAGTGTGGGTGGTGCCAGTTTTAAGCATATCATCCGTCAACATGCTGTAGACACACATACATACACACAGATAAACACACACACACACACACATACACATGTGCACCGCTTCCCTGTACTCATTTTGGCATTCAAGGCCAGGGGATAATAGTGTCACTGTGTGTAAGGTTTGCATGCATGGGTTCGTGTGCACTCTTACCCTGCCTCCAGGCTGTATGAGTGTGTGCTTTTGTGCTCCTCTTTGTGTGTGTCGTATGCTGTTGGCAGGAGAGACAGCCAGATGCATGGTACATGGCAAGTGTGTAAGCAAGTCCCAGAAACACCTGAGCCCCAGTGTTTGTGTGTGTGTAGGTGGGTTCCCGTGTTGAGGGGTGATCTCCTCACCACAGCACCTGTCACTGAGTGTTGATGGCCAATGCTGCTATTCTTACCAGCGTCACTCTAATTGGTCATTAGTGTCGTGTCAGTATTGGAAATCCTATTGGAAATAGAAACGCTTTAGAAAACTGCCTGTTTGCAGATTTTGCTGGCACATTGTACAGCTATTTCTTTAAGCTTCAGATTTGCATTTGTCATAATTCATTGCCGCATCCAGTAAATTTTTTATTTACTGCTGTTTTCTGTTGGAAATAGTTTTTCACACATGCACTGCAGCTGCATTTTTTTGAGGCAAAGTGTATACTAATCCATTCATGGCATAAATGTTCGTATTTAACAAAGATGGACATTATGGGTAACATTCTCTAACACAGTCAGATTTTGCCCGCAGTAATGCAGTAATTTCTCACATGCCAAAGAATTATGAATGTCAATGGAATGTCATCAAATTGCAACTAGAAACCACAGTGATTTGGTCAAATAATGTGTGCATCAGAAAGGTATGTCATTTGGAAAGTAGACAGACTGTGCTTCTTACAAAGCTATGTTTGATTACATTTTTATATTGTCCACATGCATGTACAACACTAAGCAAATGGAAAAAGGGACAAAAAGAACTTTTCCCTCACCTGGCTGTGCTGAAGCACTGGAACTGTTTCCCCCAAATTGTACAACAGAATTTATCCAGGCGCCATTCACACCCTTAATCTCTAATCACCTGTAATCATCAGTGCATTTCCAATTCTGTGACTGTATATGTGCAGTAGTTTCATTGTTAGTTTGGGGTGCTGACACAGCAGTTTCATGTGGAGGTCACTTCCTGTTAAAAAGGATTTTTTGTTGTTGTAGTGAATCAGTGTCACAAAACCAGAAATTTTGTAGCTGGTACCAATACTAGTAGATTTACACATCTCGATACCCAATTAAGCGTATTGCTTTCTGATGATCAGTTAAGCCTCTTACTGCCTTTCTTATCAACAAGTCATGGTGGACGTATTGCGGCAGCTGCACTAGTCGCCATTTTCCACATGTAGTTTGTGATGGGCCATTTGTAGTTAAGATAAGATAAGATAAAAGTTGAATGATCCCACGACAGGAAAATTTGTGAAGTTTTTCCTGTGCTTGTGCGCTTCCTTTTTCTTCTTTATCATCAGCATGTTAGGACATTTGTGCTGCCCCCTTCAATTTAGAAAGAATTGCCACCTTGGTACATACCCTGCCTATGGTACTGAAAAACAAGTATCATCACGTTTTCAGAAGTTTGGTATCAAATGGTACTCTTAGTACTGGTTCTGGTGATATCCTTACTTCCTTCTCATCTTCACCAAATACTTGTTCAAAAAGATGTTCTGATCATTAGTATAAGGTTAAAAACCTTGCAATATGTTGTCCGATGTCTTGAGACAGCTATTGCTGAACTGGTTCTATATATGGTACATTAATCTAAATTAATCATACACATGTAAATACTGTTTTGTGTACTTTCGCTACTGTTTTTTTTCCCTTGTGTGTCAACCACTTGTTTTATATCTGCATAGTTATGATATTCATACTGTATACTCCCTGGAGCAATTTTCCATCAGCAAAGTATAGTAAGATAACAAACAGTAACGCAACCTAATAAATATTTATACCAACTCTGAATCTGTGATGGAAAATATGAAGTCATTCTTGTACTGAGATGCTTTTCTGAGCTGCCATATTTAATGCCAAACCTCATGCATATTCTTTTCACATCACAGTTGATGTTATCATAGTAATTCTAGCTCCTTCCTACGCGTGACTGACATGATAATTTCACATATTTATGAATAATTATAGCACTGATGGTAAAATGATTGTCTAGACTATTAAAGCTTAAGAGTGATTTCTGGGCATTAAGAGGAAAATAAATAAATCAGTCATTTATATATATATATATATATATATATATATATATATATATATATATATATATATATATATATATATATATATATATATATTTTTTTTTTTTTTTAAATGTGCTGAAGCGTCATCTTCTGCTGTGATATAACGGGCAGCTTGCTGCATGCGAGTGTGCATAAACCAATTCTGAAATCTAAGAATAGACTTTAAAACCCTCCTCTGCTAAACCGGAAGCTTCTATATTTAACTCATCTAAGTCTGGTTACCATGACAAATGAGGGGAATGCATTTCATATTGCATTACAAGGGCACTGTTATAGATTCCTATCTGGCCTGAAATTGGTTCAAGATCAGATCAATAGATTGTAAACAGGGAAAGGTCATCAATATCTTCAAACAATGATGAGCTATAAAGCTGCTGCATTAGTCATTTTATGATATTTGCTGTACTTCAGTATCCTGTGGGATTTAACTGTCTCATGACTCCTGATGCAGTTTCTGCTCTTCTTGTAGTCCATATGTACACATGAAAGGCGTGTGTGTGTATATATGTGTGTGTGTGTGTATATATATATATATATATAAATAGAGAGAGAGAGAATACTTTAAAACCATATTTAAAACATGATTTGATGTCATATTTAGGTCAGCTTATTCACAGCTAAAGATCTGCCTCAGGCAACAAGACACATATTGCAGTCACGATTTGCGTGTGTTTCTGTGTTAATGTGAGTGTCATATTATTTCTAGTGTTTTGAAGGCTATAAATAATCTACTAATATCCCCCCACCCCCCCTACCCTCAGGCTGGAGAATGAAGGCAGATCCAGCCAAATGCTCTTTTTTATTATTTTTATTTTGGCAGCTGTGTCCTTAATGTCTGTTTTGAACCTTAGGGGACTTGTGCAAGAAAATCTTTCTACATATCTATTCATCAGCATAGTGCATTTATAGTATACAATGGAGGTGGAAGATGTATTCATAAATAAGTATGACCTAAGCAGCAGAAATATTTTTTCCAGTCTTCCATTGACCAGTTTTTGGTGAGCCGTGCCCATGCTCGCCATACCTGCCGTTTCTTCTTTTCTGAGGCAGGAGTGGCCCCGGTGTCATCTTCTGCTGCTTTAGCCCTTTTGCTTCAAGGTTCAACATAAGTGCTTTTAGGGATGCGTTTCTGCATAGCTTGGCTGATAAAGGTAGTTATCATTCTACAGAGGTGGGGGTCCATCAGCGGTGGTATATTTTCAATGCTCTCTGTCTGTTTGGCTGCTTTTCTGTAAGATCGCACCAAAGCCACAAGCCTGAATTTCATGAAAACAGTGGCGCTGTGGACCATGGGCGACAGAAGAACTTATTAATTTTTGTTGCCTATTTGGATCACTTTAATGATGTTCTGTTCTAAGTGAATATTAATAAATGTTATTTTGGTGCAGCCATATACATGATCTTTCAAGATATACTCAGATGAAGTATTGCAAAATTATATTTAAGTATGGTATTTGAGTGAAAATGTTAGTGGATGAGGTTAATTACATTTTTTTTTAGTCTTTTTTTGTTACAAATTATTAGATCTGAATAAAAGAAATTTGTATTTCTTAGAATCCAAGATATTTCCAGAGGTGAGGCTGTAACATACATTGTTTAACAAATTTATTAGACCACCAACTAATGTAAGGTTCATGCCACAGCTGCCATAAATTGGTAATTACCAAAATATTTTTAATGTAATGTCTTTCTGTAATTTGTCTCTGTAATTTTCCAATTCATTGTTTTACAGAAAAGCAGGAAAAATATAGTAAAGCACATTATTATTTATTTTTATTTAAATTGATTAATTTCTGACTATTCCACTGTGTAGAGTCAAATTTGAGTATAAATTCTTGAATTCAGCTTTTTTTATTTGTCTAATAAATAACAACATAATTAGTTTTAAACAGGTTTTTGATGGATTTCTAAAATATTTGTGCATTCTTGTTTTTATGACAGGTGGTCTAATAAATTAGTTAAGCACTGTAGTCTTAAGAATAAAAGGAGATCATTTTACCAGAATGAATAACTACTAATAAGTGGATTCAGAAATATCAAACATCCCTTTTTTATTTTATTTATTTATTTTGTGTTATTGTTGGAGAGGCTTATGCATACACATGCAGAAAACAACCACAAAATCAGACAAATATCTGAATAGTTTCCCAAAACAGTTTGGATCAGCATCAGAATTTAATAGGTTCCTCATTTGCCCATGCTCCGTCATCTTCTCCAAGTTTCATAAAAAATTCCCTTGGTAGCCAGTTAGCCAGCCAAGACTCCACCTCCTGTGCAACACACATTTGTCAAGGCTTTAAAAATAGAAAACTATTAGGTGTCTGTCAGCCTCTGTCAGCATCTCTTTGTCAATCTGAAACTGTCAGTGTGCTCCGACCCTTATGTGCGTGTCACCATCACAGCAGCATCTGCACCACATTTTTCAATTCCAAATTTAAGTTCCACAATAGCCTCTAATGCCATATTTATAATATTATGTAAAACAAAAGTTCATGACTTGTCAAAAAATTCAACCTAATGGTCAGGGGTGGTTTTTGTAGTGGTTGCATAGCTGTCATAATTCATTTTCCTGTGTGACAGTATCAGTAAAAACACAGGCTGTGTTCCCCTCAGGCTTATGATAATATAAAACTGGCTTGATGTTTTACCACACTAAAATCTGCATGCGTCTGCTGATGTGGAATGACTTTAGAACAAACTTGTTGCAGTGTGGGTTCCAAAGATTTTTGTATTTTTATATTTTGATAGTCTGCGGTGTATCGCATGTGATGCCATTTATACGATGATTTTCCCAGATAGCACCAGATGACATTTCCTCCCTTGAATCTCTCTGGAAAAATTGTTAACGTCCTTGAGATTTGAGCAGGTCTCCAAAATGATCCAGATAAGTTCAGAAGCACTCTGTCTTCCGCTGATTCAGTTCCAACCCAGGGAGCTAAAGAGCAGTGTTTCAGATCATCAGGCTGTCAGATAGGAGCCATAGTAGAGAACGAATTCAAGACAACTCCTGGTGTGCAGGAGAGATGATAAAAACATCACTGCAGGGGAGAAACAGTGGGTGGCAGTGGTGTAAGTGTGTGTGTGTGTGCGCGCGCAGGTAAGATGAATAACACTTTGATATGTTAGTGTAAAAATAATATTGGATCAAAGTGGCATATTTGACTGGGAGATTATGTCTTATCTTGTGCTTTATTGTGCATAGTTTGAATTAATTTTGAATACCAATGCTACGTAATACTTAAATGAGTATATAAGAGGCGTTCATTGTTCATTTAGTATTCTATTTCATGTAATTTGGAGACAAAGTAATTGAGAGAAATCAAATTATGTTAGATCAACACAAAGGATTATATTGCTGGGTCAGATCTCAAGCGGGTGCCCAGTAATCCGTAACAGATTACATTTTAAAAGGAGCCTGTACCACGCGTGGATGGACGTGTGGTGGAGATTGGAAACAGTTTGGAAATGAGATGCCTGTCAGTAGAGCTGCAGGAGAAGATGATAAAAATTGGTTCTGACCGTGCTCAGTTCTCACATCCACCTCCCACCCAGCGTCTGCATCTACTTGACCATTATGAGTGTACAGGTAGGACGCAGCGGGAGCAGAACAGAGTGAGCAATGGGGGAGCAAATGGAGTGTAAGAAAGAAAAATCATGAGTCAGAACAAGATAGGAAAGGATATGTGCAATGCATAGACCCATTTGCAGATATTTAGTGATGGTTTTCATAATAAATTAATCTACATTTACATTTCATGAATCATATTTAGTTGCATGTTACAGTAAAAATCAATCCTCTCCCTTATGAGGCTGAGCAGCTGTCACAAACAGTGAAATTTGCTTCATGATTACAATCAATTACTTACATTACCATTTATTTTTTTCAATTAGCCACAAGTAATGTGGCTAAATATTGTCAGAAAAAAGCCTCACAATTATTCAAATTACTTGTTCTTTTAGGTTTATTATTATATATTGTAAATATCAGTTAACTACCTGCCAAATGTGAGCTTAAAGGGGACCTGTTGTGCTCATTTCCATCTTGATATTTTTTATTCCTGATTACCAGAGTAGCTTTGCGTGATTTATAATTCTGTGAATCGCTAAATGCTTATTTATCTTGAGCCTTTGTGCTGCCCCTCAGTTAATCCACAATAGGTTTAGCTCCTATACTTTTTAGACTACCCTCCTTTGATGCCAAATTTCTTCTGATTGGTTGCCCATCCCAAACAGAAGGTTTGAACACAGCTAGAACTGTGTGCCTGAGATTACATTTTAGGGCATCAGTGGTCAGTGACATCATACAAAGCCAAGAGTAGAAAAAACTGTCAGTCGCCAAGCTCACAGGGATTACTTGTAAATAGGCAGACCTCATGACAAGGCTAAACTGGATATACAGTCCTGTGAAAAAATCTTGAGCTATCCCTCTTTTCTTTATATCTTGCTAAGAAAATGGGGTATAGGTGCAGCAATTTATTGAAATGTTTCCAAACAAACATGAAAATACAGTATTTAAGGAAAATGCAAAATCTGTACAATTCTAAAGTCAATTGAAAGTCAATATTTGATATGACCACGTTTATTCTTCAACACAAACTGAACTCTCTTAGGTAGCTTTCTTGTCCGTTCTTTAAGTAGGCTTCAGGGATAGTTCTTGAGGCTTCTTGAAGGACATTCAAATCTCTACTTTGGATGTTGGCTGCCTTTTTGTTCTGTTCTCTGTCAAGATGATCCCACACTGTTCCAAAAATGTTGAGATCCGGGCTCTGGGGAGGCCAATCCATGACTAATAGTTTTGCATTGTGTGTTTGTCTATCTAGGTATGCTTTTACTGCATTGGCAGTGTATTTGGGATCATTGTCGTGCTTAAAAATTAAGCTGTTGCCAGTCATATGCTTTCCAGATGGCATTGCGTGGTGGATCAGAATCTGACTCTGCTTTTCTGCATTCCATCAGTTCTGACAAGATCCTCAGCAACACTGACTGAAGGGCAGCCCCAAGCCACTGTGTTTTACAGATGGCTGTAGACACTCATTGCTGTACTGCTCTCTTCATCTCCTCCATACATACTAACGACCATTTGAATCAAAAATTTCAAATCTGTATTCATCAGGCATCACAAGAACTGGGCTGATTTTCAGTCTTTATTCAGTATGTATTTTTAATATATTCAAATAAAGAAATAGCAACAATGTTTTTGCAACAGTCTACTAGTAACAAAGTGGCTAAAGATACACTTTAAAATAAGGGTTTTTGCACAGTACTGCAGTAAAGGCCTCATACGTGTATTTACGACTGAATGCAAAAATATGGGCAAAATACTTTGTTTTTAATTGAAAACAAGTACTGTATATACAACCCTTGCACTAAATGGAAGCAGACATAATGCATATAGCCCCCTTTGGAAGATATCACAGCTTGTAAACAGTTTTTTTGTTGCCAGTTCAACGTGTCTCTGTTCTTGATTTAGGAATTTTCACACTTTTTCGTCACAGATAATTCCAAGTTGTGAGATATTTTCAGGTTGTAATATGCATTCAGCACACTGTGTTTCAGTTTGTCTGAAACACTCCAATCCTTTCTGACAATTTTAGTAACTTTCCAAATCCAGCATTGCACCAAAGCAGGGGGGAACAAAGGCAGACCTTACTTTACTTATTAATAACGACTATAATACAATCAGTGCTTTCAGGAAAGTTGCTTCTCCACTGGCTTTCTTTGAGGGAAGTATGAGGACTTTTGTCTTCAACCATGTTTGTTTCAAGTGCATCACCACATTAATAATAATGTAACTGACACAAAGCATATGTTATGGACAGGATTATATTCTCTAACAGTGAAAAGACTCTGCAGAGATCACTAAAATGAGGCCACACTGCCTCCCAGTTTGACACTACACACCGATGGAAGCAAATTAGGGTTATGTGTATCCTCAGGCTATAAGTAGTTCATAAGCCACCGTGCAGAAAAAAAAAAAATGAAATGTTGTTTTTCAGAATTCTTTCATTTTGTTAGCAACATAGTGCCATTCATTTCAGTGAGCGCACACAATTCATAAATGCTGCTACATGTAAACTAAAGCAGGCGAAGGGCAGCATGTCTGAATGCATCTGTGTGATTGTTCATGCATGTATGCCCTTGTGTTTGCGTGGTTCACTCTCATGATGTTAATGCAAGTTTGCAAAGATAGTGGGCGGTGTGTGACTTAATATGGTTTTCACATTTGATTACAGTCACATCTCACACGCACACACACACACACACACACACACACATCTTCAGGGATGATACTATGCCCTCTGTGACACACGTGCACTCACACATATGCAAACATGCATATGCAGATGTACTGTAAGTTCATTACGTGAATTAGTCAATAGTGTACTGAGTCATGAAGCCAAAATATCACAAGACACTGAAACTTTGATGTCAGTAAAAAGCAGCTAAATAAGAAAATAAAGTTAGAAACAAAATACTTACAGGAAGCAAACGAGTAAAAGGGGTGTAAAGTCTTGATTACAAACATCTGGTAACCGTCTCAAGTCTTTATTTTTGACCTTTTATCTTCAGCTTCTCAGTTGATAGCGGAGGGATTCTGGGCATGTACACACTGTGATTTCTGACAGAAGTATCTAATCTTACTGTGTTTTAGACAACAGAGTGTTTTAACTGGCAGCTGCTTGATTGATGATGTCTTGCATGGGGGAAGAAAGGTGATTTAAACGACTGAAACTGCTGATCTACTGAGATTTTTGCAAACAACTATCTCTAGTGTTTATAGATAATAGTAAAAGGAAAAATCTAGTGAGCAGCAGTTCTCTGGAAAATAATGACTTGTTGTTGCCAGAGGTCAGAGGAGAATGGCCAGACTGCTGATAGGAAGGCAACAGCAACTCAAATAACCACTTCTTATATATGCAAAAGTGTATCTCTAAATGCACGAGTCAAACCTTGAGGCAGATGGGTTACAGGACCCAAAGAGCACACCGAGTGCCACTCCTTTCAGATAAGAACAGGAAACTACATCTACAGTTCATACAGGCTCACCAAAACTGGACAACAGAAGATCGGAAAAGCCTCGCTTGCCCTGATGAGTCTTGTTTCGTGTAGCAACATTCAGATGATAGGATCAGAATTTGGCATAAACAACATGAAAGCATGGCTCCATCCTACCTTTTATCAAAAGTTCAGGCTGCTGGTGGTGGTGGTGGTGGTGGTGGTGGTGATGTTATGGTGCAGAAGATATTTTCTTGGCACACTTTGGTCCCCTTAGTACCAAGTGAGCATCATTTAACCACAGCCTACTTGATCATTGTTGCTGATCATGTTCATCCCTTTATAACCTCTGTGTACCCATCTTCTGATGGCTGCTTTTTGTTCTGAAGTTCTGAAGTCAAGAAGAGGGTCCAACCCAATATTGGCAAGGTGTACCTAATGAATGGGCCAGTGGGTATATACAGTTTTAGCTGTGTTACTCCCACTCACATTTAGAACTTGTTTTTGTGCATAGTAAACATTATTCCTTAAAAGCAGAGCCTTTGGAAACAAAAATAAATATATGTTATATCTGGTGCTAAATTTTACATTGACTTATGAATAATGCTGTATCTTCGTTAGGACACTTCTGGCTGCTGAAGTCACTGTCTTTGGTGTATTTATTGGATAACTTTATTTTGTCTCTCCTGGCTCGTTCTTTCTTGCTTTGCAGATGTTTATTTGGATCTTAACTGAACCCTCTGAGCAAAAGCTAGGCAGTCAATGTTGCTTTGAAATTTCACTAAGGTGGGCTTAATTCGCACAGCCATAAGTGTGTTTAAGTGTGAGATTGTGTGTATGGTCGATGGCTCTGATGGCCTGTTCGAGCTCACACTTGACAGAGTATCAAGATTTCTGAGAAAAAGAAATAAATGTTTTTGAGTGTGTGTGCTTGTGGAGGTTATGCAAACAGAGATGCACAAGCATATTCACATGCTCCAATGGTTGTGTAAGCATATGTGCAAACATAATTGTTTGTGCACATGCAGATTCAATTTGCACTTTGCACAGCTCCCTGGCTGTATGTATATCAGATGTGCAGCATCCTTCGTGTTCCATCATGTGCGTGGTCAGTTGAGCCAAAAGTTGTGGGTCATCCTTAGAGCGATAAAGGGCACCTGTCACAGAGTTTTAGAGCTGTCACTGCACTGAACGTGTGCATGTGTGTGTTGCTCTCAGTGGGGAAAAAATGGAGATTCTGCTAGGCTGTAATTTCTCTTGATATATATCATCACCCCCTCATGGATCACCAAAAACCTGAACATCAGTGACAGTTAAATGAAACTCACTACTGCCATGTTGTTCAGTTGTTTAAGTTGCACAGCTAGATCTGACATAGTGCTTGAGGTCAAGAGGTCATTCATTTCCCTGATTAGTGTGTTGGGTTCTAATTTTAAACACAGTGATTACCAAAACCTGATATTGAATCAACTGTAGATGATTAAGAGAGTGAGAGAGGAGTAGATACGGTAGAGTGTCAGTAAATAATAAACAGGCTGCCATTCATTACAAAAGTACTCATTAGGATTTAGAGGACACTTAAGCATACTTATAATCAGGGTTGAGAATAAAAAAACCAGTTCCAGTTGAGAACAGGCTCCAAATCGTCCAATCAGTCAGAATCATAGGCCTCCAGTTGTATGAATTCCTTTTAATGTTGCAAAATAATGATGTCAAACTCACATCAGTGGAGCTTAAATACATATGAATGATCATTCAACGTTTTTTACTTCTAATGGAGATAATCAAGTCCTCAAAGTAAACAATTCCAAGGTTGCATGGGTCATTGACACACAACTGTCATGATATAATATATTATAAATGTGTCAGATGGTCTTTGATTGGCAGCTAGTTAATAAATCCAAAGGTAAAAGTTAAAAAAAAAACTTTTTGTAGTAAAAAAAATATGATTAGTTTTTGATGTGTACTGATTAGGATGATTATTAAAACTTACAATATTGGTTTAGAGTAGAGTTATCATCTATGAATACTTGGACCTTAAATGGCTAAGATAATGGATGGACATTGGAATGTCTTTTTTTTCCCCTTAAATAGAACCAGGAAAATGCCTTGCCACAGAGTTGTGTTATACATCCATGAAAACCTTGCCAAATGTTCTCCGCCAGTGCCAAACAGCTTATTCTGCTATTGACTTTGGTTTTGAGCTTCTGGTACCCCAGGTGCTGACAATCAGGGTTGTCATCAGTTTAGGCAATCTCAATGCAGAGAGACATCAAGATGATATCTGCAACCAGTGGCAACCCCATGGCTGTGTACAGTTCTTCCACATGCTACTGAGGCCCCTGTTTGTTGCATGAATAAATTGTTAAATTAACAGTATGTCTTGTGTCTTCAGACTTCAATCATCCAATCCAATAAATGACACCAAACAAGAGTCAGTAGCAGAATAAGCTGTTTGGCATTGGCAGAGAAGGTTTGGAAAGTTTTTAATGGGTGCAACACACATACGCAACTCTGCAAGTCAACCCACAAATGCATTTTCCTCACAAATTTATGAAATAACCAGGCTTTCCAACGATATAAGATTTATTGCTAAGTAGCACTGTTGCAACAAAGAAATAATTGACCAAAGACAAATTTACTTATTTTTTTATGCTAAATTTATTTGTAAACTATTTTGTATCTATTTTGAAAGTTCAGACATATTCACAGTGTATTTTGAGCTTCTATAAAATTAAGTGTATTTCTGTCTCTGCCTTGCTGTGTGCCTTATTATTCATCCTCTGCTCTAAGTCCATGTAAGATGATGCCAGCGTTAACATTAGGATCCAACTCACTCACCCTGGCTCCTCTTCCTCTGTAACATAAAGTAATTACATCTCTTTCCACTACACACCAGTCCCTCAAACACACCACACCCTCATCTCCAGGCTCCAAATGTCAGCCTCATCAGCTCAATTATCCACCGACTTAAACAACATCCTTACATAACCTATTCTCTTCTCTGATGTCTAAGAGCCTGGAGATGGCAAACTACCACTGCTACTGACACACCCAAATTATTGTTTGTGTGCTTTCCCACCTGCAAGAAAGGCCCATTTTAATTGACTGTATTATATCAATTACATACCTTTTACTCATATATCCCACTTCACCATCGTGCGCCTTGAAGAACCTTTAGAGGATTTACTGGAGCCTGTTTACTTTGTTTGCTTATGTTGCTGTCTCCCTGTCAGTCCAAAGGTCGTAACTGAGTTGAGTAACTGAGTCACTGCCGTGAATACATAATTGGCTTATTTGTGAACTTCCATAAATAGATCCATCATGGTCCTGTCACTCATCCATTTTCATTCACATTTCCGCCCCACTCGTTTTATTTCCATTTCTCCACCGAGCATTGCATTTTATTTATGGATCAGCATTTATGGAGAAAAGATTCACTTTGATGAGGCAAAGCTTCACTGCAGAATACTTGTGATCTATTTTTGTGCAATCGCACATGGGACTCACGTGCATGGTAATATAATGCCCTTGATGTGTGCCCTTTGTCTCACAGAGGGAGAAAAAGCTGCACATGCATACATAATGGTGGGGGGGACTATTTTGAGACTTCTCTTTTTTTTTCTTTTGACTGTGCGATTCATTTGCCTGCTGGTGGAAAATAGATGTGAATCATTCACTATGGCGGATCTCCAGCATCCATTCACTCTCTTTGTGTGCCATTCTTCTGTCATGATTTACTGTCAGTCTGACGTTATGCCTTCTTTGCTCTCTGTTCTCATCTCCTAATTTTACCCTTTCGTTTCTCTCAAATGTTACCCTTTTTCTCAGTACTCTAGCATCAGAAACACAAACATATCAGTGCCCTAGAATAGTCCAGTGATTCCCAGGAAAAAATTCTGCTGTAGTGGAGATTAATAAAAAAAAATTATTGCTATAAGACTAAATAATAAGTTGACAGGAGTACATAATTTGCTAAGAGAACCTCCTGATTGCTCTCAATTTCTCCTCTATGTGATATAATTGCCTATGAAAGTCATGTCACTGGAGCTGAGCAAGAGATTAGAGACAGAAATCTAGTGGAGTCCTGAAAGAAGAAAGGGTCTGGGTAATGATTTGTCATTGCCATTTGTCATGTTTCTATAACTCCATGCCATCCTCTTTCTGCCACCTTTCAAAATAATTTATATTTATTTTGAATTTATTGTTGAAAGACACTAATTTAACTGCAAACACTTGCCAAACTACTTGCCAAGCAGCAGCTAAAAAAGTGCAACACAAACTAGAAACAGCGAATGTAAAAGTTGTGCTTTATCGCTGCAACCAACACAATTCAGAAAGTGCAACTTTTCACAGTTTTCACTACAGCCTGATAAGTAGTTGGTGAGTGTTTGCAGACAAGTCGTCATCTTCCACGCAGACTACTGCTGACTGCGGCAAACTAGCAACCAAAGCAAACACAAGGACATTTTTAGTGCAGCATCGTATACCTCTTTGCAACAAATTCCCCCTAGCGAATGCCAGGAATCTCTAGCAAACATTCTCCAATACACATTTACACATTTTTTCCCTAGCAATTGGAGATTGCCACAGACAGAAACCAGGGTAAAACAAAAAAAATTAAAATGCGCACTTTGGGACTGGACCAAAGTGTATTCATTATGATGTATGTTAGGACAAAGTTTTGTAATAAATAGCTCACAAAAAGTTTTTAAAAATCTGTACTTTTGACATATTATTCCAACTAATTATTTAAAGGTTTCATGCCTCCATCTATTCCCAGATAACCCAGGGATTTCTACAACCTGGTCCTTCTGTATCTTAGATCTATATCAGAAAAGGGGCAGGGAAACCATATGGGAGTTTCAGCATGAAAAGATAGAAAATATAAATTGAGACTGTCATGCTCCATATGTCTCTACCTTTTTCTACCTCTTTTTTTACCCCTTTTTTTGTGCCTTCCAGTTATTCCTAAACTGTTGCCTCTTGTCTGCTGGCCACTGTAGCAGAACTTGTAGCCTGAGCATCTTCGGCTATGACACTTTACATCCTCTGTAGCATCTTGTTAATGAAACCGGTTAGGTTAAGGAGCTTTAGCTAATCACTGCATTTTTCTAGGTTTTATTCCTCTCTCTGTCTTCCTGAATCTCTCTCTCCCCCACTTTCTCTCCGATTCCCTTTACTCAGTTTATTGCCCATTTCAGCTAAATCCACACAGCCCTCTGTGCCATTGTAGATAACACAGACTTGGCTCGGAGTCTCTGGGATCTGTCACTGCCGCATTACCGAATACAAACATGCGACCATGACATGAGCCTTGACACCTACTGTAGACCTATTTAATGTGGAGTGTGAGGTACAGTCATTTCTTGTGGGGCAAATATATTATACGGTTTGTTAGCTGAATTTGGCTAAAGGCGGATAATAACTTGGGTTCATTACCGTAGTCAGGCTTTGAGTAGACTCATGTATATCAACACTGTCCGCTCTCATCACCGCTATTTACTCTGCAGAGATAGTGTGTGTTTAAGCCTTTTGAGAATAGTAAATAAAAGAAGCAGCAGGCATCATCAACTTTTTCAGCATTTCCATGACTTAACACCCATGGGGAGTTTGTTTTCAACATAATTTTGTATTATTTATGAGCTGTTGGCATAGTCTTTTGAAGCTTTATATATTTTTTTTTTTTTTACCATTCTCAAATGGTGCATCATAATGATCTGTCCCTGGAATTTATATAACTTCTATATTAAGACCTGTTGGTTTTCTTTTTATTTCTCTGTCCATGGTGCTGTGATGAGGTGAGGGATTATCACTGGGGAGGCTGGGTTTCTGAGCAAGCTGGAAGGTGCTGCCAGCTAGACTCTTTAACCTTTATCAGACTGCAGATAGCATCTCAGATAACCTTAAAAGACAGAGGGAAGGAACGAGGGGGAGTGAGTGGGAGGGATGAAGAGCGGAGTTTGAAGGAATCAGGAAAGAAAGAAAGTATCCAGTTAGTTGTTTTCTCCAAAGGTGGTGAAAAGTTTATTTATAAAGCAACTTTCTAGATAAGACGTCATGAAGTGCTTTACAATAAAACATAAAGGGTTAAATAGGTAGTTGGTACAAAGTCAATGAATAGGCTATAGTGTGTGCTGAGAGCTTCTCTATACAGCCTGTCCATTATGTTGAAATGTTGTGTTTCCTGTTTTAAACCCTCACACCACTATCTTCATTTTCTCTCACTCTTGCCCTTTCAGCCTGGCTGTCTGTCTGTCTGTCTTGTCTCATCTGTCTCTCTCTTATTGCCTCATCTGTCTCTGTGTTGGACTGATAAGAAGGTGTCCGCCCTGTCTCGGAGGAGAAACCATGGAAACGTACCAGTCGCGTGTTGACATCACAGCATGTTAAATATAACCGCCTCCCGTGCCACACACAACTAGTTGTTCTGCCGTTGATCCTCGCCTGGCTATAAATACATGGTTTCCTTCCCATAATTGCAGCTCCAACAGGCTTGTTTGGATGGAGGGAGGAATAGGAAATGCCAGAGAGAAAGAAAGAGTGTGTCGTTTTTTTTCTCTATCTGTGGTTGCGTGTTTGTCCAATTTGTGTGTCTGAGTGTATGTTTATACCCTCATTTGACTCTTTCTCATTACAACCCAATCAAGGAGATTGGTAGAGATTTCAGAAGTCTGACAGAATCCCATTTAGGACAAACAGACTCCAAAATTACCTCAGATAAAACAGTGTCAAGTATTTACCCTCTCACTAATATACATTTGTTTTTGTTAGAAGCTAAGTTTAATAAATGTGTTAAGTGTAAACTTAGTTTGATGTTTTGCTTCTGTGCTGTAATTACTTTAAACAACATGTATACATGTAGACTTCCTGCTTTTGAAAATGCGCTTGGCTTTCCTGCTACCACTCTAGCTGGTTTTTGTTTTTGTTTTGTTTTTTTTTTTCCTGGGAAGCAGTTAGGTTGGCACTGTCCACTGATTGCTCACCGACTCTCAAATGAACTAAAAAAAAAAGTGAAGTACCGAAGAAACACCCAGAGATTTCAGGAAAGTACTGCTCCAAGCTGGTTTTAAAAGAGTGTGAAAACTTAAACCAGGGTGGGAATTCCTATGGTTCCAAAACGACTTCCAGTCCTATAGAAGTCGATAGGACAATGGCTTTCTGACTTGACCTCTGTTGGCACTTTCTTGATGAGTTTATGATCTCAGTCACTCATTTTGGGTCATATTGAAAGACAAATTAAGTCTGTTTTGTAAATCTTGGTTTCTTGGTCATATTATGTTTCAGGAGCATTATCCAAGCTGTGCTCATTGACTAACAACTTGTGATTGACAAGATTTAAGCAATTTTAAGTAGTCCATGAGTAAATTTTAGTATTCTGTAATTTCTTAGTATATTACAGGAAAAAATACACAAATTATACTGTAAGTAATTTTAAGCAGTACATAAGCAGTTTTAAGTTGTGTATAATTTTGAGTAGTGTGTAATTTATTGGTATTTTAGTAGAAAAACACAAACATTTCTCCATCCTACATTGTAAAGAAGTTGTACATATAGGGGCGCAAGCCATATTATGCAGTGGTTAACCTTTTCTTTTTACATTTTTATAATGCACTAGCATAGTACCTGTGTACAGCTGTCACTTGATGCTGTTAGTAATGGAATGATAGTTACTGGGCAGAAGCATAAATATAGCTTTAGATGTACAGTATATACACATGAAAGAGGAAAATGGCTTTGACAAAATCAGGGGCTTATGACTATTATTTTTAAAATTTTCACATTGTATGCATTTGTAAGAAGTGAATAGTTTCACTTATTTGATAATGTGCCTAATATAGTATCACTGAAGGATGAAGCTTGATGATGCCTGGCAGTATCAGTGTTTTTCTAATTATGCAAAGGCTTCATGACAATGGATACCAGTCTATGCCACCCTGTGTTACCAAGAAATTTCAATGCACACTACTAATTGGAGGTCCATGTCATTTTGCTACCTACCACTGCCAGTGGATTTATGCTTCTGTGTTAAATCTATGCCATAGGCACGTCGTAACCACAGACCCTTCTAAAACCTTATGCCATAACTTAATCTGTAACCTGGTGTGCACCTCTCTAGAAATGTAAGGATCAATGCAGCCCTTAAAGATTTGAAAGACTGACCCATTTGGTACCATTTCTTCTGCCAGCATTTTATTTTAATCAACTGCAAGACAATGGCTAAAATCAAAGAGAGAAACTCCACCCTGTAAGTTGGACTATTGTGGGGTTTTGTGTCCAATGAGACTATCTTGTCAACTATTGAACTACTGTTGATGTACTGTTCTCTAATTCAAGGTTCTCTCTCAATGCAGTTACAATGTGTTTTTAGCTAAAAGGCTTTAGCAAGTGACGTGAAGCACATTTTCCTAAAGCATGAAACAATAAACCAAAGAGCAACTGAAAAATTAACTTAAGTGTAGATGCAAGTGCAGTGTTTGTCCTGAGTCTGTCTTCCTGTCTTTACATAACTGTCACTGGTGTGCATGAGAGATGTTTGAGAGCGCACAGCATTGCATGTTGTGACTCAGTCTCTTAGCAGCCACCTCATCTTCACAACCCCGCAGGTCCCCAGAGGCTGGTGCAGGACCGACCAATCAGAGAGAGATGCCACAATGACCAAAAGGCCGGTGCTGTGCTGTCGCCAGCAGAGAAATGGTTTCAGTCTAGAAAACGGACATGTGTGTGTGTGTGTGTGTGTGTGTGTGTGTGTGTGTGTGTGTGTGTGTGTGTGTGTGTGTGTGTGTGTGTGTGTGTGTGTGTGTGTGTGTGTGTGGCTGTGCGTGTGTGTGTGTGCACTGTATGTGAATTTAATAGTCTCTGAGTGTGAAGTGAGAGAGGAGCTGCCTCTGTGCGTGGCTTTGTGTGTGTGACAGTAAATGTGCCTGTGCATGTGTCCTTTTCTATCCCATTGTCTCCTAATGCAGTTTAATCTCCCTTAAACCTAGATGATTTATTCTCCCCGCCTTGCCACTCACGTGCATGCACAAATAGCACTGGCAAAGATAATAACAATTAGTTTCGTAAAAAACTGAGATCGTGATTATTTAATGTGATAACTAATTGATGTTGGAGCAATTGCTGAACTTAAAAAAAGACTTCTCTTTGCAGCAGTGGAATTTCTTGAACTAAATCGTAGCAGATTGTCCATATGTTTCTCTGCTTTTTTGCCAGCCAGAGTTGAGGTTTATGCTACAATAAACTCATATGTTTTAAACCACAAACCCTAGAATGCAACTTAGGGACTAAGTCAGAGGGCACAGACATTCAACAAAAACACCTGTTTCCAGTTTAGTTCATCTCACTGGTGGCACATTGCAGCAAGGAATAAGCTATGCCAAGGACTGCCTTTAGCACCAGAGTTTGACACTGAGCTACTGTGAGACAGACTGCTTCTGGTGAGGCTGCCATTTTGCATCTTGCCACCACCATTTTTAAAAGAAGTAGGAATAGATGAATTTGGAGAGAACCAGAATCGACAAAAAAGGTAGATTAGCATGAAATATGCTGCAGCAATAAAGCAAATGTCCACTGAAGGAAGCAGCGCACCATCTGGCAAAATCACACATGTGGCTTTTAATTAGAATGAAAATATTAGCCTGCTTACTTGAAAAGAGGGTATTATGTTATATGACACACATAATAAATTTAGAGGCAGCCACTGGGGTTCAACACCAGTTCAATTCACAATAACAGTCACCATAAGGTGTTTTATTTGTAGGATAAAGATTGTACAGTATTAGAGAGAAAACCCCAACAATCAGATGACCTCCTCTGAGCAGCCACTTGGCAACAGTGGGAAGGAAAAACTCACTTTTAACACGAGCAGAACCAGGTTCAGAGAGGTGCAGTGAGCAGAGGGGGATGGGACAAAAGGCGAGAGAGTCAGTTTAATAATTATCATTGCTGATTTAAACCCCTAAATGTAATAGTGGTGTATAAACACATGTAGAGTGAGCAGCCTAGGCCTGTTACAGTGTAACTAAGGGAGGGTTCAGGGACACCTGATCCAGCCCTAAGTATAAGTGTTATCAAAAAGGAAAATTTTAAGCCTAATCTTGCAGGTGAGAGAGGGTGTCTCTCTCTCCCAAATCCAGACTGGGAGCTGGTCCCACAGGACCTGATATCTGAAAGCTCTTCCTCCCATTCTGCTTTTATAAACCCTAAAAACCACAAGTAAGCCAGCAGTCTGAGGGCAAAGTGCTCCGTGATGGGGCCTCATTATTCAAGACCTTGTATATGAGAAGAAGGGTTTTAAATTCAATTCTGGATTTAACAGGGAGCCAATGAAGAGAAGCCAGTATGGGAGAAATATGGTCTCTCTGTCTAGTTCCTTTCAGAACTCTCGCTGCAGCATTGCAGTGATCTATACATAGTCAGTGAAACAAAGGTGTAACATGTAATTCCTTGCTAGGTGCTCTTTTGCCATCGGGAGCTCTTACAAAAATATAAATAAATATATACATACATATACAAAAATGCACCTAACTTTAGAATGGTAGACCAAAGTTCAACTTTGGATTTCATTTTTACTTTCTGTTTAATTAGGTTTAGGCATAAATTGGCTTGGTTAGATTTAAAGTACAATAGCTTGCACCATTTTAGTCATCAGGCTTCAATCAATATCTTCATGGTAAGTCAGCCAGTAGTTAGTGAAATACTTCTCTATAGAGTAGCAAACTGGCATTGCCATTTGTTGAGCAATCCTTTACCAAAGGAATTGCTAAGACGCTCCTTGCAACGGTAAAAATTGCCACGTTGTCATGTCATTTTCATTTATCAGCTACCAAAGATTGTAATACCTTCTTTTGATATACTGAAATTGAACTTTTCATATTCTGGACCTGGCATCCAGTTATCCTAAAAGGTCACAGTGCCAATTCCAGGAAGCAGTGATTTACTGAGTCAATGTGAGCAGACAGTGACAAAGCTTGGTCTTTTGTTCCTGTGTGCTCCTTTGTGTTCTTTCTTTTATCGACACTGTCATGTGGAAAAATAGCAAATGTGCAGCTGACATCTAGGTATTAGACTGTGCTTTATAGAAAAATCCTGCCCCCAGCAGAATCCAGGAGACTGGCAGCTAAACTTAGATTGCACTTTGTATCTCATAAAATCATTAACAGGGTTATCATGCTTTCGATTGATTTCGGTGGACCTTGTTTTTACTTCCTAAACACTGAAATGTGCGGGTCTGCACATCCTCAAAGCTCACTGTTGTGACACTGAGCGATAATGGATTTCAGATTCTTAATGTAGGTCAGAAAAGGAGAATAAGGGGCAAAGTTTTATCCCCTGCATGAGTTCCTGGAATCCCTTGTCTACTGAATATATACCCCAGTTACAAATATTTTACCTCGGTTTGAGTTTCGGAGACTTGAAGAAGAAATTGTCCATTGCTTTTTTTTAAGCAATCTTGATCCGCTTGAGTGAGGAATGAAGCAAAAGGAGACGGATGTTACCCGCTCTGTTGTTGGAACGCACACACTCAATTACTTTTCTAAACATAAGGCATCATTAGGTGTCAGGTCTCATTAAGGAAATACACCACATCCTTGTGGGTCTTTGGTAATCTCATGATCTGATTCAGAATTTATTCTTAAATCAAAATTATTCTCAATTCAATTAAAGAAAGGCATCTATGTATAGCTCTTACGTCAGTGAGCTGTTTACTAAACCATTAACTGTTCTTTTCCCCTTGAATGGCAAATAAAAATAACACAGCTTTGATGATAGTCATTGTGTGACCAGTAGACAAAGCAGAAAAAGCTGTGTTGCATTACGCAGTTTAAAAAAAAACAAAAAAGGTTGTTTTAAAAGTATTTATTTAAAAAAAAGTTGCCTGCAGTAAATTGGAAGCATCTTGTAGGTATTTAAATCGTGATCTGTGGAAAAAACCTTTTCTGTAATAGCACTACTATCAGAGAAGGTCATCCTTTTCTAAAATGCTCCACAAGCACAAACCTTTAAAAATGAGTAAGACAGTATGAAGTTATTTTCTTTACCACACCAGAGTTTGCTGAAGTTTTGTACTGCCTCAGTCACATTGGCATAGAGACCGGTAAGCAATGTATTGCTTACCAGGTGCCAGCACAAGCAGCATTATAGTGCAATAGTAGTGGCACATCAAGACAAATGTAAGCACAAACGTAGTGCCTTTTTTGGAATTTTAAGTAAAAGCAATAAAGTTGGACTACCTGGAATGTTTTATCCAGTTGCTTGAAGTCCTCCTTTACCCCCAGTAAAAGTTCGTATGGGTATTATCAGGAGGTTGCTGGCTGGTTCCAGGTGAAATCAGGGTTCTGCACCAAAAACCTCTATGAGATTGCTTTGGTTGCTAGCAGATTGCGGCAGTTGCCCATAGTTCACATGGAAGACGCTGACTTGTCTCCAAATACTCACTAACTGACCACTTGAAACTTGAAAAAGTGGGATGCAAATCAGAAACAGAGAATG
Organism: Archocentrus centrarchus; assembly: GCF_007364275.1. NCBI lineage: Eukaryota > Metazoa > Chordata > Actinopteri > Cichliformes > Cichlidae > Archocentrus > Archocentrus centrarchus. The sequence continues at coordinate 11,044,303 of NC_044368.1, forward strand.
TTTGCCTTTAAAGTAAAAATTGTGCCTTTCCCTGAAGGCAACGTACTTCAAAAGGCGGCCTCACATTTCTCAGTTTCACTACCACTCAGCAAGCAGTTGGCGAGTCTTTGCAGACAACTCCACGTCTGCTATACAAACTACAGGTGACTGCGCCGATCTGTTAGTGACCAAGGCCATTGCTAGAGGGTTTTCAGTGCAGCACCATATACCTCTTTGCCACCAATTTCCCCTAAAGTCTACCAGCTCCCTCCAGCAATGACTCACTAACTGGTCGGGGATATTTTTTTTTTGCAACCGGCAGTCACCAATGGTCTCAAGGCCTGTGTAAGAGGGGCCCAAGGCGTACAGTATGTGCTAGTCAGCCGCCTTCATTTTTTTTGTCAATGCTCATCTCAGTTAATGTTGATCTCTTGGTGTTGGGGTACAAATTATTCACAAAATACTTCACCTTTGTCTTTCAATGTCAGTAAATCCACAGTTTGGTTAAACACATTCATAGAATCTATCCATGTAAGTCTGTGTACTAAAGGATTTTTTAAAGAAATTCTTCAGAAACTAACTTAAGCTGCCTCTAAATTTAATCAAGGCCCTGTAAACAGCAGTCTATGTGCATTATATTCTGCAGGCCAATGCAATCTTATCCTACAGCCTAAGAGATAATTGCTTGGGGCACCAACAACAGCAAGAAATTACCTACCCAGCTTTCACTTGAGCTGTTGTGGGCTGTGAATTGGATAGGAAAATTGCCTTCTGGGGACTCTCCCATACTACTGAAATCATTCCGTTTGGATTATATGTTAGTTACCTATGATCACATGAATAAATATAAGGCTTTCTTACATTGTGTGCATTATGTGTATTAATTCTCTGTGCTTTTTCTGTGATCCCGAGTGTAGATATTTATAGTGTCTCAGATTTGCATATTTATGCATTTTGGCAAGCTTCCATTTAGCAGCACCACACAGAAATGTATTTATACAATACTGGAAAAGCTAAAGCATGTCTCCATCTGTGTTGAGCTCTGTTAAAGGACCCGTGACCTCCACAGCCATTCACACCTCTGGCCAGTTGCACACCAAAGATTTCTTCTTTCTATTTACTGCCATCATCATTGAAGTATTAATATGAGACCTGCTGAACTTCTGTAACCTAACTGTTGTTTTTTTACTGAGGAATAACATTGCTCGCAGTGTGACCTAGTTTGAGCTTCTGTGCTCCTCTTGCATGACTTCAAAAATGCGGGCCGGTGGTTATTAAGAGTTTAGGAGTACTGACGAGGATGGGGGGTGGAAGGGTTGAGCTTGTGCTGGATTTGTGAGATGAAGCGGATGAAGAGGCATTTATTTTAACCCATATAGCATATCTTAGAAGAATGTGGCTACTTTTAACCACTAGTGGCAGTATCATACTGTTTCCTACCATATTTGTCAAGGGACCATTGTTTATTTTAATAGTTGTTTTTATCTTTTTAGGTTTTCAAAATTGCATGTAGCACAAACTGTGTTCTGGCAAGATGGTAGTTTTATAAGAAACACACGAGACTCTGAGATTTGGGGCAAGTAGGTCCAATCTTTGGGTATACATATGTGTGCATGAGCATAAAAGATAGATGATATGTGACTGCTGCATAGTTTCTGTAAGGCTCCAAACAAAGTCAGTCGAATGGGGTGTTAGTACAAGCTTTTTATATGCTTTCGCTTTCTGCCTCTGTATTTGCCCATTTCCCTTTACTAACCCTTAGTATACACATTGTAGAAAGACACATAAAAAGTCCCACCATAAAAACCTGCATATATTTCCAGAAATACATTTTACTTCTTTTTGGTTACCATTAAGTAAAATGGAGAGAAAAATGGATGCAGTAGACTGCAGAGTCAACCAAGTACTGTACTATAATTGATAGTTTAACAGTTTGGTTGTTTATCCTGCTATCAAGTCAATTTATCAACATACTCTTAGAGAAGAATGGAATCCATCTGTTTGCATAAGTGGCTAAAACTGGGGAAGTAACAAGTTGGAGGTTTTGGCTGCACTCACAAGGTGAAAGTGTTACACAACTTGGCCACGTGATTCCTTTCTTTTTACAGCAGCATTGGGGTCACCCACACAAGTTCAAAAATATCCACCAGCTGGTGAATGATGATATGAGAGGTTGGTGGAGTTACAACTAAAAGACTTTATTGCTAGGGCTTCCCCTTCAGGTCACCCTTCCAGTCTTATATGCGCTGTAATTTCCCCTCCTTACCTTATTACCTTCTTCTCTTCTCTTCCCCTTTCAGGCTTTTCCATCACATGATCATTTGGTGGGCTTCACCTCTTCCACATCGGGTTTTTTCCCGAGGTCATAATGACCAAAAGTTAAACCGGGATTTCCAGGATGTGTTCCACAAGTGAGCAGACTCAAACTGACATTGACATTTGTAAATTCCAGCAGCATAACCCTGCTCGTGAGGCGTCCATTCTGATTTTTTATTTTCTTTGGATCTCATGTGATGTGCTGTTTATTTCATGGTTTTTAGCCTCCTTGATCAACTAACCATTACACAAAGCATTACTGGCAAGCCATCAGCAGCTTAGGCTTAGGTTTAGTGGAGAATATTTCTAAAATTCAAAGTTAATGCTGAGCAGTGATAGCGTCCAACATAAAGAAGTGAATTCTCTAGTGCTCTGTTGCTGTCTCCATATCTCATAGTGACTTTGTGGTTAATTTTCCAGAAGAAATCTCTTGAATTTTTCTACAGGGAAAGGCGAGAATGGCCTTTATTTTGGACTGTAGATAATTGAAAATGTGCAGCTGAAAACCATTGTTGGCTAAATTACATAATGACTTTCGCTCAATTGCAAAGGGCATGTTTATATTTTCCACTGAGCGACAGTGGAGGGCAGAAATGCCATGCGCTCTTTCTCTCACTGAAGGGATTTTCTTTGTGGTTGCTGCAGCTGCTGCTTTTCTGACTGACCCCTCTCCTCTTTACACCCCTCCATGTCCCCAAGGTCACATGATTCTCTTAAGATCCAACCTTTGACCTCCAACAACCTGTCATCTCGGGTTGCTATGGAGACACATGTCCTCAGAACCAACGTGGCATCTTGGTGGTTTATTTTTAACTGCCCTGTTTCAGCCAGCTTACTAGGCTGAAATGGGGGCTAAAGTCAAGCTGTTGGGGAGGTTCTGGGGACATTTAGGGGCTTCCAGAGTGGGGCTTCCCAGCTGTAGTGCTATTATGCCAAGGGTGTCCTAGCAGGAATGTGAGTCATCCATCCACAAGTTAATACAACATTATGTCAGCCAGCATTAGATACTACTGGAACCTGGAAAGTCCTTCAGCAAGTAGTCTGAACAACTGGAGATGGGGGATTTCAGATGGCTAAAAATGCCGCCAGTGTCCAGTTGGTTTAGCTTATGGATGTGGTCCTGTTTCCTTTGACAAAGCAGGTGTTAATGTAAAGGCCATCTGCTGCAGGACTGCAGGGGTAAAATCTGAATTTGTGTTGAGGAGTGTGTGTATACATTTGTCTTCTTGTTTGTGAGCACCTGTTTTCAGAAGTTTGTGTGTTGTTTTCATTGAATGCTCTTAGTTCCAAGTAAGTAAATAGTTTCCATGCATCGCAGCTTTCCAGAATAAACACTTTTTGGAAACTCGTGTGACAAACGATATTAGCTCAGATAATATTCTCCAGCGTGTTACTCTCATATTTATAATATGCTTAGTGTGAGAAAGTGCATATCCCAGTGGAAACTCAGAGCTTTCTGTTTATCATTTCCTATCTCTTGTGGCCAAGACTGAAAGAAGAAGTGAAACATTGCTATCTTGTCGCTGATGTGTTTGTGTCCTCAGCAGCTGTTGTGTACATGACTCGTCAACACCTGCGTTCGTGACATTTAGTTCAAGTCATGTTTGTACTGTTCTACCACTAGATGGTCAAGGAGTATTTGGAAATATTATGGTCAACCATTTGTTGTGTCTTGATAAAATGTCAGACAAGTTTGGTTTTCCAGAGTAAATAACAGTGTGTTTTTATGAGAGGGAGGAAAATGCTAAATTCATAAATTGCAATAATTTTATGTTCAAGTAAATAATTTTCCATTTCTACTCTCCTTTAATACTTTTGATTTTCCTTTCCCATTGCACATCTCAGTGTAAACCTTGTTTCGCTTTTTCCATTTCTGGCTCTGGATTTTACATTTTTATGTTTCGTGAGTTTTAGCTTGGCAGTATCTGTCTGAAAAATCCAAATATTTGCAAGGTGCACTAAAGAATTCCCAAACTCTGCATATGAAAAACAAAAATAACACTTGATTTGATTTGGCTGCTGTCCCCTTCAAGGCCTTCTCCTTGTGAAATCCTGCACAGATTTCAGTGCTCCTTCTGTGTTTAGATCACACCCTAGTAGTAACTTTGTGACCACTTGCAAGATTTGAGGATTTGTGATCTTCCCAGAAGAGTACAATCTTGTAAAGAGAGCAAACATCTCCCCTCCTTGTCTGTCAACTGGTGACGCCAGCTGGGTCTCCAGCTTTGAACCAGAAAGATTTCCAGTGCAAATGCGGTGCAGGATGGGAAAAGCCAGACGAAGATGCAGGCCGGGGATCACGGCTACAACAACAGCCAAGCAATGATGCAATCAAGACTTTCCCATATTTACAGTGTATGTTATCTGAACTTCACTGTCTGAAATATGTCTGAAAACTGTCCAAAGAAATGCTTTTTTTTAACAGTTTTTGATGCATAAACTGCAAATAAACAATGCAAACCTCTCAGCTGTGAAGGGGAAAAACCCCACTCAGCACAGTCACACACACCTATTGGTGCAGCCTGGCCAGTCAGCCAGCGAAATTTGCCCCCTCAGTGAGGCAAACAACTTTATCTTTAGCCTGTGCTGATAACACTTTGTGTGACTGATCAATCGTTTCTTGCAAACCTAGGGGAGTTTTTATCAGAGCTTTAGTTGTTTAGGAACATTCTTGAAGTGAATATTAATCTGTTTGTATTGTAACTAAACCAGAAAAATTCAAAGAACGGACAAAGTTTAACATTTTCGAGCTAAAAATGTATAAAAAAATAAGTAAGGCTTGATACATGAAATCTGTTTTCTTGTATGTGAATCTAGAAGTTTTGAAATTTTAGGAAACATTAAAAAAAGTTTAAAAATAATTACATTTGTGATCACTTCCTGTGTCACATATTTTGTCACAAATTGGGAAGTTTTTCAGGACAGGACTTAAATGTTGAAGGAGCACAGGATGTGTGTCTGATTTTGAAATTTAAGTCAGGTATGATTTTTATGGGTGAAGTTCTTTTGATTTTGATGACACTTCGCATAAGGATTTGTTACTTTTTAAAGCTATTTTCTTTAGGCTATAAAGAAATAATGGCATTATCTCTTTTTTTAAAGGGTTTGGGTGCTATTTTCACATTTTATTAAACTGATCACAATAAACATGCAGATCAGTAAGGTGGCGAGAGACAGAGGGAGGTGACATCTAACAGGTCCTCACATAATTTTGTGCCTAAACACATATGACATACACTACCTACTATTCTGCTCACATGCTGCTTTCACAGCCTGTGCATTAGGTACATTTAATTTAAGACAAATGCAACTTACATTATACATCAGTTTATTGTGCAGTTTATTCTTATTCTGCCTAATTAGCTTGGTGGATCCACTAATGGAGTCGAGAGATGCCTGTGTTACATCATATCCGTGAACTTGAAACAGACATCCAGGAGGTCACTGTGACACCTTAGTCATACTAGCGGCCTTACAGAGGATTGGCTTTTAGAGCTTATGGAAACTTTTGCTGTCTGACTTTTCCCCGTGTGCCACAGTATCAAGGAGCATGGACTAGGACCACGTAAGACCTACTGGACTGACACCAGTAGGGCGTGTTTGCCTCTCATAGAGGTTTAAACAGTTTAATTTGCAGACATTGTCTCTTGCTTGTTGCTTGACTCCTTTTTAATCTCTTATTCAGCACAGATGCGTAGGCCATGACCTCTCACTTGTAACAGTTCAAAATAACAATATGAAGAGTAAACCAGAGAGAGACTGGTAGTTTTATTCTGCTGATGCAGAGATTTTTGGAGCATTCCTTCTGTGCCCAAGGGATGCTAGTATACTTTTTGTTCGTTAAAGCATCAGCTGTCAATTTTAAACAACGATTGTGTGGGGTGGGGGGGAAGCAAAGAATTTCTCATTGTTACGTCCCAAGGTGGATTTTCAGATTCTCTCTTTAGTGCCAAGGCTAAAGTGTTCTGATTTGTGAATAATCTCCCCCCGCTTTCTCACCCAATGGTCTGGTCCATGCCTACTGAGGATGACTATGGTGATGTCAGAGCAAAAAGCTCAAAGCGGCTTTGGTGGGGTGCGGGGTGGGGAAGCTAGAGGTTAAAGAGGTGACATAGAAAACAATCCACAACATGAAGAAAGATGAAGACAGTCATATGCAGAAAGCCACATTTACATGCATGAGCACAGGCAGTGAAGCATGTGCACATATCCATCACACTCTGTAGTCACTTCTTCAAAATAGCCTACTGCACAGAGGGATTAAGACACACTCACGCTAGATGCCAGCAGGAAATCGTCAGACATTTGTCCTTGTGCACTGGGGCTACTGCCCTCGCATTGGCTGAATAAATATTCACGGACGGATTGCAGAGATTTGGGTAAACAACTGAGGTGCTTGACTATTGGATGGAGTGGTGTTTTACTCCCATCATATTAACTATTTTCCTATTGGTCAAAAATTCATGTTTGGAGGGATTTAAAGAAGCTTTAGCTACTGGATGAAATGATTTGAGTGCTTTACTCCCATGCAGTATTAGCACAAGTCTTCTTCAGGAACATGTTGACTATTGACATTAAATGAGGTCTTTACTTTCATGGAAAGAGCTGAAACCATTTCCTGGTACAGGTAGGTGGTTCATCTCAGGGGGCAGAACTTTGCATCTCTTCACGGCCTGATTAGCAGCACGAAGACATTCTCTGAAAGCCTGAAAAATATCTCAACACAAACCCAACAATGGGGATCACTGAATTCAAAAGAGGCATCAATGTCTGGTTATTGCTGGCATGTAAGGATCCAGAGAAATTGTTCACTGTACAACAATGAGAAGCACCAACATTGTTCTCGTGTATATTCATATCCCCAATGAGTTCTTGCCTTGGAGTGGCATCAATAGGCAAATGCCCTCTTTACAATTGGCTGGAGTGGAGTTAGAGTTGTGTTTATTAGGGTAAACAAGCTGTGCTCCAGAGATAACACTGAGGCCATTCACCCCACCCTGGCACTGAGCTGATAGTAATACCAGCCCGCTCTCACACACCGACACACAGCCATCATTCAACTCCTCTGTTCCCTGTTTTCCTCAATGCATCGCTGCACAAACCAGCGAGGTAACGCGACGCAAAACAGAAACAATACAAATGCCCTGCAGCCTCCCCACAACAGGATTGTCACAGCTCTAGGGTCACCCTTGGCTGTCATTCTCATTCACACACTGTAGGTTTTCACAATGGTGGCCAACATTATGCCCAGACTGTGCTTGTGACCCGCCCCAAGTAATGACCTCATCTGACAGCACAGCTGCCAGTAGGCAGCAGACTGCTTATGAAACAAGGCCATTCTATCCCTAAAATTCAGGGGTTGTGCAACTGGAGTGGGAGCACAGTGTGACCATGTGTGAGTGTAAGTTTGTATGTGGTAGAAATTTTGTGATTATGCAACAAGGTTGATATTATAGCTGCAAAAAAATTCAAGTGAATTTTGAACCACATTGTGCTTCAGAAGGACGGTGTTTTGTGCCCACACATGCACGCACATGCATCCACGCACACAGACACACAGTTTAAGACCACAGTTGTGAATAATAGATACTGAAGTGATGTGTCAAAGTCCTTGGAGTGGCCTGGAAACAGAGTGCAGATTAAATGTGCACCAACCCTGACCTCAGCCAGACCGTGTTACACACCCACACACGAACAGGCGCACACAATCCCACGCATGCAGTCTGCTAACATGACAACACTCTCCCTCTGACCAATGAGATATGCAGCAGTTACCACAGCTCAGGCGAGCAGCATCATGGCAGAATATGAATTTAAGTTACTTTTATGCTGCACTCACGTTACACTCATTCATATAGCACCAGAGTTCTTGCAGGTGGTTAATTTGCGAGGGGTTTGAAAAGCGATGAGGACATGCACAATATTAGGTTTTTGTATTAAACTTATCATCCAGGAGTTTTTTTGGTGTGCAGACATCCTTTTCTTTCTTATTTTGTGAGGGGTTGCCTGTTCAGACTAGTATATGCTCTATTCATTACAAATCTGTAAAGTGTTGTAATTGTTATGATGGCAATGCCTTCATTCCTTTTTTTTTACCTTTACTAAATTCAATTAAAAGCAAATCCTTAAAATCTATTGTGTGTTGGCAAATAGAAACCAAAATAAATCTGCAATACTTGATGTACTTTTTAGCCAGCTGGTTCAGTTTTCGTCAAATGAAAAAGACAAAAACAAGTGCTCCAGTATTTTACACAAGTTTCTGACCTAACTTGTGTTTTGATTTGTAGAGTAAAGAACATGACTTTTGGCTTGTCCTTTGTCACAAGGGGTTACCACAGCAGGTAGCTCCACATGTTTGATTTGGAGTTTTATGCTGGATACCCTTCCTGACCAAACATCAAAGGGGGTTTGTGTCTGGACCAGGAATTGAACCAGCAACCATTTGCTTCTGGCACCAATTTGTAAGCCACTAAACTATGGATCCACTAATTTGCAGAGTATTTATTGTGTTTTCTTTTTCAGATCATTCTAGTCATTGGTAGAGAAATGCTGTGGCTTTGCTATGTTACTCAGAAACTACAGGCTTGTTCTTTATTTTTGTGGCTTCCTACCATTCCCTTATTACCTGTGAAGAAAATTACGCAAATCACTTTCAGGTACACTTGAAGATCTCTTATTTTGTGACCCTGTTGCACGAGGAGGAGCTCATGTTCTTCAAGGTTCTTTCGCTTCTCACCTTGTCAGCTGAGAACAAACATGACCTCCTTGTTGATAATTGCACTCCTGAACACTTTCCGTTTTCCAGTGCCTTCAAACTTCTCCTCCTCCTTCAAAGAAACCATGAAAAATTAAACAAGCTTTGCGTCATCATTTGTACAGGTAACAATGTTGGCGTGTCAAGCCAAGGTATCTGATCCTTTCTTCCAATGACATGATGGAATATGTTAGGCAGTGTTAGCTTCCACCAGGTAAAACTGCAATATTTATGAAGAGGGTGAGGAGTTCTTTCCACTGCCTCAACTCCAACCGGCTCCTCCTCTTGTTGCCACGTCCCGATCATTTGATACATTAACGTGCCCGCGCCGTTGGGTGGATGGATGGTCGGGCGAACTGGGCGAAGCAGAGTGGAGAAGGGAAGGGAGGAGAAGTGCGCGGCATGCTGCACATTTTCCATCTGTCATGAAAGTGGAGCAGCTCATTACCACAGAGTGCTCTCTTCTGAGCTGACCTGAAAAGACAAGAAGTGTGTGCGTAAGGGGCAGGTTCGAGAAAATGCACATATAGTATTAATGTGTCCTAGTAGTACCGTTCTAACCCAGTGTGTCCATACTCTTGTGCAACTTGGTTGTGGAAGTGTGTAGATATCTGCACTAATGTCTGCACTGTAAATTTAATCATACATCCTCATTTTGAAGAATAAGAGCAATCATCCTAGCAGAGCAATCCCAGTACATTCCTGCAAGCATCATCCACTAACAAATGGAGGCATCAATTTTTCATAATTGAGGAGACATTTTCCTCTATTCCAACTGTCCATTACTCCGCTTAGATAAGTCATCACCCTTAAAAGCACATATATGGATTGGTCACAACATTAAAACCACCTTGCGAATATTGTGTTGGTGCCTTTTGTGCTGCCAAAACAGGCCTGGACATGGGCATGGGCATGGGCATGCTGGAAGTGTCCTGTGGTTACTGGCACAGGGACATTGGCAGCGGATCACTTTGGGTCCCGTGGGTAGTGCGTAATGGTATAGGCCTATCTGGCTTGTTCCAACACGTTCCACAGATGCTCCATTTGATTGTGATCTGAGGAGTTTGATCTCTTTTTGAGCTGTTTTTGCAGTGTGCCATCAGGAAGTGTTACCATGGGAGGGTGGTGTGTGCTTGGTCTTCAACAGTGTTTAGGTGTGTGGTATGTGTCCAACTAATGTTAACATGAACGCAGCCCAACGATTCTTAGTGGGAGATTGTGACTGTTCAACCTGTGGTTTTAATGGTGTAAAAAAATCTGTTTACCTAATGAAGTGGTAGGCACAGAGTGAGGAGGAGGAGTGTAACAAAAAGGTGAGGCTATAGGGTCTTAAATTGGCCATCTTCCCTTTGTTTTTCCATTTGTAAATGATCATCAGTTTACAGGGACTGTTTTGAAATGTGGCTTTTTCTTTCCTGTTTAACTTACTTGAAGATTGCTTGCAGATTTTTTTTTTTCCCCTCAAAGCCTTGCAGCAGATTAGAGATGAGCGACATTGGTCCTTTTGCAAAGAAATCCACCTAGTACACCTTGTGATGAACATAAACAGTCTCCCTTGAGCTTTCTCTGTATGCTTGATCCCCAGGGTTTAATGTCCCAGCTGAGAATTCAGCATGTCAATTTGTGACTGTGCTTGAGGGCACTGCAGAAGCAGTGGGTCTGATATAGGATGGCAGGCAGAAAGAGAGAATGGGGGGGAGGGAGAATGAAGGCACGGCAGGGAGAGCAGGGGAGAGAACAGAAAGATAAATCTGGAGGGACCTTGCAGATTGGTAATAAAGCCTCTGTGACCAGATGTCTATCTGAATAAAAAAGCTATTTGCAGTTTTGTTTTTTGTTTGGGTTTTTTTTTTCTTTTTATTTAATTCAACCAACAACCACACTGAAAGATAAAAAGAGCTTTGTCAGAAAAAAATGATGCTGAGCTTTTGAGACTGAATCTGGAAAAAAAAAAATGTCCTGACAACAGTAGAATATAAGGTTCTGACAAACCTCAGTGAACAATTTGCAGCTCACTGTGAATCCTTCAGCAGGCTTTACCACTTGTGCCTCGACTGGAATTAACTTCCCTTCCTCGCTCGACCATGATGATTGATTTCAAGGTCTGCCTGCAAACCTGTCCAAACTGTAGTTGGCGAAAGATTCTGCTCTCAATAGCCATTTCATAATTTGTGTTCCCTTCAGTCTGACAGAAAGGATACCATAGAGGGCATAATTGATTACCTGCTGTGTCCTTGTTATGTCTACAGCCTTGGAGCTGCACGGTGTTGGATATTGTGTCGTGCTTCCAGCTGTAGTGTACGGCTGCCAGGGTTAATCAGAAAACAGGCCATAACCTGTTAGATGTTTCAAGCTTGATCCTAAAATGGAAACAGTTTAGGGCAGCAGTTTAAACATTAACGTTAAGCTCATTAGCAAAAATGCTGATGTGATGAATATTAATGCAGGATTGGTCACCACTTTGTACTGTCTGTCCTAAAAAAGCACGAGCATCTGTCATTTAAGCAGCAGAATAATGACTCTTGTACCTGAGAGCAAAAGGTAGCATTGTAGTGACATTGTTATACAAGAGTGATACAGATGTGTTGAGGGAGGCGGCTGAGGCTGACGGATCAAAAAAACAAAAAGACCAAAATTTCATAGTTAAAGGTTTAGCAAGTCGTAGGTTGTAGGTTGCCAGTTGCCGGTTGTGAAACCAATCAGACAGAGTTGCAGTAACAAAAGGCTCTTTGCAATTACTTTGGTTGCTAGCAGATTGTCACAGTTGCCTGTAGTTTGCATGGAAGACATATCGGTTTGTCTGCAAACACTTGCGAACTACTTAGTAAGCTGCAGTAAATCAACGCCAAAGTAGAGAATTCCTGGACTTTAGCCCAAAGAGAAATGGGACTCCACTACCTCTTATCTTCTTCACTCATATCTCATGTATTCAATTATTTCTTTCCTTTAATAAACAGGCCATTACATTTCCAAGTTGCATCATCAGGTCTTAATCAAAGGACCACTAAATTGCCAGCTAAGCATGACACTGTTCCAACTTGTCTGTGCATATACAGCATGAAAGACCAAAGGTTGTAGTGCAGTGACTGTAGCTTTGATCAAAGTTTCTCAGCTTAAGGTAGAGCAGGGCTTGTCTTTGCTGACCCTTTTTTTTCTGTCTTTATTGTAGAAAATGTTTGGGGTTTATTTATAGCATTTAATGAAATATTGTAAGGTAAATGCAGCTGCTGTTAGCTTTACTGTTTAATTTCAAAAAGTCGTCTTTTTGAGCCTGCCTGCTCCTAAAAAATTGATTCCACATACTTCATCCCCCTCTCAAACCTCTTCTTATGAGTGAAAAATCTATCTGGAGGTGGTTTACTGAAGACACCCGTTATGAGTCCTTGGTACTTTGAACATTCTGGGGGATGGGATGCAAGTCCAGCTCTAAGCCTAAGAGAGATAAATAACCTTGTTGTGCTAATACAGTATGTCGATAAGCTTTTAAAAGCTCAAACTCTAATCTTCATAACTTACGAAGCATTAAAAATCTACAATAAGCAAAAGATTTGTCTGCTGCAGCAAGTAAGTGTTAGTTAAGTTTTAATCTGTGAGTGGGTGCATTGGAGTCTGCAAAAGGTTAAGCCCAGTCAGTATGGAACTAACCCTATGTTGAATTGACTAGACAGCTACTGTATGTCCTAGGCTGACCTAGTTAACGATGTGCATAAGACCCCTCTGTTATCCATGTCCATGACTTCCATTCAAACTACATTTGCAGCAATATGCTAGTGACCAAAGCAATCACAAGGAGTTTCCCAACCAGTTGGGGAATACGCATCTTTCCCTCACGACCAGGTGGTTGTCAGATGGTCACAGACTGGTCTCTAGGCCTGTGTGACTGGGGCCTTGTTCACTTGACCCTACATTGTCACCATGATTGTCACACATCCAAAATGGCAGACAAGTTAACATTATATGGTTAGCTTTTAAAAAAATAATAGACATAATTTGTTGAACTGACTGCCCACATTCAGGCTCAAGTATATTAATTAAGCAAATCAAATCAGCCTGAGCAGCTTCAGGTAGTCTGAGTGTGAGAAAAGTCATAATATAATATGATGAATGATAAATCTAACCTGGACTTTGGCTAACATTTGGCATGTGGCACGAAACACAAAGCGCAGCTGATCTGAAAGTCATTAGTTTGACATTTCCAAAAACACTGATAAAATTTGGCAAAGTCATGGCATGGAATTGAAATTTAAAGACCACCAAAGTGAATACATACATATCAGGAATGTGTGTAAGAAAATTCAGGGAAGTCTGTCCAATTTTTTTCAAGCCACAGATGTCTTGAGGCACTGAAGGAAAAACTATGATGATCACACAGTGAAGATTCGTCTGCCTATAACAATTTTGTACTAGTCTTTGTTACAGATATCAAGCTGTTTCAGTGGATAACTGTTTGCCACTAAAAGGATCTAAAATGTCACATGCATTTATTCTTTAAGAAGAATGATTTTTGTCTTAATAGCCTGTAACACTTGAGGTTATTTTCAGTTTAGCACCAAGTCGAGGGAGCTCTGAAACTATTAGGATATATCCTCTGGTGACCAAGAATAGCTAAACAGAACTTTGTGTTAGTTTATCTTGTATGTGCAGCTTTGTCCCTAGGGGTAGGGCTAGGCACACGTGTGTTGGTTGCTGCAGTGACTGAGTGTGTGTAGATGTAGCGGTGTTTATAGATGTGCATCCAAACTGCTGTGTTATTGTGAGAGGAAGGCAGATTAAACTTTGCTGCCTTACCCTTCTCATTCTCTTGACTGCACATGAACTCCTTTGCTCACTGGTTACTTCTCTGGCTGAAAACGAGCTCATGAACTCCAACTGAGTCTTAACTCTTTCTCACACACACACGCACGCACACAGACGAAAACACACTTGTTCCCTGGTAGAATCTCCTCTTCCCTTCCTAATTGCCCCAAGGGCTTACTGGACCTTGGCATTCCACTCACTCCACACTTCAAGTTTAGCTGCTCGCCTGTGTCAGGGCATGACAGGCTCACCACCCCGTATGTCCAGACAGCGACACGGCTTCATGGCAACACATTAACACTTTAGACGCTCCTGCAAGCACACCATGATGAGCAATGGCACTGAGACAGGTAATGATGTAAACCTGCTTGTAGTCGTTGCGGCCACAGCTTGTTTTGATATCATTTTCCCTCTTGGTATTTTTGGTCAAGTATGTGTTTCAGCTAAACTCAGGGGGTGAATAAAATTACTTTTAATTTCAAGGTAAAATATATGAGGTACAGTAGTATCACTGTAGCTACAGTTCACTGGGTTTAGTTTATTTACAGTTTATCTAGCTCTACCCAAATGTCATAGCTCTAAAGGCTCATTATAAAAAGTAATGTGCCATTTTCTTATGTTTTATGAAACACTTCTCTCAAGTACTTATTAGGCAGATAAACCATTTTCTTCATTGTTGGATCATAAATAACTGGCTTCTCAATTAGAGTCAGGATCAGTCTCCTCCTCACCATGGTTGAAAGTAGATATCACACACCCTGCCTTTCCTTGATTTTGATTGGTTGGTAAGAGAGAAGTGGCATTAATGAGAGCAGAAGTGTTAAAAAAGTTGAATTGTTTTCAACTAAAAGTAAGTGCAGCTGGGAAAGAAAAGGTTTAAAAACCACTCTGAGTGCTGTCGGCACTCAGCTTCATAGGATTTGTGTGGGAAACAGATGCTGCAAGTGCAAAAAAAAAATGCCTGTGGACACAGAGACCTACTCAGACTGCTTCAGGTTCTTGGCAGCACCTAGACAAGGATAACAGACTTTAGACACGTGATCCACTGAGACATCACCCACTGGTTTGTGGATCACTGTTTTGAAACCAGGTGTTTGACATTTTGCCCATCTTATTTTTTTTTTTTTCTTTAAGTAGGACCAAAACATATTTAGACACCATTGTAGCACTGGATGTCAAGATGCATCCATGCTGCACTGTAATAATAAATGGGATGGAAATTTATTTACTTCTGCAAGAAACTGAGCTTAGCGCTCTTGGTATAGCTGAAATCTGAACAAAAAAAACACTCAAAGTGACTACACCCTTAATTATGCATATCTTTTTTATGTTCCCCTAAGAGTCCAGGGGATGTACAGAAGTACATCTTTTAGATTTCTAAATCTAAAAATGTCCAGGTTGAAAAATGAAACAAGAGGCAAGCTTGGCAATAAAATAAAGTTTTTACCTGTACTCCTGGCCTAATTGTACCCAATTGCAGGAGAGAGAGTGATGCACCCACTCGGGCAAATCACAGAGGGGCTTGCTAGGGTTGTAACAACTTTATGTCCCTATACAATTTGAAAAGAATAGTTATACAAAAATCACCCATGAAGGGCAAAATTAGCTATAGAGGCATTTTTTGCAGCAGGCAGTAAACATGTTTATTTCTCCTCTGAAATTAGACATTTTAATTGATTTAGCTGAAAATTCTACTATTTGGTTAAAATTAAGTCAGTGATGAAGCCCAAAGAGCAGCTGTGGATTAGGAAGTTACTGGGTTGTCTTACGATCAGAAGGTCAGTGGTTTGATCTGTGGCGGTGTGTCACAGTGTCTTTGGGCAAGATACTGAACCTCCAAACTGACCCTAATGGCTCCATGAGTGTGCGTTTCTAATGTCAGGTGTGCTCTGTTGCTTTGTGATTGGTTATTTGGGGTTTTACGCTGACATTTTTTCCACAATAAGTTTAATATAATAAAGTTCAGTATTTAGACTGTGAATGATAATGTGTCTATGAATGGTGATATCCTTGATATTTCTGAGTGTTAGCTGAAAGAGTAGCTTTGAAATTAGATCATAAAAAACCTTGGCTTTGGTATGAAAATATGGAGATTTATAATACTTAAAATATTGATTGCTCTCTGCTAGAATGTCTTGCCTTTGATCAGAAATTTTAAGTATTATTTAATTTTAATTACTGCCTTACTTGTTTAAATCATGTCCACATTAAATGCAGTGCATTAATTGTCTTTTTATTTAACTCAGATTGATGTTGTGTGACTATGTGCATGCGTGTCTTCTTTATGTACTGTGGTATTAAAAAAGATGACATCATGCGTTGATGCTCATGAATCTCATGATGCATTGAAAACTGTTAGAAGCTTGTAGAGCTGTGTTGGCACTATAATCAGTGCACTGTATCTGTGTGTGTTTCTAAAAGAGAGAGAGAGCAAGAGAGAGGGAATGGTCTAATCCTGGTGTGTCTGATGGTGTAGGATTTTTGTGTGTGTGTGTGTGTGTGTGTGTGTGTGTGTGTGTGTGTGTGTGTGTGTGTGTGTGTGTGTGTGTGTGTGTGTGTGTGTGTGTGTGTGTGTGTGTGTGTGAGAGAGAGAGAGAGAGAGCAAGTGTGTTTGTCTGCCTGTCTGTAGTATTCCATACCATAACTGAATGCAATACTCACATATGGATGTCCCCATCTTTGTGTGTCTCCCACACAGGCTCTAGCACACAAACGCACACGCAAGGATCAAACCAGCCAAATGCCTCTATCAAACCCTCTGCAGTCGACTATCATCCCATTCCCTGGCTTGCTGCACAGCTTAGCCAACAAGTCTGCTTGTCTTTGTGTTTGTGGGTGTTTTTCTGTCATTTTTTTTTCCCCCGGTATGTGTGCTTCTCACGTTGCTCACCCCACCTTTTCTTTCATCACCTTTCTTTTTGTTTGTTCCACTTTTCTCACCTCCCTGCATTTTCTCCCCCTTTTCCTCCTCCTTCTCTCCCATAGTGTCTGATTTCTTTAATAACATGGGACATATATGAAGTAGAAAGTGACCTTGTGGGCAAAGTGAAGGTTTGTCAAGCTATCAATCAATATTCTCAGACGAAATTGAAACATATGAGGCTACTAAAAGAAAGAAGGGCATTCTTAAGTTCTTAGCGACAGGAAAAACAGTGCAAGACGGCGGTGATGGTGAGGCAGGGCTCAGCAGTGCAAGCGTATCACTTATTTGACTGAGCAAAGAATCATGCAGAGTGTAAAATTAGGAGCTTATGTGAATAAAAAGTATTATTAGTTTCACTCCAGTCAGCCTCCATTTTTTCTCAACAAAAAGCATGACAGCACACAAGACACTGAACCTAGATGTAGTGAAAGATAATTTTTTTTTGTCAGAGATGACCAATGCTCTGTGCTGTGATTGTAATCAAAACATTTTTGGGTGCCAGACAGCAACTCCCTGGCAACCACTGGTCATTAGGAAAAAATGAGCATTCCCCAACTGGTTGGTGAGTGGTTGCTGGCAGTTGCTAGGCGAAATCAGTCAGTAAGAGGGTGCTGCACCAAAACACTCCTTGTGATTATCTTTATGCATGCTCAATCATCCAAGTAAAGAAATCCCAGAAGGTTGATTTTGTTCATCTGGACATATAGTGTTTGCGTCCACCTCCAAGGATCAGGTCCCCTGGCACAAACAGAGTAATATAGTGTATGCTGTTAAGTGCCAGGAGGATTGCCATGAATTATACACCGGGGAAACCAAACAACCTTTGGCTAAGCGGATGGCACAAAGACAGTCAATTTCACAGTAACTGCCTACAACCTCCAGCAACCACTCGTCAATTTCACAGTAACTGCCAACAACCTCCAGCAACCACTCGCAACAAGTCGGGGAATATTTATTGTTCCCTGGCGTGTGGTGGTTGTGAGGCTTGAATAACTGGGGCCTTCTCAAAACACCTGTTCAAAAAGCTTACACATGAAGAAAAGTGATCTTTTCACCAGCCTCCATCCACCTCTGGTTTGTTTCACACTAACTGCTGGCTTAGTTTGCCACGGCTCTTCAAACTTGGCCAGTTGCTTTAAACTTTGCTGCAGTCTGATTGCAGCTGTGCACCGTTTCTGTAGCAGCTATACCAGCAAAATGCAGGGTGTGTACAATTATACTAATTGTTGTAAATGTAAGTTAACAGTATGAAATTTAATTCAGCTAAGATTATGCTTTATAGATAAGACTTATTTTTTTGCCAATAAAAGCTGAAAATGGACAAGTAAAACTCCACTGGCCTGGTAGGCCAGTTGGGGATATTATTACACATTAGCCACATAGTTCTCAAAGTGAGTTTCCCACCTAAGACCAACATCCCTGAGTTGATAAGACTCATATTAGATGCAAATGAACTTATTTTACCCATAAACACACACATTCTACAGAAATCATAGCAATTGATCTGTTGACAAAAACTGAAAATAAATACCAAGCCCAATACTACAGAGCAATGTCTTTATGAGTGTGGGTCATGCAAATGGTGCATAATTATCTCTAAAATATTTCAAGACCTTGCAGTTCAACAAAAACACAACTTGTGATCTTTAAAAATTCAAATCTAACTCATTTAGAGAAAGATAAAGGTTATTTTGGGCTTCACGCTCATCAGTATGCCTCAGACTGACTATAACTACAACCCTCAATGTTGATGGAAAAATCAAGGTTGCTCACTGTTTTATTTTGGAAAATTCCTGAGAGGAAAGTGTGTTGTTTTTTATTTCTTTTCTTTTTCCTAAAATAAAGAATTTAGTTGGATTTTAAGTATTTTTCCTTCCCAAGATGTGCTTTGTTGTAAATAACTTACACATCTGGTCAGTGGTTTTGCTGCGTCCTGGCAAGCCTTGATGCAGTCTGTGTGGGTGAGTGAAAAAGAGACAGAGGGCCTGTTAAAAAAAAAAAAAAAAAAGAAAAGAAAGAAAAAACTGAGATGAAATAAAAAGGGAAGAGGGGAGATTGGGTAAATATGCAGAGCCTAACTGACAAGAGTAAGGGTAAACAAATTTGTATGCATGATAGAGAGGCTGAGATGGGAAGGCAGATGGAGAGAGAGAGAGGCAAAAAGAGGAGCAAATTCACTGACATCATTGGAGTTGGTTTGTGTCAGCATGCATGTGTTGAAAGTAGATGTGAGTGTACTGGAGCGTGCGCTGGGCAGGAGGGGAGGGCTGAGAGCAAAGTAGTGACGTATTGTAATCTGGAATACCGAGAAGCCCAGCTGTGCAGAATCTGGGCATAGCGAGGGCTTATGTTACGTCATACAAACCCACGCACACACATGCACAAAAGCACACAAATGCACACAAAGCTTGTCGTGAGTCCTGAAGGAACACAACTGTTACTTGGGAAAAAGGTCGGGGGGTTAATGCACGTGTGTGTGTACACGGTATGTTAGCAGTTTTTTTGTCCCTGCATTAATGTTCTTCACTATCTGATATTATTAAATATTGAGGGTTTCCTTCAGGACCATCTCCTGCCTCCCGTGAACCCCTCCTCTTCTTCTTCTTCTTCTCTGCTGAGGTGCACCAGGAAAGGACTCAGAAATGCCAGATGGAGATGTGCAGCCTCATGCTTTAAGCCACAATTTGGACCCCGCTCTCTGGCAGCAATTTGCCCAGGGTTGAAATGTCTCTCTTGGACTGGAATACAGTATGTTTTTAATGCACCTCAACCCAAATGACTGATGGCACAATCTCTACAAAGAGCTGGAAGATACCTATTTCTAGCTCCATGACCATATTTGGCACTGACCTCAGGAAAGGAAATAATGCTACCCATGTCACCCTCCCTTCTTTGCTAGTTATTTTTGACCATCCCCCTTCCAGCTCCCTTAACCCCCAAGCTCTTTTGTACTCCTTTTGATAAACATCAAATGGCCTTTTTAAAAGAAAAAAAAAAAAAACTCCTTACAAAATGACTTTTATGGTCCGAAGAGTCTAAGCAGGAGAGACTTCAGAGATGAGTGCAGTCATGTACATTAATGTATCCCCAGTGGTTAACCCTTTTGGCTAGATCGGGCCTCGATAGTTTATTTTTATTCGTATCTTACATCAGGGGTATGTTTCGCCTTGGGGTCCTAACAAAATAAAGTCTTGCATAATTATTTGCATGCACCACATATTGAGCACAATTCTATCTGCAGAGCACATTTATATTTCTTGTCATGCAAAATGTGTCAGCCTGATTTATTTGTCCCATCTCAGTACTCCTGGTGTCATTTAGAAGTTTGATTATTTAAAAAACAGGCCTTGCGATAGATGTTTTTGAAAATGTTGAGGCTCATTTTTCTTTTGCATTGAATGATGGGCACATGGCTGTTGTTTGTGACAGATCATTAACTTGTTTCAGATAAAAGCAATCCTGATTCTGGCCACCCTATCAGCAGCTCTAGTGATGGCCCAAGCTTCGGGCTAGTTTGCAATTTAAATCAGTACAACAGAGGACCTGTTGACCTGTTGAGGTGTACGTACTGCAAATTGATTTTCAGTTTGAAAGTGCAGTAGGGGTTGCTAAAGTTCTGTCTGCAGTGGAGGGTTTACCGTAAGCTGCCTGTTAGCAGAGCACCCAGGACATAGGCGGTGAGTTGTATGTCATATGAGAGCCCTCAGAGACCACAAAATATTACTGCAGTTATGTGCAAAAGAGGCATAAAAGCACGTTTTGGATTGCATTCATGAGTATGACTAAAAGGTGAGCTCTTACACCACCTGCATAGACAGATGCACTGATTGTGCCAAATTACACAAAAACAGAAAATCAGTGGCAACAAGTCTTATGGAACAAATCAAAATGTTCAAGTTTTGGTTCAAATCGTTGTCAGTATGTACAGAGGAGGTCAGCACTAAGTGTCCATAGCCATGGTGGAGGTTCTGTCATGGTCTGGGGCTGCATTTCAGCCAGTTGTGTTGGGGATCTTATCAAAACTGATGGCAATATGAATGCAGGACAGTACTGTCAGATTCTATGGAAAGTGTCTGATTGGCAACAGTGTCATTTTTCAGCATGAAATTGATCCCAAATACACCACCAATGTAGTAAAAGCATACCTGAAAAACACATTCAGCCATGGATTGGCCTCCCCAGAGCACAGACTTCGACATTATTGAAGCAGTGTGGGATCATCTTGACAGAGAACAGAACAAAAGGCAGCCAACATCCAAGGAAGAGCTTGGAATGTCCTTCAAGAAGTCTGGAGAACGATTCCTGAAGACTACTTAAAGAAAACACAGACTTTTTTTTCCACTTATATACTGTATTTCCATGTTTACATTTCAATAAATCATTGCACCTATTTCCTGTGTCTCAAGACTTTTGTAATATAGTGTATTAAAACAGATACTTGCTAACATAATGCCACTAAAATTTTAATAAAAGCTTTGCTAGTGCAATGTTAAGCATGTTCACCATCTTATATTTATAAACTGTATTTATATTCATCAGAATTCTTCCATTTGGGACTATGTATGTTTGTACTATTGCAGTTTTAGTTTGGACCAAAGTAGTAGGCCAGCAGACAATAAAGCCAGAGCACCAGTGCATTAACTGAACAATTAAGTCATACACTGGCTCGGTCTCCACTTTAATGTAATCTATTCTACATTCTCGGTGAATCCATGCATGTTTCACAGCTAAATGCAAAGCCATAACCCAATGAGACCGTTGAACAACATAGCACACTGTGTCCCTGACTTCTCTTGGAGAGATTGTGCCTCGAGATCCTGAAATTGTACCATTTTTAAAACATTGCATGCTTGTAAGTGAACAGAAACAGACAGGATGAATAGTGGAAAGTAGGTGAATGCATTACTCTGTTGAAGAACGCTGCATTAGTGGTTGCACGTTATAATAGAGGGTCTTCAAACATTCAGTCTCTCCCCAAGAAGAACAACTTTGCCCCCAGGAACTGTACTAAAAGGTTGTGTATAGTTGTTTGTATGTGCTGCCTTTTTTTTTTTTTTTTTTTTAATCTTGTACCAGCCTTAAATGCCCATCAAACATAATTGTCTGTCCCAGTATGTTTTAGTGCTGCATCTTTCCTCAAGTCATCAACGGGCAATAACATCCAAAGTTGGGAGTCTTTTCTAAATAGTTCCTGTGCATTATCAACACTTCCTGTCAGGAAATCTGGATGTGATTGAAACAGATGGACACTGGAGAACTATTGACATAGACAGAGACAGTACGATCATTAATGCTTTGCCCAGAGCAAAGAGACCTCTCTCCAGGTCGCTTAAGTGCCTGTTCTATTTTACCCTCATCATAATTGTCTTGTCACTGCTAGCTGTCTAAAAGACAAGCTCCATCAAAATAAGAGTTGTACTGAGATGTGTCAAAGTCACAGCAGGAGATGCCTGTCAGAACTAGAGAGTTCTCATAGGCCAGTGTCATAGGGAATCATGCTCAGTGTCCTTGTCAAGCATAGAGGGATCTGAGCAGTTTATCTTTGGAAAACATAATCAACCAGGATTCACTCATATGGGATCACAAGGAAGACAAAACAGTTAGCTTAAAAAAAGTTTCTAAGCAACTCCTCCTTCATCGCAGCATGAGAGCCGCAGCGACTGCCGACGGAGGTTTATAACTTGCCATACGGACACCATGTTTGAACCCATAGTGCTCACGCTTGACTGTGTTTGTGCTCGCAGGCTAGCTGTGTGCTCACATACCATAATTAGCGTAATGAGTTATTTATAGCCAGCTGTGGAATTAGCTGTGGAATTGCCAGGCAGCCTCAGGGCTGATTAAGCCACTTGCCAATCAATTATTTATGGCTTTCTGGAGAAGAGTAGCTTGTCCTCTTTTGTGTGCAGCACCATGGCAACACAACAGGAAGCAAAAAGCCTGTGGAGAGGAAGTAGACCCTATGACAGAATCAGCTGTGGCACCCCTGTCTGCACCATGTTTTTCTCTCTCTCTTATATTCGCACTCACCCCTCTAATATAAACCATACTTTTTAAGAGGAGCCGTCTATGAACTCCCTCGACTCAATAAAAGGTGTTTATGCTCTGTATTTGAGGGAAAATAAATAAACTGGATGGATGAAAATAGATTATTCCCAACTGGTGAAACAGAGGAATGAATGTGGCATAGAAACTGTGCCTTTCATCCAGTCACTGTGTGAGCAGGTATACCTCTTGATGATAATAAACACAGTTAATGAAGTTCTCAGGGTCATTTCTATTTCACACTTCCTAATTGGAGGGGGAAAATCTCACGAGGTTTTGTTTCAAAGCATTTATAGTCATGAAAGGTTTTCTGCTTCGCTCTGAAGTAACATGACCACCATAACTGAGAATATTTATTGCAAAAATGCAATTGCATCTGTCGCTATTTCCTGCAACAAAACTGTTGCAAAAGCCTTCCTGTGAACAAAAGTGACTCACTGACTTGACAATCAGCAGCTGACGCCTGTTTTCAGTTACAAAACAGCATGTAAAGTTAAGCCCAGCTGCAAAATTTCCCAACAAAATTTAAAAAAAAAAAAGAAAGAAAGAAAGAAAAGGTTTTGGGCAATATTGGTAAATTCACACTTAAATGTTTTTTTTTCCCCTGTCTGTTCCTCTGCATGTTTCTCACCTTCCTACCACACAAACTTACACTGCATCCCACATATAAAGGCAGATGCACAGTAAGTAAGTAAAAAAAAAAAGTACATAACAGTCCAATTAAAGTGTGTGCAGCCTGTTCTCTTCACCTAATAAAGTAACCGGATGAATTCTACCCTCTGCATGTCAGACAGAGGGCAGAGTGATGCTTTGAGGTGAATTTCAATCAGTCTGTCTCACTCCTACACAGCAAGTTGGCTTCTGGCTGTGTGGGAGGCCCACAGGACATAGCCATGGGCTGCATCTTCACAGATCTGCCACCCAAATTGAATCTAAAACCCTCCGCAGGTTTCCTATATCTACTTTTTCCCCTCTGTTTTTGTAAATCGGGTCCCTGCAGAGATTGCTATGCTTAAACTTTTCAAACTAAATCAGTAAAAAAAAAAAAACAAAGTTCCAGACAGCAAACAACTAAAAATGCATACCTAAAATCAAAACCTGTGAGGCTTTTATTAGAATCAACACAGGAGAACAATTCTTTACCAAATGAAATAGGAAAAGTACAATAGGTGACAATAGGCGTTAGTGTTTTTATATCAAAAGGAGAACAGAAAATTAGTAGACAATTTTTTTTTCAAGAAACTAATAATTTGATTTTTTTTGGGTTACTTTTTGTTTCCAGATGCTTGTTTGTGCAACTATCAGTTGTGCAAACAAGCATCTGGAAGTTATTGTTTTGTCATTTCATACAATTTTCCACAAAAAAAAAAAAAATGAAAGAGTGGTGTAGTTGATTCTAAAAATAATAATTAGTTTCAAAGGTACACTTTCAAATCTACAGGACTTGCACATTTTTTTCATTATTTCTCATGAATTTGGGTCTGTTTGACTTTTCTCACAAGAATTGAGTAAAGTAGGTACCAGCAAAACTTAGCTAATAGCTATAGAATTAGTCAAGTTATACATCATTTCACCCCTTTCAAATGAAATTGTAAACCCTTGCTGTTGAAATTTTTTTCAGTATCTCTATACTAAAATAAAGTTTTTTGAAGTTCTTTAAAATCAAACAGGTCCCAAAACTCCGCCAGTTCTCTCCACACTGTGCAGAACCATTGAAACTCACCCAGCTAGGATCCATCCTGGCGACTTCGTTTGGCCCCATTTTGTGAACGTTACATGTACAATTTGCAGTCTGTCCCTGATGTGGCCTTCTGGTTGGTTGCTGGTGTAAATAAAGCCATGTGCTGCATAAAAGATGTTCTTTAGGAAACAGAGATATTTTTGAGGCTATTTTCTGCCAATTTTTTTCCACGTTCAAAAAGTGGCTTGGAAGCATTTTTGGACCATTATATCTTAAATTTTGAACTTCCTGAAACCCTGAAAAAAACTAAGCTAGCAAAGATTACATATTTTCCTTTCTTGAAATAAGGGGTCGCAAAAGTGCCACCTGGACCTTTTGACAGTGCAGAAAGTTGAAAAAAAATTTGATTTTTAAACATCTGTAAATTTTAATTTTGAAATGCCATTAACTGGAGCTTGTAAATATGTAATCAATTGGGTAGAAAAGATGAGAAAATGACAATGAATCTGTTTAAATATACCTAATCTTTATTTATTTTCTTATTAAAAAATGCTACTAATTGCAATTTTGGATGAAATCGCGGGGGTACCCCAGGTGCCATATCTTAAAAATCATTGCCAGATATTGACCTGAAATTTTGTATGCTTCTTTTTGATAACAAAATGAAACAAAATAACCCCTAACCTTGACTTTACAATGATTTTGAAAATTTGGCTGCTAGTACCTAAGTAAAGTTATATGTTCTAAACACCAATTAAATAACATTTTGCTAGCATTAGCTATGCAACCACTCACCCACTGGTCGGAGAATACACATTTTCCCTAATACCCGGAAGTTCCCAGGGGGCCAGTGACAGGTCTCTAGGCCTATGTGACTAAGGCCGTAGTCATGGATAGCTAATTTCTTGGTAACTGTGTATTGAACCTCTGTTAAATTGCCTTGTGGGTTTGAAAAATGTGGTCGGTTGTTGTCAATATGACAATCACTCCAGCCTTGCACGACTCACAGTTCAAAATAATATTTATTTACCTTATTCTGAGCCCTGCTGCAGACCCTCAATTTATACACTGTCTGAAAGCCATTTTAGTTTCCCTCCCTGCTCACACACAGCACTGTGCATCTCAGATGACCATATTAAGGGCGTCCCCTCTCAATGATATCATTCAGATCAAACAAGTGTCTGAGATGGTGCAGTGAGAGCAGTCTGAAGCCTGAGCTTTTGGCTCACACGGATTACTTCCACATACACTAAGCTCATTATTTAAACGTTGACCATGTTTAAAATGAGCATCCACCACTGTAACAGTTATAACTATGACAGAAAATACAGAATATATAAGAGCACCATGGAAACATTCAGTCTTGTTTGTTTAATCTGTATATAAGAGTAAAAATGACAGCTGGTCATTTTACTGCAGGTTATATGTTGGTCTATGTGTAAAACATAATAACAAAAAACATAACAAAGATGACCTGAAAGCCTCCTTCCTCATATCATTCCACAGAAATATATTTTCAGTGTTAAACACATTGCTATCACAAACTCCCGTGTGTATTTTTTATCACTTCCTCCCTCCTTTTCTGACTTTCTTTCACACATTTCTCTTTTCTAAGCACTATATTCCTCGCCTCAGTTCTTCTGGAAGGACATCTGTTTGCCCAGGGAGTCATCAATCCCAGCATGCCTGGCTGTTGCCCAACCTTGACTATGTGTTTTTTTTTTGTTTTTTTTTTCTACCTGCTGTCTACTTGTTTGCCAACCATTCATCACTTTCTCATTTTATAGCATTTATTGAGAGGATGTACAAAGAGATGGAGTTGATGCACAGACAAACATGTATTTCGAGCGTGATGACATGGACTCACAGTTAAATACAGATACAGCATATTGTTTGCATCGACTCATGATGTTTTCAGTCTTTCAGTACTTCTTAAGGACTCCACATACACACACACACACACACACACACACATACACATCAAGGATTACATGAATAGGAAATGCATATTCAACAATATTGTGAAAGCTTTGAAAGACTTCTGTGTGTGTATGCATTCATATACCTAAACAGAGGAGTGTTATCTACAAGGACAAATGAGTGAGTAATGTTTGCTGTCGAAGGAAGCTGAAGTAGATAGTATAGTTTGGCTCACTCAGTATGAACATGCAGTCAGTGTTCTAGCACTGAGAGTGAATGTGGAGCAAAGTAAATGTCTTTTTAGCCTTCTTTTTATGGAACATAGTTTACAGGGAACTTTTTATATGGCTTTTTATTTTCAGTATCAACTTTGTGGAAAAGAAATCTCAGAAAATGTGGGATATTATTATTGTAGTCTTGGTATGCGCACTCTCGAGAGACAGCTGCACCCAAGAGGTTGTTCCAATTAAGCCTACAAACCCACATACAGCAGGCCTGCACCTGTTAATCACTTCGCAGGCACTCTGCGTGGTTCTTTCTGAGCACAACTTTTCTTTTCACCTTTTGTATTGAAGGTATTTAAAAGTTAATCATCCCAACATAAGACATGGAGCCATGAAGTCCAAGAGTTCCTGAAGTCTTAAGCTGCATTATGTTCTGTCACCCTTCCTGTGTCTACATTTTGGGAAAATTTTCTCTCTGCAGTATAAACACACACACACACACACACACACACACACAAACATCCACTCATGCACTCCTTAGCCTTCACTCCTTACATCATGTTTCCATTGCTCAATGAAAGATGACCTGTGCCATATGCAGCCATTGGTTTTCTTTGTCACTCAAAGACAAACCTTCTGTCCAATCCTTTATTTCCATCTGTTCCCTCCTACTTGTCTTTTGATCCTGATAAAGCACATTTAACAGTGAGTGTTACTCAGTGACATTTTTCTTGAAAAATTGTGTGTCATGTTGAGGATTTGGGGATTCATAGCCCAATTAAAGTCCAAACCCTTAAGCTATTCGGTTTATTATCACATATGATCATGATAAATATCATCCTCACATGACTGAGAAAGGGTAACCAGTGAATGTTTAGCATTCCTTTCCATATTCCCACATCTCATTTCTATGAATCAGCAATCTCTTATGAGATTTTTATTATATTAACAAGCATTTTATTTAGATCATATTTGCCCCCACCTCCACCACCAGCACCACGCCTGAGCATAAATGTGCCTCGCAGGGCTCCACAGACCGTTTCTGTCAATTTAGTCTCAGTTAATTAGTAATCAATAGCCACCCAAACAGCTGTAAAAAGAAGTAAACGCACATAAACACATGCTCCCCCTGCTCGTTCTGTCCAATTAAATCCATCATAAAGATTCCAAGGCAAGTGCATAATAGCAGCACAATATTTCAGCAGTCATTACCCAACCCGAGTTGGCCTGGTTCTCATTACCTGTAGACCTCGCAGGAGCTGCCAGCTCAACACGCATACACACACACATGCTCACGCGCACACATGTGAACAAATATGCTCATGACTGGCTTCTCACTAATTTGAGACCTGGCTGAAATGTTTTTGAGTGGAAAATGCTCGGTGTCACAGCAGCTTGTAAAATGTCCTCTGAATTCCTGTATCAGCAGCTTGCAGACGTGCACAGGGGGCAGTCACAGAAATGTATTACATCCTATCTGTTCTGTGTATTCCAGCAGTCACACTGTGATTGCATTTGTTTGTGTGTTTATGTATGTTTTTTTTTACTTCTGCCCTGAGGGTCTGTGAACCTGTTGGCTTCTGTTGATATAAATTTATTTTCAGTCACACTGATGCACACAAATATGCATTTATCCATGCTACATTATAGAGAAGATAAGGAATATTGACTTATTCACTGCCGGAGCTCATGGACAGCACAGCCTGCTGTGGACACTGTTCATACATACAAAGATACACACTACCACTCACATGTACTGCATGTATATATGCAGCGGCGGCACACGCGCACATCTTGTAACGCATTTGAGGTGGAATGCGAACAGGCCTGTTCATTGCCTTGGAAACTGCAGACTGGCCGGTGGGGGTGGCAGCTCCACAGAGTAATGATGTTATCTCCCAAATGGGTTCAGTTCAGGACAGACCCCCACAGACCTACTGTACATACACACTGAAACGCACACGTCCGCCTGTCTCCTGCATTTTACTTTCACAGATGGCTGAATTCTTCCTGCTGTACAAGCCCCATATTGTAAGTGACAGGGTGTAGATACAGTAAATCAGGTTAGGAAACTCACTAATCTGATCTAACGGCACGCAGTGTTTATAGTACTTTTTCATAATGCAGGTGACAGCAGCAGCTCTCCTGCAATGTCTTTTGGTTGTTCAGAACAAATATGGAAATATCTTAATTTCTTTAAACAATCCCTTAGTTGAATGCCTTGAAAAACACACAATATATGTCAGTTTTGTGTGTTGAAATGTGTTAATGGGCTGTAAATTAACATTTAATATATTATTCTCACATGTATAGTAGTCCCTAAGATTATACTACAGTTTATATCAAAGAAAACAGTCATGAACAACAATATGAACACTGTGTTCAACAACATGAATTTAGCATAAAGAACATGAACACATGTGTTCATGTTGAGATCTGCCACTCACTGGGGATTTTTTGATTTTGGGCCATTGTATGCAAAATATGAAGATGGTTATGTGGGGAAACCCAAGTAGATCAGCAGTTTCTGAAATCCTCACAGCAGCCTGTCTGGCACCAACCACCACGCCACATTCAGAGTCACTTAAATCCCCTTTCTTCCCCATTCTGATGTTCAGTTTGAACTTCAGCAGGTTGACTTGATCATCAGGAGGTGGTCATGCCTAAATGTACTCAGTTGCAGCCTTGTGATTAGCTGATTGAATATTTGCGTTAGTGAGTCGTTGAACAGGTCTTCCTAATACAGGGATCTGTGAGTGTACATCTTTAAAATATATTCTGTTTTTAAAATACAAAAAATGTTTCATTCTGTTAATGATTAGAAAATATATGGGATAAACTATGGAAATACTAAAGACGGCTGTCATCCTACCCCAGCTACCAAACAGCAGAAACTCAACCACTGTGACTGAAATCAACAGCAGAAACAGGAATCATACTTGATTGGCTGATATGTTGCCAATAAAACTTCAAAATCATCTGAGTGATAATTCTTCACACTGGAGGCTTTTCAGAGATTTCTTCTGGAAAGATTTGGATGTGCTTGAGGCAGAGCTGAACTAATTTCTCCATTTATGAATCAGGCAGTTGAGAGACTCCTATCTTTTTACAATGTAATTAATGAATCAAGAAAATTGCAATGTAAATAAGTGTGTTTGCCACCCTAATTTGAGATCATTTGCTTATTTACACTTTAGTTTACTACCATCCAAGTCTTCGGATGCCTCTTTACTATCTGCAACACACTGGATTCTCACTGTTAGGCAATATATTGAAAATGTGATGGAAAATGTCTCTCAACTCAAAAGAAAGGGTTTTCCTTCTCTGGACGTCTCTTCTCATCCTGACAGTCTGTGCAAATGGAACCTTGTTTACTCTCTATAACCCACTTTATTACCCATGGTGCATCTCTACCTCCACTCTGTATGCCAATGGACTCTCCATTCTTCACTACCCCCCCATCCTGCAGCTGCCTCCCTGTTCCATTCTTCACTACCCCCCTCCATCCTGCAGCTGCACCCCACTTCTCATATCTCATTTCACGACAGAAGAGACTCACATGTGTGCTTGCTGTGGTTATGGTCGCTTCATATTTGATCCATTTAATTCGGAATGTAAACTGGTGTATATTTGCTCCTCTTATGGACATTCATTTTGGATTACACTGCAGCAAAATGATCCCTACACCACCCCTCATTCCTCTTATTTCACATTCCTACATTCCCTTTTTCTCTAAGTGGCCATTCTTTCAGTCATAGTGGTTGAGTTACACTAAATGGTCCCTGCTTCAGCCAGATTTAGTGGTTAGTGTCTGGTTGAGTTTCAGAGAATTGTTTCCACAGTATGTGAATTGTTATTATTGTTATTATTAATATTATATAGAGAATTCCATCGTGTTTAGAGTATGAAACCTACTGACTTTGCAATGAAAGCTGGACATTTGTGGTGTGAGGACGAGGTTATGTTGAACAGTTGCCGAAATCTGTTACATGCCTTTGTGTATAACTGAGAAGGAACTGTAAAAAATTTTGTGTCATTGTGCCATTTCATCTAGCACAATCATAAGCATCGCAACTTTGGTTTATACAAGACTAGAATTGTCATTGTTACTTTTAATTCAAAATTATAAAATGTATATAAAAGATCGCAGTAGCTTCCAGCAGGGGCAACCTGAGTGATTGCAAAAAAGATGTCTGATTGTATAGTGTTTTTAAATTTTATTGAATTCAGCGACATTTTATAAATTATAGTCTCTATTTGAGGCAAAAAGGGGAATAAAGCAGGGTATACGTTAGAGCTGGCCTACAATGGGACCTTGTGACCCTGTGAGCATGTAGTGTTTCCACATGTGGTGTCTGGTTTAAAAAACCAAGATAGCAACTGCAAAGAAACTCAGCTCAACCGGGCTTCACTAGCCAGCAGTTGATACCATGGTGGCTACGTCCATCTTTTATATACAAGCTATCCGTAAAACCTGTAAAGTGTATTTAAAGCCTTATAAAGCTGCTACTTCATAAGATGTCATAATGAAGTTATATTTAAGATTTTTGAGGACCTTTTCAAGGCCATTATCAATGCAATTTGATACCTATGAATACAAAAGAGGAGAATTAAAGGAGAATTAGATCACCAGTATGTCTTTATTACTTTTATATGACTGATGTTTAGCTACAGTGCGCTAAGGCCTTCACATTTGATATTGTCAGCTGGCTTCAAACAAACACTAAATGGGCTGTTCTTGAGCCATATTTCATTGAAATTGAGCTTTCCCATATTAGATTAAAGTGACATCAACGGAAACAATTTTAAATAAATTCTAACTAGAATGCCTTAAGTTACGATTTTGCTATTAATTCCATGTTTGATTCCTTTTGTTGTTTTGTTGCAGTTTGAGCAAAACAGATATTTCTTAAAAAACTGAGTTTAATGCAACTTTATAAAAGTTGCACTTAACATATTTTCATGTCATTTCCATATCACTGGAAATTTGGCTTTTTAAGGTAGTTGATTTAGGTGATGTAGCCTCAAAATTATATCACAGTATTTCAAGAAAATTTGAGATAATTATATTTACAATGATTTAAAATAAAATATTAAAAAACCTTTTATTGATGGTTGCAGGCAGCACCATTTATAAGGTAATGAAGGGCAGTGAGCTACTGTCACTGATGGCACACTCCTTATTCAAAGTGTGTCTCTATTGCCACAAGGTACCAGCAGCAGCATTAAAGTGCAATAGTAGTGACCCATCCATATTTCCAGTGACATCATGGTAATGGCAGGTTAACGTACACGCGCGCACACACACACATACACACACACACACAGATATTAAGTGTAAACCTGTGAGAATAAAATCAACGTCAGGTTAACAGGCAGAAAAAAGTCAAATGGAAGCACAAAGGTAGCCTAGGTGGTGTTTTCACTGGAGATTTTAAGTAAAAGTATA
This sequence comes from Archocentrus centrarchus, assembly GCF_007364275.1. Classification (NCBI taxonomy): domain Eukaryota; kingdom Metazoa; phylum Chordata; class Actinopteri; order Cichliformes; family Cichlidae; genus Archocentrus; species Archocentrus centrarchus. Next base: position 11,076,391 of record NC_044368.1, read on the forward strand.
AAATAACAGCTTACTACTTGAGTGAGGTGGCTGCGGCTCTGAAGGTAAAGCAGAGAAGTATCCTTGGGCAAGTTACTATACCCAAAGTTGCTGTCTAACGCATTCAGGTGTGGAAAAAAGTGCTTGTGTGAATGAGGGATGTAGTATAAAGTGCTTTGAGCGTAGAAAAGCACTCTATAAGAACCAGTCCATTTACCATTTAAATCTTGCAACTCTTTAGGAGCTGCACAATATTGTCACATAATAACTAAGTGAAAAATATTTTCTATCTGGGACGTTGTATCGTATCCTAACAAGTTTGTTGTTTCCACCTTTAGCAGGAGTTTTCTGGCATATTTTGCATTGTGTTTTGTTGGATTTTGTTGAAAAAATTCTTTCTGAATTTTTATTTATGTATTTATTTTTTCAGTATGTATTAAATTGTCAGAGGCTGACAGGTAGCTCTTGCTCTCAGGCATACCTGGGCTTGTCTCGTTGTCTTGTACTAGGGAACGTAAATGCATGGCATTGCTATAGCAGTGACATCACCATATTACACTTTTATACCACGTAAAATGTGATTTGCCACAGCCCTAGCCTGTATGTGCAGCAGAACCATTGAATGTGTTTTTTGTTAATTCACTCCACTTGGGAAAATTCATGCCTGCTTACATAAACCCATGAACTTTTTGAACACACAGCAAGCCTTAGTTTAATAAAAAAGTACCTTTCATAAATGAGTACATGCAGGCACTCCTTTTTACATTGCTGTGCTTTCCAAACAACACAGACCAATAAAGTGTTCTTGATTTGGCATCTGACTTACTGTATAAGGAGAAAGAAAGTCTTGATTTTTCAAGTCACTTGATATGAGCTATTAGTCAGTTTCAAGATTTCCTGATCTGACATTGCTCAAAAGCAGCCTTACATTTAATTCATAAAATGTCTTCTATTTTACACTTAAAAGCGTGTACTGTAAGTCTTCGCATGTGTGGAGGGATCACATTTACCAACACGCACAGTCCACATGTGTGTGGAGTATTCCAAGTCCACCAGCTTTTGCTTGTGGTAACTGCTTCTGCTAATTATACATGTTGACAGTTATTAATATCTTCAATGTCCTGTGTGTGTGTGTGTGTGTGTGTGTACGTATGCATGTTTGTGTGCGTGTGCATACTTGTGTGTTGGAATGATAATGTTAATGAGCCCCGAGCATGTGTCTCTTAGTTATTTATAAAGTGTTTTGTGCTCAAGGGTACACACAGCTCCCTTGCTCTCCTGTTACAGTCATGCCGCAGCGAGGACGCAGCTTACACTCCTGTTGCTTTCCAGGGCTGTCCTGCATCTGTCAGAAGACCTGTTTTCTCACATACAGAATATAAATCTATATGTATCCATTTGTTTCTCAAAATGAGTTTTTTTTTATTTTTTATTTATTTATTTTATGTGTATGCGTGAGTTTTAGAGTCAGAGTTGTGGGGCTGTGACTGAGTGAGTGATGCTACCTTTGATTTTATCACAAGGGTCACATCCTCTCTACAGGCGCGCTTGTTCCTGTTGTGTTGCCATGGCAACACTGCATACAATTAAAAAAAAAAAAACAAGCTACTTTCCTCCTTGAAGCCATAAGCTGTGTTTGTCTTCTTCCTTCACACCACATGAAAACAAACACACAGAGACAAATGTACTTACACATCTCCAGACACACACACATACATACACACACACACACTTGGAAGGACTAAATAGCATAAACACACACAGCATAAACAGACACACACACACACACATTTGCTTCTGCTAAGTTATAAATAATCATGTGCACCAAAACAGCAACGCAAATGACATTATTACAACACAAGAGAGCATCCAGTTACAGTTTTATATGATCAGTTAAGCCGGGCTGGCATGCCAGTTAACTTACTAGAAAATAGGTCACTATATTGAGATTTTCACCAATCACATCACTGTGGATTACCAAATGCAGCCACAGCCCATCAGGACATTAGATATTGAAAATTAACCAGAGGATTTGGTCACAATAAAAACGTTTCTCCTGATGCGTCTGCTGTGTCCAGATCTGACACTGCAGTGCTTCATGCACGATGGTGCCACTGCATAAATGCCGCCGTAGTTTTTTGGGTTTTTTTTTTTTTTTTTTTTTGAAGACAGAAAACGTGTGAGTTTTGAGAGCTAGAATTCACAGGCAATCTGTTTCACTCATTTGTCGAAACTTTCAGTCTTGTGGTGAACGTGAGATTTGGAACAAACATTTCACACAGAAAAAAATGAATTCATTGCTGTCCTTCAAACTGTCACTCATCAGACCATGTTAACACAGACAGACAACCACTTAAAACCCCAGATTTTCTTTAAACATGAGGGGTAGGGGGTGGTGGGGGTTACAGTTTTACAGTCTCTGCACAGGCAGAAATTGTAAAACTATCCAGGGGAGCAAAGATGAGCTGTGCACCTACATACCTTTTTTATTTGAAATATTTATATTGTACTCCACTGCTGCTCTGTCAAATCCATGTACATGGGGGAGGGTGAGTCTTTAAACTGGCTGCACTGAGGTGGCTGTGCAGGGAGCAGTTAAGCTCAGGGATGTTAAGCTGTCCCTTACTACTGAAATGAAATGATCTGTAGAGGAAAGCAGCAGCGTGTCCATGGATTTTAGTGCATGTGTTTAGCAGAGTGGGGCTGCATACTCATTCACAGCAATGAATTCTTTAGTGTTTTTTCATAGAGATTTAGATTTAAACAAAATAGGTCCATTAGTTCCCAAACATAATGTCTCATCCATGCCTGGTATTATTCTACCACCACCAGCAGGTGTCTTCACCTATGGTGACTCATCAATCACTGTCTGTAGTTAAACATCTAATCAGAGGGACCTTGCCCGTGTCACATTCAATCCGATTGATGGGAGGATTTTTCATCCTGCAGTGTAATCAGAGTGAAGATATCAAAAATCTCTCCTACTAAAATATTTCATTTTTCAGGGTCAAAACTCCTTTGGAATAGTTTGTCATGCAAAAAAATTATTTTATGCGAAAGTTTTTGTGACAGTATTTTTAGACAAGTTCATTATAATTTTTATAATGTACAATGGCTAGTACTAATAGTAGTATTAATAAAAGTAGCTTTGGTAATGGTAGTAAAAAAAAACAAACAAAAACGACAGAGAAATTGAAGTTCCACCTCTCAAATGAAACTGAATTACAGTAATACTAGAAAACTGAAGCCATCTTCATGGACTCATATGCAGAGTAGTCAGAAATAAAAGCAACAAAAACAAACGAGTGCAGTCATAGCAACAATACAGGATGTAGAAGAGTGCCCTACCTGATCTGCTTACTGCTTTTGGTTTTACTTTTTGGTACTTTTTTGATTTTCAGTGAGCTTTTACTATGTCATTTGATCATCTTTCCAGTATATCCTTACATGAACTATCAACAAAGGATGCCTTAGTCAAGTCAAGGGATGACTCAAACATAGGCTTCTCAATCGCAGGGGGCATCCATCAGAGTGTGGACAATCAGTGTCATTCTAGACATGGAAAATGGGTTTACAGAAATCATTTCACGAACATGAGACTGAATGTGCAGTCTGAAGGTACCAAATGGAAGTGACCTTTCATGTTTTTGTTACAGCATTGCTTCCAGTTCTTTTTCATACTTACAGCATATAGTTTGTTGACCTTTCCTTCTGTGCATCCCATGTGTACAAGAACCACTTACAGCGAATAAGCACTAATGTATGTTTGAGAGCAAGAAAAGCAAGGAGCACTGCATAATAGTCACACCATAGCACACGTGTTACCAGCTGAAATCTGAGAGGTGCTATAAAATGGTCACTCCAGATGATTTCTGTTTTGATTGTAATTATGTGGAAAAGTAAAGCAGTGGAAGATGGAAATCAGAGTCAATCATTTCTCTTGGTTTGTTACATATTAATGCCAACTCTATCAACTACCCTTTATTGGGCACTTAATGATACATGCTGATAATTGAGGTGCCTACAGTGTATATTTGTCAACAAAGTAATCAGTCATCTATTGTTATATTTGTGCATATATCTGACTTGATGTGGAAAACGTGTTGCGGCCTAGGCTACACACAAAGCGTCTGCACTTAGAAAAGCATTTCCACCCACATTTGCAAACCATATGGACCGTTGTACATTTGCTTGTATGTTTTGTTTATGTTGCTGAACAAACGTTACGGTGAAGCTTTTAGTTTGGATAAGTGTCAGTTACACGCTGAGATGTCACAGCCCTCCTCCAGCTTCCTCAGCTGAACATCACAGGCTTTTGTGAATGACTGTGGATTGTTACAATTTGGGTTTTTTTATCTACCGAGCCACGAATGCATCTGCTTGTTCTCATCTCGCTCTCATTTTTACCAATACTCGTGCTCACGCTGTACCGACACCCATTTCCCCCCATCCTGACTCATGATTCATATGCTCTCATGGTACTATGCTGCCAGTGAATGATCGATTTTCTGGCAGATTTGTGCCCACACACCCACAGCCTAAAGCTTTGCTATGTAATCACACAAAGTATGTTGGAAATCCTTTTTGCTTTCACACCTAAAGGTTCGTCAGCTCTTGGCCCAGTCACCAATGACATTACCTCCGCTTTTGTGCTCCTAGAGAAATCAATCGTCCGCCACTTAGAAGTGAGGGGGCTTTAATTAAATAAATGGAGCACATCATTGCCAGAGTTTTTTTTTTTTTTTTTGGGGGGGGGGGGGGGTCTGACAAGAGGAGAATGGTGAAAGGGGGTAGAGCACGGAGGGCCAAACAATCTGTTGTCTTAACAGCTCACCCTCAGTGAAGCCACAAGTTAGTCACCCTCTGAAACACCCTGACTGCTGCCTGCACACATACGCACACTCTCTTTCTCACAGTCCATCAGATGTGTGACTAAGCATGCCATTGTCAGTGTGACTGAGGATGAGCCTCACTAGTTCACTAGTCCTTCCACCACCCACCCTCCTACACAAACACACACACACACATAAAAGGCACACACAAACAGAGCCATCCCTGTTTCCCATCTGTCACCCTCCACTCAGCAGACAGCAGTGTCGCCTGTCAAAAGTGCTGGTCATTGATTGCTACTGTAAGGTGGGATGGGCTTTGTAGTATTGAATTTCGAATGACTCCAGTAAACTATGATGCTTGTGTGGGCAGTGGCAGCTGTTTGGGTACAGTACTCCTTTTGTAGGGCCCAGCTACTTGAAAGATCTCATCATGGATAGTAAATAGTTAGCTGCGCTGGATCAAAGGCTGATTTATCATACCTAATTCAGCGTATGTGCTGTGCCAACTAAAATATAAAGGATAGTACATTGATTTTTGCACTTTAAACTCTGGGCATTTCAAGAGATGTGTTTAAAAAAATTAAACAAAAGCAGTTAATTAATATATTCATATATGTTCTGCAAAAATTGTGTATATCACAAGTTTAAAAATGCTAAAATGTTTCAAAGCCCACGCCTCCTACAGTATATTCTTTCTGTTAAAATTTTTCAATTCAGACTGTGTGGTGCTATTTGTGAGGGATAATATTAATATTGAACCTGAAACTTTTTTTTTTAATTATGATGTTTTATATCATAGAATAATAATACATTTAAGTAGTGATAAAGTAACAAAAAACAGGGCCTTATATCTTGTATAACTGAACCACTAATGTAGGTTTATTTGAGTGCCTCATGTTTGTTTTCGGTGTGTCTGTGTCTGGGTGAGCATCATGTATGCTTTCTGAGAAAGGCTTGCTGGCTGACAACAGGAGACGGAGGAGGAGGAGGAGGAAAAGGAGGCTAAGGCCGAATCAAGTCTCCATGTCCCACTGCTTCCTCAGGTTACTCACCAGCCTCATCCATTATTTCTGGCCCTGATCCATTATGGATGAGCAGGTACAATGCCACATGGCTCCGGAACCGATGCTCCCACTGCTCTCCCCTTCCACCACTAACACCACCGCCGCTGCCGTCCTGCCAGAAACCTGCACCACCGGGGAGCTTTTCTGTCGTCTCTCTGGGCTATGACCTACATAAACGGGGAGCAGGGACAACGTCTTGGGGAGGCTGTGAAACAACAGAAAGGAAGTGCGGAGGATTAAAGTGAATCAGAGCAGTGATTCAGTGGGAGGCAGATAAGAAAAGAATGTGAAAATACTGGGAAATGAAGATGATGATGATGATAATTTAAAACTCTCAAAACAAGACCGTGCATTTATTTTATCTTCCTTGGTGTTCCTGTCACTTCACTCCATTTCTCATCAGCTCACAACAGTTTATAGCTTAAGCACACAGTCTATCTATAATGATAGCAATTAGCATCTGCTAAAACTGGCACTGTGCCTGCTTGCAGCACATCCCAGCAGAGAGTTTCAGATAATAGCACTAATGATGACTTGCAGCCTCTAACCCAAGTCGCCACCACGACTCCTCTCTGTCCTTCTTTCCCTTTTATAGCAAGGAGTTCCTCGATTCTGCTGCTCTGGGGAATGTATTTAGTCACTGCTCCCCTGCATTTGACAGTCAGGAGACACTTGTTTGACACTGGGAGGTAAACTGGAAAGAACCCATGTTTCGTTACAGCCTGGAGCACATCACTGTCTTGGCTAATGTTTGCCAACTCGACCTTGAAAACAGCTAGATGTGCTGTTGATTAAAGGAGAGTATAAAAGTGTATAACACATTTCACTGAATTTATTTCACAAGCAGTGGCAAAAATTTGCTAAAAGTTAAGAAGTTCATTGTTATTTAGTATATCCAAGTTTCTAAACTTGCAAATGAGTCTGACAAACACACAAGACTTTGAGAAACTGTTTTATGAATTTATTTTAGCTTGAGGTTAACCAAACTGTTTTAGTTTATGGAAAAAATATGTGGAGCCAAGTTCAATATTGTTATGTAATTACAACCAGTAACTTCTTATTCACAGGTTTATCCCTGCAAGTGCATGTAGTGCTCATTAAAACCATGCGTCCTGCCAAGATGTCCTTGAGCACGATCCTGTAAGTCACTGAGGACAAGCTTGTCAGAGAGATGCCTGAAATATGAATGCACCATATCCCATCCCAGTTCTGGCTCCTCCTGACAACTCAGCCCAATCTTCCCTCTTTATTTTAGGGCAAGGGTAGCTCCAGTATATGCTCAGAGTTGCCATTACTTATTTGGACCCTGTTCTCATGGAGAATTTGACTCTTCTGGGTGTTTTTGTAACTGGGCTATTGGAGCTAAAAGTAGAGTATCCCTTAACTAGGTTATATAGCAGAGTACTCCAACTAGGCTTCATGTTGTCTGGCCACTCTAATGAGGCTATAAAGTACACTTCTGTAAAGTTAATCAAACGACAAACTTGTCAGACTTGTTTTCATAGAATCACTTTAAGCAAATTCTTAACATTATGGGAAATGTTTGATTTCTACCAGAAAAAACGTTAACGAACTTGAGAACACTAACAACCCAATACATGAGACTTTTGGCTCTGTTTTCTTAACCCTTTTGTCTCTCATGAAGCTGTAAACTTCTGCTACTTACAACAAGGTTGATTTTATAAAAACATAACATTAAAAAGGGCCAATTTTTTGTTTATATATATATATAAAACAAAACAAAGAGACCCCAATTTCTTTTTTATTTCAATAGCCAAAATCCTCTTTCATGTATCAGCACTTTCATGTCTGCACAGTAAATGTGTAGCTTGAAAAGACTATAGACTGTACACATTATAAAATGACCAACTAGTCTTTTGAAGCCTTGGTGGTAACATTTTTGTGTGGCCATATTTAGAAGATAAGACAATGGAGCACACCAACATCATAGATTCATGATTCGGACTGGTACAAAGATTATGTGACTGAAAAGAGAGTTTTATCAACAAAAAAAAAAAAGAGTTGATGGAAAATCATCTTCAGCCTTTCCAAATGTCACACCTTTTATTAATTGTAATTTTTCACCCATTTTTTTCCTTCAACACTGAATGTGTGTGAGTGGGCCAGTCATCTGCCACAGCAGTATTACTCAGTTCAGCTCACAGGACACTTTCCCGAGTACAAGAAACAAAGGCCAGTCTGTTTCTATGGTTTCTCACATACTGGAGATCTGAGTGGAATTTTACATAGTCAAGGCTATAATAGATAAACTGCACAGGCTGACATTGAACAAATACCAATAAGCAGTATGATGATAGAGAGTTCAACTTCAATGCTCTGGGACTAAATGTCAGCCATTCCACAGATAACAATTTTAGTTATGGCTTGTGTCATTGTGCTGCTCATCAGTGAAATGAAGTGTGGCCACTTTATCACCAGTAGCATGGGAAAAAAAAGGGCCTCCCAAGAATATGATTTGATGCTGGAATATCTCCTCCCCAAACAATGTATACATGTACACCCAAATGCGTGCATACAGTCTCACCCTCCTGTAGCTCAGAACAGGAAGCCTGCCAAAAGAGCTTTGACAAACATACCCTCCTTTCTCCAGGCTTCTGCTGCATCACACTAGGGATGGGTGTTTTTCTATAGACAGAGCACTGGAAAAATCTGGCACTGCCCTTCACATGACACACTAACACAGAGGAAAGTTTCCATTAACCATCGGACAGCTGCTTAAGGTTGAGAGGTGACTTTTATACCAACCAGATCACCACAACATCTATTGTGACAGTCACAGTCATCTGAGCCTAAATAAATCCGAAAAACAAAAGCTGTTATGTCTCAGAGAAATTGAAGCAGTTCATTAATTTCATTTTAGGGCACACTGTTCTTTTAAAGCCTAAATAGACTTAACTGACTTCCCAAATTGAAGTGATGTCGGTCACACCATCACCATGCACCATTTTGTGGGACTTTTTGATGAGCAATCCTTTCCTAAACCACAAAGCTGAAACCTTAAAATCTTACACGCTCTATTTTTTTAGTCATCCCACTGATGATGCTCCCGGAGATGGGCAGAGCTGCTTGTAACTCATTATTTAGAGGACAGTTTAAAGCAATTTCCCCACCCTATCATATTCCATGGGATAGCAGTTGCTAATTTGTCATTTTAACCAATAAACACAATTCTGTTCATTTATTTCTGCCTCAGACTTCCTGAAGTTCCCACTCCCTCGTCTCAATCCGAAATGGAGAATTTAAGTTATAACGGGCTCTGCCCTGCCTTTCGGTTGCAGCAAAGTGACTGAGTTTTCCCCAGACAGATCCAGGGCAACTGGAACAGTGGATTGAGGGGGTAGGCGTGCACACACACACATACACAGATCCACACATACACACACACCCACACACAGGTCATTATATTTACCACTAAGCATCTTCATAAGCCCAAGCAGGCATATCTGACACATCCATCTGCTATGGTAGGATCATGCTGGATCTGCCTTTCTCTCTCTCTGTCTCTCTAAATCGGGGGTAAGGGGTTTGCCAGTTGTAATGATGATGGGGATATGACATGCAATCACAGGGTTGGTCACAGCTTTGTAACTAAGCAGGGTTGTGATTTTACCTCATTTGCATCGCTGCTGGAGCAACGTGTCATATTTGCCCCGTTTTTGTGAAACAAAACAAAAAAGTGGACATTCATAAAATCCTTTAATCTTGTAAGGCTGACTGGTTCTTTATAGATTGTGTATGTTATTGTCCTCATATTACTTATGTTGCCTATTTTTTCTGCCCATCTCTGTTTGTCCACATCATCCAGTTTGTCTTTATTCCTTTGTCTTTATTTATTTTATTTTATTTTTTAAAAGGGGGGGGGGGGGGGGCAACAACTGCTTTGCATTGCTTTGGACTGTTTTTGTCAAATTTATTTGATTTGATTTTTATCAGTCTAAACCTCTCATCTCAAAAAGGCAAAATTTAGATTTAACTCAAGATCAAGTAAATCCCAATTTTCGGTTGTTGATAATCCATCTCGCAGACACATTTCAAATGATATAAAAATATTTTGCCACGGTGAAACCACAATGTCTGGGGTTTGTTCCAGAAATAAGGAAAACGTAATTCAAATCCCACTCACATTTATAAATCCAGCTTTTAGAATATTGTCTTATTTGGCTCCATTCATGTGCTTATTTGTTATTTTGGGTTTGAAATTTTATTTTGTTGGTCTATTACAATAGGTTTTCTTCCTGTAATGTTTAAATAAGCACATTGTTTTTCCTCATACCTTGTGTTGCTGTAGCATCTCATTTCAGTCTGTGTGAAATGCTCCATTTTGGCTTGGATTTCTTTAAGGGCCCTACCCCAGAAAGCCCAGTCTCTCTGACTGGTCATCCTGCTCAGTGTAATCAAGACAAAAAAACTCTGGTTATGTACCATAATTCCAGATTCTCTGGGCATAGGCATAGGCCCTGTGTCAGCTGGTAACAACCTCCCAGAGTTTAATGGCACATGTTTGAAACAGATCAATCAGTGCCAAACTGGCTGCTTTACATAAACACCATATCTCATAAGCTATAGATGTTTTCAGGTTTATGCTTTAATTTTTCTAATAGAGACCAGTGTGAGAGCTGCTAAATATGATATTGTGCTGTTCTAGAAGCTAGTGTAATGCATTGATCACTGGCCTGACTTTTTTCATGAATTAAAGTAGATAAATCATGATAATTGGTGATCTCAAGAACTGGCAGCAGGCATTTTATTTTGTCAATATTATTTTATTTTGTTTATTTTGTCTGTCAATAAAGCTACCTGTAGCCTGTCTGACTTTGCATACTGTGTCCCTTAGCAAGTATTTAGCTCCCTCAGCCTTAAACACACATGCTGTATGTCTACCTCTTCTCTTTCCTTTGAAAGTCAAAGCTATAACCTCCCCAGGACAAGATGTGCATTTCTTTGCATATGTGCATCTTGAGTATGTGTGCACAAATGCTCTAGGGTTCCTTTGCACCAAGAAATTTAGGATCTAGTCTATAACCCTCCCTGTCCTTGTCCTCGTGCCTTTCCCAGGGGAAAAGCCCCCATGTGAAAGGGAAGAAATGGGGTGTAAAGGGCACCAAGTTCCCATTGGATCTCCTCCTCTGTGCCCCATCTGTGCCCAGTCAGTGCCACTCTGATCTGGACATTGCAAAAGCTGTGTGTCATCTTAAGGAAACAAGCACTTTCAATGCACCCCTCTCTCTCTCTCTTTGCACATTCTGTGGGTTAAGCAAAAAAATCTGATGTGGCCCTGTAATTAAGTTGCCATTAATTGTTTTGCTGGGTCTCTGGTGGCACTGCTCAGACTTTAGGGGAAGAGAAAAGCAGATTTGCTGATGAGCTCCACGCCTAGCTGAACAACTGAGCACAGTAAAAACGATTCTTAATTACCGCCTGTTGCCACTAATTTACCCAAAGTCACCTCTGCCAGCACGTTAACTAGCCCTCGCTGTCTAGCCACGCTTAAACACTCAAGTTCCTTCACTTTTTGTTTCTTGTTTTGAGGCTGAAACACACACAGCCTGTTTAATTCTGCAGTATTTTTGTCTTGTATGTTTTGTTTTCCACATTCATTCCTGTTAGATTCTGATGGTAGTGTTTTCCATGAACATTGCACTAAGTCTAAATGTGGACTCTCAGGTGGTTTGTGTGCCTTGGCGGTAATTGAATCAAGACTATTTATATGCCCTACATTTTATGACATGTAAAATGTTCACTGGCCTGAATGAAACCTGCTTTCTAGCTTCACCCTGGGCCAAATGTAAATACAGAAGATATCAACAGAAATCAGACCATGGAAAACATGTCCTGGAAGGCAGTGGTACCCCCCCAACCCACACACACACATAGCCCCACTAACACACCCTTCTATGGCTCGCCATCACACATGCAAGTTTATATGGTGATGGCATACTATAACCATACACAGACTCTTCCACTCACACAACCTAATTTTGCACTGGGTGGGTCGCTGTCCTTACAAAGTCTGGCCTCAATGGGCACTTGAGGTGAATTATTGTTTGCGAGTGGAAACTTGGCCAGATAATCTCAGTGCTGCTTGCTCAGGGCTGAGTAAGACCACTGTCTCTTTCCCTACGCACACACTGTGTGCACACAGCTTTTGTTTTACCATCTCTATTTCCAGTTCACACTTATTTGCTGACTCTTCACCTTTTACAATAACTCCTTGTCTACGTACTTTTGCTCCACTCTCCTCTTCCTTTTCTGTGACCTCCGCTTCTCCTCTCGCTCTCTCTCCATTTCTCTCCGCTACTTTTTTTCCCAAAAAACTCTGGCCTTTATCCCACAGGCCATTCACCTCGTTGTGTCTGCCCTTGCCAGTGCCGTGCAGTAAATTCCAGGGGTAGGTGGAAACACAAACATGCACAAACCTAAGGCAAGCAGCTCAATCACGACAGACCACTCCTTAGCACCACTTCACCTACCACCACCACCTCTCTCAGCTTTCCTTCATACAAGGGGTCTTTGTCCGCAAGACTGCTCTGCAAGGTCTCTCTTCAGATCTTCTCTGCAGTGTTTTACTGCATCATAGGTATAATTCATGTGTATGTGTCTCAGTTGGCTTGCCAGTCAGCAGAGTTTGAATGTTAATCTTATAATTGGGGTCTCCTTTAGCAGACATAAACCAATGTTTGGACTCAGGATTTCAGGAAAAAATGTGATTACAGTGATTATGGCAGACTAATGATGTGTTAGATAAGAAAGGTTTGTTATTACACTGTGCAACAACCATCCCTAATATCAATTTTGTCTGATTAATATAGCTGCTGTCCTCTTTGAATAATGGGTCTGGGTAGTCTGTGCCAAATGCAGCCTTCTAACACTAAACCCAACTAAATGATATATTATCATCATAAATAAGCTGAGATATACATATAATTGCTTAAAAAGTGAACTCGTGATCAATTTGCAAGTGGAAAATTCTCACGCATCCTCTACCGTGATCGGCAGTCTTTCTCTCAAGTATGGAACACTCTTTTTCCTCTTCCTCTTCAAAAGGAGGAAGTCCCCCCCACCCCACCCCACCTCTATGTATAATTCTTTGCCAATGTGCTGAGCAAGTGGAAAATGAGAAACAAAGTGGTGTAGATAGATCGGCTGACCGAAGGAAGCAATATTCATACAGCATGTCCTGACTGATAGGGACCTGGCTGTGTAAATCAGCTAATGAGACATCTTCATGTTCACATTTTCCACTTGCCTTGGCTCCAGAGGCACATGATCTGCTGGTTCAACACAGGCATTTCCACCGCAGTCATATGTTTATTTAGAAAAGTGTTCAGGAATTAACTGATAATCTTTCTGCGGCTTCTGTTTTCCATTCCCTTTGGCTTTTTCATTGTGCAAACGTCTTAATCAGTTCAGAGCGCTGTGTTGCCTGAAAATGTGATAAGCTGCAGAGTCTGCGACAGCGTTCCTCGCAGAACAGCAGACACATTCATACGGTGCCGGTTGCTAGACGCGTTTCAACTGAACCTGCAATTATTTGTCAGGCTATCTTGTCTCGTGGTGTGTAGAGCTGTACCCCGGTAATTAAAGCTCTATGTTGGGATGAACGAATAATCACGCTTACCAAAGCTGTCTTGCTTAAGTTTTTGGTTCTCTTGAATATCTCCCTCAATACAACCATGTGTTTACTTTTAACCTAAATTATTAAATGTGGCTCTGTTTTGAGTGTTTGTGTAAAAGTTACCCTGAAGGCAACATCCCCTTTTGAGCGAGTTTTGGCATGCTTCATCATTAATGCTTACTCAGACAGCATGAACAAGACATTAGCATGCACAAAGGCTAATGACACTTGACATTTACTGTAGTTCACAAGATGCTCCAGAGCATATGGCAAATTTCCACAGAGAAACTGAGTCAACAGAGAGATTCAGACAACAGCTGTGGGGAAAATGATTGGTCTCCTCAATTTGAAAACGCAACATAGCTCTCGGAGAGTCCCATTATTTGCATAGATGTAATTTTCTCAAGAATTAAGAAACAGGAGGACTTCTACAGTGATTTGATTTCTGGCATTCGGATATATACGCATGGTCTCTTCCACTCAATTTTCAGGAGTAAATAATTCACTTTTGCCATTAACAAACTGCATCTAGATCGTTGCACATACAACTAAAAGGCCCTTGGTGTGAGTCCTCACCATACTGCTCACTCCTGCTGTCCGTAAGCGTTTAAATGGATTCAAAGAGAGATTCAGTGGTTTCAGGTGAACAAACAGGCAGTGATGGCATGAGGCAGAATTCCAATTTATTTTGTCAGTTTTAGAAAAGACAGTACAAACATCATTCACAGCCTGGAAAGAAAATGTTATCATGGAAACAGTTCTGTTTTTACTGACATTTTTTTTCTAATGATTTCTAACAGCTTACAGTTAAATTACATGTGCATGCTTAACCGTACTTGTCTTATAATTTAATGTTTTACCTACTTAAGTGCCCTTATTCACAAGTGGTTGCCAACATGGGCAGTTCTGCATGTTTGATTTGGCAGATTTTTTTATGCTGGATGCCCTTCCTGACGCAACCCCAAAGGGATTTGTGTCTCCTCCCAGGATCGAACTGGGAATCTTATGCTTGTGAGGTGAATGTGTGCTTATTCACATTAAGGTTAAGAGTCATATGAAAAGTTCATAGCTGATTAGCACAAATGCTGGAAACAAGAAGTAAATAGCCATCTCCTCTAAAGATCCTTTAATGCATTTTTGTACAAAGTGAACAATATTTAAAACATAATTTGCAGTTTTTCAGATCCATTTGCTGTTCCTGGAATGAGCCGGAATAAACGTCATGAATAAAGATATTCGACTGGAGTACATTTTTAAAGCTGCAACTTTCCTCTCACACACTCAGGCAACTTATATACTGTACATACCATATACTGTATTATTCAGATATATGTCATTTGTTCTATAGTATCCAGATATATGGACATATTTAAGAAGAAGGTGAAAGAAAGAAAGAAAGAAAGAAAGAAAGAAAGAAAGAAAGAAAGAAAGAAAGAAAGAAAGAAAGAAAGAAAGAAAGAAAGAAAGAAAGAAAGAAAGAAAGAAAGAAAGAAAGAAAGAAAGAAAGAAAGGAATGGGTGGCAACACAAAGCACTACAGGCTGCTACTTAGGAAGCCACCGAAACCACTGACAGTGAACTATAAAATGGCAGACGTAAAAATAGATCTTGTCGCTGCTTTGGCACTATAGATTTTAAAGGCCTATGGCGCAAAGCCTGTGAGCCAAAGCTTGTTCACATGAGGCCCGTATTACTGCTGGGAATACAGGGGAAAACGCCGGCATCTAAGCACTGCTGCAGCTGCAGCTACAGCTCTAAAGTTTTAGAGCAGAAAACTGACAGCTCACAATGTGCGAAGGGAGTGTGGGAGCATATGTGAGGCTCAGTCATCAGTTACCACCTTCTGCGAACAACATTTTTTTTTTTTTGCCTATCTATGCATTTGACTGATTGTTCCTTATTCTGCTTTTGACTCAGCCATTAAAGCCAAATCACAAAGACATAAAGCCAAATGATTGCACAAGTCATCTTACATAAATCAAGTTGTTTTTTTTTTTTGGGGGGTTTTTTTTCCGGCTTCTTCTCTTCCTCTTTCTTTCCAGATCTTTTCTCCACTTGACATCTATCTGACTTGGAAATTCTGAAATGATATTTTCCAACTTTTAAGTTGCACACAAGCCTAAATGTGTTGGACTTTCCCCCTCTTTCCATATCTGAAGAGGCAGATGCTGCTGTGCACTTGAGGCACTCGTGTTAATGATAAATCCCATTATGTTGAGAAAGCAAGTGCTTTACACTGAGATTTGACCCCAGCCATGGCTCTTTTCTGTTTATCATCTACCACAACTAGTCATTTTTTTTTAAATGTAGGGTCTACTATTAGGTCATAAAACTCAAGATAGCTTGTCAAATGGCAGTTTCTCTACCTGATTTGGATTGTGCAAAGCTGAGATGGTTTATGTATTAATTACTTCAACTGAATTATATATCATAGACTTTTAATTCTAATTGATGACTCTATACTCCTGGACAAAAACTTAACTTACATATGAGGCCATTACAAGGGACTTGTGTTGCAATCCACTACACTACCAGAGCACTGTTAAATTTCTATCAGTCTAAGGGACCAAATGCTCACATTGGAATGCAATGCTGTTGTTTGCATTTCATTGACAGTTGCCCCCGCTAATAATAAGGCTGATTGTGCAGTGTGTGACTCCCCAACAAAACTGAAGAATCGCAAATAATACAGCCATTGAATCTGGAGAAGCGAGAGAGCGAGAGAAAAAAACGCGCTACGTCATGGAAAGAATAACGTCAGGTTTGATTAGGCGTCAAGGGAAGTGCCTCTTGCAGCCTAGGTGGAGTTCAGGCGGCCGGACAGCTGAAACGATGCACTTTCGGTGCCTACTGTCTGCAGGCTGCATCATATGATGGGGGGGGGGGGGGGGGGGGGGGGGGGGGCTGTTGAATAATCCTGTTATTATAAAGCTACACGGGAGCAAAGAGGGAGTACTAGGGGATCATGACGTAACCGTTTCCATAGGCGACTGATATGCTGGCTAAGCCAATGGGAATCCACACCAGCGGTCCATACCCATCCTCCTTTTGACGTGCATCACATGTCCCCGGCGGTGTTGTGACAGAAAGGAACGAGGCGAGCCGAAATGATTCGCCCCAATGCGCTTCCGCTATCGTTGAGTTCTACTCTTACAATTTTATCTTTTGGGTGGTTATCTCTCAATATATGTCCAAATATCAGCTCAATTTGATTTTAACATTCTAAGAGCTTAGAAAAGTAATGATAGCCCTGCGAGTCACGCATTTCCATTGAGTTGCATAAAAAAAAAAAACTAGGTGGGCCTGGTCTGCATCTCGTCTGTGATTACACATAAATAGACGACTTCTCTATTCGGCAATAAGCCACGTGAGTTGCGACAACACCATTCCACTTTTTTACCGCACGCATGTATCTTATGATTTCCGGTCAGACTGACATGGTTTTCCATGAGCCCGGGCGGGATGGGAACTATCTTGGCCGTTTGAGGTTGGAGACTTTGGTTGTGGTTGTGACAGCGCAGTGGGCGGGATTTTACCTCAGATCAGGGGAGAGAGTCTAGTCTTTGGTGAGACTGAGGGGGAGTTAAAGCGAGAGAGGGACCTGGGGTGCTCTTCAGAGAACGGAGTAAGTATTATTTTAGTTATATTTTTCTCTGTTAGCGCGACAAATTGCCACAACATGGTGGATCCCTGCGAGTGATTTGGGGCATTGCATGTAACCCCCTAACCGGTTAAGGTCTTAATTTTTGTCTGCACTGATCAACGAGGGCCAGCCACTGGTGGGTAGCTGCCTTGGGTAGTTAGCTAACGTTAGCTTGGTATACAGCTATCTTGGAGAGATACTGACATGGGGCGGTTCGTTTTCCAACACAGGTAGCTAATCAGCCAGGATGCTGCCAGATTTCATTTGCTTGTGCTTAGTTTGCGCAATACTTCTGTGTTGCTCTTGGCTAAGTTTTTAGACTTGTCAGTCTGTTAGAAGTCGCTTTTGTATATTTCCCCTCTTTACAGTCAGCGTAAGCTAACGCATGGGTGCTAGTTGGCTAACTGTACGCTAGCCAGGAGCGCTTTTTTTTCCTCTTTTTTTAAAATAACATCTCTGTTGGACAGCACATTGACGTCTCGAGTTCGTTGCTCCTCATGGTGTCCCGCTGTTTAATAACCCCGGACCTTAATATCTTTTGAAGAAAGTTGCCTGCCAGTATATTGCAGGTTATATGGCGATAAGTCATTCAGCGTGTCTACCGTCTCGTAGTTCCCGTTTTATATGCAGATAGATAACGTTAGTGGAGTGGTACTACTAAACGGCCTGAAACGATATTCTCTCGTGTTTGGAGTCCACGGGCTCCGGTTGCTCAACGCGGACAACTCGGGGAGCTCAGAGGGGCGCCCATAAGGCACTGAAGTCCTTTCAGATGTCTGTCACTACAGTAAGCGTGTTTTTAATAGTCGTTTATTGACCAACAACCTTTTCGGGGACTGTCATTTACTGGTGTTATGTCGAATTCTCTTTCCTCCTCACTCTATTTGTACCGTAACTAGTAGATTTAATCCCAGACCCAAACCGAGCTGGGGCACACTTACGAGAAACCCATTTTTAACAAATCTGCTTTACCACTCGTAAACGTTCTTGTGTGGCAGAACTTGCAGTTTTTTTCCGAATGGGGGGAAACCCTGCCACTTTCTGCCAGTCAAGCTGTAATGCCTACTGAACGAGCAGCGCTCATTTCAGGACTTGCACGGCAACAGAAACTCAGACAGTGAATGCAGCGTGTCTCTTTAAATTACCTTCCACTTACCGGTAATGTATCTCGTATTTCTTGGGGCTTCCAGGTACTGCAAGATGATTACGTACGTTAACATTACACTCTTAATCTTGATGGACGATGTAATATAGATTGGTACACTCAGACATTACCTGCAGTACCCAGGTCGATGTGGAGTGCAGCCACTGAGCACCTTTTGGTGTGTAGTTGAAGGGATCACTCCTTATCCAATTAAATAGCACCCGGCTTGCTGCAGCGCCAGCAGTGTCTTTCTGTGTTTGTATAATGACTTGTGATTCTACAGTGGATTGCGGGTATTATTGTAGTTATATGAAAATACACTGAACAAAGAACTCAGTGGCACAAAGTGTGCCAGTCACCTGGAGTAGTTATCTGAAGTCTAGTCTTGTTAAATAATATAATGACAGATAAGCAATTACATGGATACATTTACAGTCATAATATCTTGCTGCATATTAGATGTGATGACAGTTGCTGTGATTTGGTTTAGTGATGTTTGAATTTTCTGGACGTTACTGCATTAGAAGTCTGTTTTCCAGGTTTAGCAATGAGTAGTGTTTCATTGTAGCTGCCTAGCTCAGCATATAGAAATTGAGTTTGTTTAATGATTCACTTAAATCATCAGTAACACAATCTGTTGCTGTCTGAGCCCTTTGAACTCAGACTGTTGCTGTCACTCAATAATGACAAAAATATCTTTTCTTATTTCATGCTGTGCCATCCTTTTTCTGATGGCTGATTACAGACATTACCCCTCTCCCTGACTAATATGAGTCAGTAGTTGTTTGAATTATTATTTTTTTTAATTATTTTGAAAAACCTTTATATTGCAGAGGCAAGATCACTTGACCTTTTGTGGCTCATTAGTTTGTTTGTAGACCAGCAGCCCTACGAGACTACTACGTCCTTTTCAACTGTGCATATTTTCTTTTATTTGCTGTGCTGGCGAATGTCGTTCTCAACAATGTGACATGCTTCTTGCTGCTGAGATAAGGGCTGATTTTCAAGGACTCACAAAGCTATAGTCGTTGTGAAGTAATGCCGCATATCTAGTATACTTTCTTCCAGGCAGTTGTCGCCTGCCAAGTCTGTTCCTAACTCATCATGGATGAGTTCCCCTTACAGCTGCTTGTTCACATGTTCACTTATTTCATTGTCACGCTCTGCACTGTAGACAACTGCAAACCCAACATTAAGGAAAAATTACAAATGTTTGTCTTCAGTTCAGTCTGTAATTCCTCATTTAAATGTTTATAATTGCTACTTTAAAGCATTATTTCATTGTGCTGGTCACTGCAGGTTTTAATGTAAGGTGGCATTAAGCCTCATGTAAACCAGCATGGAAAGCTAAATATAGTGTGCTTTTGAACCATGAAGTGTCATGTATTTATGGTAACATTTGCCAATGATGGCGTTTTACTTATATTTCTTTTTGTGTGTGGATTATAAGGTCAAATTTATTTCAAGCAGGGGTGTTAGGTTACAGAGTCTTTCAGTCATTCATTACTACTCATTCATTTAACTCTTGTCCAGCTTGGCAGGAGAAACAAACTATGCAGGTGTGACTGCCAGTTATATGCTTTAGTGTTTTAGTTGCGGGAGACCAAATAGACTATAATTGAAGATTGGCAAAAGTTATTATAAACTTTGATCCTGCCTATTAAAATAATTGCAAGGCACAATTTACAAAATAGCTCTGAAGGCTATCAGAAGGTCTGAATATGCTACGAGTCAGTCTGACCGGCATTTATGTTAGTTTTGGCATTACTGCAATGTGGTGGGCTCCATGGCTTGACGTGGCAATGATTAAAGGGATTTTTTAAAGCAGGCTAGATGATTTAACTGCATTATTATTATTTGCTCATTCGAACTTTACTGCGTCATTATATGTATAAATTTCCAGACCTCAGTTTTTCTCATCATAAAGCATTGTTAGTTGTCTGGGATGTTATCACTTGTGGCATACAGTATACAGTCCTGCTTTCATGTAATCTTCTCTACACATTGAACATAGCACGCAGAGCAATTACTGCCTAATCAAGTCAGAGCAATGGATTCCTGTGAAACAATAACTCCATGAAATATCACTTTGAGTTGATTTTTAGTATTTTTGATTATTTGAAAGTGATTTTGAATTAGGAAATGTACATTTTTATTTGTTCCTCATAGCTTCAAAACTTACTTTCTAGTGTATATATTTTCACTAGGGCTATCTGTTAACGGGTACAGCAGGCACTTAGTCATACTGAATGCAGTTTTCACTTGCACAGATGATTGTGGAGGAAAGGCAATTTAATATTATGTCACAGAACATAAACATTTGTGAAACCATAGATTTGGAAAGAAAAACACAAAATACATTCTCCACCACAGGTTTTCGTAAAATGTATAATGTGCATGTCAACAACTGTGCATCCTAAAATTGAAATGATGGCAACAGCAATTTCAGACTGCAGTAGATAATGACGGGGCAGCAGGACCCCAGGCCACGAGCTGCTCTGTAGAATCGCTCGTAACCAAGAACACAGAAAGCCTCTGATCTTCAAAGTGCCTCAATGAAAGATGCCTCAATTTGGAATATTTTCGATCCTATGGACATGAGATGCTATGCCACAGCTCAGTAAAACCATTCCTCATGGTTTGCTGTTATGTCTTTGACAGGAGGAAATGGGTGCAAATTGTATATCAATGTATTTAGGGCTGCAACTATCGATTATTTTAGTAATCGGGTATTCTATCAATTATTTAATCGAGTAATTGGATTAGAAATACTATAGTCTTATTAACAGTTCATCTGCATATTTTAACTTCCGTAGATTTACTGCAGATTTTTCTCTGTGTGAAACACACAGCGGTGGATGGAGCGCCTACAAGGTTCTCTTTGTATTCACACGTGCATCCTAAATACATTTCTATTGCACGTCTGTTTCTAGTTGCTAATCAGAGATTAAAGCAGAAAAAATATTTTGACGGAGCCCCTTAATGCAAACCCACTGTTAATTCTTCATGTGCCTAGATGCCACTATGCTGCAAATTTTATAGCTACTCATTCTTCTGTGGTTATGTAAGAGGGTAAAACCCTGTGCTTCACCTGTATGGTTTTTGCAACTCCAAATTATTTGTTGGTAAATTTAAGATATTGCTGGTATGCGCTTTATGGAGAATTTTCTTTTTTTTTTTTTTTTTTTTTGCTCAAAGGTTCAACAAGAAAAGTGCAGCCTGTTTCTAGAAAGGTTAGAAATATAAATGCAAATTTCTTTAATTGCTTAAAAATTGGTGGAAAGTCTTAACACTAATTAAATCCTTTGGCAACAGGTCTGTAACATGATTGGTATAAGAACCCAGAGAGGCTTTTAGAAGTAAACACAGGAAGGTGTTCACTGCTTTGTGATTCTGCATTGGCAGATAGTTCATCAGTTTAAAAAAAATATTTTTCAGTGTAGAGTTGCAAAAAAAAGAGTGATTTCATCATTTTTGATGCATAATCCCATTAACAAATTGAGACAATCTGTAGGAATCTCTGTATGCACAGGACAGCCTGAAAACAAAGACTGAATGGCAGTAATATTTGGGTCCTCAGGCAGCAGCGCCTTATAAATGCATACAAGTCAGTGGAATTCACTACAAGGACTGATGGAAATCTTTCAGTGAAGACAGATTGTCGCTGAGTCTACAAATGTGTGATGGACTGACACAAAGCAGAAAACTGTCTTATGGTCTAATAAATTAAAATGTTAAATTATTTTTGGCATTTTCACCCTTTAGAATAAAGAATACAGGGGACATCTGGATTGTTATCAGCACACAGTTTAAAAGTCAACATCTGTGATGAAATGGGGGTGCATTTGTGTATAAGATATTTATTTCATATTACACAGTGCACCAGAATTATTTCTTTGAAACAGGGATGTTCCAGAAAATTTGCATGAGCTGTACTATAGGACAGATAAATAAAAGAATTAATGTACAAAAGATGTATTTAACAATGTTACAACAAAATTTTTTTTTTTTTTCAAATGAAGCAATAGTAGGTCATAAATTGACTTAGAAATATAATATGATAGACAGCCACTACTCAGATGTACTCTTATTCATATTTGTCCAGCCTCCTTAATTCTAGGAGGGAAAGGCCTTTTAAAGACCGTTATGTGTCCCTCCATACATCCAGTAAGAGGAGCTGGAGAGGAAAGGCGTGTTGACAGTGACACCTCTGACTGTGCGTTCTCATGAACTGGCAGCCTGACAGCATTTGAGAGCTGTGTAGAGGTTCCAGTCAGTGGGATGAAGTAGCACTCTCAGCTGCAAGCCACGCAGCACAAGGATGGCTGGGTGTCTTTGCTTTGTACCCTCCACATTTACATGGCCTGACCCAGTTCAGCAATGGCTAGCAGTGGGGGGAGGGGACAGTCTGGGGGAAGCTAAAAATACCACCTCTCGCATTAGGCAGCTCCATTGCAGAGGGATCCCTAGAATTGCTATCCTTGACTTGCATTGAGTCGTTGGCATGTAAAGGTGTTTGAATTGCCAAAGGGTTTCCTTAGCATGGAAACAAAGATGTGTGTGTATTATTATATATATATATATATATATATATATATATATATATATATATATATATATATATATATATATATATATATATATATATATATATATATATATATATATATATATATAAGAAATAAATGTCCTGTCTGCTTGGTTCCACTTACCACAACCCTCTGGGTAGAGGATTCAGTAGTTCTGAATAGCCTTGTGACGTACAAGTCTGTCATTCTTGGATGAAACCGGCATAGACCCACACTGAACTGTGGCTCTGCTGCCATAGTGTGGAAAGGGTTAACTCTAGCCTCTGTCATTCAACCATACCATGCCAGCTGTTGGCTTGGAGATCCAATCACAATGATTTTCCACTGTTGTAACATGTGACCTTCTCTGCAACCTGAAACTGACCCAGGGCAGCAAATGTTGGCACTTCCTTCATCTTGGCATTGTTGCTGCTTGTGGGGTTAGGAGGTGTGAATGTCATAGTAAGACATGAAGATATGGGGGGGGGGGGGGGGGCGATTTATTCTGAAAATTATAGGCTTGTGCTGCATTGGCCATGTGGTACCCAAAGCAAGTTAAAGTTCTGCCATCTGAGAAGTCCTTTGAGTCCATTAACACATTTAAAAAACCACATGCTTTTGCAAAGTAGATGATGCTTTGCAATGTACCCTAATATTCTCTTATATCAGGTTGTGAGGAGTGTGGTTAAAAAAGACCTCTAAAATCCAGACTACCCACAATATAGCTGTATTTCCATCAATCTATTTTCTTCTGCCCCCCCCCCCCCCCCCCCCAAAAAAAAAACAAAACAAAACAAAAAAAAACAACTGTTCTTGCTCTGGGTTAGTACCCCTCAGGGGCGAAGGAAATTTAAGGGTGGGAATGCAGCTTTCTAACATTTCTACTGATCTCTTACTGCCACATACAGGAAGGGAGTGAATCAGTTTGTTGTGTAGTTGCATTTTATTAATGGCCTGTAAAAAGAGCCATCAGTGTTTAGACGACAATGGAAACACAGACAGCCAGCAGCCGTAAGAAACCCAGTTTCTTGACAGAAATTCCTGGGATTAACACGTGCGTCATATGCTTGGAATCATAACTAATGCTGAAATACAATGTCACCTTTTTTTCATATTGTTTGACAATTCAGAAAAGCCTTAACCTTTTTAGTGTTTTTTTTTTTTTTGGTCAGACTACATTGTGATTTTTATTTATGTATTTTTTAAATCATGATCCTTAAGAGTGAAATTAGTGCCTTCAATAATGCCATGTCATGTCGATCACCATTACCTTCTAGAGCTCCAAAAATTACCCAGAAGACAGACCCATTGTTTTCTTAATGGGCTTTCTTAATGCTAACACATAATGAAATCTCTGGACAACACAAAACATGCAAAGATGCATTTCCTTCTCACAATAGGGATTTCCACAATCTCCCCTACCTCAGTAGCACACTCGGCCTGGCAATTATACCATGTAATAAATAATAAATTCTGTCCCGTTTTCCATGGCAGATGGCTTCAAATAGAATCTCTACATGTGACAGAATAGTTTCCAAGAATCTCAATGGAATAAGCTGCAAGCATTCATTTGTGCACTGAGCAATAATAAAGGCTACAGTTCTGCATTCGTGCCCCAGTTTAGAGTTCAGACGTGTTCTTGAGTTTGACACTCATTTGGAGTTCCTGTTTGCTGTAAGGACAGATGAAAAGTTTCCTTTCTAACATGATTTGTGTTACTGTTTGAAACGTAGAAAGTGAGTAAAATATCCACAGCCTTATTTCCAGACATGGTTTAATGTTCCTGTGTGCCTCCACTGATGCCTTTCCTAATGAATCAGATGGCTGAGTCCTAGGTTCATTGGGCAATGCATATTGCTTGGTATGGCTTTCAGCATGGTAGTGATTTCATATAAAAATCTCAGCAATAAATCCAGTTTTTCTTTGTTCTGGTATGAAGAAACTAACTAAGTCATGTCCTTCCTAAACAGATATACCCCTGCTTTGCTTAAGCCTCTGTAATTTTATTAGGATGTTGCTTTCTCGTCTGAACATCTGAGACAAATTCCTATCAACCTGGTCGACATGAATGAATCAGCCACATTGTGTTAGCTTGATTAACGTTGAATGGACAGCAGCCTCTCATTAGAATGGACTCTCCCATGTAGAGCGCCATGGAGGTCTCTCATGCCACAGATAGTCTTAATTAGATTAAACAAAAGGCTTTTCCTGAGGTAATCAGTCGGTTGGTCCTTGTTCACTAAAGTACCCCGGGAGTCTCACGGCAGGGAAGCTGGTGGCTTTTTTTCATGATTTTAGATTTTTTGTGACAGACTTACTTTATGTCACTCGACATGGCAAGGGGACTGATGTAGTCTGCAATAAAGGGAGTGTGTAGTTGAAAACATTTGCCTGTAATGTGGTATTAGAAACTCAGACTGGGCTTGAAGTCTACAGTTATTTAAATTATACCACCTCTACTGTAGTAGTCACATTCAAGGGTAGCAGGTTCAGGGTACTTAATTTATACCCGTAGGTAGATTTGGTCTGCAGTATTGAGTCATCCATCCTTGCATGCACATTTTCAATACAAACACAGACTACAGATAAGCATAATACAAAATACTGAAGAAATAATAAAATAAAAATAGGGAATTCACACAGCATGTAAGATAGTAAAGCTATGATTTGTTCATCTGAGTGATGGCTGCTGCAACAAAGCTGTTTTTAAACTGTGGTATTCTGCACTTTGGGACCGGAGACCTTCATCCAGACGAAAGAAACAGAAGCTCACTTTGCAAAGGATGTGAGTTGTTAAAGTTGAACCAGTCGACCGTTGTAACAGTCTGGTGTTATAGGGATGCTGGGTTCAGTTCTTGCTCATTATTCAGCCTGTTAGACCATTTAACAATTTGAGCGAGTTCCTGTGCTTTACTGATAAATGTTTAAGCCATGACACCAAGGAAAAGGATAAAATGGATAAAGAAAATAAAGTCAACAATGTCCACAATATCAGTGTGGAAATGAGGTTTCCCCACACAAGACTGATATTAGAGGCCTTTTTTTTTTTACACACAGCTTCACAGTTTGCTTCAAAGTTCAGCTTTGAATCAATAATTGTTGCAAAAGATTGTAAGGTTGAACATATTCCACCATGTGACCCTTAATGGATGTGACCTCTTTTGTATGAGTACGTTGTCTAAAATCAGTGATCACATCTTTTGAAGATATCAGATATCGTATCATTTAACAAAATCATTAAGGATTATGATGGCCGGGCTCATTATCCTGGAGCCAACTAACAATAAGGTCTTTTGCATACTTTAAAATGGTCCTATTTTGTTACCTGCTCTGACACCACACATTTGTGTACAGGATAAGTAATGAGCACAAGAACGTGATTGCTATGGGGAGCCAGTCGAGTAGTAAAGACTTGATTGGATGGGATCCCATTTATCCAGACTCTTTGAATCCTGTTATTAAGTCAAGAACCCAACCAAGAAGATTTTTATTCAGGTCATATTGTTCTAAAAGCCTTCTGATTAAAATATAAGACTGAATTGTGTTGAAGATTGAAGAAAGCGGTAGTCGAGCATGAGAACCTTTTCCTTTCAAGTGTTGCACAAGGTTATTTTGGCATCTTGTGCTCTTCTGTAAGCAAACTGCATGGGGTCAAGTACATTCTCAGTTTGCCTTAAAATCCCCCAGTTTTTCACGGATTTGCATCATTTTCATCATCATGTAGAGTTTTGGAATAACTGGATTTAGGAACAGGGACTAAAACAGCATGTACCTCATGTAGCGTTCCATACATGAGGTAAATGCTGTTCCTGTAAAAACATATTAAAAATGTAATGAAGGACAGCGCTCAGTTATTGATTGCAAGATTTGAATAAACAACCACATGTATTATTGTGTCCACGATACTTGTTTGCTCTAATGAATCGAAAGGCCTGTTCCACATCCCTCTGGTCAATGGTAAAGTGCTGATTATGTTCAAATTTACAACGCAGTAGAAGAGTTTCGTCTACATGTTTGTTCCCATGAACCCAGGAATTCTTAAATATTCTGCCATAAACCTTCACTTGGACTCGAGGATGAACTGATTCGAATCTGATGGTCAAAGGTTGCTGTGGCTTGGATAAAGTAATAAAGTGATAACTTCTTTTTTTTTTTTTTTTCCCCCCCCAAATGTCTCTGTGAAATCCTAATTTTACAAATTTAGCCTGAAATACTTTAAGCGCCAGGGACTTTCTGCCTGTTGAAAAGTGGTACCTCATGTTTGTGCACTAATTTATTACAGCCACGTGTAAGTGTTTATCCTATGTTTTGCTGTCCTTTATGGTCAGGTTATTTACTCTGGTCTGTTCTTGGTTTGTGTTTGGGTGTGTTTTATCATGTGGGCTGTTCTGTGTAGATAATATTACTGAAGTTAAACATAACCTGTTAAGTTATTGTAAGTGCAGTGAAGGTTTTCAACAAACTTTTCTGTCAAAAATGATGAGGGAGAATAAGCTGACAAGGCAGAGCATACCATCAGATGCAAAGCAGTAAAGATAGGGTAAACACTTGGTTTAATGATGCTAATCTTTGTTACCCCACCTCAGAGCTGGGGTCATTGTAGAGATCTTCTGTGCTGCTGGGTTGAAGATATGTGCAATTTGTAGCGTGCAACAATGGTCATATTTGACACACTGACTTTCTGGTGTATCTGTTTTGCTGGGTCGCTCTCAGGAGCTCAGTGAATTCCAGCGTGGTACTGTCATAGGATGCCACCTGTGCAACAAGTCCAGTCATGAAATTTATATTCCACAGTCAACTGTTAGTGGTATTTTAACAAAGTGGAAGCGATTAGGAATGACAGCAAATCAGCCAAGAAGTAGTAGGCCACATAAAATCACAGAGTGGGGTCAGCATACACTGAGGCGCATAGTATGGAGAGGTCATCAATTTTCTGCAGTCAATTGCTACAGACCTCCAAACTTCTTGTGATATTCAGATTAGCTCAAGAACAGTGTGTAGAGAGCTTCATGGAGTGGGTTTCCATGGTCAAGCAT
The DNA here is from genome assembly GCF_007364275.1 of Archocentrus centrarchus. Taxonomy (NCBI): domain Eukaryota; kingdom Metazoa; phylum Chordata; class Actinopteri; order Cichliformes; family Cichlidae; genus Archocentrus; species Archocentrus centrarchus. The sequence continues at coordinate 11,104,292 of NC_044368.1, forward strand.
CTCCATTCAAGCCTTACATCACCAAGCACATTGCAAAGTGTCAGATGCAGTGGTCTAAAGCAGTGGACTCTAGAGCAGTCCACGAATCATGCTTCTCTGTCAGGCAATCTGATGGATAAGTCTGGTTTTAGCAGTTATCAGGTGAATGGTACTTGTCTGACTGCATTGTGCCAAGTGTAAAGTTTAGTGGAGGGGAGCTAATGTTGGGTTGTTTTTCAGAACTTGGGCTTGGCCCCTTAGTTCCAGTGAAAGGAACGTTTAATGCTTCAGCATGCCAAGATATTTTGGACAATTTCATGCTCTCAACTTTGGGAACAGTTTGGGGATGGCCCCTTTCTGTTCCAACATGACTCTGCACCAGTTAGCAAAACAAGGTTCATAAAGACATCAATGAGCGAGTTTGGTGTGGAAGAACTTGAGTGGCATGCACAGAGTCCTGATACAACCCAATAGAACACCTTTGGTATGAATTGGAGTGGAGACTGCGAGCCAGGTCTTCTCATCCAACATCAGTGTCTGATGGTCAGAAATTCCCATAAACACACTCCTAAACCTTTTGTAAAGCCTTCCCAGAAGAGTTGCAGGTGTTATAGCTGCAAAGGGTGGGCCGACATATTAAACCCTATGGATTAAGAATGGGATGCCACTCAAGTTCATATGCATGTGAAGGCAGATGAGCAAATACTTTTGGCAATATACAAATGAAGACAATATTGTTGGTACCTTTTCATTTAAAGAAAGAAAAATCATCTCTGAGATAACTTGAAACTGACAAAAGTAATAAATTAAAAAAAAATACTGAAAATTAACTAATGAAAATGAGGTGTTGTTTTTGAATGGTGGTTCAACAGAATTATTTTAACAAACAATTAATAAAATTGACCTGGACAAAAATTATGGTACATCTAGAAAATATTGAAAATAAATTGATATTAGGGACAGGTTAAATTAAGGCGTGTCCTGTAATTAATATCACTGGTTTCTTCTAACTTGTAATCAGTCAGTCTGCCTATTTAAAGGGTGAAAAGTAGTCACTGTGCTGTTTGGCATCTGGCACAGGGTGTCTTGAATCTGTGCAGATGCAATGAAATCTCAAGACTATCGAGATTCTGGAGCGAAATGTGCTGTCTAGTGTCAGAACACTTTCTCTCAGTTGCAGGTCATGGGTCCTCCAAGAGGATAATGACTCAGAACACACAGCTAAAAACACCCAGCAATGGTTGCGAATGAAAAATTGGACTATACTGAAGTGGCCCTGATCTAAATCCTACTAAGCATCTGTGGAAGGAGCTGAAACATGCAGTCTGGAGAAGGCACCATTCAAACCTGAGGCATCTGGAGCACTTTGCTCATGAAGAGTGTGCCAGAATACCTGTCAACAGGTGCAGAAGTTGCATTGAGAGTTACAGAAATCACTTGATTGCAGTGATTGCCTCAAAAGATTGTGCAACAAAATATAAAGTTATAGGTAGCATCATTTTTGTCTGGGACAGTTTCTTTAAAAAAAATAAAATTCTGTTGACTCAAGTTCAAAAGCAATGTCTGATTTTCAATAGTTAATTTTCAGTAAATTTTTATTTATCATTACTATTATCAGTTTCAAGTTATTTCAGTGACCATTGTGGGTTTTTCTTTCTTCAACAGAAGGGTGCAAACAATTTTGTCCACATCTGTAGTGTATAAACCAATATAACAATTCAAAACTATGCCTTGATGGCTTTTCACAATCTGTATAGCAGACATCCTTTTTTATTGTACCTTTCTCAGATGAGGAACAGCTTGTAGTAATAGGAAAAACAAACATGAATGTAAACTGCAACCTGACTGTTTTGGCAGATGGATATATAAAAAAAAGCAGGTTGAAAATGGTCTTGTGGTTTACTGTTCTTATCCATGAGATCTTTTAGTTGGTTGGTATATTTATTTTTTATTTCATCACTTTATGCCTCATATCCTTAGTTTAAATGCAACTCAGTTGAGAGGCAAGAAATGCTGATGGAAATCCTTGACTGTGGAAAGGCTGCAAGCAGTGTTGAGTCTGTATTAACAGTAGAACTCCAGTGTGGAGGGGGAAAGACTGTCTTCATATTCCCAGTGCAGGAAAAGCCCTGTGATTGTTAAATGCTTATTCTCCATAATGCTCACAGACTTTGACCAAGAAAAAGAGTGCTCATTACTATTTTTATCTGAACTACAAAATTAATTTATTGCAACTTAAGTACAGTTAATCAGAATGTCTTGGCAATTGATTGTAGGCATTTCTGGTAATTTTGTAGCTACTTGTCTCAGCAGCCCAATGGTTTTTGTCTAAGGACTTTGAATTCCTTTAATACAGATATTATTTTTTTGTGTATTCTCATGTAACTTTGCTGTATGTGCATACAGCTATATCAAAAAATACTTTTACTATATGAATATTAAAGTACAGAGGAGTGTGCATCTCACTTGGTAGCTTATATACACAGAACTGGCCTAATGTGGTGTGAATATTGACAAATTTCTCTTTGTATATTTGCTCTTCTCTTTCAGATCTGCATGTATGGTGATCTCCGGCTCTGTGGGTGGTCCTCAGTCACCATGAAAGAATAGGAACTCAGCTCTCCAAGGGAAATGGCTTGTTTTGTAATATCCCGTCTACCTGGCATATGACTCCAGCTGCCTGTGAAGGGCCTGTCTGCTGTTTATGGCAACTATTACTGTGTTCGCACTCTTGAGGATTTAAGATTTTCCAGGACAGCACTTGTTTGTGTTATTTTTTTTTTTTCCCCCTCTTTTTTTTTTTTTACCCCCCACTGTCAAGTCAAAGCAGCAACGCTTTGCAATAGACTGGGGACGCAGTGAGAAGATGGCAAACAACTCATACAGTGGGGTGAAGAACTCCATGGTGGAGGCCAACCATGATGGAGAGTTTGGCTGCACACTCAAAGAACTGCGCGCGTTAATGGAAGTGAGAGGCACTGAGGCAATAACCAAAATTGGGGAACATTATGGGGACATTCAAGGACTCTGCAACCGGTTAAAAACATCACCAATAGATGGTATAGTAACATTTCTACTAAGCGTGATTATAGTTTGATTGGATCTTTTACAGGATGTTTTTCACAACTGTGTTTGTAGTGTTTTTGGAATGATAATGGGGTGCATACATAGTTTAGGAGGTTTGTCATCCACATTATGGATGCCTTGACATGACTTCCTTGGAAGCACTCACAAACCAGACAGGTGGCCAGGCTGGCTGGCCCTGACTTGGGCCAATCCTGCTCTATTTCAAGGCCTGTGGATATGTCCCACACACCCTTCTTCTCTCCCTTTTCACCTCTCTGACTGTGTGCGTATGTATGTGCATGCTTTGTGTGTAGGTTTCAGACAGACCAGCTGTTTGCCTGGGCACAGTACCAGTCTGCAGGCAGGTCAATGTCCCACATGTGGGGGACAAAACAGGAGTCTGTAAGGCTGGGTAGTAATGTTAATAATGTTCATCTTTTATGAAGGTCTTCTTGATACTAAATTCTTTACCTAACAATTACAAGAATTTGAGAAATAATTCCAATTAGGCTGCAGTGAAACCACACTGGGTTGCTTTTGACAGCACCTTTTAATTTTTTGCTTTTCTGCTACTTCTGTGTCTGTGTTTCCCTTTATAGACAGTCTGCCTAATCACCAGTATGACCTTGACTGAACTCTTTATTTGTGGGGATTTTCAGTTTGATCCCAGATTAAAATGGCACCACATATTCACTGTAACAGTCCTTTGTATGCAGTCTCTCAGAGCAAGGTAAAATTCTCCTGAGCTTCAGCAAACCAAAAGGAGAGTGGTAAATACAAGGCTTTACAGCACAGCAAAGCAACTCTCTTTCTAGCAAGAGTCATTAACTCAGTATTTAATCCTTAACCTTTCCCCTTTCTTTTTTTTTTTTTTTTTTTTTGACAATATGGTGTACCATTTGCATACTGTGCAGTCTCTCTTACTCCCTTTAGGTTTACTAAAACCAATAGGCCATTGTCTAAACTGTAAGGAAAAATTGCTGAAGAGGAATTTAGCTGCTCAGAGCGCGAGTTGTCTAAACATACATGTGGCTGTGTCATGTTGGTGCAGTTCTGTCATATTTGCAGCATGAGTGACATTGGTTGTTGTGTAAATTGTCCTCCCCCCTCCACTCAGCTGACCTAGTGTATGCTGTAAAAAAAAAGAGAGAATGAATGTGGTTAGACAAGGTCCCTCAGCATTTTTCCTTATAAATCACACTGTATTGATTCCTGCTGAAATATGTGAAAAGATGAGTTAGCCAAATATTTTGAAAATATTTAGAATATCAAGCCTTCATTTCAACCTTTTCTTATTCTGTTTTGCCTCCATTGGTGTTCAGCATATCAACAGTCTTGTTTTTAAAATGCTTTAAATCAGTTTATCCAAAATGATGAGAATGAAAACAAGCCATTTGTAGATTTCAAAGCCAACAGTAGCTTTAACCTAGTTTGTTGAAATTGGACTTACTCCTCATGCCGTTATTTGTAACTAGACTACACTTATTAGCTTGACTAGATCCATATTTAGTTCCACTTGGTGTATAGCCATTGGCTTCTGATACTTAAAATTTCAGTCAGCACATTTGTCATTGGCTTGGGAAATTGAGCCATCATTTAAGTTTACAGAAGCCTGACAATTGAAAAGGGATTTCTGATTAGTTGGGTTAGTCATTATTTGAACCTCTTAAGCCAATCCTTTGCTAATCCTCCACTTCCAAGCTCTTTTCATCCAAAGAAGTTTGAGTAAATTTCCCTTTTAGGAATGTGCAGTAATGTCTTGCTCTGCTTTAACTGGTTTGCATAATCTAAGACTGTAAAGCACATTTCATTTGCATGAAGCTAAGTGTAATTTATCGTGTCAGTACTACTGCTGTTTTTCATGTCTGTGCATAAGTCTTAATAGACCACCAGAGAGCTCCCTATTCAGTTAGATTTCAATTCACTGATTCAGATTGATTTTGGTAATTAACATGCCAGTGCTGAGTTTAAAAAGATGTAATTATGCTCACTGCTTTCTCAGTTGTGACAGTGAGTACTGCCAAAAAGCATATTCAGACAGTGTATGACAAATTGTTTTTGACAAATGTTAACCCTTAACCCATTTGTCACTGTGCTGTAGTGTGCTAAAATAAGAGGTGAAACCATTTAAGCTAGAAAGGAGTAAGATCTTTTTAGACAACAATAGTTTTATTGTCCTTTTTTTTTAAAAACAGAGTAAGTAGAAGGAGGGTGCTCACCAATACATGTCTGATGTCCTGGTTTCACTTGTACATTACTTCCTCTGTTTGAGGTTTGCCTCTTGGTTTCTTTTATTTCCTCCCCCCGGCAGAATATATATATATATATATATATATATATATACCATAATCAGCAATACCATTTTAAGGGAAGCGCTGTTGGGCGTAGGTGATGTCATGCCACACTATCAGTATTTAACAGTTGATAAAACCACAACATATTTTTTTTTTCATGTCAAGTATATTTTCTTTGCATACTGAGACTTATCAAAATTTAAAGGCTCTTTTAAATCAGTTACATTGGCAGTATCCTCACAGTTATCCCTTATTCATTGCTATTTTAGTGTTGTCTGATACTTGGGACCCAGGGTGTGGATCCAGTTGATCTAATTTATAAAAACTGACAGTTTATTTGTTATTTCAAGCAGGAGACTCCCTTATTCAGTGTCAAGGTGTAGACTGTTAAATCATAGGTTTTCTCTTTGTAATTCAGGAAGCCTTTATACTTGTCTTTATACTTGTCTTCATATCTAAATTTAAATTGATATGCTGAAGTGTTTTGTCTCGGAGTGGTCATAACAACTCCCAGGCTTGGTTTCATTCAGTTCAGAGAGAAATTGGGAGTTATGCTGATTGACTTGTAGTAATTTCTGGCTTGAAAACTGACTCATGAGCCCAGTTGTTTTCCTGTTTTCCTTTAGTTACTAAAGGTAGGGACAGGAGTTCTGGTTCATTGTGATCAGTCTGTAAAACAATGGAAGTGTGTGTTTACCGTCTAGTTAGACACTGCCTTTTTGTTATCTGTAGTCATCTGAGTGGTGTGGTTATAGTACTGCCATCAAAGTGTAATGCCATAGAAGAGAAATTGCATAATAATATCCCTAAAACCTTAATTTTTTTTAAAGTGTCATTGCTCAGTTCATTAAACACTGTTAGTGCAGATATTAGATATTAGTGCTTAGGTGCAGCAACACCTAAAATCATCGCTTGTGAATGGAACAGGAAGCTTTTGGAAGAAATTGTTAAAATGATAGCTAATGTTACAAACAACCTTATTTTAGCATTTTCTAAGGGAAAAAAGGTATAAAATTGCAGGAAGAAGAAATTGGTTGTTGCATGTTGAAGAGCCTGATATGCAATGTAGAGCATTTAAGTGGACTTGAGATTCACACAAAAGAGACTCTTTTTGATGCTGCAGTTTTACAGTGTGCCTGGAATTGGTGTCTCTTTGTCATGTGCATGTGTGTGTCATAGTGAACTGTGGTCCTGGAGACACCTACTGTTGCAAGAAGTACCATAAAGATTGTATGTTGACAGATGTTTGTTTGGGTCTGTCTTTTGACAGATTGTCAGGGTAATACTACTAAACATGCAAGAGACAGTCATGAAACTGAGATTAAAATGAAGGTAGAGCTTGAAGATCGGTGAGGTTTGATCTGTGAGCATTCAATAACGAATGCTGGAAATAGGGGACGCAGTGGGCCACCACTGGTGTCAATACTTAATGTTTTTAAAATTTTAATGATGCAAGAACCCATTAGCGTCATGGCTGATGTGATCCCATTGCAACATGGAATGTAATTTGTTCTGTTTGAAGTAAATAGGTTGCTTAAAACAAAGTAATTGGAATACAACAATGTTTAGTTTTTGTGTTATAGCTGAAATGTACTGCTTTTCTTTACTCAGTACAAGCTGTTTAGTGTAGCCCAATAGCTGAAATGAAGCCTTTGGGTCAACAAGCTCTATCTGCAGGAAGTAAAACTCACAAGGTTTCCATAAATGAATCTGGAGATCTGGTCCAGATTCTTTATATCCAGATCACTCTGGTTCTCTCACCCGCTCAGCTGACAGTGTGCAATAGCTGGCTGTCAGCTCTGCTCGTTTGTTGCTCTCCCTACGGCTCCTGAGGCACACAAGCCCGCTGCCGCCTGAGGCTCTTGCACCCGCAGACATCCCACAGTGGAGGTAGGCTGGCAGGGACGAATGAATGCTTTTGCAAGACAGGCTTAACATTCAGAAACAACCCCTATTCAGGGTTTGACTCTTTGTCATTTACGATTTTTTTAAAGTCATGTTAAATATTTGAGATTATGGTACTGACCAGAATGATCTTGATTACTCTCCACGTGTCATTTGCTACCCACCTGCCACCGTCATCTAAGCCCTACTAGGATCTTCTCGTAATAGGTAGAATTATAAAGGGTTGTCCACACAGGAAGACACTAACAGTAATGCAGCAACAGCAACTTTGAGGAGAGTGATTGACGCAGCTACCAGTGGGAATGCAGAAAACTCTTAAATGTATTAACCATCTTGCCATATCAGTTGAAGGTTACCTACCCAACCAGAGCCGGGAATGTCAACCACTAACTAATCATCATGATGAATCACTTTAAATGTAGATGGGGCTTAACTTAAGCAGAGGTGATGGAAATCCCATAATCCAGTTATCCTAATTGGACTCAGATGGGCTTCATATTATATTAACGTAAATAGGTTGATGGTTAATCTTTCAGCAGCATAAACAAGCTTTGTCACATTTTATTACATTTTTGGTGTCTTGCTGCATGTCACAAACCTCACACTGGACATTCATCCAGAATACTCAGTTCATTAGGTTTAATGCACCTGATTAGCAAATTAAGCTACAAAAGTTCTTATAGGGAATAAGTGCAATTTAAAATGTTGTTTTGGATTTGTATATTATCTATAACACACTTCATTTGTGTTGTCAGTGCAGCAACATTTCCTTCCATATGGTCCAATTCTATAGTCCTTCAGGACAGCGTGCATGATTCCGCTTTTTTGTGCACATATTCTAGACTATTACGTCTGTAGAAATTCACACGTTTGGAATTAAGATTTCTCCAGCATTGTTGAGTTAACGGTGTCTCCTTGAGCTGAAAAATTGTACCCCCCCCCCCCCCCCCCCCCCCCCCCCCCCCCCCCCCAACCCATCTCATTTAATTGTGATAGACCCAGAGTAAAGGTTTACCTTGACCTCTCTCTGGTGACTAAAATGACAGTACTCAGATGGGTCAGCTTGGGACAAGCATCCAAATTAAATGGTTAATGATTAGCTGCTTGACATGAGACCCGCACTGAGAGCTAAAATGATGTGAGAGGCCAAGGCCAACCTATTTTCTGTTTGTGAATCCAATGGAGAGATGACACCTTGATCGACTTCTGTCACTTGTATTTATTGCTATAATACAAAGGGAAAATGTGGTGTAAAATTGAGTGGGGTATTAGCTGTCAGCATGTTTTAATTAGAGGCATAAAGAATTAAAGGAGACGGTGAGAGACAGCCAGGGAGCAGCAACAGGCAGCTTTGCTGGATAAACCCAATGACTTTTTTTTTTTTTTTTTTTGTGTTGTGCTGGTGAGTCATTCTTTTCACCTCCTTTAGAAAAGTATGTTTGTGTTAGGTTGTGATGCCAATTAACCATGTAAATAGAAATACAGGATTCTTCTCTTCTAAGTTTTTATTGACCTGCTTAGCATGAGCATGGAGTAGGGATGAGAAAGATAAAATAGCAAGGCCATGTTTTAATTAAGCCAGATCTAAAATCCATGAGTTTATTGGATAGAGCAGTCCACTGAAGTAATCACTTCTTTAGTTGTTTATTCAAGTAATTCATTCAGGAATAAAGTTTAGTCCAACCATAGTCCTACTGTATTCACTGATATAATAAAGCAACAAGGATAAAACACATTGCATTGACTGTACATACACTGACTTTATTTCACTTAAACCTATTTTTTTTTAGAATTCCCAATTATATAATCAGTTATCCATTGCACGTGGTGTTAATCTTTCCTCTATTTTCTGATATTTATATACCAATCTATTAGCCTTAAATCCATTTTAGATTTAAAGTGGGGAAACAAAATAATCAGCTGCCGCAGTTATTACTATATATTATGGAAGGGCTGCACGATTGTGGCCAAAATAATTAGCATTATCATTATTTTGATCAGTATCACAATTATTTGTCACAATTATTCATTGATTTTCAGTTTTTATTGCACTTTCATGTAAACCTATTCTTGGTTAACGTCACTAAATCTGAACTATTTCCAGACAACGAATGACGAGCCACTTCTAGGAACAAGCTCTTTCCCTTCTGCTGTGCCAGATATTTGAATTTTGTTGTATATCTGCCTTTTAACATAGTGTTAGTCATCCAGACAAGTCAAGGAAACTTCATTCAGCACGGAGCAGGGAACAGCTGTGATTGCAGGCTCGTGGTCAGGTGCTGATTTATAGAAAGCTTGATTTGCTTTGTGTTCTACTGATGGAGCATGCTTTTCGCTCAATCATGTTAATTGTGGGATGCTAAAATTGCGATTGAGATTAATTGAGCAGCCCAATTATATGGTATAGGTTTTTTTTGTTTTTGTTTTTGTTTTTTGTATTTTAATCAAGGTTTTTCCTGCATAGAGTAAATTCTTAATCTTACACACATTTTGGCTATTAAATGGCCGTAAATGACATAAAAGATTTTTGTCAAAGTAACAGACTCATTGCTTTTATTTTACAGTTCTCCATATAATAGAAAGCCTCACCAGAATTGGTGTTTTTCTGGCACATGGTCATATTTCATTAATTATTTATTAGTAATTAATTGTTACTACATGAAATAATTACAGTGTCATCTAAATTAAAATGAGAACATTTCCCACTATCTGTGGATTGAACTGTCTGTACTTACAGTATGAGATGGAGGATTGTCTGACAAACAGAAGAACAATGTATCTTATTGTCTGTGCTGTTGTGACTGTGCTCAGTTTCCAAGGTGGTGTCATGGCTTTTATTATACCTCTAGTCTGCATGTTTCTGTTGTTCCATCTTTCGCTCCATGCACTGACCCTGCTGATCCTTTTCCCTCTTAAGATCCTGATATTGCCAGTGCAGCTTCCGTTTAGCCATCAGCATCTCCACTCTTTAATAGTCTCGGTCCTTTACACCCTCACCCCCATCTGCCTGTCAGTAGCAGTTTCACACAGTCACTCCTCCCCGGCCCTCAGTCCCCCTCCACCTCCTCTCCATCCAGTCTGCACAGTCACCCACACACAGCCAGCATGAGCAGAACTGAAAAACTGTCATGCATCATCAAATGTGCGAAGGCCCTTTTGAATATATGACTGTGCCTTGAATGTGGAGGCATTTGAATGGGTTGTTGCCGAAAGCTCCCTTTCTGCTCATGGATGAATGGCTCTCAGTCCAACTAGACGTGTAATGTATCAGAGAGATGACTCTATAACAGGACAGTAGTGTGTGTGTGTGTGTATAGGCACCTGTGAGTCTAAAGCTGATTCAACCTCAAGTCAGTCGGTCATTGTATTGAAAACAGCAGTTTTGTGGGATTAGATTTGACCACTGTCTTCACATTCATTGGCATGTCTGAAAGAGGTGAAAATGCTTGGAAGTGCCCACAGAATGTGTGTCATTGTTTGCAAGCATTGTGTCCTCCACAGCATCCTGTCAAAAATGCTGAATCCTTTTGGAAATTATGCTTTTGGAGGCCCGCTGATGAGAGCACAGCTCGCTGATTCTTACTTCAGTGAGACATGCGCTCCCCCTGTGAACTGCAGCATCTCACCCATCTGTGCTCCAATTTAGTGGCACATAATTAAGGCCTTCTTTTTTCTGATGTGAATAAATATTTGTTGTTTTATATGAAATTCCCCAGTGGGTTTAAAACAAACATTTTATGAATTAACTACCTTTTTTGTGTGTGTGTGTGTGTGTGTGTGTCTTTGCCTACCCAGGTCTAAGTGGGCAGCCTGCAGACATTGAGAAGCGGCAAACAGTGTTTGGGAAAAATTTTATACCACCCAAAAAGCCCAAAACTTTCTTACAGTTAGTGTGGGAGGCGCTACAGGATGTCACACTGATTATCCTAGAAGTGGCAGCCGTAGTTTCACTAGGCCTTTCTTTTTATAGACCTCCAGATACCGAACGAGAAAGTAAGCAACACTTTATTGATATTTTATCTTGTTTTTATTGGATCATGTTACTTTTAATGCATATTAGTTTTTTTTTTTAAGTCTTTAATTATATCTCTTGTTAAATATATTTCATGATACATGTAATGTGTTTTACATTTATATTTCTGTTTGTTTATTTCAATGTCAGACGTAAGATGATGATTTAAGTTTATGCTTTGTATATTAATATTTGTCCCTGACCTTCTTCAGACTGTGGAAAAGCTGCTGGTGGTGTTGAGGATGAAAATGAGGCAGAGGCGGGCTGGATCGAGGGTGCCGCTATTCTTCTGTCAGTTATCTGTGTGGTGCTGGTGACAGCATTCAATGACTGGAGTAAAGAGAAGCAATTTAGAGGCCTCCAGAGCCGCATTGAGCAGGAACAGAAATTTACTGTTGTCCGTGGAGGACAAGTTATTCAAATTCCTGTGGCGGAAATTGTGGTTGGAGACATTGCACAAGTAAAATATGGTAAGAGCTCAATTAAATAGAAATCTTTCTTTGATTGTTAAAAAGAGAAATCTGTTGTTTAAGAATGTTAAGATATTGTATAGTCCAAGTTTCATTAAGACTTATGGGCCAATGGCTGTCCATGGCAACAATTTCTGTCACAAGACGATACTATTGTACATTTAGTGCATCCACAGCTTGTGTCATACTGTGAATTAGCAGCACAGAGCAAGACAGGGATTTCTCTAAAAGTCTAACGCCCCATCTTATCCATTGTGAGATATTAAGGAGTCCAACAGCCAGCTCACTAATGATTAAAATCGATAAAGCAGTTCAAAGACAGTTACAGACATAACCCCCAACCCCTGAACAGACAAACACTAAAGTGTTTCACATAAGGACATTTCATGGTCAGTCAGAAAATCTTTGCAAACCTGTGATTGAAGCATACATATTAAATTGTTACTAAGACTTTGTTTCTCCAAATTAAAGGCCTGTTTGGCTTTGTGTGTTTCAGGTGACCTCTTGCCTGCTGATGGAGTCTTCATCCAAGGCAATGATCTGAAGATCGACGAAAGCTCACTTACAGGGGAGTCGGACCATGTCAAGAAAACACTAGAAAAAGATCCAATGCTGTTATCAGGTAACCTGAACCTTTGACTTGTTCTCTTTACTGGTTTGTACTGGAAGATGTTGAATTTTCTCAGTTTTGACAGTTTATTTTGTCAAACATGTTGACTTGCTTTTTAAGAAATTTTCTGAAATACTTCTTGCATGGAGTTTTTAAATCTGTAAGAACAGGTGATGATTTGATTATTCATATATAAGCTGCTACAAAATTGCAAATTGAAAATAGTTGAACCTCAAATATTCATTAGTATTCCGCAGAGTATGAAACTCGTGTTCTGATGAAAACATATTTGAAATAGAATTGTTGCTCCAATCCTGCTGATTAGCGCAAGCCAGCCATATATCTCCCAGATGTAAAGCTGAAATAGTTCCCATTTTTCTGTGTCCATCCTATATGTATTCTCCTATATGTCCACAAAGCCCTGCACTCAGATAGGCATTGCCTTCATTGCTGTAGTCATTTCTCAAGAAAAACGCGTGTAGGGAGAAACACATTTGTTTAGTTCATCTGGCTGTCACTTGGCGCACCTCCAAGGCAGAGGAGTCATGTGTGTTTGTGTTTTTTATGCACTGCCTCGCTGCCACTCTTTGATTTTCCCTTAACACAGTCTATATCCCTTCTCACGAATGAAAGAAAAGCGTCTTCAAATTTACACAGGCACCTTTTTAAATGCTTTCCACTCCTCAGCTGTCAGCCTCATGGATTTCACTCTTTTACTGCGGCTTAGCTTGTGTTCATTTTTTGATATTTGATGTTTCTGTATAAAAATCAAAGATCTTGCCGTTTCTTGAGAGGAATGGAAAGCCAGAGATGTGACACTGTTATAGCCTCTCAGAATTCCATTATTTCAGACAGACTAACAATTGGCTTTTGATTAAAGGCTGTTGATTAAAGGTTTGGAGTGTATCTTCAGTAGTGACTGCGATTCTTTCTGTACTTTCAAGTGCACTATTCATTTGTATTTATTGCCTGCATTTGAAAACCTGCATTTAGTTTCTTGTGTGTAGCTCAACATACCGCTTGAAAGCCTGGCTAAACCACCTTCTCAACAAAGGAATCTAGCTCAACATTTTCACTGAACCAAGATGAAACGTTCAAAGCAACAAATATGGATAGACGGGTTAAAGCTACCACCAGTGTCTAAACAGAAACCTGGGAGAAGTAATATGGAAACATAGTGAAACAAAGAGCAGGTCATTTGTCTAGGAATGGTTTCTTGATGTCCTTTACACTCTGCTTTCCTTCTTCTGTTCAAAGGCACCCATGTAATGGAAGGCTCAGGGAAAATGGTGGTCACTGCTGTGGGTGTCAACTCTCAAACTGGAATTATCTTCACTTTACTCGGAGGCGGGGAAGAGGACGATGATGACGAAGAGGAAAAGAAAAAGGAGAAGGAGGAGAAGAAGAAACAGAGAAAAAGTTAATATGCTCCTTTGGTGGTTGTTTTTAATAAACCCAGCTTACATTCACGTACACACACACTTGCACATCAAGTGACATGTCTGCACAGATGTTTCCAAAACTTCTACATTCCACAGAAAAATTCCATCTTCTTTTGAGATTTTTAAAAAAAGCAGAAAAGTTTAGCTTAAAGCAGGGTTTGCATGCTTACAAAGAGCCCTGATTTGACATTAGTTTATATTAACAAGTTTTAGAAGTTGTCAGTGTCGCAATGGAGGACTAATTTTCTGCCCAACAATCAACTAGTTGCAGCATGCCTTTTGTATGATGCCAAAGTTTTTGTCATTTAAATCTGTAATTTTTAACAGTAAGAGTGATAGGCCTAACAACTGTATGAAGAGAGCATTTATCAATATTTGTCATATATCATAAGTTATTAATTCTTAAAAAAGTCATTTTCCTATCAATTATGACTAATACTAACTGCTGTATTCGTTCACAGATAAGAAGCAGGATGGGTCTGTGGAAAATCGTAAGAAAGGTAAGTAACTTGCCCACACACAGACTGACGCACTTAACCATGTGTAATTGCCTCGCAGCTTAGTGCCTACATTTAGGTATTAGCCTTTAGCTTTATCAGTGTGGCCCTCCCCATTTAGCAGTGCCGGGGGTAGGTTACAGCTTCAATCTGTTAATAATTGGCTGCCATGATTTCATGCAAGTAATGAGGAGTTGCATATTTTTGCATGACCCCCATGTCAGCGTATACTTAGTACAGGCTGTTCTTGACTATCCATTGTACTGTCTGGCCCTCCTGTCTATGTCTCTCTCTTCTTTTCTCGTCCTTCCCTGGCACATTGCGCTTCGAGCAGCAGGTGCTACTGAATCCAGTTATAGCGATTAGTGATGAGGAGATTAAAGCCATGCAACAATTCTGGGGCCAGAACATCTGCTTTCCCACCCATCTCTCTCTGACTCTCCCTCAGGCCCCCTCAATTTGATTTCTATTGATGTCCCAGACTGAACTATTCAGAGTCAAACTCTGAGACTTGCACTGTTGCAATTTCAGACCGATAACAATGATAATGAGACTGTTTAGTGGTAATTCAGCCAGCGAGCCAGGCTTGTTCCCCTGCTGGGACACTATGATCAGTAGTGCTTGGGTCTGTGACCACAACCCTGGCGCTGGTCCCTTGTGCACAGATTCCCTCTGCCTGCCAGGAATCAGCAGTAATCCTTTAGACTGAGATTACACCGACCATGTAAGTGCAGAGCAAGCCACAGTCCACAGCAGCTGCAGTAGCCCAGTGTTCCTGCTTCCTGCTGCATACATACGCACACAATATCGTGCTATTGTCTATACCATTGTACCATAAATAGAGCCTTTATTATCCCCCAATTGGACAGGGGCTTCCCATGCTTTAAAAGAATTCCGTACATTGTGCAAGACTCCAAAATGGTAAGAAAATGTGACAGTCGTCCTGCAGGAACTGCGGTAGAGTCAGTGCCCAAAAAAAGCTAATGATTTTATCATTGTGCGTGACACGACAGAGACCAGCCCCTGCTGGCCTGCCAGCTGCCTCTTCTCCTCCTTTTGGCATTAGAGGCTTTGTGTGTCCAAGGTTACCTAGTTAGATGTGGGTTTGGGATTCCCATTAGATCTGCAGGATACAGAAAGTGGTCCTGAGGGATATTGAGAAGAGATTTATGGGAATTTAATTGGAGGAGGAGGAGATGCCTCAAACAGATCTCTGTGTCACTGACTAGTTAACCTGTTCTTTAAACCTCTTGATGGTAGTATGGTAATTACATTTCCAGATCTTTTAGCTAATTACTGTGCAGTCAGCTCACAAACATAATTACTGTGACATTTCCCAAGTTCCTTGGATAAAAGGGAAGCGGCAAAGCATGCTAAAATTTTGAGTGATTTCCTTTAATCAGTTAATTTGTAATGTAGTGCTCTGCAGGGATTATATTTGAAACATTCTCATCACATGGCAATTTTGGGATCTGGTTTTAAACAGCTTGCTGTGACTTGTTACCTGTAAAATCAGATAATCAAATATGTTATGGGCAGGTAAATCTAGCCCAGGCCTGTTGTTGAGCTATTTTTATATTCTACAGAAAGGAAGTATAGAAGCTTTTCAGGCGTTTTCTAAAATGACAGGTGAAGTGAATACATCTATTTGACTTCCATCGACCTTCAGGTGGAGATTATGAATACAATTTTTATTTCAGGTCTTGCAAATTGTAAGCAAATATTCAAATTATGCAGGCCTCACATGGTGCCCGACTGTGAATGAATACTCTGTGCCCTTTGTATGTTGTGCTGATTTGTCATAGATGCTAGCTTGGCTTGATATGGGAAAAAATCCTTTTCATTTCTTTCACAGTTCCTTCCATAAATCCTGGAGTCTCTCTTAAATACCTTGAAGATAGTATTCCTTTATATAAATGTATTTACAACACTCAACACCAGTAATGGTCAGTGCAGTACTGGAATTGTCAGGCCGTTCTTTTAACAGCCTTGTCTCATTTCTCTGTTGCAGCTAAAGCCCAGGATGGTGCTGCAATGGAAATGCAGCCTCTGAACAGTGATGAGGGAGCAGATGCAGAGGAGAAGAAGAAAGCCAACCTGCCAAAGAAAGAGAAGTCTGTTCTCCAGGGAAAACTGACCAAACTAGCAGTACAGATTGGAAAAGCAGGTGAGTCAGCCAAAATCACTTGTTTCTGGCATAGCTGAGTGCTGTAGATTGTAAAACATTTTATGTGCTTGTACTCCTGTACCCCTGTGTTCACTGCAACTTTATTGTTCTATATCGCCCAACTTTTTATATTGTTTAATCACAATTACATCCACTATAAGCAATATTCTGATAGTAATATGATTTAACATCTTTCTTCTCTTCCCATGTTTTGCCCCTAGGTCTGGTTATGTCAGCCATCACTGTTATCATCCTGGTGGTGCTGTTTGTAGTGGATACCTTCTGGGTCCAGAATCTATCCTGGGTTAAGCAGTGCACTCCCATTTACATTCAGTTCTTTGTGAAATTCTTCATCATTGGTGTCACTGTTCTTGTGGTCGCTGTTCCTGAAGGCCTGCCGCTTGCTGTAACAATCTCCTTGGCGTATTCTGTTAAGGTAAAATCTCCCAGCCAAGTGACCCATGCGAGACCTGACCAGCTTACACTTTAGCCTATTAAAACTAGCAGATCAGGCTGTTAAGATTTGGTTAGCAACTTTAGGAAAGAGGATCATTGCTTGGCTTTAGGGTATTGTTTAGCCAACAGAGGACTTTACCTAATCAAGCAGCTATTCATTTCACTTGTAAAACTCTCTGCATGTTTTTGCAACACAAACTAAAATGTTTCCAGCATAGAAAATGTAGCTTCCAGTGTTTTCAGACTGCTTTTTTATCTTCCTACAGAAAATGATGAAGGATAACAATCTGGTGCGTCACTTGGACGCCTGTGAGACTATGGGAAATGCTACTGCCATCTGCTCTGACAAGACTGGTACACTCACCATGAACCGCATGACTGTGGTGCAGGCCCACATAGCTGAAAAGCACTACAAGAAGGTTCCTGAACCAGAGAACATCCCCTCCTCCACTTTAGACATCCTGGTTCTGGGCATTGCAGTCAACTGCGCCTACACTACTAAGATCATGGTATGCTTGTGAAAAGCAGTGTGCCTCTAAAACTGACTGTGTAGCAGGTTGAATATTGCCTTGTTTGCACTTTGTGTTTTTTACACTTTGTTTTTCCTTTAGCCTCCAGAGAAAGAAGGGGGTCTGCCTCGACAGGTGGGTAACAAGACCGAATGTGCCTTGCTCGGCTTTTCTACTGACTTAAAACGTGACTACCAGGCTATCCGCAACGAGATCCCTGAAGAAAAACTTTACAAAGTCTACACCTTCAACTCAGTTCGCAAGTCTATGAGCACTGTGTTGAAGATGGCTGATGGCAGCTACCGTATGTTCAGCAAAGGAGCCTCAGAAATTCTCTTAAAAAAGTAAGGGACATTTTCATTGTTCATGTTCGTTGCACATGCTCTGTGTTTTATATTTGGGATTGTATGGTTTAATATTATCCTCTTAGAGAATAATTCCTCTGATTTCTTTACTGAAGAAACATGAAATCATGTGTGCCCGATCAACTAAATAAAAGGCTGTTCCATAGCACTTTTTTTTTTTTTTTGTACTAATTCAGCTGGCCAGACTTTGCTGTAAATGATATGTGTAATGGCTTAAGCAGCTAAGAAGTTCAAGTGCATCCCACCCAAGCCCCTTACGTTGCGACTTAAAAACAGGCACTGAGAAAATGAGCCGGTAACAGCTCTGTAAGCCTCTTAACCAAGCAGGCTTCTTTTTAACCCACAGAGGGCTTAGTATGACTTCTAACTGCTGAACCTCACCATTCAAATGCTTTGTCTTCTCTTCTTCTCTTACCCTTTTATCAAATCTCATGACTTTTTTTTTTTTTTTACATTTATGCATTTGTACCTCTCTCCATCTTTATCCATGTTTCTCAACTCCATCTCTTAATGGCTTTTGTCTTTGGGTGTTTTGCCCTCCTACACACATTATTTTTCTTTCTTTTCCTCTACATTTATAATTTAACATGCCATCTTTACACATTTCAGGTGCTATAAAATCTTGACAGCTAATGGTGAGCCAAAGGTGTTCCGCCCACGGGACAGAGATGACTTGGTTAAGAAAGTGATCGAGCCCATGGCCTCAGAGGGCTTGAGGACAATCTGTCTTGGATACAGAGATTTTCCTGCTACTGACGGGGAGCCTGACTGGGACAATGAAAACGATATCCTCACTGGGCTGACGTGCATCTGTGTGGTTGGCATCGAAGATCCTGTTAGACCAGAGGTTAGTGGCTACACATGGAGGACAAGTTGCATTATACTAATTGAAAAAAAATATCCTGCACAAAAAAAATGTGCTGCATGTGTCACATAAATGCCTCTTCTTTTTAGTGTTTATGCATATGCTAAAATCATGATTATCACTGATAATTTCACTAGTGTGATTGCTAGTAACAAAGCTGTCTTCAAAAGGAGAGTATTTATGTGCGCTTCATTCAGAGGATAAGCTTTTGGCTCTGTGTCAGAACCCATTGTGGGACAAGCTGTTTACATGTGGCACATTTCACAACTTCACAAGTTGCAAGGTTATGCTCAAAGAGAAGTGTTTTGAATGATTTTGTTGTCCAAACATATATGAATGAGAAATGACCCCATTGCAAAGTGGAGTGAAAAACCATATGACAGCTGGTGGTCCAAGCACAGTAACTATTCAAGGATGACACTAATGGGCTTTTCCATTTATTTATATTTTTTCCAAATTGGTCTGAATGTAGTTGCTACTACTGGCAGATGATGGAGTTGATGACGCTGTGGCTAGATGTGTCTGCCGTTAAGCAAACCATCATTAGATCAAATCTTAGAATATGGTGGTTTCAGTTAGCTGAAAGGTTTATGCCAACTACTGTTTGCAGTGCTTGCACTCAACGCAGCTGCATCAGTAATGACTTTGATGCCATTTTAGATGGTTTAGCTGTAATGCCAAATAAATGACTGGTTAATGTAAACATTATAAAAAGTTAAACCTAGCAGTCTACATTAGTTGGGTGGATCCAGACTTTCCAAAAATTGTATAATTAATCCTTTTGGTGTAAGTTTGCTACACCTCAAAGGCACCATCTGTGCATGCATCCTACAAGTAAAGTACAAATATGCTTCTGTGATGTTTGCAGCTGTTTGTGGGCATCATGAAGGAGTATAATCCTGCCCCAGAAGAGTTAGATCATTTGCTTTTTAGATGCTCCACTGTCACTCATTTAGTTTGGCTTTCTGCCATTTTATGTACTGGACAGGTATGTTGGCCTTGCAGGAAAGGACGCATGAGATTTGAAAATAATGTGATAAAATGACTGATATTCTTAATGAACCCTTCACAAAACAATGAATGTTTGAATGAATGATTACTTTAGTGTTTAAAATCCCAAATATATATGCGTTTTAGCTGAGGTCCAAGTTTAAATTCCCTAATGATATGCTGTAGTAATGTGCATTTCCTCCTCCTGTGCTTTCCTGCTTCCCCTCAGGTCCCAGATGCTATCAGGAAATGCCAACGTGCTGGAATCACAGTGCGGATGGTGACTGGGGACAACATCAACACAGCTCGAGCCATTGCCACCAAGTGTGGCATCCTACAGCCTGGAGATGACTTCCTCTGCCTGGAGGGAAAAGAGTTCAATCGCAGG
Source organism: Archocentrus centrarchus (assembly GCF_007364275.1). Lineage (NCBI taxonomy): Eukaryota > Metazoa > Chordata > Actinopteri > Cichliformes > Cichlidae > Archocentrus > Archocentrus centrarchus. Next base: position 11,124,307 of record NC_044368.1, read on the forward strand.
ATACGCAATGAAAAGGGAGAGGTGGGCCCCAGCAAAATAGTGTACCACAGAGACTGTTTCAGATGTGCTGTTTGGATTCTATTAGGGTTTTGTTTCATGTTTCTAGATTGAACAAGAACGCATTGACAAGATCTGGCCCAAACTACGAGTATTGGCTCGCTCTTCCCCCACAGACAAACACACCTTAGTCAAAGGTAGTTATGTTTTTCTGGTATGGGTAAAAATGGAAAAAGTGAACTAACATGAGTTTGTTTAGTTTTTTTTGTTTTGTTTTGTTTTTTCAGGAGGGTCACATCACTAGACTTTCATTTTAGGCTGTGGGGGATTTATTTTAAATGTTTATATTTTTGCTATTCTAGGTATTATTGACAGCACAGTGGCAGAACAGAGACAAGTAGTAGCAGTGACAGGAGATGGTACAAATGATGGTCCTGCCTTGAAAAAAGCTGATGTTGGCTTTGCCATGGTAAGTAATTTGTGTTTAATTTAGTTTCAATTTAATCATGAAGATAAATCAGGTCATTCTTAATGTCAACATCTTGCTCACTATCCCATGGTAACTCCAGCAGTCAACTAGAAAGAAGTCAAAATTTAGGCCACAGCACCTAAATCATCTTGTTAAGTATCTGGTGGCTAGATGCAACAGATTCTTAATGATCGTCTTGTTGTCTCCAGGGTATTGCTGGGACAGATGTTGCCAAGGAGGCATCTGACATCATTCTGACTGATGACAACTTTTCCAGCATCGTTAAAGCTGTCATGTGGGGCCGAAACGTCTATGACAGCATCTCCAAGTTTCTTCAGTTTCAGCTAACCGTCAATGTGGTGGCTGTCATTGTAGCTTTTACAGGAGCCTGCATCACACAGGTTAGCACCAACATATTGAGTCCTTGATTGATTTATTTTTTTTATATATATATATATATATATAATTGTACTACATTGCCAAAAGTATTCGCTCATCTGCATTCACACACATATTAACTTGAGTGGCATCCCATTCTTAATCCATAGGGTTTAATATAATGTCGGTCCACCCTTTGCAGCTGTAACAGCTTCAACTCTTCTGGGAAGGCTTTCCAAAAGGTTTAGAAGTGTGTCTGTGAATTTTTGACCATTCTTCCAGAAGCTCACAGTCTCAATTCAAATTTAGCCCAAAGGAGTTCTACTGGCTTGAGGTCAGGACTCTGTGCAGGCCAGTCAAGTTCTTCCACACCAAACTCGCTCATCCATGTCTTTATGGACCTGCTTTGTGCACTGGAACAGGAAGGGTCCATCCCCAAACGGATCCCACAAAGTTGGGAGCATGAAATTGTCCAAAATATCTTGGTATGTTGAAGCATTAATAGTTCCTTTCATTGGAACTAAGAGGCCGGGGCCGAGCCCAACTCCTGAAAAACAACTCCACAATATAATCCCCCCTCCACTAAACTTTACACATGACACAATGCAACCGCCAAACCCAGACTCATCCATCAGATTTGTCACTCCAGAGAACATGTCTCCACTGCTATAGAGTCCAGTGGCAGTATGCTTTACACCACTGCATCTGACATTTTGTATTGCGTTTGGTGATGTAAGGCTTGGATGCATCTGCTTGGCCACTGAAACCCCTTCCATGAAGCACTCCGTGCACTGTTCTTGAGCTCATCTGAAGGCCACATGAAGTTTGGGGGTCTGTAGCGATTGACTCTGCAGAAAGTTGGTGATTTCTGCGCACTATGCACCTCAGCATCCTCTGACCCCACTCTGTGATTTGATGTGGTCTGCCACTTTGTGACTCAGTTGCTGTCATTCCCAATCACTTCCACTTTATTATAATACCACTAACAGTTATGATATTTAAAGATTGGTTTTATACACCTGTGGCCATGGACGTGATTGGAACACCTGAATTCACTGATTTGGATAGGTGAGTGAATACTTTTGGCAATATAGTGTATTTCAACCTGATTTGGTACCATGGGCAACAAATTGAAAGAACAGAAATAAAGTCAGATTAGTGAATGAAGATCCAGCAATAAACTGAGGAGAATTGCAGGATCTGATGCATAACTTTTGGAAAATTTATTGTGTCTTTGTGGAAATATGCAACTTACCTGGCTCTCATCTTCATTCATTAAAAAAAATAAATGCTCAGTTTTTTTGGAAACATTTGTATGTGTGCTAAAATCAAAACACTGCCATTTCTCACTGAAGATGCTTATTTCCCCACCTGCCATCAGTCTTACACCTCATATCCAAATATGCACTTTTCAATGCAGTCACTGCTGCAGCTCATAGACATGCAGCTTGCTTTGTGGCAATTGAAATATGTTTAATAGATGCTCTGAATTTCCATGACCTAATTTGATGACTCTCTCTTCTTGCACTAGGACTCTCCACTGAAAGCAGTACAGATGTTGTGGGTCAACCTGATCATGGACACTTTTGCTTCATTAGCTCTGGCCACAGAGCCCCCGACAGAAGCCCTGCTGCTAAGGAAGCCATACGGCCGCAACAAACCTCTAATCTCCCGCACCATGATGAAAAATATCCTGGGTCAGGGAGTGTACCAGCTAATCATAATTTTTACACTTCTCTTTGCTGGTAAGAAGCACTTCTGTATCTGAAGATGTTCTCTGTACGCTGCACTGGTTTCTTATGATTTTTTTTTTATTATTCTTTTTTTTAGTGCGTTGTAAGTCCATTCATTTATTTAAAATATACTGTCTGATTTTTCTGTAGGAGAGAAATTGTTTGACATTGACAGTGGCAGGAATGCACCTCTCCATGCCCCACCCTCAGAACACTACACCATTGTCTTCAATACCTTTGTAATGATGCAGCTTTTCAACGAGATAAATGCCCGTAAGATCCACGGTGAAAGGAATGTCTTTGAAGGCATCTTCAACAACCCTATCTTCTGTAGTATTGTCTTTGGTACTTTTATTATTCAGGTAAAGTAGACTATAGACTAAAGACTATCCTGAGGCATCAGTCTGCACAGATTAAATCTAAGATTTTGCTCTTTGATTAATTCTGCCTCTCTGCTTTGTTTTTTTTTTAAAGATTGTTATAGTGCAGTTCGGAGGGAAGCCATTCAGCTGTGTGTCTCTGACAATTGACCAGTGGCTGTGGTGCACTTTCTTAGGCTTTGGCTCTCTTCTTTGGGGACAGGTACGACGACAATACAGCTTTACCTTTGTTTGGCAAGATGCATTAAGTATGGTATTACACTGCCCCCCTGTGTCGGATCTAATCTAGTAGGTTCCTGATATTGTCAAAGAGGTGTAATAGTACATTACATTCCTTTCTGCTGTGAAGAGCTTAGTTTAGTCAGGTCTGTCAGTTTGAGATTTTTGTGTAGCCAGCACAAACACATTGTATTAAAGTGATTTTACTTTTATTACATTTTATTTTACCTTTGAAGGTAACTACTACATATGTAGTTATTTTATAATTGTTTCAGTTTTGAACAATTCTTTAAATGTAATACATATATACACACACAAGTATCATCAAATGTATACCTTTTTGTATACACATATATACCGGTACATATACACCATTTGACAGGACATAAATGTTTCAGGGTCTAATGCCTGTGATGAAGTTGGGATATGGCTTGCTCTGCCATGAAAAGCTCTAAACTGCACTGGGGAGTAAAACTTCATCAAAAGTCGCAGTTGCTCATTTATATCCTCATGTCTTCCAGGTTATCTCCTCAATACCCACCAGCCGCTTAAAATTCTTGAAAACAGCAGGCCACGGTACCCAAAAAGAGGAGATCCCAGATGAGGAGTTAGAGGAGCTGGAGGACATGGATGAGATCGATCATGCTGAACGGGAGCTTCGCCGAGGCCAGATCCTGTGGTTCCGAGGCCTCAATCGCATCCAGACTCAGGTAACAAATCTACGGAGTTTCACGGGGAGCACTCACCACCACACCCAACACCAAGGGAATCAAAAGCCATAAACCCTTTAACTCTCTATTGCTCTTCCAGCTTAAAATCTATTTTGTTTCTCTTGGCATTCTTAAAGAATGGCTTGTGCCCTAAAAAAACAGCCCTTTCTCTAATTTCTCTGTTCTGCTTCTAAGCTAAAGCAGGGTCCTATGCCTATTTTTTTTTTTTTTTTTTGACTCAGTCTGAATCTATCTATTAAAACTAGTTTGAAGGTACTGACGAGAAGCAAGTGAATTGGATTGGATGCAAAGCACGGTAGAACAGCTGAATGTTCAGAGTATTGGCATGGCTATAGCTGGAAGTATGGAAGGAATCTGCAGAGAAAAGAGTGAAAGTGAGGTCAGATTTTGGAGTAAGCGCGCCCTCCGATCAGTGCCTTTAAACCCAACCATCCACCTTTTCCTCTTATTTTTTTTTAATTATAATGCCTAAATCCAATTTCGAAGTGACATTTTTCTTATGGTTACTGGTGCCTTTTCTTTATTTTTCTCTCTTTTCTCTCTCTCCTCTGGCTGTGTTGTTTTATTTCCTCTGGGCTTTTCTCCTGTCACGCTGTCTGATTCTTTGCAGATGGATGTAGTGAGTGCGTTCCAGAGTGGAACTTCCTTTCAGGGGGCTCTAAGGCGGCAGGCCTCCAACTCCAGCCAACAACAGCACGATGTAACCAATGTTTCTAGCCCTACACATGTAGCCTTTTCTACTACTACCACTACTGCCACTTCCGCCAACACCGCTTCTGCCACTGTGGGGTGTGAGTGCGTGTTCTCCTCTAGTGCATGAGACTTTTATTTCTTCTTCTAACATCTTCCTTCTCCGCTCTTCTTCTCACCTAACGTTGACACTTTTACTCTCTCATGCTTCTCCTAATGTTCTCCCCTGTTTTCTTCAAAAAAAAAAAAAAAAAAAGATACCAAATCCACATCTTCCATATTGCTTCAATAACACTGCTGTATATATATGTATCCTGTAACCAGGTTGCTTCTATTGTCAAGGTGTTATCTCTGTGTCATCATGTTTTCTGTTCTGCTTCTGCTTTGGTCTCAGAAATGAATAAGGTTTTACTGATATCTTGGGGGGGATGATGTATATTTACTATGATTAAAATATTATATCCTGGGTTGACAATCACCAGGTTTGTCTGCAGCTGCCTCAGTCTGCCTTGTGCCTCTGTAGCACTCATGGGTCTTTGTCACAGCTCTCTAGTCCCTAGCCAGGTAAATGTTTTGAGTATATGCCCATGATCACGGTCTAAAAGAATAGAGATGAACCAAGTGTCAGTGGATGTCTTCTCAGTCAGTGGTGAAAATAAGACCTTGCCTTTTCCAGAAGAAGAAAGGGTTTACTTGAAAGAGAATACAATAACATCCAGTGGTAATATTTTTTTAATTTGATGGTGTCTTTGGATGGAAAACTGTATATGCTTGTAATAAAGTCTAACTGCCTTTTAACATGCTGTTCAGCCACACAGAGGACGATCACTGTGCCGAGACCGGATATGGGTCATTTGATGGTGGTATTTCCAAACTCCTTCCTTTTGCCCGCGTTCCTGCTGACAGTGATACTTTTTTTTTCTCTTTCAGAGTGTACCAGACAGATCACCTGACCAACAGTGGACTTTAAATGTCTTACAGATGTCACAAAAATAGTAAAATCGAATAAATGACTGTGCTCTTGAATGTAAACATGGGATTTTTCTCAGGCAGATCAACATCAGATCCAATGTCGTTTTCCCTTTGCCATGTTGAAATATCATGCAGTATCATGCAGTGCTACAGTAATGTTTAGGTCTCTTTTAGGTGGACTGACTTTAAATCCCTGGACCTGAAGTTTATGGACACTTAATTGGGATGGGGATATTTTTTTTTTTTTTTGTTAAACGCTAATATTTTTCTTTTCAGGTGTCCTTAAAATATTTGGACATTTTTCTGTATGTGAAAGCTTGTTGGCAAAATGTGTCCAAGTGGCAGGTTGCTGCCCAAATAACCTAAAAACAATGAATCCCACTGACTCCCCACATATTCTTCTTTAGATTCTGTGAAATGTGTCATGGGCTATACTCAAAGGTTTACTACCATTGAACACAAGGTAGTGCCGCGCTCTGCATGGGTTCCAAGTCTCTGGTCTCGTTTGTGAGTTTTTTCTCTTTGTGCTGTTTTTGACATGTATACCAGCTTGTAGACATGCTTGGCTGCTGCAGCTTTCTTTGTTTTTAACTCCACAAGCATAAGCTGTAACTGACCACCCGTTTCTTTCTTGTCTTTCTGTCTCTTCTCTTTCTGCCTCTTTTTCAGCCTTTACTTTGTCTTAGGCTCTCTCTGTCTCTCTGCCACTCCTTTCTTTCCCCACTCTCTCTCTCTCTCCAGCTGTCTTTATTTTTTGATCAGCATGCCCAACAGCAGTAAAATTTCCAGCTTCTATCCCTTATTTTCCTCTTCAGATGTGTTCTTGTAGAAAGAACATGATTCCTCTCATTTTTTCTTTTTTTGGTTCCCTTTTGCATTTTAATTAATCAGACACAGACCTCTACCAAGTGTTTTGTGAAATACTAATATACTCGCACAGAAAAACACGTTGCATCAAGTTTGACAGTGTTTTGTATTCTCCCTGAGATATTGACTGATTTCCTTAAGTTACTTTTCATCACTATTAAGACTAGTTTCAGTTTTGTCTCCAACAGTTGCAGGTTTTCTGTCTCTCAGAAACTCATTTTAACCAACATTCAATTTGTACCCACTCCGCACATCCTATCACTCAGGTCTGTCAGACGTGATTGCAACCTAGAGCCTTTTTATGCAACAGTGGAGGCTGGAAGCTTTTTTTTTTTTCCTTTGTGCTCTCCATCTGTACCAAGCCATCAACCTCCAGAGTTGAAAGATTAAACCAGTACAGATGTGCCAACAACTGCAGTTCTTCATATGGCCACTTGGAGCCTGGCTCAAAATGCAAGTGAACGGACATAGATTCCATGAACCATGCCCAACTTTAGAGGAGAAATAAACATGTTAAAAGGCTGGTACAAAGACCAGATTTGAACCGTTTTCCCCCATTATGGCAACTGTATGGGGTGTTATGTATTGTTAGGCTGGTATGAGTGATGGGTGGGTGCCAACGAGGCTACTGATCTACTGTGCATCACCTGCTTGTGTTTTAGCACTAATTACTGGGTATCTGTATCTGTGCATTGCATCCACACAGTCTGTGGATCTTGCTGACATAGCTGGGTAGTTTAGTTAATATCTTGGAACTCTACCCTCTCCTCCATATTCTCACTTTCAGGGCCAAAAAAGTAAGATACAGTACCAAACAGGACTCCAAAACGAAGTTTGCATCAGTGCGTGTTCCAGTTTATCTTTTTTGTTTTTTGTTTTTTTAATAGAAACAGCTGCACGTATGCAGCCACCCTCTCCTGTGTAACCGCACAATTAATGATTAAGATTGTATTTAAAAAAGGAAAAGAAGACCTGAGCTAGGGAAATGTTACAGTGTAATACAATTGTACCTATTCAGCTAATATTCATGCACTATGGTCCAGTTAGTGTGTGTCTATAATGTATACATAGATATTTACACAATACATGTTCTCTTCATGCTGGAAGTGGGAAACAAAAACTGCCCTGGTTTCCCTCGTCTTTCCTCTTGTGTGCAGAGCTGCACATATGGGACTGTTCTGAGTCACAATGCAATTAGCATTGTAGCGGGTAGATAGTGGAGTGCAACATTAAACACAGGCACCCACGCACACCACAGCAGCCACCGGATCTAACAACTTTCCTGATGGAAACCCTGAAACAGTAGTCCTTAGCAATTTTTCAATGCCATAACTAATGATAACCTATGATATATTTATAGTTGAGAAGATCTTAAAATCAAGTCATAACCTTTTAAGAAAAAAGTTGTAACTTCTGAAGCACTTGTGGCCCCCTGATTTGTATGGCTCACATGTCACTCTCTCCCCTAGCCTTCTAGAGGGTGAACTGACAGGCTTTCGAATTCCACTTTTATACCCGCCACTTATTGGACGTTTTTCCTATGAACCGTCATGAACCTGCACTTCCACAGCAATTTACAGTGCTGCTTGTATATAAAACCCCACTTTTCCCTGATTGAGACCATTATTTACATTCGCTTAGGTATTGAATTGCTGATGCCAATCTTTGGTGCCCACCTATTAAATTCCTTCCAAGTCTCCAGATACGCAAATTGGTGGTAATTCTAAATTAGAGCCTGATTCATTATTTGTGTGTTTGTGTATTGGCTGTGATTAGGCCTAAAATTCAGCCATGGCCGCATTTTTATTTTCAGTTTTCAGGTATTTAAACCTGCACTGAGAGACAGAAGTCAAAGTGAAAGAATATTGGCTGCTCCTGTTCATACATTAAAATGGAACTTTTTTTTAAATTTATTTATTATTAACGAGAACATAGTCTAGATGATGGTTGGAGACAACTACTTATCATTGGGCTAGTCTTACAAGGTGCAGACTTCCTACTAGAAATAACTGCATACCTGCACGTTTCCCTGGGAGTTCCTCCCCTCACAGATTTCTGGTTTTGAGGCACCTAAAACTCACCTATTCTGGCCCAGTAAAACCTACGTCCATGGTTTCTATCTGAGGTGTTTTCCAGGTTTGAAATAAAATGGCACACTTGCATCATTACCAAATGTAAGTAAATATGTGCCTTTCCCTGTCCCTTCTCCTTCCTTCCAGATCCGAGTGGTGAAGGCATTCCGCAGCTCCATCTCCCTCTATGAGGGGCTGGAGAAGCCAGAGTCACGATCATCAATCCACAACTTCATGACCCACCCCGAATTTCGGATAGAGGACTCTGAGCCCCATATTCCCCTAATAGATGACACAGACGCAGAGGACGACGCTCCCACCAAGCGCAACTCCGCCAGCCCCCGCAATGCTACTCCCACGCCGCCCTCACCCACACCTTCGCCTGCTACCACCGTTGCCCCCACCACGCCAGTCTCTCCTTCCCCAAACCAGAACAATAATGCTGTGGAAAGCAGTAACCACCTCCTCCCCGAGGGCCCCAAGTCAGGAGCCCCCTTGGCCCCAGGGAGCCCACTACACAGCCTGGAGACCTCTCTTTGATCTGACCCGGCTCCACACGTCACCACCTCTTTTCTACCCGCCACCAAGGAGCTCAACTCAGACAAAACGAACAGACACTAGGATCAAAGAGACTGAGGGTTAGATGGAGAGCGGAGTCCTGTGTGAGCTTGGCTTGGGTTGGACTTACAGAACAGCAAACATTCAGAGGAATGTACGGCTTGGTGTGGATTCTTTGGTCTTCTTTCATTTTTGGTTCTTATTAATATCCCACTGCAACACAAGGACTCTGTCTTCACCCCTCCCTCCTTGGTAACACTTGTTTTTCTTGGTAACAAGGGGTGATAATAAACTCAGATTGAAAGTGACCTGTTTTTATTATTATATTATATTTTAATTGAGATGGGGAGGTGCTCCTCCTAGCTTGAAGATTGTCTGTAAGAGTTATGAAAGAACCTTTAGCTTCTCTTTTATCTGAATGGTGTTGTATATTTATCTCTTTGGCCCTTGCTCATTTGAAACTTATTTCTGCTCCATCGGCTGTTAATATTTTGAGTTATTTATGTTTTTGGAAAAAAAGCAGGTCTGTTTACAAAGTTTGTAGATACTTTTTTTTTTCTGTTTGTAGGCAAAAGAGCTTCCTGATGTATGATGCAGAAAACTGGGACAGATTAAGAAATGAATGAGAGGATTATTTCAGATACTGCTGTATTTTCAGGAAAAAAGGGTGTTTCTATTGAAACTTAACTATTTTTGCCTGCAAGTTTTATTTGTTATATATTTGTAGATAAATATAGAACCTTCTAGCCAAACCGATAAACACTAAGGCTTGTATAGAAAAAGAGGTCCATCTGACGAGGTGTTTTCACAGGAGACGGGACGGGAGAAATAATTAAGGCCTCTTGTCCACTAACATCGCTATAAATATTTAACTTCTTCCATTTCTTCGCTAGTTTTCATGTGCACAAAACCTTCTGGAGTTCTGGATTCTCTTTTCATTAATTATGTTGTGTTCAGGAATTTCCACATGTTGAAAGGTTAAGTTATTAAAGGGAGTTAAGAAAATATTCCGGGCCCTTATTTATCATGCCGAAAAATTGAAGGAGGAAACAAAGTCTTACCTCAGAGTCGGATACGAGGTCCTTTATGAAGCCTCTTCAGCGGGAAATAGGAGTTCTTTTAGATTTGTGGAACCGTAATATGAAAAGGTCTTCTTGTAGCAGTTATAGGTTGCTCTCAGAAGCATAGATAATTCGATGCGGGGCTTGTGGATATGTGACGGGCTAATTCAGGCATGCTAAGGCTAAAAAATGTTTTTGCCAAAAGCACTAAAATGACTTCAATCAGCTTTTTTTTTTCTTTTTTCTTTTTGTTTCCCTTTTTTATGACCGCTGCAGTTCAAACTAGCGCTGTATTATCTATTGAACCAGTGCGTCTATTTGTCAGTAAGACATTCACATAGACTAAACATCAATGTGCCTTGGCTTCAATAATAATTTAGACAATCTTGGTCCCATCATTTACCGCCTTCAGGAGACTCCTTCCGGGGAAAAAAAAAAAAAACGACCTCTACAGCTAAAAGCAGGACCAAATCATCCTCACTCTTTAACACGTGGGGACAGTTGAGACTGATTTCCTCCCTCCTGATGCTTGATAAATATGGACCCTGGGCTCTTTTTTTTTTTTTTTTTTTAATTTAAATGCTGCATTTTATTTCTATTTTTGATTTTTCTCAGCCCCCCTGCCAATGTAGAATACTGACATTTGTTTACTCAGGCATAGATAAAGTATTTAATTTAAAAGAAAAAAAAAAACCTTTTGCTTCAGACTTTGTGTATTTAGATAGCAAAAACATCATCGTCTTTGGTCCAAAAGAAAGTGAATCATTTTTCATATTTCATTCTCTTTAAGCTTTAGGAAAATATTGATTTTATTCCTCTGACTTCTGGTTTGTTGGCATTTTAAAAATTAAAAACAACTACCCTGTCCATAAAACTCCTTTAAGCATTATTAATAACAAACGTTGCTGCATTTGGTTTGTTTGTAAAACTATTTTTGACACCTGATGTACTGGAAACGCTAAAGAATTCGACATTGTGCATTTTTCAAGAATAAAGCCGAGGCATACACTGGTATCTATCTGCACAGGGTACTTATTTCGTAGCGTTCCTTGGGGGAAAAAGAATTTTGATACAAATCGTAATAAAATTGTACCTTTGTATTTTTATGACAATACTGATGATACCTTTCATCGTACCTAACCAATTTTGGATGATTTGACACCAATCATGTTCTATGGGGAGGGGGTTTTGGCCACTAAAATGTGTTTTTTGTTCTGGAAGATTCATCTCAGGGTGCAAATGATGTGAAAGAGAACAGGCCTCTTTTTAGTTTGCGTATTAACACACTTAAATGTTTGGGATGGTGCTTTGCCCAACCCCACACGGGATAAACTCGGGCAGCGGGCTGCAGATTTTTCCTGCAGCCATCTGGCCGGCTTCACCTGAAGGGCCGCGAACAGGGAAGTGGAAATGTAAAGTCACAAATGGTTTGTTTTCCTTGTTTTACAGATGACAAAATAGCAGCTAGGATTGAAAGTGAGGAATTGAAAAGGCGAGAGGAATCCATGTGAGGAGTTTGTTCTGTAGCTTCTTCCTGTAATGGGAATGAATGTTTTTCCATCTGTTTTATGGATTATTATTTTTTTATCTTTTAACATTTGGAAATAAAAGTACTTCATGTCTGTTTTATCTTGAGCATTTTAAATGGATATCGTGATTGGATTTACATTTGAAACTTGTCGAGTAATGTGTATGGTTTTTAAAAATAAAAAATGTATTTAGCCTAACTTGCAGGGCCATGTTTTGTCATTTATCATGCAGTGTTTTTCCATTTTGCTGTTATGAGTTCTCAAATGTGGACTCTGCGGTATCTAAAACCATCATACCTGCAGAATGGCAGGAAAATAACTTGTAGAAGGTCTGTGTTTAGTGTAGCTGAGACAATTTTTGAGATGGTGTGTTATCCTGCTGGAAGCATTCATCAGAAGATGGGTACACAGTGGTCATATAGGGATGGACATGGGCAGCAACAATACTGTTCTGTTACCACAGGGCACAAAGTGTGCTAAGAAAGTGTCCCCAACACCACCAAAAGCTTGAACTGTTGATACAAGGCAGGATGGATCCATCCATGCTTTCATGCTGTTTACGTCAAATTCTGACTCATCAGATCAGGCAACATTTTTCCAATCATCTGTTGCACACTTTTCGTGACGATTTGGTGAGTTTCCTGTTTTTAGCTGATAGGAGTAGCACCTGGTGTGTTCTTCTGCTTCTGTAGCCCATCTGTCAGAAATGCTCTTCTGCATACCTTCGTTGTAACGAATGGTTATATGAGTCACTCTTGCCTTATCAGCTCAAAGCATTCTGGCCATTCTTCTGACTTCTGGCATCTTTTCACCCAGAGAACTGCCGCTCACTGGATATTTCCTCTTTTTCAGACCATTCTCCGTAAACCTTAAAGATGTTTGTGCAGGGAAATCCTAGCAGATCAGCAGTTGCTGAAATATTCAGACCAGCCTGTCTGGTACAACCATCTTGTTCAAACCATCGGTTTGAACAGCAGCAGGCCATCTTGACCATGTCTGCATGCTTAAATGCACTGATTGGATTGATATTTGCATTAAAGAGCTGCTGAACATGTATATAACAAAGTGACCAGTAAGTCTATGTTGTCTTTAAGAAATTCCACTGCTTTTCTTTGTTTGTTTTGGGGGGGGTTTTGGACAGATTTTTGTCCCCTTATAGTTGAGATTACCAGTGTACACATTTGGAAAGGCCTCCTGACTTAAGTGAGTAAGGGTTGTTTTGCTGGAGTTTTAATTTCAAGTTATTTTGAGTGTTTTCTACAAATAATTACTGTGTTTGTGGACAATGGCAACGATGGGTTGTGATGAGCAGAATTTTTCACAACAATTGGAGACAATATGAATTGCAGTAATCAAGCCCTGTTTGACAGTTGGTTTGTTTATCTGGCAAATACAGAGATGAAGTGTATTATGAGTAGTGGACAATGGCTGCTTTGTGGGAAAATGTTTGACGATCGCTGCCTCTACTCCAGTAAGACCAGCCATGACCTTTCTGTGCAGAAGTAAAGAACTGAAGAGTTTGTTTAACCTTGTGCAGTAATAGGACAACAGTTCATTCAGTGTTTGCATTTTTTTTTTTTTTCTAGGTTAAGGTTTTGGCCTTCCTCTCTAAATGAAAATCACCAGGGCTGTGATTGTGTACGTACAGGTAAATGCACTTCTGTTAAGTAAGGTATAACAAACTCACCTCCAAAGGCCTCCAAATAAATTCGCCACTTCCCCTGTGGGTGGTCTTTGTCCTCCACCAAGCTCGAGTCCTCTACCAGAGGCCTGTGAGCTTGAGGGTCCTGTGCAGTATCTTAGCTGTTTTTAGGACTCTGCACACAGGGACCACTGTTACCTTCACCTTCCACATCCTCTTAAGCTCTTCTGTCAGCTCTTGGTATTTCTTAAGCTTCTGATGTTCCTTCTTCTTGATGTTACAGTTGCTTGGTATTGCTACATCTATTACTATGACTTTCTTCCTCTGCCTGTCCACCACTACTATGTCTATCCCACTACGGGATCTTGGCTCTGTCATTTTCAACTACCCTTGGGGGCGTATCCCATTTTGACCTCAGGACTTCCAGGCCATACTCAGTATAGATGTTCCTGTATACATGCCAGCCACTTGATTATGGTGTTCCATGTGTGCCCTGCCTGCTAGCATCTTGCACCCTGCTGTTATGTGCTGGATTGTCTCAGGGGCATCTCTGCACAATCTGCACCTGGGGATCTTGCCTGGTGTGGTAGACCCCAGCCTCTATCAATCTTGTGCTTAGAGCTTGTTCCTGTGCTGTCATGATTAATCCCTCTGTGCTATCTTTCAGCCCAGCTTTGTCCAGCTATTGTAGGATTTTCCAATATCAGCCACTTCTTCTATCTGCTGGTGGTACATGCCGTGCAGAGGCCTGTCCTTCTATAATGGATCTTGTTCTTTCTCCTCTTATTTCTCAAGTTTCTGCCTGAGGTATTCCCTAAGCACATGATGATTTGTGGCCATCTTCCTGATGTACTCATAGATCTTTGTTCTTTCATCCAGGATAGTGGTTCTGACAATCTCTAGTCCTTGGCCTCCTTCCTTCCACTTAGTGTACAGTCTCAGGCTGCTGGATTTGGGGTGAAAACCTCTATGCATGGTAAGGAGCTTTCTTGTCTTGAAATCACTGACGTTACTCTCCTCTTTTGGCCATCTTATTATGCCAGCAGGATATCTGATGGTAGGTGTTGATTGTCTGGATCTTGTTCTTCCCATTCAGCTGGCTCTTCAGGACTTGCCTTATTTTGCAGTTGCAGCTTTCCTAGTGGCCTCTTCATGGTTCCCATTTGCCTGTGGGATTCCAAGGTACATGTAGCTATCCTCAATGTCTGCAATGTTGCCTTCTGGCAGTGCAGTTGCCTCAGTTCTGACTACCTTCCCTCTTTTTGTCACCATCCGAGTACACATCTCCAGTCCGAATGACATTCCGATGTCATTGCTGTGGATCGGTAAATTGATGTCTCGTTCACTCCTGGCTTGATGTCATCCAAGCTGATGCTTGCTTCATTCTGTAGTCTGTGTCCGTAGCCAGTCTTGTTAATGATCTGGCTGAGGGCGTTCAGGTCTCTGCAGAACAGCAGTAGGCACAGAGCATCTCCTTGGTAAATCCTGCACTTGATGGTGACTTGTGCAAATCTTTTGAAGTTGGCCTCTAGTGTTGTTCTCCACATCCCCACTGAGTTCTTGATGAGGGCTCCTAGGTTCCTGTTGATCTTGTACAGTTCTAGGTATTCCAGGATCCATGTGTGCGGCATTGAGTCATAGGCTTTCTTGTAATAAATCCAGGCGGTGCACAGGTTGGTCAGTCTGGTCTTACAGTCTTGAGTGACTTGAGTCTGGTGTTTTGCTCCTCTCATACCTCTTCCAGTTCCTGAAAATAAACATCTGCCGCGCAACCCTTATCTGATTTTTACTGCACTACAAACCTCTTAAAGTGTGTTTAAAAAGAGCAAAGAAAACAAAATTAATATATACAAAATACAATATAAGTTTGCCCTCTTGGAGTGTGTCTTGTTTTTTGTTTTGTTTTTTGATTATTTATTTAAGTGGATTCATTCTCTTTCTCTTAACAATTCTCTCTTTAAAGATATAACACACTTTGAAAGAAAGGCAGATATTAAATGTAAAAGTGAGATCAGAGGGCAAATGTGATATTTAGAATCTCCATATATAATCCTTATATGCCTATGTGTTGTCAGTACAAATAATGGCAGTAAGAATGGCTCTAAGAAACAAAAAGTAAGGAAATTTGTGTTTGGTGGATTGCTTGATTGTGTGATTGATTGTGTAACAATGCTTCTTGGCAATAAATCTCATACCGATGGAAAGCCTGTTTATTCCCCCTTAAATGGTGCCACATTTGTAAGGAAAATGCATTTGTGGGTTGAGCAGCATTGTTGAATGTGTGAGCTGCTCCCATGACAGCTTATTGACTCTTGTTTGGTACCGTTTATTGGATTGGGTGATTGAAATTTTTATTTATTTATTTTTTTAAACCTTTATTTTACCAGGTAAAATGTTTGAGAACCAGTTCTCATTTACAAACATGACCTGGCCTGGAAATCTGAAGAAACAAGGACATATTAGCAGAATATGTATGTAATATAACATAGAATATAATACCATAAAATGAAGTTAAAGAATACAATTATATAAAATCAATGTAAACGAGGAAAATGATCAAATTCAAAATAAACATGATTTTAAAAAAATCAGTATTACCATATCAAACATCAAAATATTTTGGGATGTTATAAATAAGTCATAAACGATAAAATGCTGTTGCACATCCAAACCAGCAGATGGCAGTGTGTTTCTCTCCTGCTCTCTATGGTCAACTTCTCGAAGATGATGGCTTACTCCGTGTTAATCGACAACAACCACAACCAACCAAGCTGCTCTATTCAATTCATCTCCTCGCGTAAGTAGCGGCAGAGTGAGACCTCTGCGTACTTCTCCTATCTTTGAAAAGCGTTTCTCCTTTCCGCTCCGCTGGAATTTCCTCCGCAGTAATGGATCCCAAACACGGGGCGAAGGTCTGCTGAAGACGGGTCGCGCCGTTTGTGTGGGTACAGCAGCCTGCAGCAGTGTCGGTCTCATAAAGTAAACCGTGCACAGGATCAGTCTGGTGGAAGGTTAGAGTTGTAGTGAGTTATCGATCATCTATGGATAACTGACAGTGAGCTAATCTTCTTTAATATGTTGCACAGCGATATGTTACTGTCTGCACTGTAGGTGGGAAGCAGAGATGGCCTTTTTCCTGCATGTGCGGTTATGTGAATCCTGCAGGTTCCTTGTCTGACGTGTTGTTGCTAATGACTCCATCTCTCAGAGGCAGGAATGCGACGTCCCCCACTGAGCTCAAGATGAGAGAGTGGTGGGTTCATGTGGGTTTGATCTGCATCCCTCTGGTGGCCGTGTACCTGCACATCCCGCCCCCTCAGCTCTCCCCTGCGCTGCAGAAGTGGCACAGTACTGGGAAGGTCTTTCACTTCAGAGGCTGGAAAATCTTCTACAGAGGTAACATGTTAGAAGATTGGGATGCTTAGAAAATGCCACTTAGGCTGCCATGGCGTTGTGTTCAAGTGTGAGTAAGGCTGCAGTGTCTTTGCATGCACATATCTTTGATCTGTGATATCTTCTCTCCTTCAACTTCTCAGACTCCCTCGGTGCTTTGGGAAGCTCAGATGTTGTCATTCTGCTCCACGGCTTCCCCACCTCCAGCTATGACTGGAGCAAGGTGCCCACCCCACTGCACATGCTCGGTGGATAAACAAATTGAGAAATGTAGGATGTGTTTGTGACCTGCACCTACATTTTCTTCCCCCGCTCATACAGATCTGGGATCCACTCACGCAGCGATTCCATCGAGTCATTGCACTGGACTTCCTTGGTTTTGGCTTCAGTGACAAGCCGGTGAGTAAGAACTAGACACAGGAAATATATAGTTACACAGTGACTAATTAAAACATATATAACTGTTCTCCTGTATCTGTATCATCCCAGCGGCCTCATAAGTACTCCATCTTTGAGCAGGCCAGTGTGGTGGAAGGTCTGGTGGCCCACTTGGGACTGAGCAACCAGCGAGTGAACCTGGTGTCCCATGACTATGGAGACACTGTGGCCCTGGAGCTGCTCTACAGGTCAGCAGTGTTTTTATGGAGGTTGCCAAAATGATGTGAAATAATAAACTGCTAACTTGCATTGGTTTTTCCTCTGTCCTTCTCCCAAACTAGGAGTGATCAAAATCGCACAAGTCACCTGACATTGAACAGCCTGTGTCTTTCTAATGGAGGTACAGTGCACTCTATTTTCTTTGGACATAGTATAAACAGAAGTTGCAGTTCATATTTTCTGCGTTTTATATCATATTTTAAACTGGATTTTTACAAAATCATTAGCTCTATCCATCCCATCTTATCCAAAGTTGGGTTGCAGTGGCATCCTTCTTCCCAGTCACACTTTCCAGTTCCTTCTGGGGGATCCCGAGGTGTTCCCAGGCCAGACAGCATCTCTTTAGCATGTTCTGGGTCTACCCGGGGGGTCTCCTCCCAGGAGGCAGCCTAACCAGATGCCCACACCACCTGTCTCTTTTTGATATGCAGGAGCAGATAGCTCAACAGCAATAAGGTGATGTCCCAGGTGTGCCCCTAAAACCCCTGTTGGAGTCCTTCCTCTTCTTCTAAAGCCTACTGCTGCTTCACACAGCAGCCTCTGATAGTGCTTTGATGGCTTGTCAGAAGGCCTATCCTTGGCCGCAAGTCCTTTGCAACCCACCTCTGCAGGGAGCACCTGGGTAGGGATTTCTGCAAGGGCAACCACAGGGTCAGGTCAGTTCAGGGTAGTTGTAATGATCTCGTGTGGGAAAGTGAGTTCCTAATCTATTTCAGCCTGCGTCTTTCAGTCCCGAGTGGTATCCAGGGCCTAGCTTCCATTCTTGCAGATTGTTTTGCTAGACACTGTCCTCCTCTCACAAAGGGGTGGTGTTTATGAGGCCAGGCACAGGGGAAGGGAGGCTATTGTCCTTCCATCCAGGGTGATCACCAATTACGTAGCTCCTGATTGTGCCTCCAAATGTAGCGCCCTATAATAACCTTGATATTTAAAAAAAAAATAGGTGTTATTATTCTTGTTATTATTGTGTTAATAACGCACATCATTCCAAATCTTATTCCAGTGTGAAAGTCACAAGCATTGCTGACACTTTTCTTTCCGACAGGATTATTCCCAGAAACAAACCACCCACGGTTGCTGCAGACGGTGAGTCAACTTTGTTTGCTGAGGAGGATGGAGTGAATATTAAGGGTAGCTGTTTGGCTGGTAAACTTACCGCAGAGTCATTTCTGTGTTATCCTCCACAGCTTCTGAAGGACTCCAGTTTTCTGGCTCCGATTCTGATGCGAATCACCAACTACATGATCTTTCAAAAAGGGTAAGAGAAGCTGAGTTTAGTGCCGAGAGTTAGAGATGGAAACCGGCATTAGGAAATTATGTAATTAGATGTTGGATTTTGCCTCCTGACCGGTAGGATAGGAGAAGTGTTCGGTCCGTACACGCAGCCATCAGATGCTGAGTTCTGGGACATGTGGACAGGGTTACGCTACAATGACGGCAACTTAGTTTTGGACAGGTGCGTGTGTTTGCTTGCTCACCTTGTGTTCAAATGGCCCTTATAACTTAACTGCTTGCTCAATTCTAATTTTGCCCTCTATCTCCTCAGTATTCTGCAGTACATCAACCAGAGATTGAAACACAGAGAGCGCTGGGTGGGAACGCTCACTTCCACATACGTCCCACGTAAGTTCACGGTTGCATCACACATCTTGGTGTGCGTGTTAATGAATCAGAGGGCGGCTTTTGTGTGGGCCAAACAATTTCTTAATGTGTCAGCAGCCTCAGCCAGAGAGCTGCTGATGGTAAGCTGCTTAGTCCATCTGTGATTGAGAGCTCAGGAGGGTGTGTGTGTGTGTGTGTGTGGCATAGACCTAATGAGAAATGCAACATCTTAGCAAAACTAACTGCAGTATATGCTGTTTAACTTCGCTCCTGTACCACTCCACTTCTCAGCGTTCCTCCGTCTGTTTTTTTCCTTGCCCACCCTCTTCCTTGTGTTTCAGTGCACATGATCTATGGACCCTTGGACCCAGTCAACCCCCATCCTCACTTCATCCGTCTTTACCAGTGAGTATCCCTTCAACCCCCATTTAGATTATCTATAACACCCCTAAGCCTGGAGTTACATTGAATACACTAAGTTTACAAATTACCTTGACAGACAAATAAAAAGAACACCTAGAAGGTAGTACATTTGGGAATCTCTTTCATCTTAGTACAACTTGCAGTTGGGACTTGTGATCAGTCATTGAAGGTGCTTCTCAGGAGCTCAGTTCAGCAGTCTTGAACTGGCAGCTACATATATAGGGTATTCAGACCTTTCCACCAGCTTCTTCACTCCCCTGGTGTACTGGGGAAGTTGTTATTGTTAACATAATAGGACATTATGTTAAAGACAAAAGAAAATTGCATGCTGGTGACATTTAGGGAGCACACTGGCTTAGCCGGTAGCGCTGCTGCCTTGCAGGCTGAGGACCCTTAATTTGAATCCACGATGGAAGGATTGATGTTTATTTGCTTTACCAAAAGCTATGAAAAATATATACTGGACCAACTCTGTCATCAGAGCTGGAGGTAAACCAGAGATGATAAGGTTCTTTTACCTCCACGCCATCCATAAAACATATAGTCCCAATATTTTATTCCCAGTGTTCTCCTACTATCTGCGGCCTTTATGTGACATGTTTACTTGAAATAGTGTGCGCCTTTTTCTTTTTCTGCAGGAAACTGGTCCAGAGGTCAACAGTCACAATTTTGGATGAACACATCAGTCACTACCCTCAGCTGGAAGATCCCACTGGCTTCTTAAATGCATATTTCAATTTTATTCATTCTTTCTGAAAGAAAACCAAATGCAACTGATTGTAAAACCTACCGAATTAAGTGTTGTACCAAAGTGTGAGACGTTGACATGGTACAGATCGCTGTTCTAATGATTGTAACCAGATGAAATGCTGCATCAGTCTGAGATTTGATCAGAGCTAATTTACCAGCACCAGTCCCTGAAATGTTTATCACTGCCATGAAGATGGGAAGTGTGGGCTAAAAATGATTGTATTTAAATAGCTGGAGATGAGTGCAGAAGTACAATAATGTAATTCGAAGTGATGTTAGGGTGTGTGATCACTGAGTTTATGTGGGACACTGTTTTGATTCCTTCTATTTTGCGTTGTCTGTCTTGCTGTCAGCGGTATTCTGAATGAATTTTGATATAATTTTCTACATTTATCTTGATGTCAGTGACTAAATATCAGCTTTTCTTCAAATAAAATTAGTTTTATAAAAAAAAAAAGTGTCTTAATTACTGATTGGAAAAGAAATGAAGCATACAGCACAGTGGAGCAGTGGTTAGCACTGCTGCCTCACGGTTAGAAGGCCTGGGTTCGATTCCACCTTGGCCCAGGCCCCTCCCCCTCTCTCTGTGTGGAGTTTGCATGTTCTCCCTGTGTCTGCGTGGCTATTCTGGTTTCCTCCCACAGTCCAAAGACATGCAGTTACTGGGGTTAGGTTAATTGTGAGTGCGGATGTTGTCTGTCTCTGTGTTGGCCCTGCAACGGGCTGGTGACCTGTACAGGGTGTACCCTGCCTCTTGCCCTATGTCAGCTGTCAGGCTCCAGCCCCCCCGTGACCCTGAACAGGATAAGCAGAAGTGAATGGATGCACGTTGACAGTTATGATTTATTGTAGTTGACAGATGACAAAACATGAGGACCAACAGAAAATATAAAGAAAAAGCAAGAAACACTTTATACACTACAAGTAGTAAAACATTCGTGTAATATAATTTCAGATCTGTGAAGAACTTATGTGACGTTTCAGCTTGTTGAGCAGGGATGAAAGGTGGTCACGTTGGCACAAAGCTGTACAATGACCATTTTAGCCCACTGAGGCCAAGATGACATCGACAACGGTCTCTTCTCCACTACGAACCGTCACCTGCATGGTGACGCCGTCAGCCAGCGCAAGCCGAGCCCGAACCAGCGTGTCGTGACCTCCACGAAACACACCTGAGAGGAGAGAGTGGGAGAGTTTTCACTCTGTAGCTCAGGCGGTAGAGTGGGTCACCTACTCATTTTAAAACATTTTATAGTTCAAGTTACAAAGTTGCCCGCAACGACCAACATCCTCACATCCGACACTCACCAGCGAGGAAGAGGACGTGTGAGTTCTTGTTTTCGGGAACTTTGTCTGAACGCTCACAAGGCTGCATTCCCAGGAAGTTGATGATGTTACCCACCGCCTCTGCACACGAAACCCACAGAAAATTTGAATCATAGTAACTTAGGTCAGTTAATGCGCCCTGTACATGTCAGGTAAATAAACGTTTAATTCCAGCATAAAGTTCTAATTCTGCGTACCATCTAGAGTTCGTACAGATGCCAGGGCAAAGGTTTCTTCCTTCTCAAATTCGTCTCCTACTTCTTCCCACGCTGCTCCGAAGTTTGGTTTCAGAACCTTCTGAATGTGGTCTGCAACCGTTACCTCTAGATCCTCCAACTAAAGAAAGGCCCAAAAAGCAGAGAAGGGAGCAGTTTAGTTTGATTACAATTTTTTTTTAGTCCATTCACCAATAAATACTTAGCAGATGTAGTGCGATGACATACCACATATTCGTCGTCGTAACCGTCATCATCAGGCTCCCCTGTGTTGGGGTCGCAGTCTCTCACGAGATACTTCATAGTACAGCTGAATGTACAAGACACTGCAAACAAACAGGAGGCATAAATCCACCAATCCTGCATTCAGCAGCAGCAGATATGTCTGGGGAGATTTCAAACGTTCCTACCAGCTGTGGGGTCGTCATCGGGAAGGCGGACCAAAGTGTAGCAAGAACCAGGCTGACTGTACGGGAGGCTCGGGGCGGGAACGTAGTGTATCACCTCATAGGCCTCTGACGGCTCCATCTGCACTACCACCTAGAAAGAAGAATCAAATTTCACATTCACGTGTGTTTAAAAATATCTTTTAAATTTAAATGATCGTGAAACTAAACGGTAAAAACGCCAGTACCTTCTGCAGCAACTGGTCGTTCAGAGTGTTCGTACAGTCGAACTGGAACACCATGTGTCTGGCGAATGTGTGTTTGATGCAGCGCACAACGTATTCCGTCTCAGCCTCCGTCAGCTGCACCGGCTCGGAAGACTTGAAGAGTGGGCCGAGACCCTGGAACTCTGGGATGGCTGACAGTTGTTCTGTCAAATAATTTAAACAAAAACAGATGAAGCGGGTATTTTATTAATTTTATCTGAACGATGACAAACGTGAACGCGCATCTCGAATCATCACAAAAGACAGCCAGTGTTTACAGCCTTACCCTGATAAATATCCTGGCGTGATGGGGCCAGCTTTTCTGGCAGCTTGCTTGTAGCAACTGGGGCGATTTCTGAAAGGACAAAAAAATTCCTTCTTAATGATCTGATTCCTGAACATGACACCTTCCTAGTTTACACATTAAATTAAAAAAAATAAAATAAAATCTGTTATTGTACCTGTTTTCTGCTCTGTGATAGGAGCGGTGGCCAGAGGGACGGTCTTCATATCGAAAGGTTTCTCTGAGGGCTCCAAGGTGTACTGGTGGAGGGATTTCTCCAAACCAGGGATGGAAACAGAGAGTCCTGAAACACACATAAGAGGAGACTTAACACATCATCTGCTGAGTGCTTGGCAAACAAGTTGCCCGGATGGCTCTTAACACGTGCAGTTGGTGCATTTTGAAAAGCAACCATAATTTACCATTGAAGATGTAGGCAGCATTCAGAGCCTTCTGCTTCTGCTGGAGCACATTCATATAGAAAGTAGCTCTGTCACGCACCTCATCATCACTGTCCATCATACACCTGAACAAACAGACCCATATTAAAAATGACACTGCACTGAAACACAAAAGTACACACAAAAAACTAATAAATACCTCTGCAAAAGAACCAGGACGCTTGGCAGCAGATCATCATTCTGAGCTCCAAATTTAGCCAAAGCACTGACAGCAGCTAAAAGTGGAACAAGACACAAACAAATGTTTTAGCTCATTAAACGACCTAAAAAGTTGGAAGAGGTGTTGGCAAAGTAAGAGGAGTACTGGCATCAGTCTCTGGCCATAGATCTAAAGTCAAGGTTCTGAGGTGCACGCGCTCCTACTCGGTCTTACCTGCACGGACAGCCTCGCTCTCCAGCACCACTCTGTTGAAAATAAAGCGAATGTACTTGGAGGGCTGCGGGGTGCGTGGGCCCTCTTTGCCCAGTAGGTGCAGGATCTTTGTGGCGAGTACCGTGTGCTCGCAGTCCTCAATGAACTCACACAGATGGGCCAAGCCAGTCTCTTTGCTCTCAGGGTTCTCCTCAATGATGCTGATGATGCAGTCCACGATGGCCCGCTTGTACTCGAAGCCACCCTGCAGGAAGAGAAGAGATGGTGATAAGAATAAGCAGACCAAAATCTGATTTAAACAACAGCGACTCAACTGCTCTCAATCACTGCATCAATCTCGTTATAAAATCAAGCATTTTCTAAAAAAAACACGTCCCACTTAAGAAACCTACATACCAAATATTTTGTCAAAGACCAAAATGCAGACAATAATCCGTTATATAACTTACATCATCTCTGAGCATGTTGGACAAGAAGTTCATCATGACGCTGTGCTTCCTGGGATACTTCTGACAGAGAGCACTGATGGCCTGCACCACCACCACCTGAAATAAAAAAATAAAAAAAAATAAAAACACACACAGATTCATATTAAGATTCATTTTATGAAACTTTTTTCCCCAAAGAAACTGATTTCAAGGAAGTTGGTGGGGGGGTGGGGAATATAGGCTAAAAAAAAAAAATTGCTTATCCCATGAAACTATTTTTTTTTTTTTTTAATTTCCCTCTATGGAGGTCCATTACAATTTGTCATCTGCCATCAATAACCAATCACAACTCATGTATTATTCAAGGATTTTTCAGCAACTTTTAAATGTGATCCCGTACTTTCACATTCAACATTTTCTCTACATATTAAACATTGACAAAATTTCAAAGAATGACATAAGCACATGTGCAACTATTTCATATGAGCTATACTGCTCATATCAGACTGCTACAACAGGTTTTTCTATTAAAGGATATCTATTAAGGATGGGGGAAAAATTGAAACACCATAACGAGATATTTTGTGTGGCAAAATTGTATCGATTTAGAATCACCAACTGATCCAACCCCAGTAACTGCATGTCTTTGGACTGTGGGAGAAAACAAGAGAACCTGGAGAAAACCCCAGCAGACACGGGGAGAACATGCAAACTCCACACAGAAAGGCCCGGGCCAAGGTGAATTCGAACCCAGACCTTCTAACTGTGAAGCAACTTTCAGTACTAGAATGATAAAATCAACTACTTAATCAGTCCACCAGATGGTGCTGTTGAGATTTTTTTTTCTAGTGAGGTCAGCAGAGGTGACGGTCGGCATGCAGGACGAAGTCGATACAAAGATGGAGGTATTGGAGAAAGAAATCAGTAAAGTTCTGCCCATGTTTAGGCTAAACGTTTGAGCTTATTTTGGATGTTTTAATAAAAATGAGACAAAGGAGATGAATGTGATAGATGGAATTTGCAAGGAGTATGAAATATTACAACACGAGGGCTCATCTCATGTGCCACCGTACTCAGATAATGTTAGCCAGGGACGGCAAAGCTAGCATGAAACTGGCTCAACCAACACTGGACACACTTAGCCTGACAAAACTTCCAATTCACAGTGAAAACGGTTGCATTAGCCTGAGATATGTGCATGTCACAGGCTGTGGATTCATATATGACTATGAGTTTGTTACCTTAGAGAGGACTGGCGACTGCTGTCTTGCATTCAAAATATCTATAATAGTACAATAGTCCTACACGTTTGCATGCAGTTAAGTTGGACAAGATGGTAATACATACAAACACAGGCCACTGTCAGGTGCAGGCTTCTCCATTGTATTAGATAAAACAGATACTGTTCTGTGAGCACAGCGGCTCCTACTACCAGCTAATTGGAACAAAGTTGCTTTTACAGATGTGGAGCTAAAATATTTAAATAACAAAAATATCTGACCTTGAACTCATCCGAGATCTCTGAGACAAAAGAGGAAATCTGCTTCATCAGCCGATCCACGCTGCTCTCACTGCCAGTCTTGAGAAGAGTTGTGATGGCCAGTGTGGCAATGCTGCGGTTTGAATCAGTGATCAGGTTTTCAAGGTCCAGGTTGCACGCAGTCACAGCCGATGGATGCTTCATGGCCACCTAATGGACACAAAGGAAATATTAATGCAGTTTGTGTATTTATACAACATACAGGATTTATATTTTTTATTTAAAATCTATTATTTTTATGCTGTTAGAGTAAAATGACTCATGGCTGTTTATACATAATTGTTTTGTACTTAAATATTACAAAACAACCCACGTATTGGAGGAAGGGGGAGTGCAGCTGTACCTTATTGAGGGTCCTGACTGCAGCGTATCTCAATGCAGCTTTAGGAGAGCTGCAGAAGAGCTGCAACACTGCAGGAACACATGTATAAAATTAGATTTATATAGTAAGAGAAGAGAAAAACTGCTCATTTACAATATAAATTTGTCAGCACATTTATGAATACTATGCGAGTAAACTAGTAACCTGACACAGCAGGGGCCAGCTCCCTGGCAGTACAATTGGGCATATGGACAATAGCAGAAGCAGCCTCATACACCACCATCTCATTCTTGTTCCTCAGGCAGCTCTCGATGAAGTCAAACAACGGGCTGTCATGACTGTAAACAAAAGGATAGAATCCATGGCAACATGACATCAAGCCTGCAATTTAACGTACCCACACGTCTGTTGTGTATCAAGTTGCTGCAGGTCTACTCACCCTCCCTCTGTCTCATCCAGCAATTTGCTGGCAATCCGGATGAGCATGCAGTAGGCAAAGGGAGACTTGAGACCAGACTTGGTGAACTTGTTGAGCATTTTGGTCACAGCGAGGCGATCATTCTTCCTGAGGTGATACAACAGTCCCAGGGCGTGGTACTAAAGAACAGGACACAAATAACCAGCAACTTTAATTCATTTCTACTTAGGAATAATATTAATATATTCTCCATGTTACCCAAGTATAGCAAGCCCAGCTAGAAAGCATAATTTTTTTTGTGTCCTTCCCCACCTGGACCATAATGTTGTCACTGGATGCCGCCTCCTGGGCTTCATTCACCCAGCGCTTCACCACATCGTAGCTCATCTTCACCATATGCTGAAGAATTGAAGCAGAAAAAACATTACTGTTCACCACAAAGAAGACGATTAACAAAATTCTGATGAATCGTGGAAAACACAAAAAAGATGCTTCTTGAATTAACGCTGAAAGAGGCAAGTGAGCTCATTTCATACCAGTGAGGAGACCAGAGCTGAACTGGACACGCTGGGCACCTTGTCAACAATAGCCTGCTTCATGTACCTCTCAATGGCCTGCAGCATCGTCGTCTGTGGGGAACACAGAAAAATCCATAAAGACGCTTCAGTTTCTTAACTTGAAAACATGGAAGTTATTAGGAGAACATAAAAGGTATTTCCTCTTCTGCGTGGGATGACAAGGTGAAAAGTGATAAATGAGGAACGAAATAATGGAAGAAAAAGGGGAAAAAGTTAAGCAGCACTCACATCTGTAATCCTGCAGAGAGCTCTGATAGCAGGTCCTCTGTATACATCTTCCTTCCCAGTCATGTCTTTGGTCAAGCTATAAAATACCACACAAGAAACAAACAGAAAGACTGGAATCGTAAAAGGAACGGGAAAACATCACAAAAGGAATTTTCTTTCCAGTTCAGCTAGAGAAATATTGCTCCCAGTAGATTTTATACCATCAGGTAATCCATTTATGTTAGTATTACTGGATGATAACAGGTGCACTGAAAGAACTATGAAACAATTTTTTACTAATTTTTACTCTTTTGTTTCATTTGCTCAGTATTTATATAAAAGTAATCATGAAAACAATTTCATGTCTTGATACAAACCTGCTAGTAACAATGATGACATCCTCAGAGATGTTGGCCATCTCCTTGATAGTTAAGTAGCACATCCTCCTCAAGGTTTGCTAGGAGAGAAATAGGATAAACCCGAATAACCTAAACATGAATATGTTACAGGCTTGACCAAAAATGGCATCTAAATGTAACTAGAGATCAAATGAATGGGGGCATCTCTTACATCGTTGGACTGAAAGAGCCTGGTCATTGCAAAGAAAGCCTCTGTGGCCTCTGTGGTCCCAAAATGCTCTCCCTGTGTGAAGAAAGATATGAGAATGAGAGCAAATGATGACACCAACTCAGCACCATACCAGATAGCCTAGTTCATCAAACATCGTTTACCTGATTAAGGAGATAGATAATCTTGGTGAGAATGTGGAGGCATCTTCGTGGGTTGATGGGAGTCTCATTGAAGATGCGAGCCTGTGGCCAAAGAGAGACACCTTTTCATTTCAGTGCATAGAACATTTTTCTTTGGCTCACATTTGTGGTTTAATGAGAGAACAGAATATGTTTCCAACAATACTGAACAAAAACATTACCTCCTGCAACACAGCACTCTTCTCCAGGTGCTGGAAAGGGTTTGAGCCACTTCCTAAATATTGAAATAGTTGCGTTAGAAACTTCACAAAACCTCATTCAAAGCAAATGCATACATGAAGGATGGCAAGCAGGGGTGGGCAATGAAAAACTGGGCCCACTGTGGAGGACTGAAAGCAATACGGTGAACTCAGTTCTACTTTATATTAATTTTCTCTTTTCATAAGCTTATTAGCGCTGCCCTCCATAACAGTCCCAGTTTCTCGTGTGGCCCCTTGGTAAAATAAAGTATGATAAAACACTGGTAACTAAATACAAATGCACATATCCAGACAGTCTTCCTTATCTTAAAGAGGGACTGCTACACGTTTCATTCATGTAAGCTTCGGGCTTCAGAGAGATCACACACCAGAAATGACAACATCCAGCTGACACTTCCAAGCTGGCAATGCTAACACAATCGGCTAACGCTGGTCTAAATAAACCTGGCATATTAATGGCTGTGGATTTAAATGCAAATTCAACTCAGCTTTTTATCTCCCCCCATAAAACTGCTACTTTTCCATAAATGTGTTTGCAAGCCATAATTATCGCTCATTCGCCCTGACAGGTAGCGAAAACTTTAGCTTGGGAGCTAACAGGATAGCGCCGCTTTAGCTTTCACAGCGTCCAGTCAAGTCAAGACCATTAAAATTATCAACCATTTAAAATAATAGCTCCACAGTCTTACCAGACTCCTCGTCTTTCTTATCAAATTTTTTAATCATTTTGAAGCGCTGAAGCTCACGGATGAGGGTTACAGCTGCTCTCAGCCTCGAACAGATTAGAAGCTACTTCCACGTAGCCAAAACTGTCTTCCGGTTGGAGCGTCCACGTCGACGTAAGACACGTCAGGATATTTCCACGTAATGAGAGGCAGGGGGCGCTGCTGACACTAGCGGTTGCTCAAGTTAAAAGGTGTCTTGTGGAGGTTCTCAGTCATCCAGGTCAGTCACTGGACTTATTCAAGTTTATTCAAGTTTCTTGAAGACGTTTCACCTGTCATCCGAAAGGCTATTATATATATATATATATATATATATATATATATATATATATATATATATATATATATACAAAAAGCTGAATTATCATACATATATATATGTATGATAATTCAGCTTTTTGTAGCTTTTAGAGGAGACTGACATTGGAACAACATGACAACTGCTCATTTATAAGACCAGGTACTGATCTAGAGTGTAGCGTTCATAAGTGACCACAAGAGGGCGACATTGTTCCGTGTCCAGAGTCTTGTCTGAGGCAGGTGGGTTTAAAATCCAGATTCTGTCCAGTTCTTCTTTCTTTTCTGATACACACATAGCCTAAGCCACACAAATTATTAATAATCACCATTTGTTAGTGTCATATCCCAACCTTAAATCCCTATCTATTTATAAATAGAATAAATAAAAAGATTGGAAAAGGAGGGTGGCCTCTGGTGGTAAAAGCGTGCAATGGCGATACTTAATAAAGTTTCTATGTTGAAAGTCTGTCCCGTAGGCACATATTTGCAAACTATTACTCGTTGGGAAGATGGAGTATACAGATATATGTATGGCAAGACAAATTTGGCTGATGATGTGTTTTCATGAAGGTGTGTGAGCTTGTGAAGAATCATTTCTAGGAATATATCGTGAATCTCCGTGTCATAGATATTGTATACAGAGAGGCAAATGTATGTAGTTACACCTGCTTTATTTGAGGAAAAATAATCCTTTATTTTGAGTATAAAAATAAGAGACATCTGATGAACACATACATTCCCATGCAATTGCATTTTACTGTATTTCATGACCTTGAAGATGATTTGTACAGTATTTTTTTTTCTTTCTTTTTTGTCAGTGTTGTATTTCGGCCACACACAAAGTTTAATACTTGAATCTGAATTCATACCTGGCTCCCATGTGGGTTTTTTTTTTTCAACACAAAACGTCTTAATAAATAAATAAACAAACAAACAAATAAATAAATAAAGCATAAAAAACTATCCTGGAATAAAAGACAATTGTCACATCAAATGATCATACAACAGTGCTGCAAATCAGTGGATTTTTGCTGGAAGCAAAACCAGCTGCTTTGCTCTTCTTGTCCAGTTATTTGAATTTAATGAGGCTGGGACAAACAATTCACATTAAACATTCATTTAACCGAAAAACTGAGGGCTTATTTTTAATGAAGGCATTCTCTGCTTTAAAGCCACTCGTGTTTACCCGTGTCACCCGTGAAAATTTGCAATTTGAAGGTGAACTAATCGTACGTAAATAATAAATAAATAAACAAATAAATAGCAATAATAATAATATTAAAAAGTTAAAAATAAAAGTTTGAGTGAAATAAAAAAAACTTTTAAAAAATGGCAGCAACAACTAACGTTCTCATTTTTACCTACTTTATTTGATAATATCTTCTATAAGATTTAATCTTGGTTTTAAAACAATTTTCAGCAGTTATCCACCTTATTATAAGTTACTATTACTGGAAATGTCTTTCCTAGTGAAAATTATCTCAATTATTTGATTTGAAGGGGAAAAGGGTGTGCGATTATTTCCTTTTACAGGAGATCAGCTGAATCATCGCAAGCTTTAAAGCCTGTGTATTATTTTAAACACAGCGTCGTTCCCTCGGAAAAACAAATGGATGTTTACTTTAACAATAAGAAATAATTTATTGGATTTTGAGAGGCCAACACTGGTCATGGCTGTCTGTTAAATGAAAGTTGTCCATGCTTTCATTTCCTCCGTCCAATTTGCGCCAGGAGACGCGCGTTCTCCGCCGCCTTGGCTCGCAGGTTTTTGGCCTTGGCCACATCAAAGAGAACGTTCATGATGTTGGTCGGGACGTCCAGGGACAGGGTCAGTCTGCTCCTCCGGTCCCCTTTGTTGCTGTTGCGGAGCATCTGACCCCTGAGCTTGGTCCGGCTCAAGAAGCGGTAGTTTGCGGGACTTGAAGTCCTTTTTTCCCGACTGGATTCAGCAGAGGAGAAAGAGGACGACGACGACGAGGAGGAGAGGTACTCCGCGGACTGCAAGAGGGACCCCCAGCCGTCCACAGTGGAGTAACCAGGTTCAGTTTGGTCACTCCGGACCCCGACGGCCAGTTGGTCGTCGCAGAGGAGGTCGGGGCGCGTCTGGTAGAGGCGGAGGCACAGGCTGGAGGTCGGTGTGCACAGGACCGAGAACAGCAGCAGGGTCTTCAGGGACGACAGCATGCTGTGTCCTCTGGGACCAAACCAGGAGAAGAAAGACAGAGAAGATGAAGTTGTTTGCCGCATCTAGTCTTCAACAATGAATCTTAGCGAAATTCATTTTTTAAACATATAGTAAGAAGGACCCTTTGAAATCTTGTTAAAAATGCGATTGTAAGAATACGAGATTTAGTTTTAAGTTCGATGGATCACAGCAAGTTAAGCCTGCGTGCTTATAATGTGAAGTTCAGAGCAAAACAAACAAACAAAACAACAATATTTTATAAAGGTCACAAACATGGAAGCAATCATTTTCGTGCAACTTACCACTCGTGTCCTTTAATTATAATAATACTTAGAGTAAACACAGTTGGAGAGGTTAACCAGCACTTATCCCCGCGAAGAAAGAGCAAAGAAGCCGAAATCCTCACGTCAGAGTCTTATAAGAAATCCCGATAAACTAATACTGTGTGCGGAGGTCAATAGTGCGCGAAGTCTGACCAGTAGCGTCTCCTGCTCGTCCATTCCCACGGTATTCTTTTAGTAGAGGCATGAAAACGCAGCCCTACGCCAGCAACGACGTCATCCCGTTGACATTTTGGTTAGCAGTCAACCATCCCATTGGCTGTGATGCAGTGAGGTAGATGAATGAAGAAAAAAAAAGTTGTGGCCTCCTGTTGGTGGACTGCAGGCATCACGACTATTAAAACGTCCTTTTTTTTTTGCCTCGCATCAGACTTTTTCTTTCTTTCTTTTGTGTTTCATATGCAGCACTCACATAATAACCTTTAAGAGCCGTAACATCTGTAAACCATTTGATGACATAAGAAAACAAACAAACAAACAAAAAAACAACAACAAACAAACAGATTTTAGCAGGTTTGTGGTTGTTCAGCACCATGGACAGCTCCCATCGACACGCTTGTTCTCAGCTGAGCGGATTTAACGCTTTTCTCAGGCGTATGTGGCAGCATCTATTTGAGTTTTGGACCAATAGTCAAATAAAAATGTCTCCCGTTATAATAAGCTCCAAAATTTTCAATGAAAAGCATTATATCAGGCAAGTCCTCAGAGACAAAGAGTGGGACTTTTTCTGATTCAAAGTAATTAAAAATATATATTTAAAGATAAGGTCAAAGAAAGATAAGGTTGCGATGATGAATGGATGGTGAGGTTAAACAGAGAAAAAAAAATCAAAGGAGGAGTCAGACTAAACAAGTCTAAACAAGTCTGCAAAGGTACAGGGAGTCAAACATTTCCACCTGCAAGGATAAAAAAACACATCTTCAAAAATCTTCTCTTTATCAAAGCAAAGCTGAAGTCCTTCAAATTCAACAGTGCCTCTTTAGCTTATATTACATATTCATTTTAAACAAGACTTTAAAGGGATATCTAAGTAGAATTGAATTAAGAATGAAGGTGCAGAGAAATCAAAAGTTTTTCCCCCTTCAGATGTCTTCACTGACATCACTTTCACATCTATTAATAAAGAGATAAGAATTAGTTTCATTTGAAGCTTTAATAAGTGAATGACCCCACATATAAAAACTACTGTATATGAGTCACTAATTATTTGTCTTTCAAAAGAGGAGAGATATCTGAGATTTTCTGGAGAACATTATGTTTTAATTGCCACTGAGTGTACACATGACGCACAGCTGAAGCGATGTACATTACAATGTCAAAATGAAGAAAGATCATGCAAGGGGAAGAGAGCATCAAAGGGCGCTGGGTCAGGGTCTAATGAGCAACTTCATTCAACTTCATTAATATGAATGTAAGTCTTCACAGCTGGAGTAATTGCATTCTGTGACACACGATGATGTCCTCCCACTCCTGCTTCCTCTGCAAGTGATCTCTGAGATGGAACTACATGCCCCCTTCAACTTTGGGGGGTGGGGTGGAGTGGGGAATTGCATTTATTACATTGACGCTGGTTTGTGTTGCTGTTGGAGTTCATCGTCACTTGTTTTGTGGTCATAATAAAGTCGTTTTAAGTTTTCACTGAATTCGTCCAAGAAAATCTTAGGAAACAACTTCTCATGAGTGATTTGTATTTTTGCAAAGCAAGAATGTTGTTTTATTCAAATAGAAAATATCTGTATTTGTCCTTTTTTTTTTGGACTGGGCTGATTAAAAAAAGGTGTAAATCGCAGAGTTTAGCGACACCTAAAAGAAAAGCAGCAGATGGCAACTTGTAAACAAAGCTCCTTTTAAGCTTTAAATTTGATGTTTGCTTATACTTTAAGAAAGTTTTAATATTTATTTTTGCTTAAATTCAATGAAAATTTTGCATTTTATGATGAGATTTCTTTATGTATTACAATATCTAGTAGAAGTATCAAGCATCTTTGTGCATGTGGGTGCACATTAGAGAGCAGAATCGTGACTAATATGAAGGAAGCCTCTTGGGGATTGTCTCCTCTGTCAACTTGAAGAAGCTATTTTTACAAACCAACCTGAAAAAACAGATTAGAGATATGAAAGAACTGGAGAGCATCAACCTGGCAACTTGGGAGTCTAAATTGTGTCGTGCATTTTTAACTGTCACACTGCCAGAAGAAAAAAAACAAAAAACTTCAATGCGTGCTGCCCCCACATCAACACCCACACAGGAATCCCCTGCTACTGCTGAGCTGGTCTGATGGAGAGTCCTCTAAAACAGTCCCTGCGTGAGCTCCCACACTGGGCCCCTGTTGGCCCCTCATCTGGCTCCCAGCCTGACCCATAACACCCCCTGCCAAAGAAACATATGTAGTGGCGGAGGAGTCAGCAGGCAGTCAGCTATCAGCTTCTCATTTCTCCACCACACAGGATGTAGGGCAATTGACAAAACATAAGAAAGGTGACTGTTATATAAAGAGATATGCTGTAGAGAGCTGGAAAGGGAAGAGGCAGGCATGAAAAAGACGAATCACAAATATAAAGGTTGTTTTTTTTTTGTTTTTTTTTAGTTGTGTTTATTTTTGGCACTTTCTGCATTCAAAATCTCTGTCAGTCGATTTCAGTAATGCAGCTGCAAGAATACATACATACATACATGTGCATACGTTATGTGAAATATATATATAAAAAAATCATTCACACTTTGTTATCACATTATCCATATATAACTAATTGAGAAACAGCTGTTAAAATATATAAATAAAAGCATTGCAAAATGCAAAACAATAACATTTACACAATTATGTACAAAATTAAGCATCTTGCTTGGGGGTTGCTGGCTTCATCTCCAAGGTTCTGTGGCTGTGGAGGTGTACGTGTTTTGTTTTTTTTTTTGTTTTTTTTGTTTTTTTTTTTAGCATCTATAGTATCCACACATTCATATTGTATAACCAAAACTGCTTTAAAGCAGGATTTGTTTTTCAGTCACTGGATTAACTGTTTGAAGGATTATTTCCTGTGTGATCTGATTGGTTCCCCCCCACCTCGACTCTCTGTGTTACACCAGCTCTCACACTCTTGTCTGGAGGAGAACCTGTTTTGGTTGCCTCCACAGCCCCCATAAACAAATGGTCTGCATTCCCCTGATTGGGCGTGGAAGTACCAGAGCAGGGAATAGTCTGAACAGGCCCCTTCTGACAATGGCTCCAGGCAGCGATCTGTTACTGAAAGTACATGAGAGGTAGATGAGAAGAAGGCTAAAGCTGCCCTTTAAGCTGACATGCTGTAGAATCGCTCTACTTTCACAAATGTTAGATTCTCAGCAAAGCTGAAGAAAATCTTTTTTTCTTAATGTTTTGATGAGTGGTCAGAAGCTTACATGCACCCATCATGGACATGAATGTCACAGTAATTCTGGGGCTTTTAATGACTTCTTTGAACTGTTATTTTTCCAGGGTGGAGTGACTGTACAGCCTTCATATTTTGTGACATCAAAAAGAAGAATTGGGTGCACAAGTTTAAATTATTTTAGGAATTTCTCTAATCCACACAAGGTCAAAATTATACATACAGGCTCAAATATATACATACTCGCCCACTAAAAGTTGGTTAAATGTCCCTTAGCAACATGCACTTTGACCAGATACTTTTGGTAGCCTTCCACAAGCTTCTGGCATAATTCTGGCTGGATATTTGAACGCTGTTGCTGAAAACATGCTGTGGAAGCTAATATTTCTCCCAGGTCTTTGTGCTAATAACACAGTCTGGTCCCCATATTGAAAATACAGAGCGTCAAGTGACTGTACCTAACTCTCAGGAGATGTGTTGGAGTACCTTTACTATGTACTGGAATTTGAGTTGCAGAATGAGATACATTTCAGATTATTTGTTTGGACATGAACACTGTGATCATTCTCTCCCATCTTGTGTTCATTTGTTCAAAAACGAATGAACAAAAAACTTACGTTTGAATACAAAGCAAATAAACAAGGAAAACTAGAGGGGAGGGAAACAGGCACAAACTAAAGCAGTTTTCCTGGAATCTCACCTGCCATGTTTCTTCCAAATACTCTTCTTTTCTTCCTCTGTCCCCACTCCACAATCCCTCCATCACGAGAATCTGAAGCCAGAAACAAAAGCAATTACTGGCAGATAATCAAGAGCCACTGCCAGTGGACATTATGACTCCCAGTTACATTTTAGCTCATCCAGCTGAGCACATAAGTGAGAAACAATTCTGGAGTCTCCATTCATCAACTTTTTGTTTTTCATGCCGACTATAAAAGTACAAACTTTTGAGGGAATTCATGTCCTGCTAGCATTGAAGATAAGTGATAAAAGGGGAAATCCAAAAATATCATTAAAAAATTATTGATAGAGCTGGAACAAACTTTAAAGCACTTCAGCTGTTTGTTCTACAAGGCTTGCTGTACTGATTTCTTTTCATCTGGTTTTATCAAACAACATCACTAATGTAGGTTATTACTATATTCAGAAAGTGAACAATAAACACAGATCAGAGAGAGACACTAACATGAAGGAATTCGCCCTCACAACAAAGTATATATAAAAAAAAGAGGCTATTAAAGAAATCAAGCAAAAGGTCTGCTGAGTGAGCTAATCCCCTGATTATAAATACACATGAAAATTAAATCACAAGTCAACTTATCAATACCCAAAGCTTAACATATAAGGAGGAGTGGGAGGATACAGAGGGAGCTCCAGCAGGAAGCAAACAGTTTGGGCAGAAGTATTATGTTGACTATGAAATCCATGATTTACAGTTGCTTTGATATGACTAAAAATTTATGTGTACAATAAATATTTTTCTGAAAACAAAATTTGCTGGAGGAATGTTTTGGTTTGATTTCTTCACTCATCTTCATTCAGCCTCAGCAGAGACCCTGTTACATACTCTGACTGCTGCTTGGTACTCAAGAAATAATCTACAACCTGAAGAGCCAAATATTTCTGTTACAGTAGACTGTTTTTAAAAAACTGATGGAGCCTCCAGTTCTGAAAAGTGAAGGAAAAGTCTTGATCCCTCAAATCAGTAATGTAGTTGCTCATCCGACTCATGATCCACCACAATTCACAGGTTATTACACATAAAATACAATCTTGACCTTGAGCACCATTTGGGTGAAGACCCCTGACCAATACTCTACGGATGGATGACAAACATCATGGCATATGCTCATTGGTCTTTTGGCTGGATGAGCCAAACACCCAAACGTGCATGTGCAAAAGATCAAAATGACGACACATAAAATATCAAAACCCTGATGATTAATGTACATGTTGGCCAGACTTTTCTTCTTCTTTTGGCTGCTCCATTTAGGGGTCACCACAGTGGATCATCTGCCTCCATCTCACTCTATCCTTCGCATCCTCCTCATCCATGAATCTCCACTGTGATCTTCCACTTTTCCTCCATCTTCATTATCTTTTGTTTAGTATATTCACCATGCCTCCTCTGCACATGTGCAAACCATCTAAGCCTTACCTCTCTTACTTTGTCTCCAAACTGCTCAACCTGAGCTGCCCCATGGATGTACTCATTTCTAATCCTGTCCATCCTGGTAACTCACAATGAAACTCTTAGCATCTTCAACTCTGTCACCTCCAGCTTATAGCAGGTCTCACTTTCATCTTGTAAACCACCGCTTTCACTCTCGCAGCTATCCTTCTGTCACAAATCACCCCTGCTGCTTTGGATGGTTGACCCAAGGTGTTTAAACTCATCCATCTTCACTACCTCTACTCTTTGCATCTTCACTGTTACACCTGTGTCTCTGTCATTCAGACACATGCATTCTGTCTTGCTTCTACTGACTTTCATTACTCTTCTCTTAAGAGCATACCTCCACCTCTCCAGGCCCTCTCTCACTGCAGATTACAATGTCGTCAATGTCGTCTGCAAACATCATAGTCCGCAGAGACTCCTGCCTGACTTCATCTGTCAACCTGTCCATCACCACTGCAAACAACAAGTGGCTCATAGCCAATCCCTGATGTAATCCCACCCCCACCTTGAACCCATCTGTCATTCCAACTGCACACCTCATCACTGTCTCGCTGTCCTCATTCATGTCCTCATTCATGACCAGTCTCACATACTTCTCTGCTACTCCTGAATTCCTCATGCAGTACTACAGTTCCTCTCTTGGCACCCTATCACATGCTTTCTCTAGATCCACAAAGACACAGTGCAACTCTTTCTGACTTTCTCTATACTTTTCCATCCAACTTCTCCAAAGCAAGGATCACATCTGTAGTGCTCTTTCTTGGCATGAAGCCATACTGCTGCTCACTGATTGTCACCTCTCTTCTTAACCTAGCTTTAACTGCTCTTTCCCATCTTATCAACGTCATCCCTCTGTAGTTACTACAGTTCTGCACGTCACCCTTGTTCTTGAAAATCGGTACCAGTACACTTCTCCACTCCTCAGGCATCCTCTCACCCTCCAGGATTATGTTAAACAATCTGATTAAAAAGGACACTGCCCCTCTCTCCTAGACATCTCCATATGTCCACAGCTATATATCTAAATTTTTTTTATTTTTTTGAACTACAATAGTGATAAAATATTTAACCCTGATGTTACTAGTCTTGATTCTTTGCTCCTCACTGAGAACTTTGATCCTGTGACCTTCAGCACTCATAGCCTGTCAGGGGTCAGTGGTCAGAGGTCTTAAGGTGGACTGCTTAAAGACTAAAAAGAGGACAGGTGACAGCAGCTATTCCCATGAGGTTAATTCATGTAATTATATGCTAAAGGAATTCTTTCCATCTTAATTCTTTGTTGTAAAGCATCAGATTTTGCTCAAGACAACAAGTTAACACAAAAAACATTTCAATTTAAGTGTGAATGCTGAGCTGTGCTTGTGCACAGTCATTATCTTGAGCACAGAATGAGCTGAATGCCACTTTACTATAGTTAATGATTGTAATGTATAAATAAACCAGTTGACATTGACACAAGGCAATGACAGCTTTGTGCTTGGATCAGTTGTCTGGTTTATTTACCTGAAGCAAGAATTACAATAATTTGGGATGCAGAAAGCAATTTCTGCCTGTGGCTGTATTGGCTGATGAGCATCATGACATGTGAGACTGTTTCTCTGCTTTTTTTTTAGTTCTCAGTGGAGAAACTGATGAGAAAACATGGAAAAGTTAAGCTGGGTATGGCATGCAACACAGATCCCTACATGGGTTAAAACAGAGTATGCTGCAGTTCTGGGATATTTGCCTCACCTGTAGATTTCCTAAAAGTTTAAAGAAAGACAACCTGGCACAGAAAAATGTGACCTCTAATCAGATATGGTGCACTTAATGGTGCTTTAACCTTAGCTTTTAACTAAACCACAGCAACATGATTCTCTGTGACATGTAAGCAGTTTTGTTTACTTTGTCCTTGTCAGAAGACAACACATTTTTAATTGCCTGCATCACAGCTGCTCCACATAAGGTTGATATATGTAGCTATTTAGCCACACACAGTCACACTCTATCTAAGGCATCTGCGTGTTTTGCCAGAGGCTCTGACCCTGCAAACAGCTACTTGTGCTTTTTGACTTCTTACCAATCTGGTTTTGTGGGTGCTCTTCTTCCATGTTGTCTGCCATGTTTCCTTCCATACTTTTTTCATGGAGTTGACGGGTGACAGATTTCACCACATTTTTGGGGTCATTTTCATTCTTAGTCACTGCAGTTGTTGCATCTGGGTCAACAGATTTTACCATGAACTTGTATTCCAATCCTGAAATCATAGAAACATCATGCCAAAAAAGCCATTGTCAGTGGATGCATGGGTTGTGCCCATGAAAAACTTGACAAATCTTCTCTGCCAATGCCAAACAGCTCGTTCTGCTATTATGCTATATATACAGTGTCATGAAAAAGTATTTGCCCCTTCCTGATTTGTTTTAGTTTTTTGCATATTTGTTGCATTTAAATGTTTCAGATCACCAAAAAAAGCAGCCCCAGACCATTACACTACTTGACTGTTGGTAGGATGATCTTTTAATAAAATGCTGTGTCAGTTTTATGCCAGATATAATGGGACTCAGACCTTCCAAAAAGTTAAACTTTTGTCTCGTCAGTCCACAGAATATTTTCCCTAAAGTCTTGGGGATCAACAAAATGTTTTTCTGGCAAATGTGAGTCTAGCCTTTGTGTTCTTTTTGGTCAGCAGTGGTTTTCACCTTGGATGCCATTTTTGCTCAGTCTCTTTCTTATTGTTGAATCATGAGCACAGACTTTAACTGAGACCAGTGAGGCCTGCAGTTCAATTTATATAGTGCCAAATCACAACAGTCACCTCAAGGTTTCTTTATATTGTAAGGTAAAGACCCTACAATAATTAAAGATGATCTTGAGATGTTGTTCTGGGTTCTTTTGTGACCTCCTGGAGTTGTCAGTGCTCTCTTGGAGTAATTTTGGTAGGCCAGCCACTTCTGGGAAGGTTCACCACTGTTCCAGGTTTTCTCCATTTGTGGCTCGCACTGTGCTTCACTGGAGTCCCAAAGCCTTAGAAATGGCTTTGTAACCCTTTCTAGTCTGAGAGATGTCAATGACTTTGTTTCTCATCTGTTCTTGAGTTTCTTTAGATTGTGGCATGATGTGCTTACCTGCAATTTTTATTCTTTTATACCCTTCAGCTCATTTTATTTTTTGTTAGTTTATGCTTTATTTCCATGTAAAGTGTTTCTGTCAATAAGAGGAAGTGCTGTTTCTTAATGAAGACCAACAACAGAAAACAAGCAAACAAACGCACACACATAAAAACCCTAGCATCTTTTCACAGATTATAGTTGGAACAATTCATCAGTCAATGGACTGTTTGTGCTCTGGTATCACATGCAAAATTTAAATAAAATTGCTGCAAATTAGACTGTATTTTTACATCAACCACTTGTAGGCAGTCAACATATTTGAGAAGTAAACGTGTGTTGCCATTACTGGCAGGCAGCAGGAAAACCGAAGCCTTGTTAAAGATGCAAAATGTAGTCTGGATATTCTACAATAAATTTAATGGAGTTTATTTTAAGATCATTTCAAATTGTGCTTTGACTCACGGTGTTTTATATATATCTTTCCATATACACACGTGTCTTCCAGCTGTGGCATGCCAAAATGTCTTCTGTAAAAAAGGTGTGCTGCAGACAATAAACCTCTAAATATGGTGAATGTGCAGTGGAATCTGGGTGAGGCGTTCTACTTAATGGCAGTCTTGTGTTTGTGAATGGCTCTGCTGTTGCTGGCACCATGATGCGTGTTCCTCTGAGAGAACATAACAGATGGCTCAACACACACGGGTGCCATGATGCTGCCACAGGAGCTCTACAACAAATAACCACGCACTCGCAGTATGTAGGCTTATCTAGAGGCACATGTTTAATCACTCAAGGATGAAGTACAAGTGCACGTACTATAGGAGGATCAAGATGTACAAGTGAATAACACGTGCGCACAAGCACACTCTTACCGCACTTTTCTACCACCTCCTGGTTGACTAGCTCCTTTACTTCTTCAGCCTTGAAACAAAGAAATGCAAGAATGTGAATAATTTAAATCACAAGTCAATTTTTACCCATAGGTTTTTTTTTTTTTTTTAAATGTGAGTGTGCATGCATGATAAAGACGTACTGAAAGTCCAGGCTCTCCTTTCTCCCCTTTTACTCCTTCAATACCCAGTTTACCCTATAAGAAAAACATATTTACATATTTATCTTGGATGAGAGAGTCACACAATTTACTGTCATTTGCATTAAAAAGTGACCAGCGTAATTTCACAACAAAATATCTGGACACACACTGCTCTAAAATAAACACACCCACAATATTTAATTAAGCAGAAAGTACCCATGCAGATAATTTCACTTATTTTGGCTTGTTGGACATCTTCAGGAATAACAGTCACGTGGAAAAGAAAGTTTTCACTCCAAGTGTGACCACCGCTATAAAAACGGACGTTTTGGTGTTTTGTTGGTCTGGTTCACAGAAGTGAACGTTCAAAAAAAAAAAACAAAGAAAATCCAAAACTCAGACTATATTTTAGAATGTTAAACTTTAAAGTAGAACAAGAACACAGCCTAGTGGGGCAAAATGTGCCCATTGCACTGCATTTACCCTGTTCGTTGTCACATGAAAAACAAATAATTAATAATTGTGTGACCTTAATTTTGACTTTTACCTCCAGGAGTTGATCTCTGCATAATGTCTTGATATGGAAAACAATCATGGAAGGTTTCATTAAAATCCTTCAAACCATTTCTTAGATATGAAGTGGACATGAAAAAAAGGTAACAAAAAACAAAAATTTAACAATATGACCTTGACCTTGATTCCAGTGACGCCAAATACAATCCCAACCTTATCTACCCATTAAGTTGGCACATGGGCACCTTGCAGTCATTGAGTCAAAAATGAAGTCCTCTGTATACCAAAGCAAATGTGAGGACATCTGGCTGACAGTTAAAGCTTCGCTGATACTGGGTCATGCAGAGAATGATCCTAAACACTGTAACAAATCTACAAAAGTCCAGACATTGACACAACTGAAATGCTGTGCCAGGATCTTAAGAGAGGTGTGCATAAACAAATGCCCACAAACCTCAATGAACTGAAGCAATGTTGTAAAGAAGACTGGGCTAAAATTCCTCCACAACAATATGACAGTC
This sequence comes from Archocentrus centrarchus, assembly GCF_007364275.1. Classification (NCBI taxonomy): domain Eukaryota; kingdom Metazoa; phylum Chordata; class Actinopteri; order Cichliformes; family Cichlidae; genus Archocentrus; species Archocentrus centrarchus. Next base: position 11,166,458 of record NC_044368.1, read on the forward strand.
ATACAGCAAACAGTTTCTTCAAGATAGTGCTGCTAAAGGTGGTTCTACAAGCTCCTGAATCATAGTGTATTTTCTAAAGGACTGCACAGACTCCTGTGGAAACGTTGTTTTTTTTACAACTGTAAATTAACTTTATTTCATATGTTTTAGTTTGTTGAACTCATGAAATACAACAATGTAGATCTGGAGATTACAATATGTTAAATATGTTTGATCACTCCATGTTGGATTTAAAGGTTGAACAAACCAACTTTTGCTCACCACATCTTTTGTTTTTAATCAAATCAAGCAAACTAATATCTCTTTATTCTCCTCAAGCTGTCTGTTTTGCATGTGTTCTACAGAGCCCTGGTTCTGTAAATGTGAAGAAAAAGCAAAATTGCCCATACTGATCATTACAAGACTATTCCAGCCAGTCAGCAACAAGGGCCATTTGTGCTTCTGCACAGGACAAGAAAGAGTTGAAACAGTGAAGCAAGAGAATTTTTGCCTGGGTGCATTTAAAAAGGAAACAGTATGATTAGTCAAAGAGACCAATTGACATTGGTGACTTTTGAAAGGAAACACAGCTGCCAGTTGAAGACAGAGGCGGAAATTGCCATTTCTGCTTCATAATTTGGATAAGCTGCTGTTTCAGCTTATTAGCCACAGCAACCTTGCTGTAGTAGCAGGAGAGTTGTGATTATTGTTCTCTGAAGATGGTGTTCTGGCTCTTGAAAACTATCTTGCACTCCACATGCTGCTTCCATTACAGGAATTATAGCGGCGGTTTGCTAACACAGCTAACGTTAGTGACTTTATTATTGCATTATATGCTCTGTGTAATTGTATTGTGGTACAGCATTTGCACATTATGTAGCCACAATGACCTAAAAACAAAAGTTGGTAAGCTAGACCAGATATTGGTGCCTTTAGGACAGAGCTTCTCCAAGAACAGGGATGGGAGGGGTGTGTTTGTTTAGCTGCTGAGTACAATTATCAAAAGTGGCTGTCTAACTTTTAATGCTGTAGGAAAAAATGTTGTCAGTAAAGGTGCAACAGAGCTAAACTCTGTAAACTAGATAATTATCCATAAGTTACATTATCAAAGTATTAAAATAATTTAATAGAAACCTTAAGTATATTTTAATCTTTTCTGTGGTTGGATCATCACTGTTTTGGAGACCAATCGTGAAAAGATCTTAAAGAAGAAATAATATTTTCTTGGTGACCAGAAAGAAACTTCAGGCAAACAATACTATGTGTAATGCATTTTAAATAATTTCATTTAAATCAAATTTTTCTAATGGCTCAGTCACACTACAGTAAAAATAACCTGACAAACTCTTTTCAACTAGGCAAAATCTATGGTTGCCCTGTGATTGCATTGAATTAGTTTGCTGACGGAAAACCAAATGCAAGTAGTTGCAGCAACCAACTGGTTGTCCAGAGGTTGAGCATGCAACACCCTCAACCTCTAGGCAACCACTTGCACAGGCCACTTTGGTGGGAGGCAACCTGTCTCCAAACAATCCCAGGCCAACTTGGATTGACTGCAATCACTCTCAAACAATTATTTTGGCAAACAAAGGTTTGCAAATAACTGCAATTGAATTTGTTAACATATTTCCAATACATTGCAATCAATCTGAGTCATTACTAGTCACTATTATTTATTGTGAATATAAAACACACTATAGACTTTAATTTAACTTAAAGAAAGTGTCTGTGAGAAGAGGAAATAGCATAAATGAGCAGAGCTTTCTGAATTACACATGTGTTTGAAGAAGTTTGTGTAGAGATGTGAATCCTGTGTATCTCACATTTTCTCCTCTTTGCCCCGGTGTCCCCGGTGCTCCCATCTGACACTTCTTCGATCTGCCTCTTTTACCCTTCTCGCCCTGTTTGACAAAAAAAAATTTTAAGTGCATGCAGGGAAAATGCATTTTTTTTAATGCAACACCTTGATATCATCAACAACAAGAAATATGTCCACATCTCATCACTTACTTCTAAACAATATGAAAGACAGACCAATTAGGCACATCCTTGGCATATCCTCATTAGAGGTTTCCAGCCACTCTCTGTCAACACTGAGAGTCTAGTAATTGTAGCTGAAAGGAGCTAATTGAGTAAGATATTATTTGAAAGCTGCAGACAGAAATAGACCTCTGATCTGGTGTGTGTGTGTGTGTGTGTTTGTGTGTGCGTGCGCATGTGTTTTAATTGAGGACATGTCTCTTCTGTTTCCTCTGCTGGTGCCACTCTCTTACAAAGACACGGTGATGACTGTAATCAAGCTCAGCTCATGCTCATTGTGTTCTGTCACATATTTAAGTTATATAAGCTATGTATGCACAGGTGCCTGTTCTTCCCATAAATGGACTATGAATTTAAGAAACCAGCTCCATCCAAAAAATGATACATTACAAGACCCAGATAATACATACACTTTTATAGAATTATCTTTCCCTCACTGCATACTTCACTGCATGTTTGTGCTTCTATGTTCGTAGTCTCTAATTTGGCCCCATAGCTTTTAAGTGCTGCCAAGGCTCAGTTTTTCTATGTGAATATATTGTGACTGCATAATTCAGGTAAAGACTGTGGTATTCAGGTTGGGTGTTGAGTAAAAAATACCTCATTAAACAAGTGATCAACTACTGCACTGACAGCAGATAATTAGACTAGTATTAGTATGATAATGAGCCTATGTTTTATGCACAAGTACAAGTATCCAATGAGGTTGGCATGTTGTACCTTAGGCCCTGTGCCCCCATGAGGGCCAGGTGGTCCTGGTGGTCCCATATCACCATCTTTTCCTGGACTTCCCGCTGACCCCTTAAAACCTGGGAAACCCGAGAAACCCGCTGCACCCTGAATTAATTAAAAGAGTGTAAATCACATTGATACTTCTGCTTCATTTGTGTGAAGGGTAAACATAACTCATCTATATCATTACATAAATATAAATAGATTTCAAGTTCTTTTAATAAAAATTAAATTAAAATTATCTCTGCAACAAGCTGGCTAGGAAATCATGAGTGTTACTGCTTTGAATTTATAAACCTTTTCCCCTTTTACTCCTGGATCACCATCAGCACCACTGATTCCCCCTTCTCCCTTGTCCCCCTAAAATTTCACAAAATGAGAAATACAAATTAATTTTTGTGTGCATATTTGGAAAGTAAGAAGAAGGAGAAATACATGCACACTTAAATGCTTACCTTGCGCCCTGTGAGCCCATTCAGTCCAGGTATGCCCGGAGTGCCAGGTAACCCTGTATCTCCCTGTTTTGCAGGGACATACGTGACATATACAGTATGGAGTATACACAGAGAATTACTCACATAGCACTGTTACATAACCTAACACAGGTCTTCAATAATCAAATAAGAATCAAATTAAGGGATAACCTTTTCTCCATCCAGGCCATTGCTCCCAGTGCGCCCAGGAAAACCTCTCAAACCCTGTAAAAACATGAAATATTACCTAACACATTAAAACATGCACACAGGTGGGAAAGCCAGAAAAAGTAATCAATGTGAAAACAGTAAAAAAAAAAATATTCACTCTCCACCTTCTCTCCCTTCTCTCCTTTGTCTCCTGGTAAGCCAGGTTCTCCTGGATCCCCCTGTGAAAAAAAAATAGAGAAATGAAAAGAATGACTAAATAAATAAATAGTGTTTGAATCTTTAAAAATCAAAAGTGCTGTAAATAGTTGTATACTTTTTGTACCTGATTGCCCTGTTGCCCTTGTTGTCCATTGTCTCCTTTTTCCCCTTTGGCTCCATCCAGCCCATCAGCCCCATTGCGACCCTTAAATCAAATTAAATTGGTATTATCGCAATTGATCCTCCTAAATTAATACTTTAAATAAATACTTTTAAAATTAATTTCAGTACCATTACTCCATTGAGTCCAGGCTCTCCTGGATCTCCCTGTAGATTAAAATGACAATTTCACACACAGCACTGCCAGAAATGACTGAACGTTTGAAATAATGATGATGCCTAACCCACTTACTTTCTGGCCTACTGGACCCCGTGCTCCAAACCTTCCCATTGCACCTTTAGTACCTGCATTACCTTTTACACCCTTTTAAAAACAATTAATTTATTACATTGTAGGTTTAATTTCATGTGGTACTAAATAAGATGTGATTGCTAGTATGTTCTGTACTGCAATATTTCCCGAACTCTAAACAACTTTGTGTCTGGATTCATTACCTTGACTCCAGGAGGACCGTCCTCGCCTTTTTCTCCTTTATCCCCATCAAAACCAGGTGAACCTCGCTCACCCTATAACAGAATGCCCACACTCTTCTTCATTGCTCATTTCCTAGCTTTTGCATGTTATATTTAAAGGAAATTTCTTGGTAATCCCACACTTAGTTTTTAAGCTTATAGCCTTTATTTTCATCATCTCTAGTCATAATTGTTGGCTTGGGTAGAGACATGCCAGGGATATACAAAGTTATAAAATAATGTAGTTTCAGTATGTCTTGAAGGGAACCTGTATAATGTAAGTGGAACGAGTAAGAGGAAAAAAAAATGTAAAATTCAATGGGATCTCACCGGCTGTCCTTTGGACCCCTTATAGCCACGAGGTCCTTGGATCTGAAGCACACTGCCCTGTAGAAAGGAATTCAGTTGTAAATTCAATATGTAAATGAATGTAAGTACAGTTATGGTAAAAAGCACCTTGCAGTCATTGAGTTGACCATGAACTCCTCTGCATAGTGGGGATCTTTTACATGTTAAACAAATATGCAAACTACTATACCATGAAGCCACATACACAGGAATCCTACCTAATATGCATAAAACCTTAGAATTGAAAGAGGGTGTACTTTTCTTTGTTACCATGACACACAAGATACAGTAAATGTAAAGCTGCAAGGACAGCATAGAGGTTTCTTGCACAACCTCACCTACTTCAAAAGTGCACAAAGAAGGACGTAAAGTCTGAAGAGGATAAATCTGTAGCAACAGCTATATAATAAAGAATAACTTTATAGTTTGAACAGTTGTTTTTGGCCTCTTTTCTAGTGGTTTGATGAAAGCCCCCCCAGAAAAAAAAAATTGTATACTACAAGTGTTGCTGGTGCTTTTACCTCAATATAAAGCTGTAAATCATGCACATATCTTGCTTGATATTATGCGATAAATAGATACACATTTTATCAATGTGTTTAACCACAGAGCAACAGAGAGTCATTGTACCCTTTCTCCTTTGACTCCAGGTGACCCACGGTCTCCCTAAAAAAATAAAAATAAAAAACACATGATATTTAAATCTACTTTTTATAATTATTTCAATTGAAAAATATACAGGTTACTTTTCTAGTAGTTCTAGTTATGAGAAAATCAAATTCAGTGTTAAAAGGTTGTTGTGACAACATGACGATTATGATTATTGATATTTGATATGACTGCCATAAATAAATAAATCATATAGCAAAACCTTTGTTTTGATCTGCTAGAGAAGATACAAACAACACTGCTGACACTACTTCCATTAACACAGCCTGTACCCATTGATACCTAAAAATAGATGGGAAATTGCCTACAAAATAATGCCCGAAGAAGAAGATTCACATCTTAATGTTGGTGCAAGCCTCAAACAACCATAACACTGAGCTGTGTGCCAATAAAAATGAATGACGGGCAGCTGTTTATTGATGTTCTAACACCTGATAATAACTGCAGCTTCATGCTTATCATTTTACATAAATTGTCACTGTAAACAGAAAAAATCCAAAAATCCAATCACTTATTTCACTCCTTTGGTTGCACAGACTTTGATGATGAAAGCAGTTAGAAAACAGCAAGTACTTATGTATATATATATATATATATATATATATATATATATATATATATATATATATATATATATATATATATATATATATATATATATATATATATCAGTGACGTGCGGTGAGGGTCATGACTGGTGAGGCACTGACGTCATCACATCAGATTTACAAACATATAGCTTATTCACCATTTGATTGGCAACAGTTGTTTTGTTTAACATTAACATAGTCTGAAGCAAACCTTTTAGCTCCGGTGTTGGTCTTCCTTTAATTATTATCTTCTGCTTCGATTGAAAGTCCAGTTTAGAAAATTCTTTCAGTTGAGTTATGTAATCTTCCATGTTGAACATAAGGCCAAGCAACAGGAAAAACTAACTGGCCTTGCTAACTGTTTATGGTAGCTTGCCGCTGAGGAGTCGTAGAGTCCCTGGGATCACCAGCGCCCCCTACCATGAGGCACGAGAACTGCGTGCCTCACCTAGTGTCTCTTCGCAGCAGTTTCATGATCGCTCAACACAAGAATGCATTACACACATACAGTTGTTAATGAAAAAAACAACAAAAAAAACTGTGCATTATATACACCAGCTAAAATATAGAAATTTAGTTCATATAGTAAAAGTGTTAGAACATTTTAATAGCCACATGCAAAGGGAAAGTAATCCGGTCTCACTGCATAGCATGCCAGCACAGTTAGTAGTCATTGGCAATGACTATACTGAGCCGCACCACGGATTGCGCAATCCGTGGTGCGGCTCGCCGGGCTGGTGCCTCACCGTTCGTCTCTTAGTATTTGACCGGCAAATGCAAAAATTCAGCGATTTTGAAAAAACTAATCTAAAAATGGTGTAGTTAAATGGAAAAGAACTTTAAAATACAAATCACTGAATGAATATAACCATTTAATTTATTTTTTAATTTTATATTTCCACGATGACAGGTGAGGCCGTGCCTCACCTGCCTCCCCTGACTGCACGTCACTGATATATATATATATATATATATATATATGTGCTTCTAAGAATTCTAAGAATTGTTACAACAAAGGAAGAATTCTACCAACACATTGAGAATTCTAAGCTTCTAAGAATTCTAAGAATTGTTACAACAAAGGAAGAATTCTACCAACACATTGAGAATTCTAAGCTTCTAAGAATTGTTACAACAAAGGAAGAATTCTACCAACACATTGAGAATTCTAAGCTTCTAAGAATTGTTACAACAAAGGAAGAATTCTACCAACACATTGAGAATTCTAAGCTTCTAAGAATTCTAATATCAAAGCTAGTATTAAAGAAGGATCAAATTAAGAATTGTCACAACAAAGGCAGAATTCTACCAACACATTGAGTATATATATATATATATATATATATATATATATATATATATATATATATATATATATATATATATATATATATATATAAACTGGGTCTATTTATCCTCCCTGCAGTTAGCAGTCCTCAGTGATCGGAAAGGAAACCTTTCCTGATATATATACTGTATATTTCTCGCCATAATGATACTTTCTTATCATTGTTACTGTTGATAAGAAGCAGAGATGAGCATCAACTTAAATGGAACATTTAGCTCTACACTGTCATGTAGTTTTGAGGTGCTTCAAGTAACATGACAGCAATTTCAGTTAATTCTAATGCCTGGTGGGTTGGACACATCATAGTCAGAGGACCCTTTCCGTGATGTGAAACAAACATTTTGCACTTTTCAGTTTAAACTTAGTGTCACATTCCTTGAAATATAAAATTTATGTAATTTTCAATAATAACAAATTCTCATTAGCTGAAATCTAAGCTCTGAGACCTAACTTAAAAAAAACAACCAAACAAAGAGGGGAAGACAAGAAACACCTTTTTTAATATCTGAGTCACTGATTCATCAGTCATGTCAACAGCTCACCTTTTCACCTTTGTTTCCACTCAGTCCTTTAGGACCCTGTTTTGTTTTTAAGGGTAAAAGAAAAGTATTATTTTTTTCTGTAATACTAAGGAAAATGATTTTAAATGAAACCTCATGCTCAATTTTACAGTTTTGAAAAGTTGCTTACTATGAGCCCGGGAGCTCCTTTAACACCTGGAGAGCCCTTTTCACCCTGAAAAGAAATGCTTTCCTGCATAAGTAAATATAATTAAGCAGATTTTTTTTGTGTGTGTGTGATATTTCCTACTATAAAAACTCACATCTTGCCTGGTCTAAACATCAATAAGATATCCACCAAATGTCAAAGAGGTAAAAACTGAACTTACCCTCTTACCTGCGAGGCCAACTAAACCTCTCTCACCAGGTTCACCTGGTATACTGTCACCCTGGTAAAATGAGGAAGGGAAAATAATCATTTTGAAGTGACAAAAGCTTCACAGTTGGAAAATGGTAGCAATGTATGCAAAATAGATTTATATTAAAATAACATCAAACTGGGATCTTTGAGCAAACAAAACAATACAAATGAAATGTAATGCTGTAAACCTCTGAGGAAAGAACAAAGGTTAAGAGGCTTCAGAAACTACAAATCCTTTAAGTTAGACTTCCACAATTGTGTAATTACCTTTTCTCCTTTTTCTCCAGGCATACCAGGAATACCCTTGGAAGTGGAACCAAAAGAAATTGTGGTTATTTTCAGCCAGCAGTAATTCAGAGAAAAACAAATCTATAAAATTAAAAATAGTAACAAGCAATTTTTTTTAAAGAGTAGAAGCTCCACAAAATAACAAGTAGCCTAAAAGACAGAAATTATATGTAAACTTTTCCATACGTGAGGTCCTGGTGGTCCTCGAGGTCCAGGAGCTCCTGGTGATCCATTCCTCCCTCTTTTACCTTTGTCACCCTAATATCAACAAACGAAACATCATACCTCAGATTATCATTTGAGCAGTGAGCTAATAATAATAACCTTCTCCATCTCTTGTTATGAATTTATTCTCACAGTTGATGCAAATTAATTGATATATTCTGGTATTCAAAAGAGCTCAGGGACCACTTGTAAGATAATGTCTGATGATATACCTCTCTACCTGGCTCTCCTGGATCCCCTGAAAGACCCCTAAGACCTGGGGAGCCCTGGATGCCTGGATTACCAGGGATTCCCTGAATACCCTGAGCACCAGGAGGACCTGGCTCACCTGGCTCACCCTGCGGTAACACAATGACAGAAAATAAGACGGCAGGAAAACACATAAAACAAATTCAGTGTTGTGGAGCGCATCTTCACAGGTCACTTATCTCCCGTAATGTTGTTCAGGTTTTCTATTACTTTTGAATAATTGCTTTCAAATAAGGTCCTTCTTGCCTTTATCAAATTAAAAGCTCAAACCCAATTTTGAATGAGTCAGAGAGTCAATTAAATTCTCCAAATTAAAAGTGTGATGTGAATCAAAGTAATTCAAAGTAAATGTTATGGAAGTCAGGGGTGGGGGGGGGGGGATTGAGTTAGAACATTTTAAATCAGCTGTTGCTCATATATATATATATATATATTCTATAATTTCCCCATTGTGGGATCACTAAAAGTATCATTCATCATATATATATATATATATATATATATATATATATACAGTATATATATATATATATATATATATATATATATATATATATATATATATATATATATATATATACAGTATATATATATATATATATATATATAGAGAGAGAGAGAGAGAGAGAGAGAGAGAGAGAGAGAGTCAATCGCTACAGTCCTCCAAACTTTATTGTATTAAAAGCTCAACTGATTAATCTAATTTCAATTATGTTAGTACACTTTAAATAGTTCTGTTGATAATTATTCATAAAGTAAAAGTTAAAAATCAGCATTTGAATGCTATTCAATGCATGAAATTCCCCAAAAGGGTATATAAAAATCTCACCTTCTGTCCTGGAGGACCAGCCTGACCCTCTGGCCCTCTGTGACCAATGCCTGGCTCTCCCTAAAAATAACAGAACAGCCAGGTGAACACATCTGCACAGTCTCCATCATTAAAAATTAAAAATATTAAATCTTTATATAATTTACCTTTTGTCCCTTTTCACCAATGTCACCCTGAAGATTGCATAGAAATGAGTTAGAATAATGGAGTGCACCATGACACATCCTTTTCATGTGCCAAAATAAACCAACTCAGAGGAATTTGAAATAAAAAAAAACAAGACTTGTCAGCATGTTTAACAAGGGGAATTATTAATGTCTGCTTTAATCTACTGTCTCAAAGTCATACAAAAATAGAGCAGGAGGGACATCAAAGGCCTGGACTCAACCAGATTCAGTGACAGGCGAGACGGGAGAGAAGCTCTCCCTGAGCTCTGATGTCATTTACTGATGCAATGTGGGGAGGAGGGAGAGCACCCATGATATTTTTATGAGCTGGTGGCACATTTCATGTGGGGACTGTCATTCTTGCTTTGTGATCTTAGGACGATAATACAAATAATGCTTGCAATCAGTGGGACAGCATCAGTGATGATGTTTATTTTTTTTCAAGTGAGGGGCACTGGGAAATATTTATCCTTATGATGGAAGAATATCAGTCACAGAGCTCAAAAAGTAGAGTCGTAAACTAACTAGCACCTGTGGCAGCAGTGATGTAACAATGGGACTTAACAGTTAGATAACTGTCATGACAATACATTCATGAGATGAACTGCATAAACTGTGGTGATCTTCTGAGATTTCATGGTGTCATTGTCAGGTCTAAAATACTTACTGTATGTGCCCATTTTTTAAAAACTTTTATTGTAAAATCTGTGCTGTGATTTCAATCATATAACCTTGTTAATAGTTTTATTATAACAGTTAAAATCTTGTCACCTTTTGTCCTGATTTTCCATTTTCACCTGGTTGTCCCTGTTGTGCAAGAAAGACAAAGTTATGTCATCAACAACACGGGCATCTATAAAATTTTATTTGTAAAACACGTCTTAAGCATTTCAAGGTAAGTGTAACATGTATACATTTTACTTATGCCCTTACCTTCAGTAAATTATACTCTGGAGGATATGGGTATGACAGTCCAGTTTCTTCATCATAATTTCCCTCTCTCCTCCTCTCCATCTCCTCCCTCATCCTTTCCCATTCTTCCCTCTCTCTCTCCAAGTCTCTTTCCCGCTCCATTTTGTCCCTCTCTACCTCCAGCTCGTCCACCCTCTCTTTCTCCAGCTCCTGTCTTTCCCTCTCCATCTCCAGCCTATCCCTCTCTCTCTCCCTCTCCAATTCCTCCTCTTCCTCCCCTTCCTTCTCTTGATCTACACCTTCCTCTGTCTCCCAGTCTCCACTTCTCTCCTCCTCATCATAGACTGGGTCAAGGACTGGTTCAGGATCAGGCATTAACTCGTTCTCTTTTTCCATTCCCCAATCTTCCACTTTTGCTTTTGTCTGTTCCTCTCCTCCACTTGTTCTTTCTGTGGGAATCTCTGTTTCTGTATCACTGTATCTCTGCCTCTCTCCTCCTTCTTGTCTCTCCCTCCTGGAATGTGCTTGAAGGCCTGGATTTTCATATTTGTTCTTCTAAAAACACATTTTTAACAAAAATCAATATATTTGTAGGTCCTCTAACCATCTTGATTTGAACGAATATTTGATCCTGACTGTTGAAAACAGACTTACGTTCCTGATGTTGTAACCTTGAGCTCCAGAGGAAAGATGCTGCAATTTAAATGAGTACAAAACTTTATTTTATGCAATTTGATTTTGAATTTTTTTAAAACCTGGAAATAATTACTTGCTGTGTGTTCTTAAATCGATTTCTTCCTCCTGGGGCACCTGGCATGAACACCTAAAATATAAAATTTTTTAATCTACCAATTTAAAAAGGCTTGTTATTCATTAGTCTTCTACAAAAACAGGCGACACTTACCATGGAATCAGGCCAAGATGTGCCTCTTTTCACCCTGATCTCAGGTTGAGGCACTTGCAAGTCCCCCAGAACCTTCACAAACAAAACTAGTCAATCAATTATGAAATATGATCGATATGTAGAGTGCTGTGCAAAAGTCTCGAGCCACCCCTCACTTCTTTATATTTTGTTAGGAAATGGAAAACAGGTGCAGAAAAACAAAGTTTGTACAATTCTAATAAACCTGAAACATAATATTTGGTATGACCACCTTTATTCTTTAACACAGCATGAACTCTTTCAGGCATTTTTATTGTAATTTCTTTAAGTGGTCTTTAGATATAGTTCTCAAAGCTGCTTGAAGGACCTTCAAAGCGCTTTTTTGGATGTTGGCTGCCTTTTGTTCCATTCTTTGTCAAAATGATCCCACATTGCTTCAAGAATCTTGAGGTCCGGGCTCTGGGGGAAGCCAATCCATGACCAATAGTGTGAAAAATGAAGCTGCTGCCAATCAGGAGCTTTCCTTCTTGGTGATCATGCATGGAGGATCAGAATCTGACTCTGTTCTTCTGCATTCATAATTCCATCAGTTTTGACCAGATCCCCAACACCACTGACTGAAATGCAGCCCTAATACATGACAGAGCCTCCACTGTGTTTACAGATGCCTATAGACTCTTCCCACTTGACCTCTTGCATGCATATTGTCAATTACCAAAACATCAACATCTAGATCCAATAATCCATAAGACCTGTTGCCACAGATTTCCAGACCATCTTTGTGTCATTAGGCCTCAGTTTTTTCTCCCCATTTCCCTTCCTTAAGAATGGCTTCTTGACAGCCACACTTCCACTGAGACCATTTCTGATTAGGCTTCAGCAAACAGCTCAAGTGAAGGGCCACATCCATCTCTCAGGAGCAGTGTCAGGTTTTTGCTGGATTTGTTCCTGTTTCTTAAGAATACAGATTTCAGATATTGTTCATCTTCTGCATAGTTTTTTGTTTTTGTTGTTTTGTTAGGCCTGCCACTTTTTTCTAAGATTTCTTTTTGCTGAGGTATGCCAGGTTTACAGCTAACAGCTCTTTGGGAAGCACCTTGTTTGTGCAAAAATGCTATTTTATGTCTGCCATGTTGTGTTATCTTTGGCATACATTGAATCAAACAAATGGCTTGTGGCAGGCTGCTAATAACAAAGTGCCTAAAGATACTGCTTACAATTGTTTTTTTGCAAAGTTTTCTATTATGTGTAGACGCAACAGTGGTTCATCTCTTGAGTTAGGTGCCTTTTTTATACCTGGATGATACAGAGGTCAGTGTGAAGTAGCTTAACAAACAACAAATAAAAAAAAAACGAAACATAACTCTGAACATTGTCAGGTACAAGGACCAAAACATAATGTCCCAGAGGTGTTCTATTGAATTTGGGGGGGGGGGGGGGGGGGGGCAGTCAGTGATATAAATGAATTCATCCTCCAGGAGCTGCCTGCATATTCTTGCCACGTGAGGCCAGGAATTATTGTGCACCAGGAGGAACCCAGGACCCACTGCACTGCCATAGGGTCCAACAATGGGTCCAAGGATTTCATAAGCATTATTATTATTCACTGACCAACCACCAAACTGGTCATGCTGAATGATGTTACAGGCAGCATAAAGTTCTTCACAGCTTCTCCAGACCCTTTCACATCTGTCATTCAGGGTGAATCTGCTCTCATTTGTGTAAAACACAGGGTGCCAGTGGTGGACCTGCAAATTCTGGTATTCTATTCTTGTATTCTATGACAAATGCCAGTGGGGTTCCACACTGAGCACAGGGCCCACTAGAGGACATTGGGACCTCAGACTTTCATGAAGTCTGTTTCTGATTGTTTGGTCAGAGACATTCACAGCAGTGGCCTGCTGGAGGTCATTTTGTTGGGCTCTGGCAGTGCTCATCCTGTTCCACTTTGCACAAAGGAGAAGATACAGGCCCTGCTGCTGGGTTAAGGACCTTCTATGGTCCAGTCCAGCTCTCCTAGAGTAACTGCCTGCCTCTTGGAATCTACTGGGAGACACAGCAAACCTTCTGGTTAATATCATGTATTGATGTGCCATCCTGGAGGCATTGGACTACCTGTGCAACCTCTGTAGGGTCCAGGTATTGCCACATGGTACCAGTAGAGACATTGACCCTAGCCAAACTAGTGAAAAAACAACCCGAAATGTTGAGGAGGGAAAACATGTCATTGGCCTCCACCTATAAAACCATTCCTGTTTTGGGGTCATTGTTGCCCCTCTAGTGCACCTGCTGTTAATTTCATTAACACCAAAGCAGCTGAAAGTGATTAACAACCCCCTCTGCTACCTTAATGACCAGATCAATATCGCAGAGGTTTAACTGACTTGATGAGATAAAGTGTTCCTTTAATTTTTTTGAGCAGTGTATAAAGAAATGAGATGTGGCTTAAGACTTTTGCACAGTACTATTTAAATATTGAAAGGAAGACCCACACATGTTTTGAATATTACTTTTACTTAAGCACACATGCACAGAGAGGTTAAACACAGACAATGTAACAAAGAAAATTTTCACCAGTGTTACAAGTGTTTGATCTGGATACATATGTGTTTATAGTAAAACTACAGTTTAAATAGTATCTATGATATTCACAGGCTATAGTAAAGTAAGAAAGCCTTATTCTTTTCATGTTTTAATAAATAAAATTTCTGTGTTTCCTTAAAAATATATGGCAATTGTTGTCATGTTTTAGATGGCTTAGTGCTATGTTAGTTACAAAACAATAGCTGTAATAAATAAATTAGGAGTTTTAAACAAGATAAGTACAGCTACACTGGATTTTACATAGAACAAACTTAAAAAACACAAACTAGATGTGAGGACACAATTTTCAGGTGCCTAATTTTTCTGGAAGCTACAATATAAGAAATGCACTATGGTATGGTATGGTATATTTTTTTTTGGTGAGTGACTGTCTCTGTCTGGAAAGAGGTCCCCCCTCATGAAACGTTGGTCGTTCAGGGTTCATCACCAGAGAAAACGGTTCACAGTTTATTCACACTCTCCATCAAGTGCTTTCTTATGAAAGATTAAGACTCTATAGTCTCAGTCTCTTGGGAATTTAGAGATTTCCTGTTTAAAAAAATGAGAGAGAGAAAGCATTAAAAGTAACTCTCTGGATGTTTTTTTTTTTTTTCCCAGTAAATCATTCATCAGAACTATACTACAGTTTTTGCTCATTGCCATTCAGACAAGCTTTAGAGAAATCATGCTAAAAGCATGCTGCTCAAAAATGCCCTTCTGCCTCATGCTTTGGTCATCTTTGCAAATTGCAAAAATACTTGATTGTATATTTCCATTCCAAATGTATTCACATAAGTCTTAGGCAAACACTTGTATTATTTTGCACTGGTAAATTTTTCATAAAAAGCAGAAAGAAGAAAGGGGTCTTGAAAATGATGAAGTGCTGCATATGGTTTGTTTATTGATTAGAGCAGTTAAGCCCATTCGCTGTTTTATTCAAGCACTTGCTCATCAATTTCATCCCCCTTGTGCGTAAGTGTGAATAAAGGAGTTTTGCATTCCAAGGCATGCAGAGATCTTTAGTTGAGATTGAAGTTTGTAATTTAAAATCAAAACCCTACCTTATATGGTTCTTCTGTTGAAGTAGGAGGCGTGGATTGTGACATATCATCCTGTTCATTAGAATAAAGGACAGATCAGAATTTTAAAGCGAAAACACCAACTGAAAAGTCAAGCACAATAGAGAGAGAGAAAAAAATCAATCCAGCATTTCTCATAAACATCAAGCTATCCAGAAATACCTTTTCATTAGCGGGTTGAGAGAGTGGCTCTGTGGTTGGCAAGATAACCTAGGGGGACAAAGTATAGAAGTCTGAATGCAGAAAAAAGGACTTGTTTCGCAGACTCAAACTATAACGACACAAGGCAGCTTTGGGATTCAGTACCTTCAGTATACAGACTGAAGGAGCTGAACCAACAACCTTTTTATCAGCAGATGACCTGCCCTGACTTTGAGCCACAGCCATCCCTTAAAGTTCAATGCCAAAAAGTGGCTCAAGCTGAAAACTGTGACATTAAGAATCTCTCGCTTATACTGACACATCAAAAGAACTAGCTGCTTTTTTTTGTTAGTCCAATGATCAGTAAAACCAAACAACACAACAAAATAAAGAAAAAAACCATTTGATTTACTTGTGCATTTGTTTCTCTGTCTGAGAAGACTGTTTGAGGTTCACTTGAGGTCTCTATCTGGGCAGGACTCAGTGTGGGCAACCATTCCTTAAAAGTTAAAAATAGCATAAATAAATTATTCTTCAGGTAAAACAGGTAAATTGTTTTTATTATTATTTGGACTACAAGCAATCACCTTTTCATCCACTGGATGGGGGAAGTCATCCGTTTGGACTTCAAGCTGCACAGGTTTAACACATTGAACATATTTCACATTAAAAAGAAATCAGAACATTTACACCCAGCCCAGCTGAAACAGATGAGAAGAGTTACCTGTCTGTTTTCTCCCATCTCCTGAGAGATTAAGGGGTCAATTGTAGAAAGTTCTCCCTGTTTTGAAAAGAAAAAAAAATATCTTTTCATAACTTTTAAACACTCAAACCCACAGTAGATGATGTGCAGAGCAGATGCAGTGGGCTGTAATGACAAACTAATTTATGCTTAATAATTAAGATCAGGTAGTGGGTGTGTCATTAATCAAATCTCTGCAGCATTTGTGTAGGTGCAGATATAATTCATCCTCCAGAGATATTGCTACAGAGAGAAAAAAAAAAAAAAACAGCAGGTGACTGGATGATGAGTTTGGCAGGGTTGTTAACAAGAAGGTGCTAACAATTCTCTAAATGAGGACCAACCCCACGTCATCAACATCACATTAAAATTAAGCTTCCAACAGTGCTTAAATTACTGATTTATTATTGCAGCTGCCTACCTCGTATTCATAACTGTATTCTTCACCGTTATAAAACTCCTCTTCTTCTAGCTTGTCCTCTTCACTTGTCTTATGATAAAGAGGAAACAGCAGTTATTACAGGAAAGAATTATTGCGTTGCAAAAGTATGGAGATTAGGATCAATGCATGCTTTTAGTTAAATGAGGCATGTCATATATGCAAAAGGGGGTTAATTCAGTATGTTTACAATGTTTTAATTTAGGATTATTTTTCATTCAGTTTTGTTTATAAGTCATGTTATGTTAATATTAATGTTAGAGTCAGGGTTTGGTTTTTGCGAGGTAAGACAGCCGTGTTAGTTGGTGCATTTGTATTTAGCTGGGGCAGAAGTGAAGTGACGTTTCTGGGTTTAGTCTGACCCCTTCGAGGACATTTACCAAGCGTTGCCTCTGCCTCCTATGTCGTCCTTTATTTCCTTTGCCCTGGTTAAGAAGTTCACAGTCAGAGAGAGAAAAGATAAGAGTTTCTCATGCTTCAGAAGTTGTTGATGGTCAAGTATTAAACTGCAGTTGATAGGTTTAGAGAAATAATTAAGAGGGAGATGAACGGTTAAAGATCATCAAAAATAAATAAAGAGGCCATTAAGATGATTAAGAACCCTTGGCTTTTCCAAATAGTTTAGAGCTAGTTATTGTATTTATAGGACCAGGTTTTCCATGTTTCAGCCCATCTGATTCATGTCATCATACAGTATAAGTGATATGATATGCACATATTACACTGCCTGGCCAAAAAAAAGTAAAACAATAAAAAAAAAAAAACAGTCACCACATGGATTTAACTATTTATTGTTTCCTTGTGTTTGATTTTACAGTGCTTTATAAATAACGCTGAGTTGAGTAACTAAGAAAATAGGTAAAAGCCTTCCACTGGATGATTTACTAAGTGATTAATATGTTTCAACTGGGAGCAGGTTATTTAACCCTAACTTATGCATTGAGTAGCTTGTCAGGTCAGAAGAAATGTCCCATGGTGATTAAAAGATGTCATTGTCCTACAAGAAAAAAAAATAACTAAGGAGAATGCTCAAACTATTAAAATTGGGTTAATAACTGTTTAACGCATTATTAAAACTTGAAAGGATAGTAGTAAACTATCACCTTTGAGAAATGAATGTGATCAAAAAGAGAATCTGAGATCACTTAAATATTTGGTGAAATCAAATCATAAATAATCAATAGCAGAATTCAAGGCTATGTTTAATGGTGAAAGTAAGAGCATTTCCACGTGCACAATGCAAACAGAACTCAAGGGACTGGGACTAAACAGCTGTGTAGCCTTAAGAAAATCACTCATCAGAAAAAAGGCTTCAATTTGCTAGGGAGCATAAAGATTGGACTGTGGGGTAGTAGAAATGGGGCAATAGAAATGGTCCTGCGGTCTCTTGAATCCAGATTTCCCTTTTTCCAGAATGATGGGTGTACAAGGTAAGAGAGGTGGACCAAATGATGCATCTACCATGCCTGGTGCCTACTCTTACAAGTCTGTGAGGGTGGTGTTATGATCTGGGTTTGCTTCAGTTGGTCAGATTGAAGTTCACCAACATTGTGCACCCAAAGAATGAGATCAGTTGATTACAGAATGACCAGGTTTTTTTCATCAATTTTTTTTATTCCTTCACTGTTGGCCGAGGCATATTCCACGACAATGCGAAGATTCATCGGACTCAGGTTGTGAAAGAGTGGTTCGGGGAGCAGAAAACATCATTTCCACACATGGATTGGCCATCACCATGCATAAGCTTATGGAAACAATGTCTTGGCGAAGCTGTCATCAAAGATAAAGGTGGTCCAACAAAATATTAGAGTATGTGAGTTTTTTTGTCCAGGCAGTGTATATTGCTCATTACTGATTACTATTTTTTTAAGAGATTCTCCAGGCTGAGCAGATTTTGTGTTGTGGCCCTAATCAGTGTGGGTTTTTTTCTCCCTATAATCAAAGCATATTTATAGAGCACATGCATCAGCTGATAACTGAGACACACATATCAGCTTTGAGATATTTTTGTGGTTCCCTGGAAGCAAGTGACCCATCACATTAAATGCTTTAATGCCTTAAATTGTGTTACCAAAACTCAATGCAGTCATTAAATTCAAGTGTAAAATAGCAATCATTCTCACTGAAATGTAAATGTCAATTTAGTTTTCAGCTTTTGATTTCCTGATGCTTCATCCACTCTCCCAAATCAGCATTACTTTGCAGCAATACCTTAACTGGGAGTCCAAATCACTTAAAATTAGCATAAACATCAAAACAGAAGCCATTTACTATAAACAAAAATTCTCTAAGATGAGGTTTATGCTAAATAGAAGAGATGAGCTAAAACACAAAACAACTGTACGGTCCTTTTATAAGATATATTTATCGTAAACTGATGGAGAAGTGTCATATGTTTTATCTTATATTTAAAACTCCACCATCAGTAAAACAGTTATGGTAGCTTTACTTTGCCACGTTCCCTGTTCTTCTTCTTTTGTCCTGAATTCTTCTTCAGTGAGTCCTCTTGAGTGAGGAGAACAGGCTCCATCACAGTTTGAGGTATCCCTAAAAAAATCTGACAGACAAATTTTAATTTGAAAAGGAATCAGAATATAAATATCACAAATATTTCCCGATGTTGAATTGTTTAGGTTTTTAAAATATGACGCATATATTACTAAAGTTTACCAAGCATTTTTCCAAATATTATGTGAATGTTAGAAATATGTTAATTCATTTTTAAGATTTACTTCTTTTTTTTTTTTTTTTTTTTTTAGGAATTTATTAATTCATTTGCATTTTAATTTCTCTAAAAAAGGAATAATAGAAGGAATAATGAAAAAATGACACGAAGAGTGTTGATCTTAACTTTTTCCATGAAAAAGTGCCAAAATTTTAAATTTGTATGCTTTATAATATCCTTACCTCCTTGGTCATTGTATAATTGAAAGTAGAATTGACTACAGTCAGATTAAGTTTCAAGGAAGACACTTCAGGGCTATCAACTATCTCCTTTAACTTGGTCTCAGTCCCATCATGCTCCAGTTCTCCATTCAGTGTCGTGAAGGTCCATAAAGTTGGATCCTCTGCAGTTTCATTTAAAGGGTCCTTTAACGAGAGGTAGCAGGAGTGAGAATTAATGCAATTTTGGAGCAAATTCATGTAAAAACCTATTAGTGACAATGGTGATAAACTATTGTCACAGATGATCGTCGACTTCCAGAGGTCACAGGTCAAATTGCTATTTATCTATTTATTTTATTTTGAATTCCACATAAACACTGTCAGGTTACTGCTTTATGTACAGCTAAATGACAATAAAGACTGCTGATGGTGATGATGGTAAATGCATTCGGTTGTTGCCATATGATTGGCTGATTAAAGATTTGTGTTAACGAGCAAACAGGTGTACCTAACAAAATATGTGTCCTGTGATTCATCATTGTTCTTTAAGTATTTTCTAAATACTAGGCTGAGGTTACTTACAACCAAGAAAGATTCAGGAGGTTGGCCATCTAAATCAGTGTCCTCAAAAGTGTTCGGTTCTGACAGAGGCTCGCTGGTGAGGTCAAATTTCACTGAACTCTATCGAGAAAACATAAAATGAGTAGCAGTAGTAGTTGTTTTGTAAAGGTCTCTTGCAATCCCATTGAGGCGCTGGAAACAAGAAATGTAAACATACAGTATATAGACTAAAAATAACATCAGACACTTCTTCCCTTGAGTCCACATACTGTGTAGTCAGTGATGACGTTGGAGTTGTGATTTTCATTGTTTTCTTTTGTTTTCTTGGAGTTGCTGAGCACATGAAGCAGCTCCTCTATTCCATCCTGCAGCAACCTGTCAATCAACGCTTTCAGCAATGGGAGCTGAAAAAGAAAAAAAGGTTTTATTTAGACA
Organism: Archocentrus centrarchus; assembly: GCF_007364275.1. Lineage (NCBI taxonomy): Eukaryota > Metazoa > Chordata > Actinopteri > Cichliformes > Cichlidae > Archocentrus > Archocentrus centrarchus. The sequence continues at coordinate 11,186,979 of NC_044368.1, forward strand.
GTCAAACTCTACTTTTATTATATTATTGTATAGTCATACATTGTCGTGCCCAGACCTCACCTTTATGCCGTACTCTTCAAACATCTTTTCAATGTCCTAAAGTGCAGGGAAAATATGGTGTTCAGGCACTTAATAATGTAAAATGAGAACACACATGCCATAGAAGGAATTATTATATCCTGTGTTCAACCTTCATCTCAAGAGATTTTCCCGGAGGTCCAGTGTCACCCTGCAAAAACATGAAAATAAATTCAGTAAGCATAATGTAATTTCCATTCCCATGTTTTTGAGGTATAAATAATCACCATTACCTTTTCTCCTTTCAGGCCTTTTTCTCCTTTATCACCCTGCAAAAAAGACAAATGAGCAACCAAAGCTATATTTCAGTTTTTTGTTTTGTTTTTTTAAGAACTCAGCCTTGATATAAGTGCCATTACCACCTTACCTTCATTCCTGGAGAGCCCTAAACACACAGAAACAGAGGAGCACGACATTTGAACATGCATCTACAATGCATGACATCAAGCCCACCATATCTGTTTTTATTGCAGCCCACGATAAAAGCACTGTCGTCATCACTGAATGATGACTTGGATTTCATGCAGGTGACAAATAAATTATGCCATGCAATAGCTGAGGTAATATGCCATTATTAAAAAGCTATACATATGCAGAAACGTGCACAAGTATCAAACTCACAGTAGGTCCTGGAGGACCCATTGGCATTGGGAATGCTTGTCGGATTTCATCAATGGTGGCACCCTGAGAGGGAATTTATGGAAAAATCTGTAAGGTTAATATGCTTTTAAGGTCTAAGTGGAGCTGTGTGATGTTTTTTTTCTGAATCAGCTTAAATGAGAAATGAGTCTAACCAATGATGATTATAGATGCAATGATAAACCAGTGACCAAAAATGAAGGAGTTCATTTTTACCTCAGGAGTGACAAGCATTTGCCTCCCAGGCATACCTGGAGGTCCTGGTTCGCCCTTACTACCATCTTTACCCTGTGAAGAAACAAACAGCAACACCAGCTGTAGCCTCAGCTTTCTCACAAAGTTTTGTTTTCCTTTTTAAATTTGAAAACCACTTACATCGGCACCTGCATCTCCCTTGTCCCCCTGAAATGAAGAGTAAAGTTAACACAAATAATTGGAAAATGTCTTGATGGCAGCAGTAAATTTAAGGACCTTTTTGCCGTCATCTCCTTTGGGTCCTCTTTCTCCCTGTGGGAAAAAAAAAGTAATTAATCTAAAAAGAAAATGGCAAATAAAAGTACAAATTGGACAAATAGCAATCCAGGTGATATCACACAGCAAACTGGCATAATTGTTAAATGTTTCTCACATCTTTTCCTGGCAAGCCTCTCTTCCCATCAATGCCAGGTCTCCCCTGTAGAGAAGAGGAAATTAAAAAGGAGATTGATCATTATGGTGGAAAAACATGTGGCTCCCACTAATTACACACCTGACACAAGAATATATTTTGTTATATTGGCTTGAATAACTAAAGACTGTCGCCATTAAAAGTGTATAAAAAATGGATGCTTTGCCAGAGGCATTGTGTTTCTGAGTGATACTCACAGGAGTCCCCGGTAAACCAGGCATTCCAGCAATCCCAACTCGGCCCTGATCTCCCTTTTCTCCTTTCTGTTTATAAGCATGCAAAATCAAGTTCTCATTTTACAGTCTTCAGCAAAGTAAAATTACAAACATTATTAAAAACTGGACAAATTTTAATTAAGGCAGAAAAAAATACACAAAGACTGCACCTTAGCTCGTCCTTTCTTTAGTCTTTTTGTGTTCAGCGAGATAAATATACAATAGCTCAGTGAGAACTTGTTTTACACTCTTATAAAGGAGTTAAAAGTGACAAAAAATGTGTTGTTGCACGTGTAATGCATTTAATGTGAATTTTAACATGATGCATAATAAAAATGCTAAAAATTAATTTCAAAATTTCCAAACAACACATGTTGTGTCAGATCTGACACAAAATGTGTTATCCCTGAGTTGATGCAGTAAATATGTTAAAATTTAACATATGTTAAAATGTGTTAAATTTAACACATGTTAAATTTAACACATTTAACATGTGTTGTTCTAAGGGTGTATGTTAATCTGTCATGGGGGAGTAAACTATGTGTGTATGACAACAAACAGTTTCATTTTTATAAAAAATTGATTCACTCACCAGACCAGGCTCTCCTTTATCTCCCAGGTCACCCTACAGTTAACATAAAACATCCAGTGAGTAAACTCATACACATATACACTATATGGAAAAACGTACTGGGCCATCTACAGGTGCTGCTCGACCATGGAAGCCCATGCCACAAAGGTCTGTGTGCACAGTTTTTGTGCTGGTCTTAATGCCAGGGGAGGTTTGCTACCTCAGCACTCGTTGGCCCTGCTCTGCAACTTTACATAGTCTGCCACTTGTTACAGTACCACAGTAGTTCTGTAAAGGCAGACTGAATGGTTAGGTGCTTGATTTTAAACCTATGGCAATGGCACTGAAAAAAACCTGAATTCAAAGATTAAGATGTGTGGCCCTATACTTTTTGTCCTTGTAGTGCACATGATGGCATGAACATGGGAATTTCCATTAATATTTTAATGGGCAATTTTAAGCACACATTTTCAATAATACATATTAACAACACATTTAACACTGTGTGCTCCTCGTGTATGTTTCTATAACCTTCATTCCTGGCTTTCCTGGTAAGCCATCTAGTCCATCTCTTCCAGAACCACCCTGCAAAGCACACAGTTACATTACATACAAAATTGTAAATAAGAGATGCAAACAGAATAATAAATAAAATTTATGATTGTACCAGAGATTGTCCTGGTAATCCAGGTTTCCCCTCTGGACCCTGGACAGACACAAATATTGAGATGTTTCAAGATATTTAAGAAAAATGTATTATTTTTGACAAAAATACCAAAGAAAAACAAACAAACAGAAACCCATAGTCTGAAAGCAATCAGATTTGAGTCACTGATTAACCAAATTGTTAGGTTAATAATGATTTTTATGTCGTGAAAGGTACTAATTAATGGATGTGAGCTCAGACCACAGCTTATTACGATGCATTCATTGCTCTGAATCTGATGGTTGGTCACTAGCAGATAATCCAGGCTCCAGTTGCTAGCCTAATGCATTTGCTACCCTTTTCATTGGTAGTTGATTCAATTACTTTCCTCAAAGCTGAGAGATTTAGCTTGGGATTCTTCCCACTTTGCCCTGTTGGTGTTTTTTTTTCTTCTTATTTATTTATTTATTTATTTTTTGCTCATCAAAGTTGCTGAATGTCATATATTTTCTTTACTTTCTGGTTGCCATATTATTGTGACTTGCTTTCTTAAGGCTGCGTAAGAGTTTACGTTTCAAAAATGATAATAAAGATAGAATCAAATATTAGCAGCATTATTACATCTAAACCTACAGTAGCATATTGTTGTGTGATTTTGTTTGGGACTGTACAACTATCACAGTGGTGATTAGCTTGCAGTATACAGTGCTGTGAAAACGTATTTGCCCCCTTCCTGATTTGTCAGTGTTTTGCATATTTGTCAGGCTTACATGCCTCAGATCATCAAACTAATTTTAACATTAGACAACAATAATCCGAGTAAATACAAAATGCAGTTTTTAAATGCTGATTTCATTTATTAATGGGAAAAAGTGATCCAAACCCACCTGGGCCTGTGTGAAAAAGTAATTGCTTCCCTAAAACTAATAACTTTTGTGCCACTCTTGGCAGCAATAACTACAATCAAGCATTTGTGATAACTGGCAATGAGACTTTCACATAGCTGTGGAGGAATTTTGGCCCACTTTTCTTTGCAGAGTTGCTTTAATTCAGCCATTTTTGAGGTTTATCAAGCATGAACGGCCTGTAAGGTCATGCCAAAACATCTCAAATGGATTTAAGTCCATTGTTTGGTTTTTTTTGAGCCATTCAGAGGTGGACTTGCTGGTGTGTTTCGGATCATTGTCCTGCTGCTTGTCGTCCAGGTCCTGAAGCAGCAAAGCAGCCCCAGACCATCACACTACACCACCACGTTTGACTGTTGGTCTGATGTTCTTTTTATGAAATGCTGCGTTAGTTTTATACCAGATGTAACGGGACTCGTCAACTTTTGTCTCATCAGTACACAGAATATTTTCCCAAAAGTCTTGGGGACTGTCAAGTAATTTTTTTGGCAAATGCGAGATGAGCCTTTGTGTTCTTTGTGGTCAGCAGTGGTTTTCTCCTTGGAACTCTCCCATAGATGCCGTTTTTGCCCAGGTTTTAAATCGGGACAGGTAGGTTTGGATAGCTTTTTTCCTTTAAAAATGAGATCATCATTTTAAAAAAAAGCACTTTGTATTTACTCAGGGTATCTTTGTCCAACATTTTTAATAAATTTGTTTGACAATCTAAAACATGTAAATGTGACAAATATGCAAAAGGCTAAGAGATCAGGAAGGGGGCAAATAATTTTTCATGGCACCACTACATCCTGTTACTTTTTTCATATGTCAAAAATACTCACTTGAGGCCCAGGTGGACCCATTTCTCCTCTCAAACCAGGCTGACCTGGCTCTCCAGGTTCACCCTGAATGGATGGCAAGGGAAAAATTTTCAGTTCCTTCATTAAATGAACGAATTAAAAGATGTAACATTCTTTAAGTTACCTTAATTACTCTGGTCAGTATGTTGTTGTCTGAACCAATCTGATTGAACAAAACAAAAGTTTAATTGTTAACAACACACAGTTTCAGTTGACTGGAAACAGACATAAGGTCTCATGGGGGAATGACACTTTTTATGAGCTTCGCTGTAACAAGCGCCTCTGTCAAACATGGTTGAACTGATGAGAAGTGATTATAAAGATTTGTTTACTTGTGTTCCCGGAGGTCCAGGCCTTCCCTTTATGATGAGGCCAGCATGATGAAAAGAAGACAGACAAAACATAGTTAAAATCTAAAACGTCATACTGCTAAACAAATCCAATATTTGCAACACAAAGGAAAAACAATTTGGTGCAATGAAGGGTGGCACACACACACAAAAAACAAAGTTAATTACTCAACTTATCAAAATGGAAATCATGAATGACACAGGAGGATAGCAGATTGCAAAGATGTGAAGCAGTGACTGACACAGAAGAATAATCAGAAGGCAGGCAGCCAGGGAAAAAACAAACATGATCACTGATGAGAAGGAGAGATGGCGAACTTACAGGCTCTCCTTTGTCACCTTTTTTTCCATCAGCACCCTTCAAAACATAAAAAAATCTCAGGTTATGTTGAAGTTTTGCAATTTAAGTTGAATTATTACAGTTAGCTTTAGTACTGTATAATGTAAGATATTGAGCCCTAGACACATACTTAGCAGTAAGGTGAGGATCCTATAAGCTGATTTTCTCAAAAGTGTAAATTTAATTAAGCATAGCATTGGATCAGGAAGGCCACAATGTCAAACACACATCACTCGGCTCAGCTGACACCCTTCCATACAGTCGAAGTATTTCAGCTGCTTCAGCCTGCGCACAGCTGCCGCACATCTCCAAGCCACTCCAAGCTCTCCCTTTTCATGCTGTTTCTGACTTAATGATTTATGTATCTGTTCTCACTGATTTCTGCTCTGCTCTGTGTCGGGGTCTTGCTCCTGCTCTCCTTGCTTCTGGCTCTTCCATGTATGCATGTGGATATGAAAGGAAGAGCAGATCCCAGAACAGAGCTATGCTAAATGTAAATCATAGCAGCTATAAATAATCTTCTTTTGACCACAGTGGTCCTGACTGTAGTTGAATGATCATGTCAAAGAACTTACAAGTGGGCCAGGTTTGCCAGGGTCTCCTTTTTCTCCAGGGTCCCCTGGTCTTCCTGGTAATCCCAGTGGACCCTGATCAACAGTTAGATAGAAATGAAAGCATTTAGCCATATATTAATGTTTCACAAAGAGCCACATTTCATGCCACAAATGTGTAAAAGTGGCTGCTAAACAAGAATTCTGACCAGAACTATAATTACATATTGGGTATACTACATATTGGTTTGTTGCATCTTCTGAATTACATTTTTAAAGTTTCTTTTTAAGCTGTGTTGTAAGTATTGTTTTGCCATTTTCTTATTTAAATTATTGGTTGTTGAATAAATACCCTGATTCCTCTTTCGCCAGGCTCTCCAGCTGGTCCTTGTTCACCCTGCGAAAACAAATTAAACGACTCTGACAAGGTAATATTTGATGCTGGACATAATTATAGGGCTGTTAAATTGTTACTAAAACAACAGACCTTAAGAGCAACATTATGCAAATGCTGATCAACAAAACCATCATATAATAAGCAAATAGACTGTACCTTTATTCCTGGTTCTCCTTTATCCCCAGGTGCACCCTACACACAAAGTCAACAATAAATCTAACCAGTAACAAATATTTCGCCAAATGTGCTAACATGCACAGAATATGTCTGAACAAGAGGGAAGAGGTAAACTTTTTTCTGAGCTTGTGAACTAATCACATTCTTACAACAAACCTGTTTATCAAACTAAACCTGAACTCTGCTGTAGCTACTATACAAACAAAGTTCATCGTTGCTGTAATGGCCACTCTTACTTACATCTTTACCTCTTAATCCTGGCTCTCCAGAATTGCCAGGTAATCCAATACTCCCTTTTTCACCTTTAGAGCCATCTTTCCCCTGAACAAAGACATGACCTCTGATTTAGAACATCAGCAGAAATCTATGTTTAAAAAAATAACAATTGGAGTTTTTAATTGTTATAATAGAAACCTGTTGTGGAATTTTACAACACATTAAATCCTTTATATATTTAAATACTCACATATGTTTGCCTACGTTTGTCTGCCTTTTGTTTGGTGAGAAGTGAACTACATGTAATTAATTAAGTGGTTTAACTTTGCAGTAACATGCTGGTAGCTTAACGACATTCAAATTTTATTCAGGTGGTTCAATTAAACTTTTTTTTGGGTACTTAACTTCTGAAACTACTGTACAAAGAATTCAGGGCCATAAATGAAAATTCATTATTAAGACAATCAACTTGTAGTATGCAAAACTGTCAATTCAAAGCAATTTCTCCATCATGAGATTGCACTGCATGAGTCTGTAGAATTTTTTTGCATTATCTGCCTGCTGCGACAGGATATTAGGTTAAAAATTATTTTTAAAAAAACTAAAATTAAGATAAAGTATGAAAACCAAAAAATTCAAACTTGAAAACAAAACTCATTTATGTCTTGATACTCTGTACATTCTTGACTACTAGCGCTTGCTTTCACCTTGCACATACTTTTATGTAAAAATGTTCATGAAAGGAACCTGATGCAACCAGTTTTGACTCACCTTTGGCCCCGGTTTTCCCGATAAACCAACATTTCCCTGTAAATGACATTCATAAAACATCAAACAGCAACACACAGCAATTTCCTGCCTTATTATTCCAACAGAGTTAAAGCATTAAATAACTCACCCTTTCACCATTTTCACCCTTTTGTCCCTGCTGTCCTGGAATACCAAAACCAGGACTACCCTGCACATATCAAAACAAACCATAGCCATACGGTAAAATGATTTCCAATTATTCCACAGTTAACATCTATTTGCTCTTATCTTGCATTACTGAATTAAAAATGTCCATGATGGACAGCATCTCTCCATAATAACCTTTTCTCCTTTGTCTCCTTGGTCTCCCTTTATTCCCTGAGGGCCTGTGGGACCAACTGGACCAATGTCTCCCTGAGAGAATACATGTACATACATGAGCACATGTACATCAGTTGATAAAGGCTAAACATGTCTCCACTCTAACTAGACCCTGTGGACTGTCATTAATTATGTCCCATCCAACAGACCATTCAGTCTCCCTGAAAAAGCTAATGAGAGAAAAATTTTAATTGTGTTTGATAAGCAGACCCAGGAGGTTGAGTCTGCAAAAATACACCAATTAATTAACAATGTTTTCAATTACTCACCTCTGGCTGATTTATTCTAACCCGCTTAAGATAAATATATGCAAACAACTTAGACTGGTTGAGAAAAAATTAGGAAAAGGTGTTGCAGCAGCCGTAGTTTCAGTAGTTTAAATTCTTTGTCTCATTGATAAAACCCTTACCTGGAATAAACAGCAATTTCCTTCCTTTAATTTTAATCCCCCTAACCGCAGTCGAGCAGCTTGTACCAACAGAAAAAGTTAATTGTGCTTTACAAATAGTTTGCGAAGATGAAGTCTCTTTCGATACAAGCGAATTAAAAAACAAACAAAACAAAAAGAAAATGAAATCAACCCGGTTTCATAGCTGACTGCAACTACCACGACATGGCTTCTGTATTAGGTTCTTACCTGTGCTCATATCACTGGTTGGAAGCAGCTGATTAACAACAGTATGTTAAGAGTAGGATAAACTAAGATAACTTTAATGTCTCCCATAAGAGAAAAACAATCTTGGATTAGGTGACTGCTGCATCAAAAACCAGAACCATTATTAACTTTAGTAAGTACAGATCTAAATCAGTTAAACGGACATTAACTCATATCACAGCCTCCATGAGCTGTTCATGTTTCATCAGTTTAACTGACAGATTTACCTCTGTCCAGAGTTTATTAGGTCAGAGCTCTACAGATAGAAAGGATTGCTAAAATCCTGCTGGCTGGCTGAAATCTGGACAATCCAAAAATGTCTCAGGTAGGTTGAAATTAGCCTGTGGTAGATGGCAGAACCCTTTCTTTCTCACCAAGTTTTAATTATTGTTTTTTACATGTTTGCTCTTTTCAGATTCTGTAAAATGAACATGGAAGTTTAGGCATCCTATGGAGGGCTCTCACATATCACAGAAGTAAACTGGCAAACAGTTCTTTTGAGGATAATTAATGCTATTCACTATGTTTGTAGGTTTCAAACATGCTGACGAACTTTGTCTTGTTTTGGAAGAATGTTGTACACAGATGTAGTGTACTCCTCAGAGCTATTTTCATATTAATGGCAAAATTAGTGGTGAAAATGGAAACAAATTAGCAAAAGTTCTGGAAAAAGCTCACACATTGGTGACTTACCCTGGCCCCCTTTTTTCCAGTTGGGCCAATTACCTGTTATGATAGGGGGAAAAAGAGCTCAGAGTTTAATAATAATAATACTTCTATATGCTGGGTTGAAATATGTGAAGAAGTTTTCTTACACCCTTAGCAGGGTCTCCAGGGGGTCCTCTTGGACCTTCATCGCCTTTTAACCCCATCGTTCCTGTCGGTCCCTAAAAACATCAAGATGAACTCTCAGTGCCATTTCTGTTGTAACCATTACCTCCAAGACTCTCTGATAAAACCTGTTTATTTTTGTGCCCAACAAATCAAAACCACTGTCTTGTTTTTCTCTTAAAAACTAATCTTGCGGAATTACTTCAAAGCGTATTGCAAAAGATAGGAAGATTGTCCTCATGATAACAGTTTTTCTGGTTGCAATCTTTTCCAAAAGATTATGCTGCCTCAAATTAAAAATCACTGAAGCAGGAAAAAAAAAAAGGCTCATTTGCAAAACATACCCACTGAGGTTTGACAATTTGGCTCATGATATATGCAATCATAGCCATCTCTGATAGAGCCTAATCTTCAAAACCCACAACAAAAAGACTCCCTCATTTGTTCATTCGTCAATTTAAATGTCTGCTTGGAGACATTAGCAAAAGTTATTGATAGGCTTAAGGCTAGAGTTTCAGTTTTCAGAATTGGTGCAAAATAAGAAATACAGTCTTTTTCTACATCTTTATGGCTTTTCAGGCTGTTTTTATACTAAAATGTATAAACAGTTGTGGTCAAAAGTTTACATACACTCATCATGGGCATGAATGTCATGGGCTTTCAGTGATTTCTTTGAACTGTTCTTTTTCCAGGGTGGAATGATTGTACAGCATACATCTTTAATGACTTTAAAAAAAAAGAATTGGGTGTACAATTTTGAATTTATTTTGGATTTTCTCTGAGCCACACAGGATCAAACGTATACATACAGGTTCAAATATATACATGCACCCCCACTAATATTTAGTTAAATGTCCCATAGCATTTTCAATAGAGTTGAGGAGTTTGGGAAGGGCATTCCAAAGCTTAATGTTAGCCTGCTTTATCCATTCCAAACCAGCTTTGAATTATGTTTGGAATCATTGTCCCATTGGAAAACTTAAATGTGTCCAAATAGCTCAATCTTGTCTCGTCTGACCATGAAATTTTTCTCAAGAAGGCATTTGGCTCATCAGTGTGAACAGCTGCAAATTTTAGTCTAGCTTGAAGGTGTTGAGTTTCTTTCTCGGTCGGCACCCTCTCAGCCCATGGTGATATAAAACTCACTTCACAGTGAGGCTTGTGTTACAGTAATTTCTAGTTCATGGTTTGAGTCTCGCTGGTTCCAGTTTGTTCATGAACTTTGTTCCTAACCAATTTTCTCTCATCTGAGGGTGATAGTTTGGATCTTCTTACAGACCCTGGCAAAGTGGTGACACATCTGACACATCTGAATAACTTGTACTTACATACAACTGCTTGAACTGAATCTGCAGTTATTTAGGAATGGTTCCAAGAGACCTTCCCAATTGATGCAAATCTCCAATTCTCCTTCCTAGAGCTTCACTGAGTTCCTTGGATTTTCCCATTGTTCTGAATATTGGTCGGCCCAATGAGTGTTGTCAAACAAATCTTTTTTATGCTGGCAAAGAGAAACTACCAATTATAGTCAATCAAAATCACTAACGAGAAGTTAATAGGCCTTGGCCTCATCAACTTAAGACATTGTAGAATCTTCAGCAACATGTTTTAAAAGATTTGCATATATTTGAGCCTGTTTTGTGGATTTAGAAAAAATCCCAAGTAAATCCAAACTTGTGGACCCAGTTCTTAAAAGTCATTAAAGATGCATACTGTACAATCATTCCACCCTGGAAAAAGAACAGTTCAAAAAAGTAATTTAAAGCCTTAAATTACCCTGACGTTCGTGTCCATGATGAGTGTATGTAAATGTCTATGTACAGCTTACCACTGCAGCCAACTTCTCAGATCATCTGATCAAGGTCTCTTAATTGTTCCACGCACTTACTTTAAAACTAGATGCAATCACACTTTTAATGTTGTAGCGCCTAAACTTTGGAACAGTCTTCCTCAGCCTATAAGATTGGCTGAATCTGTGGTTTGTTTTCTAACAACTACTGAAAACTAAATGTGACAGGTTAGCAATCCCTTAACACCCCCCTGCCCCGCCATTTTTATCTTTAATGTGTTGCTTTTATTCAAACTGCAAAGCACTTTTTAACTCTGTTTTGAAATGTGCTATACAAATAAAGTTGCTATTATATTATTATTATTATTATTATTATTATTATTATTATAATAAAGTTATCATAATTTAGGCCACATTATATGAGATGCAGTTCTCACTCACTGGAGGTCCTTGTGGTCCCATTAGTCCCATCTGTCCTTGTTCTCCCTAAAAAATAAAAATAAAATAATAGTTAATGCCCACACTGTTATTTTGGTGTGGTTAGCCTTATTCTTGTTAATGTAAAATGAATCTTCAGCTTTACATGTGCGATAACTGTAAAACAGAAATAATTCATATGCGAATGAACTCACCTTGTCTCCTTGCTCCCCTTTCATTCCCTTTTTGCCCTGCAGGTATAAATAAATCACTTTCATTCATCAGTGATTGTTATGCAGTCTTCACTCTTGTCATAAATAGATTTTCTTAATTTGATTAGAAGGAAGTGCAATTAACGCATATGCATTTAAGGATAGAACATGCAGGTAGTCATTTGTGGCTATTCAGCTGGTGATAAAGTGCACACCCGAGGTCCAATGATTCCCTGGATGCCCTGCTCTCCACGCTCACCCTTCAAAGACAAATTGAAGAAAAATATGAATCAACAAAAAAAAAAAAAAAAGGGGTGGGGGTAAATTTAAACAAAACATGTCACATTAGAAAAAATGCAACTTAAAAATATATATATATTTTGGTACCTTTGGGCCAACTGGTCCTGTTAAGCCAATATCTCCCTGCATCACAAAAGTGAAACAAACCCACAAATGATAAATAATGCAGTCTTCAAAGCAGTGCTGGCTCTCACAGTCCCAAACCCTGGCACTACGAGATCAATGAATTAATTGAATTAATTCTGTGTCCTGAATGTGTGCTGTGAGATACCTTCTCTCCTTTCTCTCCATGAGGACCTTGAACACCTTGAATGCTAACTCCCTGCTCACCCTACAAAATATAACAATTTCCAAGTAAATCTTAAAGGATTTTCAATAATTATGCATTTAGTAGTTATGTGAGTGCAAAAACTCAGATTTAAAGTTACCTTTTCTCCTTTCTGGCCTGGCAATCCTGGCCCCCCATCAACACCAATTGGACCAGACAAACCTGCAATACCCTACAGCAGTTTGCATATGTGTGACTTTGTGTGTGAGAGGCAAAGAGGTCACAGAAACAACAAAATGTTTTTTAATAGCAACTCTGAAATCTGTTTTTTTTTTCACACAAGCTGTCCCAATGATATAATTTTATCAGCCATGTACTTACATCTTTTCCCGGCTCTCCTTTGTCTCCTTTCATGCCCTGCTTCCCACGTAAACCCTTTCAAAAATAAATGAAATATAAGATATTCAAATAGAACAAGGCATATTATATAACAAAATAACGGAGTGGTTCAGTTTAAAAATAGGCTGGTATGGAAAATTTATTAAAATAAATTAAAAGTAGTTATTTGTTGTTGTTTTTTAAGCAAATGTATAAAATGACCAGAACACAGCCTTCATGCTTACTTTCAAACCCAGCTCTCCAGGATCTCCCTGCAAAGTGAAAACAGTAGAAGCAGGTCTGTTAGAGTTTGCTGTCAAAACATCTCTGTCCCATTCATGCTAAATAGTCCAAGCTGTCTTGGAATTATTATATGATGTAATACTGTGCAGTGACAGGTATTATAACACTTCATGAATTACCACAGTAGGGTGTAACTGTAATGCTGCTTTTATTGCTTCTTTGAATTTATGTTACCTTGACAGATATTCCTGGTGGCCCCGGTGGTCCTGGTTGACCAGGCAGACCTGGCGCTCCGTTGACCCCTGGTACACCAGGAGGTCCTGGAGGACCCTGTAACATTCAGTGAAAATGATTTGAAATCCCCTAAAGTTTGCATTTCCTCACCCTCTTAAAATAATGGCCAAAGTATTTTTTTTTTCTATTTTTTTCAAAAAAGTAAAAATAAAAAAAAAAATGAAAATATAATGATTTAGGCAAAAATAAAAATTTCATTAAAAATTGACTAAGGCCATTTGGGTGAGAATTTTAAAACTAATTATTTGTTAGTTTGTTTTCTCTTTGTTTGTTTCTTCCCCTTTCAAAACTCACTGAAGAGCCTGGCTCTCCTTTTCGTCCGGGCACAAAATTTGCATCTGTGCCAGCTATAACATATCCAGGCTCTCCCTGAAAGGAAAGACAAAAAAAAAAAAAAATCCTTTTCATAGTTGTTGCAACACCCAAATCTTAGAAGTACATAAACAGCTGTGTCATAGGTGGAAAGCAAAATTAAATGTGTGGGTTAGACTCACTCTTTCTCCTCTCTGTCCCTTTGGACCAGGGAGCCCGGGAGGACCCTAATATGAAAAGACTTACAAAACTGTTTCAAAATGCCTTCACAGTCTATAAAGAATACAGGTGTCACAGTTCAGCTATGATTATCTATATATTTTACAGTTATTTTGTTCTCACCATGTCACCTGGAATGCCTGGAGGGCCCTAAAAAAAAAAAAAAGCAAAGTATTTTCAGGTTCAGATCTGATCAATTCTATGCAGTCCCATGAAAAGCTAAGTAATTCCTTACTGCTTCCATAGAAATGAAAGAGGGTAACTAGCAGCTAGGTGCCATTAATCAAATGTACTTGATTAATTGATCTTCAGCAAGTGTGACCACCTCTACAAAAGCAGAGTGGACTGCCCAGCAAAATTCACCTCAAGATCAAACAGAGAAATTGCAAAAAAGCCAAGAGCTACATCTCAGACTCTCCAGCCATCAGTTAGCACGTAAAAGTTCACAACGGTACAATTAGAAAAAGACCGAACAAGTTTGGAAAGGTTGCCAGAAGAAAGCCTCTTCCCTCTAAAAAGAACACGACAGCACAGCTTAGTTTTCCAAAGCTGCATCTGAAAATACCACAATACTTCTGGAACAATGTCTTTTGGACAGAGGAGACCAAAGTTAAGATGTTTGTCTATAATGCACAGCACCATGTTTTGTGAAAACCAAACAGCATATCAGCATAAACACCCCATAACAACTGTCAACCACAGTGGCAGAGGGGTGATAATTTGAGCTTGTTTTGCAGACACAGGACCTGGACACCTTGCATGTCATTGAGTCGACCATGAACTCCTCTGTATACCAAAGTGTGACAGCTAAAGCTAGACACTACATGATCCCAAGCACAGCATGAAATCTACAACAGAAAGACTGTTAAAGAAAAGAGTCATGGTGTTCCAATGGCCCAGTCCAGACTTCAACCTGACGGAAACGCTCTGGTATGACCTCAAGAGAGCTGTGCATTAACAAATGCCTGCAAACCTCAATGAACTGAAGCAACTTTATATATATATATATATATATATATATATATATATATATGTAGGAGTGGGCCAAAATTCCTGATGAAGAAATGGTTTTCTGTATGACTTTTAAGTTCTTGCTGCTGAAGGTGGTTCCTACAAGCTACTGATTCAATTGGAATTAGCTCTACACAGGACTGCATAGAGTGCTGTGACATATTTCTTTTTCATATGACTAGTTACCCGCTGGCCAGCAGAACCCGGAGGTCCAGTTCTTCCTGGGCGTCCTGGCAAACCAGGAACGCCGTCCGTCCCAGGAAGTCCCTGTCAAATTAATGCAATACAGTCAGTCCTGAAAACTAAATAAAAAATTGAAAACCCTTGTTACTATAACTATTTTGCTTGTTGTCATCCATACTGTATGTGTCAGTACAAGGTAATAAAAGCCAGAAAGGCTATTCTTAATAATGAATAATAATGGTATTTATGCATAATGTGTTTGTCTATATACTGTTTGTGCTGGTAGCTCACCCTTTCTCCTTTCTCTCCTTTGGAAGATGTGAAAGGATCAAACTGTCCAGGGCTTTGCCTGAATCTCTACAAAAACAATAATATTAATTTTTAAAAGTTTGGTTGATGATAAGTAAAAAGTATATTTGAATATACAAAAAACTGAATAGAAAGGAGAACAAAGTATTGGTGTATTCTTTAAGATGTGTCATAAAGTAAAGGCATAAAACTTACCAGACCAAGACCAAAACTGTCTCCCTGAAAGAATGAAAGATTTTCAAAGTTTGTGAAAGATTTTGGAAAAAGAAATATATCAGTTTAGTCTGAGTCTAATAACTCACCCTTTCCCCCTTCTGGCCCTGGGAAAACAGATGATTGACATAATTAATCACTGCTGAGTCACACAAAGATAAACAACTCATGAATCTGACTTTGTGGGAGAAGGAGGAGGAGAGAAGTTATGACACCAACCTTCATGCACTGGGTGGGGCACGGACCCTGAGGTTTAAGCATCTCCTCTGGGTCATCAGTGGGGGTGTCTAGCTGAGCACCCTGAAAATCAAAATGCAAAAAAAAAAAAAGTGAATGCATTATGAACTGTTCAACTGACTTCAAGTAGACTGCAGAAGCAGAGAAGGCTCACTAACCAAGCTTCTTTGAAATTAATCTTCAAGATTCATTTTAATTATTATTATGTAACACAGGGTTGTGTAACAAATTTGCAGATGTAGTCTGTTTGTGCTACGAAGAATTATGAATTAATCATTCAATATTTTAGTCATAAAAGTAAAGCTACTGTTCACAGTGAAGTGTGGGGGGATGAATCTAAGAGACTCACACATGTAGTCTAATGGCCTGAAGAGAGAAACTTTACCAAAGTTTAGTGGTTAGGCAGCCGATACACAGGCACCAATAATCACTGCTCTCAGAGGACTGGTGCTATGGAAGCTCTGGGCAGATTTAATCACCTGCTGCAGTACTAGTACTAGACACTTTCTTCATTTTTTTCAAAAAAAGAATTTAGGACTCTTTTTTTGGTCCTCTCTATAAGTGACTTGAAAATATAGCCTTTTTCTTTGAGAAAAGTTTCTAGGCTTTCTTGTAAATCTGTGATGAGCACGACAGGCTCACTGTGATATTGATTCCAAGGAACCTAAAGCTGCTCATCTGGTTCGCCTCAGCTCCACTGATAAAAACACAGGTGTCTGCCTCCTTTCTTCTAAAATCAAAAGTCACCTACTTATTTTTTTCCTTACAATGAGCAGTTGATTGTTCTCTGGCCACCACGCCGCAAGATTGTTGATTTCTTCCGGATATGAACTAGAAAAATATATGCACATTTACACCAAAAGAGGGGCAGGTGCTGGGCCGACAACAAGCAAACGATGAAAGGTAAAAATCAACAGCTGGAAGACTGCAGAGCTCCGGTTTTGCTTACTGATTGCACCACTAAATCGATGACATTTCTAGCAGACCTGCTCATTTTTAGACAAGAAGTTTCGGTTTTATAGGGGAGACTAGATTGAATGCGGAGCTCAAATCAGCAGCATTTATAAAGGTTTTGTTTATTTTCAAGATGTGTGGAGACAGAGTGGAGGGCAGTGGCGCAAAGTACTGAGGATCCACATGGACTGGCATATTGTCTTTTATGCACTGAAGAATCAGCCTCTCAAAACACATTATCAGAACTGGGGTCTGAACAGAGTCTGCAGTCACATCTTCCACTCTGACGTCAAGTAAAGCATGGTGACGTTTTTTCGCCTGCAGAGCCTTTGTGTGCAAATTTAAAATTAACTGCATGCACCTATGTGGTCATTAGACACAAATAATCAGCTCCACATGTGGTTTGGGTGTTCCACCTACACATCCTCAAAGTGCATGCACAGTATTAAAGCTGTCCCATTACAACAAAATTGCCTAGAATACATATATGCCTCTTTTGAACAAAGGTTTCCTTAATTTATGTCCATCATTTATTTTATTTTCTTAACAAGTGATTGAGCTATAACTCGGTGTAATAAAAAAAAGAAGAAAATAATAAGACAAACAATAGCTTTGCCTTATTTTCATCTCACCTCATCTTGTAGTTTAAACTCTGATATGAGTTCCTCACTACAGAGGCTCCTGATAAATTCTCTCTCTATGGAGGGGAAGTCATCAAAGGTTGGTGAGTAGAAGATATTTTTGTAGCTGGTGGGAGCTGCAATTTTACTCAATTCCTCAGGATCTGCATTAGAAACTCCAACTGCCAGGACACTGACCCCTATAGAGACACAATCAACACATGATAGTTTACTTGAAACCTTTAATGAGCAAAAACTTTTCACAGGCTTTTGGACAGTTATAACTCACCCAAGGCGCGGGCAATTCTGGAGGGTGGTACCACATTGTCCTGGGCCCTGCCATCTGTAAACAAAACCAGAACATGGGCTACATCCTGCCTCATCCCTTGTGACTCCTGGAACAGTTCCTGCAGAACATAGCTGATGCCTTTTCCTGGGGAACAGGAGAACAAAAACAACAAAACATAAGCTTTAAGAGTTTTCCAGCACTGTAATGGGATTTTTTTAGTGATGCTATTATCTAGGGTCATGGACCATATACATGATTGTAAGCAATGTACTCCTTTGAATGGTTTCTTGTATGATCTCTCTGGTTCAACAAAAAAAATGCCCCTCCTCTTTTGTCCAGGCTTGTTGAATTTTTTTTATTTATTTTTTTTACACAAAATTCAATTTGGACCCAATAATAAAAGATCATTTCATATCATACTGGCTATGTCAGCTGCC
Source organism: Archocentrus centrarchus (assembly GCF_007364275.1). Taxonomy (NCBI): domain Eukaryota; kingdom Metazoa; phylum Chordata; class Actinopteri; order Cichliformes; family Cichlidae; genus Archocentrus; species Archocentrus centrarchus. Next base: position 11,204,872 of record NC_044368.1, read on the forward strand.
AGTGTGCATGTGTTTTACTAGGAAAACAGTGTGACAGCTGTTAAAGGCACTGCAGAAAATAGTGTTAAAGAAGGTACCGGCCAACGGATGACAGCTGGCAAACTGAGACAAAGCACGGTGCACATCTGAGTGACTGTCATGAACCTGTTTTGGTGTTGCCTCCTCCATAATGTAGGGCTCTGAGAGCCCTGAGCACAGAGTTTCTGTCTTTGAAGTCATTTAGGCGGAATTCAATGCGGGGCTCATCGCTGTAATGAACCACGGCTATCTGAAAGAAAATTGAGAGGAGAGAACGCACATCATCATAACATCAATATATAGACTTTTTCATCAGATTTGAGTCTGATGAAACTTCATTCTTCAAACTGAGGATCATAAGAACAATATATTTGCTTGCGCTTGCCTCCTTGGTTGACAAAATGTGGCATTGTGCCATGCTTCTCATTTCTGCCAATGTTTAGTCAGATGCAGCCCATTTGGTGAAAAAGAGCACATTATGTTACTACTAATGATCCAGGCCTGAGCATGAGACTCACTTGCAAACTAGTCCAATTTGTAATTATCTAAACAGACTCACAGCCAAAGTACTTAAATTAAACACCTGAGGTTATAATACAAAGAAAAGTTTTTATTGTGCAACTAACCTGTGTGCCCTGTGAACCAATTACAGGGAAGTATGTGGCCACTCGAAAAATGAAGTCTTTCATCTTTATAAAGTTGTTAGCGCCAATGCTCGACGACTCATCCACTAAGAACACTATATCTGCTTTGGTCTTACCACAAACTGACAAAAAAAGAACAGAAATCAATATAACTTAGCTAAAAATGTACTGTGTATTATTTAAGGTAAGCAAAAACATAAATAAGACATGTGTCATAAGCCAGAATTCCTAAAATACCTGGTTGTGGGGGAGTTTTTTTCTCTGTCACTCTACTCATTGTGGTCAGTCTGAAGGGTGCGACTGCTCCTGCAGTGACACTTGGCTGACCTGGGAGCTTATTGATTGTTAAGGGTTTAGTTGGTGGCACAGCATCGGGGTGCCAGGTTGTACTGGTGGGTGATTGAGCAGGGGTGGTGTTGATGATAGAGGCAGTCTGGGAGGCTACTGTGATAGGTGAAGAACGGGGGGCCACTGTAGGTGGCACAGACTGGACTGTTACCGCTGGGCGATCTGGTCCCACTGTGATACAGAGAACCAGAACAAATAACTCAAACCCTTGAGGTCTCTTCAGGTAAACAGAATCTCTGTTGGAAGAATACATTTGATTGCAAAGGAAAAAATAATGCTGCAGCATTCTTTTCTTTGGGTTTTCAGCCTGCACCAGTCTTAGAAAATGCTCTTGTAGATGTTCACTAAATATCAGTCTGTAGCAACAGGACATATCAGAAGGCTAAGAGATATTGTAAACTAAGCTCCCAATCCTGTACAAATAAAACAAGATCATTACTTTGTTTTATTTATGTATGAGTAATCAGACAAATGGGTTCAACATTTTCAAGCATTCATGCAATTTAGACTGAGAGGTGAACAGGATGGTCACATGGGAAATATTGTGCTAATTAGCCTAACACTTTGCAGTTGATGAAGGGTATGTTATGCTTTTGGGATGGAATATCAATTAAAACAATCGTGGTTTTCAACTTTTTAAGAAACATTTTGAACAAGTGTCAAATCATAAACTCTGAGCATTTTTTTTTCCTTGAGCAGGCTAACTTCAGCTTTGTCAAGTTTAAACTTCAAAAAAAAGAAAGAAAAAAGTCACAGTTATGTGGCTGCAGGTATTTTAGCCTGACCCGTGACTGAAAAAGCAAAATGCAGTACATGTATTAAAGTCAAAATTTTCATTATGGTGACATGAGCAGAAATCTGAAATGTATTTCTGTCTTTCAGTAAACCCACTTAAAGAGAGTCTCACATATTCTCTGGTACACAGTGCTTATAGGCCCCTCCACTTCTCCATACAAAGGTCTGATGGTGAAAATATAGGTTCTGCCATACAGGAGATCGCTGATCTTGAAGTAGGTGAAGCCAGGGCCAAGGATCTCTGTTTTAGTCTCCAACACTGAAAACAACATACAAAGAAGAACGCGGTGGTGCAAAGTGATCATTTGTAACAGTTCAGTTTTCAGGAACAGTAAATAGCAAAACATGAGTGCACAGAAATGAAATGAAAGGAATTTTTAAATTATAAATAACCAGAAGAAAGCGTGTGATCTTTAAGTAATCTGTGAAGCAACTGAAACGACCAAACTGTCAGAAAAGACCTACAAGTAATAATGATACGTTTGTTAAGAAATGACATGCACGGAGATGTGCATTCTGTCTTTTGTGACAATATTACTTTTGTGACTTTTGTTAATAGTATTTCCCTTTTCAACAAAAGGGTGCTTATGTTGCCACTTAATACACATTTCCATAACATGTCTCATGCTATAAATCTACTCGAAACACTCAGAAATCTCTGAACAAATATTCCAGTCATACTGGGATACTTGGGTAATATTTTCTTTTCAAATCAAGACCACTTAAGTAAAACAGTGCTTATGGGAGGTCTCAGTATGCAGTGTAATAGAATTTACAGACTACAGAATTTATCTCTGGAGGCTAACTGAAAGTTGCGTGAATTATAAGATGTTGCAAAATTAAGGACGAACCTTTGTTGTGGTTCCTTACTGACCTGAGATGTGCCTCCAGGAGAGACGATATCCTGAGGCGCCTGCTACACGTGTCCAGTTCAGAACAGTACTGTTGTCCGTTGTATTCAAAGCAGCAAATCCTTCTACTTTTGGAAGATCCACTGAAACACACAAAACAATCAACATCAATAAAAAAAAACAAGTCTGTGTTTTAGGAGATTGGTGAAACATCTAAGTGTGTACATATTTTCCTGATGCTTTTAACCCAGGGCAGGTTTTATACTGTTCCTCACTGTCTGGGGCATGCAGAACTCACAGGTACGTGCTGTGACCAGGACTGCACTTCCTTCCCTGCTGCCCACCATAGAGGACACTTGGATCTTAAAAGCTGAGCTCTCTTGCAGGTTGCGGATGGTGTAGGAAGTGGAACCAGCTGATACCACATGGGACTTCTCATCACCCCCTAGTGCAGGAAATAATTAAATCCAGCATGAGAGTGTCAAATCGCAGATGAAACTTTTCATACAATGAGCCAACAAGAGTCTAAACTGATGAGTGATTTCCCATTATGCAAAATGGCAGCGACGAGCTGCTGTAATTGGAAAACAATGGACATATCCAAGACATGTTTAATATTTTCATCAACAGGGTTGAATTTATTTTTCTGCCAGACAGGGCATCCAGGTAATAGTAAGTCTCTGGAGCTTGAAAAAAGCTCCAGAGACTTACTATTACCTGGATGCCCTGTGCTTTTCACAGATGAGAGCAGGTTCACCCTGAATACATGTGACAGATGTGAAAGGGTCTTGAGAAGTCGTGGAGAACATTATGCTGCCTGTAACACTGTTCTGCATGACTTTGATTTCCAGAGTGAATGTAAATTCAGCCCTCTGTAGGTTGATAATTTTCATTTCCATCAAATACTGCTTCATTCCTAAGACATCACCCAGTCTATATCAGTATAGCTATCCAGCAGGATTTTTTTTTTCCCATTGAGATCTGATGTGTTTTCAAAGTGTTCCTTTAATTTTTCTGAGCAGTATATTACAATAGAGTTTGCATTCTCCTGTAAATTGTGACTACACGTGTATATAGATTGGGGTGTCTCTTACCAAGAAAAGGGATCCAAGAGATTTTGTACCCAGAGGCTCCTGGTGCTTTTTTCCAAGACAGAGTGAAGGAATTTACTCCAATGTCCACAACCTTCACCTCCCTCACTGCCTGGATTGGATCTGAGTCTGAGACTGCAGCTAAGAGATAACATTAAAATCACCACAGGGAATTTCGATCCAAGTTTTATACCACACAGCTGTGAAAATCTAACAATGCATTAAAGATCTGGAAATCATAAAATAAGCAATTAAAATCTCTGAACAATTTGCTGATGTGACTTTCCTTACACCCCCTATCATTTTAGTGTAATGAATGTAGCATTTGGTGCTTGGAGTAACACACTGACAGTGACAATGATAGAATGATAGCAGCCCTGCTGACTTGGACTCAGTGACACATACTACAAGTGACAGCAGTAGGAACTGTGGTTAAAATGGGAAGACCAAAGTACATGACACGTCAGTCAAACAAACACACTACGAGGGTGATGTGGCACAGATTAAGGAACTTTGCTGTACCTTCCCATTTAATTACGATGGGGGCACAGCTGCACAGAGCCATTTTAGATCTAAAGATGGATCATGATAAATTCAAACTCAGTTAGACTCTGCATATACTTTGTACTGTACCTGTGAGCTGAGATAAGGAGATTTCTGGTCCCTCTGAGTTGCCATAGACTGCACAGATGGTGATTGTGTAGGTGGACTGTGGGTTCAAGTCTTCAATACGGTGGAAGAGGACGCTACGATCCAGGTACTGGACCTGGGGTTTGCTATCATCTGCAAGCATCAGACAAATATACACTTTATTATGACTTCACATGGTAAACAGAAAATCTTTAATGGGGCTAGCATGCTGTCTGACAGTGAAAACAGTTCAAAGTCATAAATCCAGAAGAACATATTTAAATATATCACCTGTTTTCCATGAGAGTTTGTACTCAGTGGCTCCAACAATGGGACTCCACGCCACATCTATAGTAGTGCTTGTGTAGGATGTCACCTTGAAGTTGGAAACATAACCCAAAGGAGCTGGAAAAGGGGAAGAAAACACATGTTGTTCTTATGAATACATTGTTTCCTGTAAAAGAGATGAATCACAAATGAAAGCGAGTGATTTTTAACTCTCTCTGGGTTTACTGATTTGCTCAGTGTCACCTTATTTCTTAAAGCACTACGTAGAAGCTTCTGAATGTCTGCTGATTACTAGTGGTTTAAACACACTGCTTGCTCCAGTTTCAGGACACCACATCATCAAAGTTGAGTGTGGTTACACATGAAACAGGATGTGTCAATGAGGATGGGTGTGGTCATGGTTAATGGAGTGGAAAGGTGTGTGTGTGCTTGCACGCACGCGAGAGAGAGAGAGAGAGAGAGAAAATGCTTAATGTATGGTAAAGCAGTACTGAACTAGGGAACATAGCATGGAAACATAGCTATGCTAATGTTATAATGGCTACATTGTAGCAAACAGAACACACAGAAAGGTATGAGTCACCACATGATCCCTTTGCCTCGCCATTTTACTCACTGAATGACTGAGATGATGCTGCACAGAGGAACAAAACAGCGACAGGTGAAATAGACTTCATTGATTACGACTGATTCCATCAATTATCCTAGGAAGGATATGTATTCAACACCTTATTGGAATATGAGGTTGGGAATACCTTTTTTAAATTATGCTGATTACATCAGTACTTTCCCTCCTATTAAACACTACAGCTAAACTCAAATGTTTGCTGTGCAAAAAGGTCTATTTAAAAACTTAGAAATCAGCTTATTCCTGCATTTGAGTATGGATTCTGCTGAACAAGGTTACTTACAAGTTCTGAAGGTGGCAGTGATACCAGGTCCAACGGCAGAACCAAACAGCACATACAGAGTCAGGACATACTCCGTATCATGGGCTACGTTTTTCAGCTGGTACTGTGTGGTGCTGCTGTTCAGAGCCAACTGTCTGGAACGATCCCGACCGACAAACTCTGGAAATAATATCAGTGTTACTGTTAGTTTGATATTCCTCAGTGATTTCAAATTTTGGTCAATAAGGGAAATAATCCTCCTTCTTTTTCCCAGTATTTCATCAAGCTAATGGCATATTGCTGTGGTCAAAGTGTGCACTGAAAAAGTAACTGAATTCTAGAATATCTACAAAAGAATAGTGGCAGAGTAAATCACCTGGGGTGGGTCCCCATGCCAGCCTGTATCCTGTCGCCCCTGGAACACTGTTCCAAGAGACGACTGCGGTACTTGTGCTCACAGCAGATACTTTCAGGGTCTGTACTGAACTACTTTCCACTGACAGAAAGACAGATATAGAGTGAAAGGCAATGCATCTTACATACTGCTGATGTGTGTATTTTTATATATTAAAAAAAAAATTATTTTGCACATTTTTAATTACATGTCTTGACTTTTGCTGTAGTGATGGGCCCCTCAGTATCTCCAAAGATGGGGTTGATGGTGACGGTGTACTCAGAGCCTGCGTGGAGGCCTTGGATCATGTAGAAGTTAAACATGTCCCCGAGGTTTATGTTTTCTATGTGGCCTTCTACAAAATGTAGAGAGAGATTTAAGCAAAGAAACATATCTGGTGTACATGAAATAAAGCAGTCAGTATTTTAGCTCCGTTTCCCTAAAAAGGTACTTCACCACAGTACCTGTTGATGCCCATGTCAAACGGTATCCTGTAGCACCCTTGACTGATGCCCACCTTGCTTGAATGGTGTCTGTGGTGGCATTTTGGACCACAAACTGATGAACTGGCACCAACTTCACTATAAAACACATCCCAAATGCACACACAAAGGTAAATTCAGTATGTCGATTTAGGTTAGTTATAAACAATATCATGAGAGACTAGAGCACGAGCTAAATCAGAGTCTGCTTGATAGTATTTTTTTTTTTTACTAAAACAATACCACCCTGCTGTGGAAATATTATGGTACTGCACTTTCATATTTGCTCTTAGGTGCTTTTTGAAGAGATGACATTTAAAGCAGCTAATAAACTACCTTCAGAATACTGGAGCTTACTCTCTGGCTTTCCTATTTATGTAAATGAACATAATGATGGGGTTTTGAGCTGAACCAATCAACTTACATGTCTTCCCCACAACTGAAACCGGTTTACTTGGTCCTTCGGGGTACACGGCATAAATACTGACAGTGTACTTCTTATCCTCCTCCAGACTGTCAATCACATGAGAGGAGATGTCTCCAGGAAGCAGATGCTCATAAATGAATCCTGGTCTGTTGGCTGGAGATAAATGCAGAAGAAATAATACTTTAAAAAAAAAAATTACCTGTTTTATAGAACCCATTACAGCTTTCTTTCAGCAAACCCTCCTGGAAGCACAGGTTTGAGGGTTAACATCTAACATGCTTAAATTAATTCCATATTCATTTGTCTAGGGGCCTGCAGTAAAATAAATAACAATAAATGCATTGACATATGTCAGCATACATCTCGGGATAAAGATCTTGAATCCATCCAGCTTCCCCAGAGGGGATGTCCAGCCGAGGCGCAGAGAGAACAGACCCTCTTCAATAACACGGAAGTTTGAAACCTGGGGCAAAGAGGCTGAAAGATGGACACTTGTTACTCAGGGAAGGATGGCAGTATAAAATTAAAATAGATGCACTGGGTGCATGAGCAGGCACTCACTTGTCTTTACTCTGACTGTTGCAGAGTCTCCTATGAGGCCTGGGTATACCGCATAGATGGTGAGGGAATAGTCCGTTTTAGGACTCAGCTCTGTCACCACGACACTGCTCACATCTGCCTTCAGATCCATCTGTTACATACACAGAGAGCAGAACAAAAGGAGCTCAGTGTGTGTGTGTCTGTTGTGTTTCCCTGAGACAGAAAGTGTGAGAGAGAATGATGTGGCGAAGTCAGAGCAGGAGATACAAATACATGGAGGCAGAGCAATAAAACAGAGAGACATTTCTGGAAAGTGTACTTACATGGATATCCTATCATTTTGTCTTTAAATCTTTATTTATGTGTAAGTGTCTAACTCTGTAAACCACTGGCATCTTTATGGCTTGTTTAGACTTTTGTCCATGATAATTAAATTAGGTTTCATGCAACGCTTCATAGCATAATGCAGAAACTAGACAGAAACAAAGAAGCACTGATATTATCAAGATGACTGCTCATGTTGATTGCATTAGAGAACGTTGCACTGAGTGTGGAGTGTTGCACAATGGCTGCAGAAGAGATAACTCTCGCTGCAATGAGTTCAGCACTTACACTGATCTCAGGGGTGAGTGCTGCTTTAAGTTCTAATACAAGAAGCTCATGTAATCGATGTGCCGTGTCCAACCAGCGTTTTGAAGAGGAATTCCATGGAGAGTAATATCATAGGGCACTTATCACTTCAGAGCTTTGAGATGATTCATCAGCAGTAAAAAGACTGTGATGTCCAGCTAATTCATACATTTAATGAAAGTCAGCATAGCAACACATACAGTGACTTTATGTAATGACAGTCCCTCACCTGCCTCTGCTGCACAGGAAGATGGTGTCCGTTGGAGCTGACGGGGGTGACCAGGAGGCGATATCCAGTGACGTCACCTGTGGCCTGGCTCCATGTCAGTCTAAGAGAGCTGTGGGCCAATTCACTGACCTGCAGGTCTCTAGGACCCACTACACGCTCTTCACCTACAATTAAAAGTAAGTGCAGAAAGATTGATGAGACAGACAGGATGAGGGGGGAGGAACATGGAGCAGAAAATATGCAAGTTGATATAAAATATGTCTACAAGATAAATTATGTTAGTGAAGAAGCTGCAGAGTACAGTGAAATAAAAGAAAGTTATTATTCATTTTTATTATACCTTTCGAGCACTAGGGCGTAATACAATTCGTCAATATGAAAATGCAAACAGCTGTCAGTGAGAAGGCAGCTCTTTCAGCATATTATGAAGAACTTACTAGGCTGGGACGTTTTCACAGGACGTGGTGGTTCAGAGGCGGTGAGACACACTCTGCGGGACAGTTTGGGGAGGATGGTGTCCATGACAGTGAAATCAGTGACGGGTAATAGATGCTCATCATATGGCTCTGACACAATTTTCCTCAGCTCTTCCTCATCAGCTCCCCTAAGGCCTGATCTCAGGATAAACAAGAAGATAATGAAATAAAATGTTGGACACATTTGAAACAGCAATGGTACTCTTTATATTCTGGTGTTTGTCACGGCACATAAAAATGTTCCATAATTAACTGGTGGTAATTTAAAAAAACAAAACAAATGTGCATACATGACAGGATATTTTTTTTTTCTTTTAATGTAGAGTTTTACTCAATTAATACACAAGATGTGAATATCAAATGATTTTGTGTGAATTTTTCTGGATTTTCTTTACACAGTTCCTGTCCTCCACCAGGGGGAGGTGTTGCATTTTGAGTGATTCAATATAAAAAGATCACGTATGTACCCATATGTGTGTATATTTTACATATAAATAACTATAATCACTCAATTTCTGGCACAACTCTCAGTTTGTGTAAGCGGACCCTAAATGCCAAGGCTTGAAATATTTTAGTTTTCCAAATGTAAAAAAAAAAAAAGGAGAACATCAGGGGATTTTTGCATTTTGCAACTCTTCTGAATAAGTTATCTACAGTTTGAAATGTACACCTAAACAACATGAATGCACTTTTTTTTTTTTTAACAAGCTGTATGGCTGTATAGAGCAGGCAGGCTCTCACATCAGTAGATTTATGTTTTCCAGGCTACTCAGGCTCTACAGGTATATTGGCTTTGCATTAGTGGTCAAGATGCATGCCGAGCTGCCATGTGGTGGTGATGAACGAGAGGAGCAGGTTTCAGTGTCAGTGGTGCAGCTGGGCGTGGGGGGTGATGGGGCACTGAATTGCCTAATGAAAAATGACTGCGATTAGCACACCATCGGCTAATGAGCAGTAATTATTGCACTGCTGCAGGCTGTAAGGAGTAAGTCATGGGCTTGTGTGTTTATGCCTGTGAGTAGAAGAAAAAAGGGAAAGGTACTGTATGTGCAAGTAAACTTGGTGGTAAGCAGTAGTGTGCATAAGCAGGGAGAAAGCTGATGCAACGCTATCAGAAAGTGCGCCTTTACATACACAGCGTAGAAGGTGGATCAATCAGTTATCCCTACACACATACTTATGTATACATACACATGCATGAGTGCACTCAGGTACTTAGAAACAAGACTCATACACACAGATACTCACACTGAATCCAATGAATTCAAATGTACAGAACATGAATTTCTAACTGCAAACACTGCAGATAAGCAGGCAGAGCTGGGATAAAATCTGAGGGGCTGCTGCAGTGGGGATGTTGAAAGAATTCACAATAGCAACTTCCACACTCACCTACTGCAAAGACAGTAATTCCATTGTCAGCTACTGCTCTGATTGCAGCACTGACCTGGTCGTCCGACTGTCCATTTGTGATCAAAACAGCAATCTGTACAAGACATAAATGACATTATGTAAACAAGATAACATAATATGAAGATCTACCATTTATTCATGGAAGAATGCATAATATAAAGCTAGCGAGAGGTATAATAGTTAATGCATGTGGGGCAGTTTTAGTTGCTCTGTTCCAACCTTTGTTTTCACAACTATAGTTGGAACCCTCCAAATAACATTTCTTTGTGTTTAAAAACCATCCGTGCAAACAGTACTATTCTCACAAAAACCTCCAAAGCATTTTGATGCGGTTTAGCGCATAATTGAAAACATAATTAAATAAATCAAACCCAAACTCAAAGTGGAATTCAAGGATGCTGGCTTGCAGCTGAGACTAATAATTTCCCCATTAAGGAAAATTTTCTCAGTTCACTCAAAGTTCAGCCCTCAGTCAATGAAAAAAGGGGGCTGGAAAGCATCCACAGGAGAATGTACTTGCTGCTTTGCATGTGCACAGGCTGTACAATTCAATATATCAGCCTAATCCTCAATTCTCCACCTTCCCGCATCCAGTGTGCTGTAGCAAGATGATTCACACATGCACACAGAGATAGAGAGATGATTGGAATGCTAACCAGCTGTGTTATACTGAGACTACACTACAGTATTAGGCTGTCAGGGTATCTGATAGAAAAGGCGAGTCGCTGGAAGGAAAGTGTATCTGGATATTTGACAAGAAACTTCTGAGACAAGTTGCTGAATGTGGCATTTATATTAGGATCCAAGAAATACACCAAGGCCAATTTAACACTTGTTTTTTAAGGTCACTGGCATGAACCAAGTTGAGTCACTGTGGATGACCATCTGTTAGACTTTTAGCAGTTATCCCTTATCTCCATCTGATAATCCAACTGAAAATGCTGAATCTGTGGTGGAAAATGTATTTCCTTTATTTTTATTTTTCCCCCCCAAAGCACCAAAAAAACCAAAACAAATGCCGTGTCCCTCTGCAACTTTCAAACATTATCAATTTGTATTCTCAGCATATATCACGATGGTTTAATCAGATTCACAGCAGTGTGAGAAGGGTAAATCTGTTTATTTGTTTTTTCCACATGTCCCACGGAGTGAAAATATAGATTCCTGACCTGTCATTTCCTTTCACACAGGGCAGGAACAGATAGTACATGCATGTTTCTGCAGCATGGGTAGTAATCTCAAATCAATAATTTCCACAAACCTTGTGAAACAGCATGTTGTCAGAAATTACCAGGATTTAAATTCCTCTGTTTCAGTGTGTAACAATACACCTCGCTTGGTAAAGCAGCGTACCTTTGGGACAGAATCTCGCCTGATGACGGGGCTGAAAACAGAGTCCACCAGAAACTGGAGGACCATGCCAGTCCGTCTGGATCCACCCTCATAGGGAAGGTCTTTGATGGCTCTGAGTACCTCCTCAAGAGAATTGTAGTCTGTCAAAGCAATCCGCATCCTGCATGGACATAGAAAAGCAAAGCTGGATCAGGTAGAAACAATTTTCCACATTAGACCTTAGAAGGACCAGGAAGTCCATACACCAATTGATTATTTCAAGATCCAATAAATGACATTTTTTAAATTAAAGCACAAGAAATTAAAGCACATTTTTAAATAAAACTTTGCTCTTAACTTTCATATTCAAATAGATTTTTTTTTATACTTAAGGGGTAAGGCAGGTGATGTTACCAATAAAAAAGTAACCACTTCTATTTTACATACACACTTAGTTGCACAAAGTTGCCATATTCCATTGTTTGTTTTTAGTTGATTTATGAATTGAAAATGTGGTAAAGACAGCTGAGTCAGGTTGATGGTGATCTATCACACAGGTTTGTGCGATGTGTTTCTGTTTGATAAACTGTGGCGAGCTTGGGTCTGACTTCTACCTTGGAACGTCCCCAAAAACAGTGACTCCAAAGCGGACCCCCTCCGCTCCGACCGCACTGTCTTGAAAGGAGGAGATGATGGCTGAGAGGAAGTTTTTGACTCTGGAAAAGCCTGTGTGACCCACACTCCAGGACTCATCCACCAGAAACACTATGTCTGCCTGCACCACTGTCCTGCATGCTGAGGAAAGAACAAAGGATGAATTAGTATGTGTACAAACACAGGTACCAAATACATATAGCATGTAAAGACATGTAAGATATGTAAATGCATCTTTACTAATGTGGTTACTTGTTTTTATTTTTAAAATAATATATTTTCAGAGTATTCAAAATATTTAAAACAAAAATTACATTCATACTAATACATAACTATTATTCCATTACCTAGTCAGCAACTAGGACTCATCCACCAGAAACAGGTAATGGTTTCCTTATTTGCATTTGTATTTGTATGGCTCACACCATTACCCTGACGTTGAATTACCAGGCTTCTCGAAATGCCTCCATTAATTTATCTTTATATGTACTCCTTTGAAACCTCTAAATCACTGATTTGGCCTCCTGCAACTTAAGCGATGGTCTATTCCTACACTGACCACCAGATGGCAGTCTTGTTCCATCATGCTGAGGGTCTTCCTTTCATTTGTTTCTGTCATGCAGCCAGAGCCTCACACAAATCCCCATGAATTTTTAATGAGACAGAAGTGAGCCAAAGAGACTATCAATATTCTGAGCACTCCAGCAATAAAACTTTAGTACAGAGATGAGAAACGCTTAGAATAATAAGGTAAACACACCCAAAATCAGGGTCAGTACCCTTGCCCAAGCAACCAAACGCATTTAACATAAGAATCTGCTGGGTTTGATGGGATTTAGATGCTTTTTTGAGTGAACTGGTGCACTGAATACATGACACTCACACTTATTCACACACACAATCTGCTGTGTCTGCAAACACGTTGTAAGTCAATATTCTGGTATTACATATGCAATAAACCAAAGTGACAACAGCACTGATTAGGCTAGTGAATAAGAGATAGGTACCAGTGATTGTTCTCTAAGTGATAAGTGATTCTCTGCTGTCTTCTATTTCATTATCAAGCTTTCTCTCCTCTATTATCTCACCCTTCTTCCTTTGGCTGCAATCCCAGGATTCACTGGGGGTGACATATGTCTCCAGCCCAAAGCAGCCTAACATTATGTTCCTCCTCACACACCTATACATCTCTGGCCATACACCAAGGAAACAAAATATCACTGGGAATAGCATTTTGGAGGTTTCTCAAGCTCTATTATCTTTGGAAGCCGTAGTATCATATATTCAGCGATAGCAGATCTATTAGAGATGACTTAAATCACTGATGCACTTTCAAAAGATAAAACAATGTTCATACTTTCCATCCCAAGTTGCGCCTTGTATAAGCAGCTGCCCACCCTATAATAAACATGTGGCTTTTCCGTTTACCGAGATGCATTTCATACTCGACGGATTTCTGTAAATGCACAGAAAACATTGTGAAGACTGAGCAAGGAAGCAGCAGGAAGCTGGTGTCTGTCAGACAGACACAGACTGTGATGGAAAACAAGATCAATTATCCAGAAGTTTGTCTGTCTAGGCTGGCAGGCGAGATCGACATGCCCAGGATAAGGACGCAACACATGCTGAGGGATTAGGAATGGTTTTCTTGAAGGTTATCAATGTTGATATCTCAAAGGTTGCATACACCTTGGTGTTGGACCACCACTGATTTACACATTAGATGTAGCCCAGTGGCTTTGAGCATATGCTGCAGAAAATTCTGCCAAGAAAGAAACACCCTTAGAAATACTGATGCATTGCTCCAATCATCTCCGACAAGATCAACATCAGAGATCATGAGATGAAAACCATCAGAAACTACACATCAATAAAAATAAAATTAACAATAACACGTATTGTGGTACAAAACATGGTTAAGCACACAGGTGAGAACAGGAAATAGTTGCTCAATAAAGACTATTATAAGCCTAAGGGCCCTTTGTATCATTAGATCATCAGTCATTGTGGCAGCATGGTAACATTTTTTCATGGTCTCCACCAAATAATGAGATTAAAATAGTTTGTTTTTTTTATATTACATTTTCCCAATGAGCCAGTTGCTAATTTTTTAGTGCATGCTGTTTGGTGTTGGACAGGTATGCGCAGTGAGTTTGTCATAGCTTATTTAATGAGAACAGCTGCTTACTGCTGCAGAAAAGACAGCTGGCAGAAGTGGCTCAAACTGCTTTTCTCAGTAAGTTTGTGGGCTGTAAATCACTGAGCTAAAAGAGGCTACAAAGCTCTATGATGCTGAAAAGTTTAAAAGTTAAAATTATCTGAGTGTTAAATGAGCAGTTTGCTGCTTGTATAAAATATATTATTCAATGACAAACCTGTTCCTGCATTTATATTATGAAATATAAGACCTTAAGGGATATGATGGGTTAACAATTAACAGTATACAGTAAATAATAAACAATAATAAGAATATATTTAAGGCTGTGCACAGGAAGCATAGTCTTAAATATATTCTTAGGCTATTTATAACCTTCCATAATTCTGCCCAACAACTTTACCAATCACTTTCTGCCAATCACACTCCAAGTGGAGGAAACCTAACTTTTGATTGGCTGATTGACCTTTTGGTGACATCCAATAGCACCTGAGGCTGGAGTACTGTATCCAGGGGATGGGTTTGACAGGATAGCTGAGAGAGTGCTGTACTGTACATGAGGCCAACAGATGTTTAAATTCCCTGACTAGACAGAGTCTGGAGAGAAACTGTAGCTGGGCTAGTGTCTGCCCCGTGTAGCAATCCAGGTGTGGAGATTTAATGATGGAGTACTTGCACAGACTCTATTCATTGAGCACCTGCCCTTTCCTTGGCCTGATCATTCAACCTGTCTAATTTAAAGATCTGTGCAGAAAGCTAACAATTGGACACATGGCTGTGATTCAGAATAATAAGTGTCTAACTCTTTTTTTAAAAACAGAAAATGAGATGAAGAAAAATGACTGCAAACATGAGTCACTGACTTAAATAAATCAGTCATCAAGTAACTGAGTGGGTGGAAAAAGTAAGAAAGTCGATGAGCTATAGGAGAAGAGAAATTTCAAGCGAATTAATAAATTCGTAAGAATGTGGTGCGCGGGTTTATAAATGTCACTGCTTACCTTCAGCTTGCGCTGCAACACTTTGATGAGTAAGAGAAAGGGACAGCAGAATGATCCACACAGAAGAACGGCCCATACTCTTCCTCTCCTCGTCTTCCACCTTTAGTCACCTGCTCCTCCTCCCCAGTTCTTCTTGTCACAAATCCAGTTCCCAAATTACACTTTAAAATCATCAATTCCACCTCTTCTTTTCTCCTATCTAGAAATATGCAGATGAACAAAGAGAAGAAGAAAGTAATTACAGGCCCTTAAAGATAAAACATAATCAGCAATTTAAAAAAAAAAAATTGTGAACGACTTGTGACTCTTTTGCAGAAGTCAAGCTTTTGCTGCTTCCTATAAGTTTTTTTTTCTAACAGTAATACACAAAGATGAGTTTAACAGCAAAGTTCTGGCCTACACAAGAGCGGCAAACTGACAAAAACAATACGTCCAGGATAGCAACTTTGATACCATATCACACATGAACTTGGATATCTTCTTATACACTTCCATGTCTATTGCATTGTTGGCCTTAATTAGAGCATAATGTCTCCCATTATTGTTATATGCACAGGTGCAGACAGGAGTCCTCCCTGTAAACAGTTTTATAACAAATTCCACTGATGCAAAGGAAATAAAAGCATCAAAGGGGCTTTTAAACTGTCCAATAATGTCTTGGTGATTTAAAGCACTTTTGTGGAAGTGTAAACAAAGAGGATCATCTAATGTTATTATATTGATAATATACTGTAGCTGTCTTACAAAGCAGAACGTCCTCTAAACTCAACCTACAGGTTGGCATGAACGTGTAAAATTATTTTTCATTCTGTTTAGTGATGGAAAAACATTATCTACCATTTACAAGTACAAAAGTTACACGAACCTTGAAGATACAACTCAGCATTACAACAAATTTGTGTTTGCACTCCCATAAATCAATGATTTTGACAGAGGAAAATCCAGTGCACTAGTAAATGGACAGTATTTACTGTATTTAGTGCTTTTATAATCATAATAACCTCTTAAAGCTTTTTGAGCCAGTCAGGCTTCTAGATGTTTATTTGCTTTGACATACAGTTACAGTTACTGTACAGTGGCTTTGAAATAACGTATTGGAAAAGCCCGAAAACACAATTTAGTAATTTCTGCAGTCAAGATGCAAACATTGTGATCCTCTCTTTATGGCATATATTTCCATTACTATAAAAAGATCTTTAGATACATTTTGGAAATGCTCTTTTCTGTCTCAGGCTGAAAGCCTGTTGGAGTCCTGCTGTTATAATAGTCATGTGAAAAAAGGTTTTCGCAAGACTCTATGTGATAAAACAAATCAAGTACATCCTTACTGCTTCTGTAGGAAGTAAGAGGGCAAGTATCAGCCAGGTGCTGCTACTCAAATGCATTTGATTAACTGATCATCAGCAAGTATGAGCACCTCAGATGTGTGTTAACACAATGGCACAATCTTAACAGGCATGGACATCACAGCAAATTTACCCCAAGGTCAATGGACTGTACAGTGCAATTGCAAAAAACACTCAAATAAGCCTCAAAGTTTGTCATGGTACAATTAGAAAAACACTGAAGAAGTATGGCTTATTTGGAATGGTTGACAGGAGAAAGCCTTCTGGAACAATGTCCTTTGGACAGACGAGACCAAAATGAACATGCTTGGCTGTAATGCACAGCACCACTAGCATATCAGTACAAATACCTCATAGTAACAGCAAAGCACGTTGGTAGAAGGGTGAAGATTTGGGTTTGTTTTGCTGGCATAGGACCTGGGCACCTTGCAGTCACTGCATCGACCATAAATTCCTCTGTATACCAAAGTATTCTAGCATCCATTCAGTGATGCCATGCATCCAAGAGCTAAAGCTTCAGGACAACGATCTCAAGCACAGCAGCAAATCTACACCAGAATGGCTAAAAAGAAAAGAATCAAGGTGTTGGATCAGTCAAAGTCCAGACCTCAATCTGATTGAAATGGTGTGGCAGGACCTTAAAAATGCTGTGCATAAACAAATGCACACAAAACTCAATGAACCGAAGAAAGGTTGTAAAGAAGAGTGGGCCACAATTCCTCCACAATGACGTGTGAGACTTATAAAGTTGAATTGAAAACAATTACTTCAAGTTATCGCTACTAAAGTTGGTTCTACTGGATCATGGTTTATACTTAGTTTTCACATGACTCTATGCAGTCCTGTGAAAATCTAAATCTTTTTCATGTGACTGCAGAGAATGAGAAACAAAAGAAAATTTGCACCATAGCTACAGCACTGAGAAAAAAATTGCCAGATTCTAGATTTCGATGCGTGAAAGGCAACCCGAGTAGAGACGGTCTTTGGCCGTAGTTCTAATAAATTGTAGCAGGATAGGTAGATTTAGATGGATGAGTCTCACCAGTGAAAACACAAGCATTCTTCACAGCAATCTAGATAGAGGAAGAATAATAGTTTTCCATGAGAGTAAACAGAGGCTCAGTAGTGATCTGGGCAACAGAAAATCCTTCTCTTATCTTTCTTGACCACAAAAACAGAAAGTCTGATTCTTATTTGTGTGTTAGCTGCTTTATTGGAATAAAGTGGTCTACATCTTGTATTATGGGCTGTACAGGTAAGTATTCTGAAAATATTCGTGGTTCTTTACTGCATTTGAGGTGCTCAATTCCAAAATGAGTGAGCCTTCCCCTGGCTCCTACTACTTGATGCGTCACACATCCAATCTCTTCTCTTCAAACAATGGAATTTCAGACATATGGTGGTTTTTTCACCCTATGGAGACACAGCGCTCCGTTTCTTTCCACATTCACCACACATACACCAGAATATACAGAGACAGATTTATATCAAGTGGTTAATCCCCCAAATTCACTCCTGTACATAAAGTATTTCTACATCTAACCATGCACCTGTTGCATTGTCAGTTCAATTCAATTTTCAGTTCAAACAATCACCTCAAGGTGCTTTATATTGTAAGGTAAAGACCCTACAATAATTACAGAGAAAACCCAACAGTCTATACGACCGCCTATGAGCAAACACTTGGCGACAGTGGGAAGGAAAAATTCCCTTTTAACAAGAAGAAACCTCCGGTAGAACCAGGCTCAGGGTTGGGGCTGAGTGGAGAGAGACAGGACAAAAGACATGCTGTGGAAGAGAGACAGAGATTAATAACTAATGATTAATGATTAAACTTAAACTTGTCAATGCTACTTTCCAATATGCCACAGCTCCATTACGTTTGAATTCACACATTGTTTCTGGCAGTAAGTGTGCTGAGTCACATTTTTTAAAACCAATAATATTTCATATGTCTCTGGTCTTTTGTTCCAGGATGTACTCAAAACCTAATTTACAGGGAAAATTCTATCACTGCAAAGATGAGAAGATAACTGTCAGCTAAAACCCTTGATATCCAGAGCTAATATGCAATACTCCAAACCCTAAAATTAAAATAAAATAAAATGTCACAACTCCAAACAAATATTCTTACTACTCAACAAATCCAAAATTTATTATCAAAATAGAAATGTACAATCTATAAACATGATAAACATTTATTTAATCAACTAAAAGTGACTTAAAACAACTGTTCATATAGAAAGGGATTACACTTTAGGTCAGGATAAATGACTAATGCATTTAAAGATTTTAACTCCCAGCTATTCCCAGTGTGATGGAGACAAAGTAACAGTTTAAGGCTTTCCCAAATATCCCCACAGAGTTAATAAAGAAATTTCAGCCATCTCCAACCCATGCAAAGATTTTAGACATATCATCATTGAGACAATCAACAAGACAATCTTCACATCAAAATCAATGAATGGGTGAATTTACTCATTCACTACTAACTACTGTACTATGTGACTTGGTTCACTTCCCTAATCTCAACATGATACATGTATTATTCAGCCAGAAGGGGATCGACCCAGCAACATATGTTTCATGTGGGCCAGTTTCATTATAGAACACAGGCTGCTATTATTCCAGTAAAAGGTTTGGCCACACACGGGAGCATGTCCTCCCCAGATAAGAGCAACTGATCATATAGGCTTGATTAAGAATTGCTGCACCTTTATTAATATCTGACACCTTTTTAACATACATGTATTCTTAGTTTGTTGAGAGCATGGATAAGATTAATGCATGCATCCCAGGTGACAAAAGTTCATGATACTCCCAACCTCTTTGATAAAGCTACTTCTACAGTAGTCTATAACACATCCTAACACTGCATTACTGCAGTGGCCCTTTCTTACACTGTCCCTTGTAGGCAAACATACTCTATAAATACAATTGCAGTGAACATCCTCAGATCATTCTTATTGTTATTTCTTCATATATACGGTAAAAACAGAATGAATGAGGAAGAGTATACTTCAGTGACAGGAGAAAGATGGGAAATCAGGGCTACTGTCATTGTCCTCTAATCCTCCCGGTTGGCTTGCTCCTCTCCCTCTCCTTCTCTCACTCGTGTGCTCTCTCTCTCTACCTGTTGTCTTTATTAACCACACCCTGTGTTTTAGAGGCAGGTCTTCTTCAGGTCCTGGTACCTGTGCTCCTGGGCTGATTACCACAGCTGTGAGTGATTTGTATCATCAGTCGTACCCTATTAAAACTGGAGGAAGACATCCACTCATTGTCAGATTGTTGACTAAATCACTTAGTAGGATTGGCATGCCTTTCTTTGCAAAGTTGCTTCAGCTTAGACCCTGTTGCTAATTTCCAACTCCTTTTCTGTGCAGGATGTTTGGACCTAAGAGTGAATGATCCTGTGGGAAGGTAGTTTGAGGATCTGTCCTTTGAAGTGCTAGCTTGTGGCTTGAAGCTGTGGACCAAAGTGCCTTGGAGTTTCACTGTAAATAAATGCACTGAACTTCATCTGAGAGTCTGCATTGTGAATCCATCTGCAATCCCTTCCATGACAGCTTATTTGCAACTGTTAATGGGCTTATTTGTCTTCCCTTTTGGAACCACTTGTACATCTAGCACAGCAGTCCACAGTGGACATCACTGAGGTTGCAATCAAGCCAGGATACTTCACTTCCAACATAGCTGCATTCACCCCTTGGTTGTTATTTGACTTAATCAATAGATAAACAATAAAACAATAAAAACCTACAATCAGTATATGAGTATAAGGAGACTAAATTGAGCATTTGATTCATGATGGCACTAAAAAAATTTGCAATACGTGGACTTACCATCATAGAGCAACACATTTAGCACTTTAACGTTGAACTAGAGAAAATTGTGTTATGTTTTACATTAGGTTGCTAATCAATACACTCTTTAGAATGGATTGTGCATGTGTAGCCTTGTGTGAGATACTGTATGGGTATGTGCAAGTTCATAAGCATAACATCAAAGAGAGACCTGTCTTCACTCAGTGACTATACATGAGATGGAAACAATACACATTTCTTTTGGCTTTAAACACTGGCAGTCCATCCATCCATCAAGCTAATTCATAGGCTTTAATGCTTACCCCATGACAGCATATTTCAACTATAAATGTATATAATGATAACATTAAAAAATAAATCAGATCAATGTGAAACAATCTGAATTCCAGAAAATTCCTCAGTGTGATTTGACCATCTGGTCTGACTAAGCCAGAATGGCTGAAGGCTGAATAGTTTACAACCTCTGCAGATGGAAGTGAGAGCTGGCAGGCTTAAACTGTAATATAACACAGCCAAAAAACTACACTCTCCCACTGGCTGCCCCCTCACATACCAATGCAGATCTTAGATCTGTCTCTGCACGTATCTTCTTATTACTGAAGTAAAGGGAGGATAAACACACGCCGTGTTGTGATAAATGGCAGCCGATGAAGTACACCGTTAGCATAGAGTATTCATCATTCATCATTATCATCATTCTTTGGATTTCTAAAAAGGTTTGCATATATGTTTAGAAAAGTTGTGAAGAAGCAGAATGTGAAAGTCTTATGATGGTTTTGCTATGGTGAAATGATTTCATAAACTTTTATTTTTAAGCCTGTACAAAGGGGACAGAAGTTTTCTGGGAGAAAACGGAGATCCATAATGAGCAATTTGCCCAAATCTACTCCAGCGTTCAATCAAATTTTATGATAAGAAAATTAAGGCATGATCAGCTCCTTCAGAGATTGTAATGATTTGAGATAAATGCTGGCATCAGCATGCTAATATCGTCACACTGATCATGCTAACCTGCTGTTTATCAGGTATATGCAGGTTTCAGCACTCTTAAACACAGCCTGAACCTGCTTAGGCAGCTTCTTTGCAATTTCTTTAACTAGTCTTCAGGAATAGTTCTCCAGGCTTCTTGAAGGCTTTGGATGTTGGCTTCCTTTTGTTTCATTCTCTTTAAAAATGATCTTGCACTGCTTCAATAATGTTGATGTCTAGGCTCTGGGGAGGCTAATCCATGACTGATAGTGTGCCATTGTGTGTGTTTTTTAAATCCAGGTATGCTTTTACTGCATTGGCAGCATGTTTGGGATAATTTTCATGCTGATAACTGAAGCTTTTGCCAGTCAGATGCTTCCTAAATGGTATTGCATGGTGGATCAAAACTTGATCTTGTCTGATTTGACGAGATCCCCAACACCACAGGCTGAAATGCAGCCCCAAACTATGAGCCTCCACTGTGTTTTACAGATGTTTGCAGACACTATCGGTTGCACATTTTTCCTGACCTCCTCGGTACATATTATCAACTATTTGAACCATGCATTTCAAATTGGGATTCATCACTCCATAAGACCTGTTGCCATAGACTTTCTGTGTAGTTCTTGTGCAATCTGTGATACCTCGGCCATTTCTCCCTGTTTTCCTTTCTCAAGAATGGCTTCTTGGCAGCCACTCT
Source organism: Archocentrus centrarchus (assembly GCF_007364275.1). Taxonomy (NCBI): domain Eukaryota; kingdom Metazoa; phylum Chordata; class Actinopteri; order Cichliformes; family Cichlidae; genus Archocentrus; species Archocentrus centrarchus. The sequence goes on from NC_044368.1 coordinate 11,227,002, forward strand.
TTCACTGAGACCATTTCTGATGAAGCTTCAGTGAACCATAGATGGATCAAGTGAAGGGCCAGTCAGGTCTTTGCTGTATTTTTTCCAATTTCTTAAGGACATGACTTTCAGATACTGTTCATCTGCTGTAGAAAACCTGGAGAACTAGTGCTCAGGAGCACTTTTTTAAAATGACAAGAAAGTCTGGCTCCTTGGAAGCAAAATAATAAAGATGAGTGATGGCTCATGGCTTTTCCACAGTCCTTTAAGTCCTGCAATCAAAAGCTGTGTTTAGATACGAAAACATTTGCACAAAATGCATGTATATAGATGCCGGGATTACAAACACCTTGCTACTTTCAAGAAGAAAAAAAAAGGTGGATTTTCTGTGCGAAGCCTTTAGTTTATCACTGCCTTGAGAGGATTAAATAATGTTTTTCCAAATGAAGTTTACTGTCCCTGGCCCTTATACCCCCTCTATGTTCCCTATCTCTATTTCTCACTCACATCCACTCACACATCATATTCCTGCAAGTCTAACTGCATGTCAGCTATTTCTACATAATGGCATTTTCCACCTCACCACTTCACAGGATGGATTATCCTTGTAGGTGGGAACTGGTGACAGTGAAAAGACACACACACACACACACACACACACACACACACACACACACACACACACACACACACACACACACACACACACACCTCAGAACTCCATTGTATGATAACAGTTGTCTTTGGTGCAACATATAATTTCTATAGCTAATTCACACACTAACAAAACCATCTACTTTCATGCACACCTCGAAAGCTGCAGTATGGCTACTGCCTTAATATCTCTTTGCATTTGCACTCAGCCAACACAGACATGTCTACGCATGGAGGGAAATCATCAAGCATTCATTTTACATAGTTTCATCTCCTGACAATGTTCTCACAAACAACCTGGTATGCTCTTTATTATTCATGATACACAAGGGTTGACATGACTGTCAACTGTATGACATCTTCTTTTTATGCTCCTATTGAGCCTGAATGTGTAAAATCTGCAGAAAAGCACAGCGGTCATGCAAAGACAAACAGACAACCAAGCATGCAGGACAATGACACTGCATGGGGATGTGTGTATGTATAAGTGAGTGCTCTTTAACAGAGGAGAATGTCCATTCACGGCAAATAACGTTTCTGATGAGCAGTGATATCAAACAAGTTAAGCTATTAAAGAAAAATTTTACTGTAAAGAGCAGCAGTAATGGCTCAGTATAAAAAGTTCTGGCCTGAGTCCAGACACTTACGGTGCAACAAGGGTATCTGGGCAGTTAAGAATTCAAAACTACCCTGTAAAGCACCATATTAAAAGGCAGTTAAACTAATGGATTTTCACTGTTGCCCTGGGCCCATGCATTTTCACTTACCGATACACACAAGTTATTATCTTCCAAATCCAGTTGATCTTTTGAGGGCCAAGAAAGGAAAAACACCCCCTAAAAATACATATTAAAAAGCTTCATCCAAGTCAGGCAAAAACAAATCTGGATTTTATGTTGTATCCTTGCAGAGGCAGTTATTAGAGACTAAATCAGCAGGTGTGTGTGTGTGTGTGTGTGTATCTATATGTCTGTATCTGAGTGACAGAGGGGGTAGGCGTGTAAGAGTGAATGAATGAAGCAGGCTTTCCTTCCTGGGCTTTGCTGAGGCACAGAAAAGTTTGGGAAGAGGGGTGGGGGTGACGCTGCAGCAACCTGTTGGCTCAGAAGGAGAGAGAGCGACAGAGAGGTAAAGACATGGATGCATACTGAAAGACGATAGTTTCTGAGGAGCTTTGACCCTGTTGCATTATTAGTTTTGTTTCGCTTGTGTGTAGCATGGAGGTCTGTGCACAGACTGCCAGGCTTCCACCTCAAGGTGACAGAATAATTGGCAAAGTAAAATGGTGATAAGTACTTGGAGGTTGACTCTTGCCTGAGTCAGGACTGTGAAAATCAACCAAAAACTGTCTTGACAGCAACAGAGTCGGTCCATGAGCAGCTTCAGCATGTCAGGACAAATAATATTCAGAATTTGACACCAAGTGCTGTGTCACATCTTTCACTGCTTGTTTCCTTTGGGCGCATTTCAGATTCACAGAGTAAAGTATTAATTTGAAAACAATCCATAGTGTGATTTCAACAAAAATGTACCCTGACTTTGCACAAGATTCTATTCATCCTATTAGTACATTATGAAACAACAAATAAACAAAGCACAACATGGCAAAAGTACAGAACACAGCTATGGTTAGGTTGTTGAACCATGAGCTCTTGCTTCAAGCTATGTATACTCACGCACAGACCTATCATCAAAGGCTATCAAGGCTATAAAGGCTATTGCTTGTCAAGCACGAGCCTCCTCAAAACAGAAAGGGAAGGAAAAAAGAATAAATCTATCATGTTTTTACAAGCCCCTCCCATTTGGGGTGTGAGTTGATGTGTGTGTTGTGTATGTTGAGGGTCATTTGGGTCATCTTTATGGACCCCAGGAATGTAGGTTTAGTCAGCTGTCAGTCTTGGCATGCTGTAACTCAACACTCAAACTGTACTCTTAAGGCGGAGCTCATTCAGATAATAGTCATGAGAGGCGGTACAACTTATCTATGTAATTTAACTATTACAAACCATTCATTACTGCCTGACACAAAGTTTCAAAATTACAGTGGCAGCTGAAGTAATTTCTATCTTTTTACATCCATAAACAGCATATTCATCACCACTGCAAGATTTCCAAATAAATACTTTTGCAGTTGTTGTGACGGGGTGGTAGAAATAGTACAAACATGCAAACAATGACTCATCTGATGCAGCTGCAAGATCATTGAAACATTATGCCAACACAAAAATAAAGAAAACTGTAGTTCCGTATTTAGCCACTTGAGTCAATCTTAATAGACTCCAGTGTTAAAATGACCAGCTTATAGCAGCAATATACATGTTTACATTTCCCCTCCAATTGAGAGGGTTAAGCAAAATGTCAAAAAAGTAACTTAAAGGGCCAAATTGTATTTTATTTTTGACATCAATTTGCAGAAGCGACCCACAGCCCGGGAGTTTGGGCGCCTCTGGCGTACACAGTATGCAGTTCATGCATCTTCTTTATGCCTGTTGGCTCCCTGTGGCGCATAGAGTCGCAACAACACCCCACTAGTGGACTCGGTTCTGGGCAATCCCCCTTAACTGAGCCCATGTCAACCTTGCATCTTTAGCCTCTTTCTTCACCAACCTTGTCTAGGTCTGTCTTGGTCTTTCCACCTTTCTCTTTCCCTGTGGGTTCCATTCTAGGGCGTGCCTTAATGTCTTCTACTGGTTTGCGTAGAGTGTGGCCGATCCAACCCCACTTGCGTTTTTTGGTCACTCTCCATGTCTCCAAGCCATACAAGAGGACTGCTTTCACATTTGTGTTGAAAATGCAGATCTTGTTATGTAGGAACGGAGCCTTGGAGCTCCAGCTAGGTTGCAGGGCATTAAATCCTAGTCTACCTTTACTGGTGATGCTTCTACAGTAGCATCTTCTTCTGCACCACCATCTTTGCTGACCACACTCCAAAGATATTTAAAACATTCTGTCTCAATAATATTCTCTCCCCACAGATGAGTGAAGTTTCTTGCTTGTTGTTTATATGAATTATCTCGGTCTTCTTGGTAGTCATCTTAAGTTCAGTTTTTGCTGTGCATGCTGTTCCTTATGAGACAAAATGCTGATGTCATCTGCAAAGTTGAGATCTTCATGTTGCTTTCTAAGCATCTACTGGAGCCCAGTGTTTTCTGAGGTGGTGGCTCTCATGATCCAGTCTATGACCAGAGGAAGATTGTCGGTGAGACCATACAATCCTATCTCACTCAGGTTCTTACTGTGAAGGGGTTGGTCAGCTTCCCATTGTATATTATTTGGCAAGTGGAATCCTCATATAGTTTTTAGATGATGTTGATGAACTTTGGTAATATTCCATAATATTGCATCAGTTTCCAGATGGTCTGGCCTGCTGCCTTGATGTTTTTCAGGGATTTGATGGCTTTCATGATTTCTATCTCAGTAGGTGGATCAGTGTTCACTTGTAGCTGTTCAGTAGCTGAAGGGATGTCTGGAATGTTTGTTTATGGTGGACGGTTCAGTGGTCCAGTGTAGTTCATACACTGAACATAAAAATTATTTAATTGGAGGTACATCCCAAATTCCAAAAAGCTGGGACTCTGTATAAAATGTAGATAAAAACAGAATGCAATGGTTTTGCAAACACAAATTTTATTCACAATAGAACACAGAAAACATATCAAATGTTTAAGCTAAAAGAATTCACTGTTTCATGAAAAATACTAGCTCACTTTGATTTTGATGGCAAGAACACATCTCAAAAAGGCTGGGACGGGGCCAAGTTTACTATTGTGCCGCATTACCTCTTCTTTTAACAACAGTCCATAAATATCTGGAAACCCAGGAGATGAGTTGCGGAAACCAGGAATGTTGTCCCATTCTTGTTATATATAGCATTGTAGCTGCTCAACAGTCCTGGGCCTTCCTTGTCATATTTTTCATTTCATAATGTGCCAGATATTTTCAGTTGGTGAAAGGTCTGGATTGCAGGTCAGCCAGTCCAGCATCGGAACTCTTCTACTACCAAAGTCATGCTATTGTAACAGATGCAGAAAGCAGTTTAGTATTATCTTACTGAAATATGCAAGGCCTGAAAGAGAAGCTGATGGGAGCCTATGTTGCTCTAAAACCTGTATATACCTTTCAGCACTGATGGTGCCTTTTCAGATGTGCAAGCTGACCACACAACAGTTTTCTACTTTGCCTCAATCTATTTTACATGAGCTTTGGCCCAGAGAAGATGACAGTGTTTCTGGATCATGTTCACATGTGTTTTCTTCTTTGCACAGTAAAGCTTTAACCTGTATTTTTGGATGGCAGAACAAACTGTGTTCACAGACAGTGGTTTCTGGAAGTCTTGTGTGAAATTTTCCTCCCCGTATACATCTTTTATTTTTTAAGAATGTGTCCATCTAAAAGACATCATACAAGTTCTTCTTTCTTGCATCTGCTTGGCACTAAACCCAGCTTTTCTGTATTCTGAAAAAATCCCCCAATGTGCACCTATCATGTAAAATGCAGGATTTAAAAAGGGAATCCATCTTTGTGAGAGATGATATTCTAACGTAGAGTAAAGGGAGTTATATTCTAGTTTGGCCTGAGGGCTGTCTGAGCTACACACTGCCCTAATGTTGACCCTGAGCACATGGCACAGACGTTGAGGAGTGTGCATCAATCCGGACTGCTCTCACTAGACAGTGTTGGTATGTCTCTCTGCATATATCCTTGTACATAATGGATTTCCTCTGACACTGTAAAATGTAAAACTCCAGCATGAAGAGAGGCCTCTACTAATGTTAATAGTAATTTAACTTTGGTGTTCCAGGAGAACAAATCCTAAAAGCTGACTACATCAACAACTTACACTGTAAGCTTACTCAAATATTAAAGACTTTACAGTCTTGATACCTTCCTTAGCACTATTACATCATGGTTGAATGAGCCCAACTGTCTTTCATCAGCAGGTGTGATTAGAAATAAAAGCTGTTTTGGACCTGTCGGGGGTATTCAAATGGGGAGTATTAACCAGCCTTGTCTCAGCTAATCGCACTCCTTCTGCAAGTGGGCCTAAATCCCCCCAAGTCACAAGAGGTGCTGGCATGAAAGTGAGCTTTGATTAAATTTACGCTGTAGGCTAACCGGAAAACAATCATGTACACTGGGAGTCGAGCAAACGAATAAAGAAAGTGAGTCAGAGGAAAGCACAGCAAATTAACAAAGCCATCAGGAGTTCAGAAGAAAGCGTGTGTGGAGTTGGGTGAGTTACAATAAGGTGTGTAGGTTAACTGTGAGTACATATGGAAGGTAATAACAGTGTGCACACAGGCACTCAATTAACTTTATATATGTGTTTCTCTGTAGTTCATTCATTACTACTGACAGCACACTACAAGTATCAAGCATGGGTAATCAAATCCCTGGATTTACAAGAGCTTCTTTAAACGAGGGCTTAAACTCATGTTTCAATCCGTTCTTCTTGAAATGAGAAAAAGGTAAAATTAAAAACTAGGCAGACATCTTTTGTAACAGTTGTCTTTTCTAAAGGCCATATCAGCTCTGTAACTACTGTGTTAGTGCCAAGGCCACTCCCAATATGTGAAATAGAAATGAACATAATTACCTTTTAATATTCTTTTTGAAAGCGCCTTGGTCATCAACCATTCATGCCTCGTGGCAGCTTTTCAAGGAGCTTCTACTTCTAATTTGATAAAATACACACTTAATGCATTTCTGAAATCTTCATTTCTCCACCTCCTTTTCTCGCTCCACTGGCTCCATCACAGAAGTTATGAGAATCAAACATCGCTTTAGCCGCTGGTTGTAAGGCAGCCCTTTAATTGCGCAATTTCTCATGTAGCACTTTAATTATGTTCCGCTGAGGGTTTGAGTTGAAATTCAGAATTATTTCTTTATACAGTGTTCAGTTTAATTGGTGGCTATTTTACAGAAGCACCACTAGTTTGAGCTCAAAAATGGAGGCAAGCAAGGTGTTTTTTTTTTTTTTTAATAAATGTATTAGCAACTGTGACCAAAACTTTGACCACCTACATTTTAGTATATTTTACAATTACAATTTCAGAACCAGGACATATCACCTGCTGCTCTAGTGTGAAATCAGCATGTGAGGCTTGTTTTCACCATGCTGGTATTTCATTTGCTTTCCTGCCTCCTTTTGTGTGGCATTAATGTAATTATTGATAGGCTGACAGCGTGAGACGTGTCAGACAGATTTGATGCTCGTATCAGTTTCTGTTTAATGCTGTCAGCGTTGGCACGTTTGTTGGAGGTTCACACCAGGAAGATGGGCAGCCTTTCTTTGGCCGGAGGCTAATGCAATTTTGACTCACATCCATAAGCCATACAAGCTGGGCAGAGTGCCCACTGCTGCCAACTACAAAAGGTCTGCTCTGTGCCAAGCCTTTTAGCAGCACAAACATACGTACAAACACATGCACGCATGTACACACAAGCCTGAGATGCTTGCACACAGAAAAGCCACAGTGTGACAAAACACAGATAAAAGCACAAGCCGACACATACACATCCATACCCTTTGTGCGTGCACATGCAGCTTTCGGCTCTCACAGATAGTTTTTGTCATGATAAATTCATTTCGTAAACCGTGCGACTTCCTGCCACAGACTGAGATATGGGCTGTCATGGCAACAGAAGGAAACAGCGGTCGGAGCACCATAGCTGGTTTGTTGGGACAAGCCACAGCAGAGCAGAGGATTGAGATGCAGCAGAAGTCGGGGCTCGTGGAAATGGTGGTGAGACCGCTCTGAAACTGACAAAGACTGTCAAAATAATGAACGAAACCTGCCGCCACACTTAAGCAGACACAGTGTCAGAGTAAAGTCAATAGTCGACATTAAAAGAAAACTATGGAAGAATGTGAGTCGTAACAGGAAGATATAGCACAAGATGAGGATTTTGGACTAGAATTGCAGCCTTTTTCACACTGTACGGCACCAAAATACTGATAAAGGTCTCAACAATGATTATGCGATTTGTGCACCCTTAACTCAATCATAGCTGATGTTTCTCTGTGTGCTCTCCAGTCATAGCTGACTGAGCACTGGGCTCACTTTACATTTAATTAAAATGCAGCTAAATGCAAGATGCTGTATGTAAAATGCATTTGTACATAAATGGGGTAACACCAGACACCTTATGACTGTTTTAGCAAAGCAGCTGCTGTACTGATGTCTTTAGCCTCCCAGCACTGATGCACTTAGGACTTGTCAAAATAAAAATGTCTTGACCTCAAGTCAGGTAATACTTACTGCTGTTTCTAAAATTAAGCTTGTAGTCATTAACTAGAGACAACTATGAAGAACTGGCTTTAAGCACGTCATAAAATGTTAGTAGCAGAGATGTAAAAATCAACCAGCCAGGGACAGGAATCGGCCAATTTCCAGCATTCTTGGCCCTGGCTGGTGACCGGCCAGTCAGCCTCCCATATGTCCGATTATGAGCCGCTCCATTTCATGCATGCGTAACGCGCACAGCAGCAACACCCTCAGCCACATACTGAACAATGGTTAGTGTGGAAGTTCTTCACTGTGAGTGAAGACACAATGTAAACTGTGGGGGGTGACCACCACAAAACAGCAAAATTAATCAGACACTTAAATCACCCAGCTGAACATTGACATGTTAAAGAAGCTAACAAAGGGAAAGTGGCTAAAGAGCTCAATGCCAGTGTGACCTATATGTATCTGATCGCCTTTCTTGGTGTGGAAATAAATCACAAGGAGCTGCCCAAGCTGTGGCATCAGTCGTCTTCATTTCTCCATCTGCATTTTCACACAATGAACATAGAGGTAAGGTCAGTCTCTGGTGAAAAATAAATAAATAAACAAGCACTCCTTCTCATCGGTGATCCTCCTGACTTTTAGGATTACCCATAATAAAATAATATCACAATAAAACCATTGGGGATTACAGTGATCGTATAGTGGATATTTTTTTCCTTACAATCAATTCAAAGGAACTAACAGTGAGTGTCCCTCTCAAAGAAAATAAAGCAATTAAAATGGTTTGAAAATAAAATAAAATGCTGACATTTACTATATGCCTTTTTTTTTAGATTTTATGAACTTCATTTTCTGAACAATGCAAAAAAATTTAACTGTCTTTATATAAAACTGTATATTAAAAAAACAAAAAAAAAACAAAAAAAAAAAAATCAATGAAGTTGAGTTCTAACCACAATAATAAAGTGTTATTTGGTAAAAACATACCTGCACTTTCACATAATGAGCACAGAGGTAAGGTCAGTCTCTGGTGAAAAAGAAAAAAAAAAAAAAAAAAAAAAAAAAACAAGCGCGCCTTCTGCAAGGAGGAGCCATAGCGTTACTGCCTGGGAATTTCCCACCATGTTTTCACACAAACTAAACAATTCTAAAGCATGACAATAACGACAGAACTATCTTGACCTACAATAAACAGTTCAATAATACACAAGTGAAAACCATAGGCATAGAGGTGCTGGTCATAAAATTAGAATATCATGAACAGCTGATTTCTTTTTTAGTAATTCCATTCAAAAAGTGAAACTTGTGTATTATATTCATTCATTGCATACAGACATATTTCAAATGTTTAGTTGTCAGTTATAATCATCAAAAGAAATAATGAATACTCCCAAATTCAGTATCTCAGAAAATTAGACTATTACTTAAGACCAATACAAAAAAGGATTTTTAGAACAACTGAAAAGTATGAACATGAAAACTATGAGCATGTACAGCACTGAGTACTTAGTTGGGGCTCCTTTTGCCTGGATTACTGCAGCAATGCGGCGTGGCATGGAGTCAATCAGTCTGTGGCACTGCTCAGGTGTTATGAGAGCCCAGGTTGCTCTAATAGTGGCCTTCAGCTCTTCTGAATTGTTGGGTCTGGTGTATCACATCTTCCTCTTCACAATAGCCCATAGATTTCCTATGGGGTTAAGGACAGGAGAGTTTGCTGGCCAATTAAGAACAGGGATACCATGGTCCTTAAACGAGGTACACTGTGTGCAGGTGCCAAGTCCTGTTGGAAAATGAAATCTGCATCTCCATAAAGTTGGTCAGCAGCAGGAAGCATGAAGTGCTCTAAAACTTCCTGGTAGACGGCTGCATTGACCTTGGACCTCAGAAAACACAGTAGACCAACACCAGCAGATGACATGGCACCCCAAACCATCACTGACTGTGGAAACCTTACACTGGACCTCAAGCAACGTGGATTCTGTGCCTCTCCTCTCGTCTTCCAGACTCTGGGACCTTGATCTCCAAAGGAAATGCAAAATTTACTTTGATCAGAGAACATAAGTTTGGAGCACTCAGCAGCAGTCCAGTCCTTTTTGTCTTGAGCCCAGGCGAGACACTTCTGACACCGTCTCTTGTTCAAGAGTGGCTCGACACAAGGACTGCGACAGCTAAAACCCATGTCTTGGATACGTCTGTGGGTGGTGGTTCTTGAAGCACTGACTCCAGCTGCAGTCCACTCTTTGTGAATCTCCCCCACATTTTTTAATGGGTTTTGTTTCACAATCCTCTCCAGGGTGCAGTTATCACTATTTCTTGTACACATTTTTCTACCACATCTTTTCCTTCCCTTCGTTTCTCTATTAATGTGCTTGGACACAGAGCTCTGTGAACAGCCAGCCTCTTTAGCAATGACCTTTTGTGTCTTGCCCTCCTTGTGCGAGGTGTCAATGGTTATCTTTTGGACAATTGTCAAGTCAGCAGTCTTCCCCATGATTGTGTAGCCTGCAGAACTAAACTGAGAGACCATTTAAAGGCCTTTGCAGGTGTTTTGAGTTAATTAGCTAATTAGAGTGTGGCACCAGGTGTCTTCAATATTGAACCTTTTCACAATATTCTAATTTTCTGAGATACTGAAGTTTGGGTTTTTATTAGTTGTCAGTTATAAACATCAAAATTAAAAGAAATAAATATTTGAAATATATCAGTCTGTGTGTAATAAATTAATAATATACAAGTTTCACTTTATGAATGGAATTACTGAAATAAATGATATTCTAATTTTATGACCAGCACCTGTACTTTAAGTACAATAATCATATTTCTTTATCAGACATCACAAAGACATGTTACCTCGTCAGTGATCCTCGTGGCTTTGAGGATTACCCATAATACCTTGCTTCCTAAGGGTGAATGCAGTATGACTTTTGACCAACAGATGTCCTGTTATAAAGTACAAACATAATGGAAAATAACTTAAATCTGCTGCACCTGCCTTTGTTCGCAAAGGTAAAATATGTCAGGTAAAGGTGGGTGTTGGTGTACAGGAACTCATTTCCAGTTAATTGTCTCTACTGCTTTCCAGAAGCCAAGCACTTTATTTTTTAAGTGTTTACGTGCGAGAAGATCCTATAGCTTACTGCAGTTTGGGGGAAACTGAAAATTTTAATAATCTCTGTTATTATGAAAATAATATTATGCATTAAAGAAAAGTTGGTTTCTGTTTGCCTATGCTGTCAGTTATAGTTCTTAGAAGGTCACACTTACCTCTGCGTTTCATCATTTACTTCTGTTTTTACTTTGTTAGGTCATTGTCTCCTGTGATTCCGTCTGTTGCCTTCCTTGATTATGTTCAGCTGTTCCTTGTTCACCTCCTGTTTCCACTTTGCCTGATTACCCTCATGAGTGCTTAAAGTCCTGCCTTTCCTTTGATCATTGTCAGAGTGTCTGTTTAGCTTCACCTGTGTTCCTCCCCTTGCATTCAGTAACCATTTGGATTTTTGTAATGGACTTTGTTTTCTTGCCTAAAATTTACACCTACTTAATAAAAGGTGCATTTTCTTCTCAAGTCAGTCTGCCTCCAGAGTCTGCATTTGTGTCCTTTAACCTGCAATCTATGACAGAGTCATCACAATCATCCCACAAACACTGAAATATAGATTAAAATTAATGGGTGAACATGTGATCATGCAGAACAAATATTATTCAGCTGCATGATTTTGTAGATAACACAAAAATGTGATTAAAAGCCATCTAGTACACAAAATGTCTGTGACTGTAGAATGTGTTGATATAATAATATGCTGATTTAAAATATATATAGTAGCACAGGAAAAGTGGGCGAATCTCTGATGCTGAGAGATGCTTCACGTGAATATGTGATTTTTAGAAACTAGACAACTCCAGAAGGTCAAAGAGCAGCAGCTGTCCACATGAGGGTCCTTGTAAGCCAACAGAGGAGACAAGACACTAAGCAACTCTTTTGAATTCACAAGGCACAGACAGAGGATATTTCTGTCTGCATGACTGAGCCTGTCACTCAGAAAAAAAAGGATTTCTACTGATTGAAATGTTGTAATAATCTCCAGTATCACAGCTCAAGAGTAATATTACAGAATCAAGCTGCATGATGTCATGTTCGGCTTTCAAACGTCTCTCTTTGTTCACTTTATACTTCAGCACGCACACAGGATTGGACTGAACTTGTTTGAACATCTAGAGAAAATTTTAACTGTGAATATATAATAATGATGCTTTGCTTGAGGGGGAAAAAAAAAAAACTTCAGTCCAAAAAAAGGAGATGAAAAAAAGATAATCACTGTGTTTATATGCATGCACCTTTATTCATATTCGTGTTGAGTTATTTTTGCCTGATTTATCTTCCAGGGTGCCTGCATGTTGCACACCTTCCTGCAGACTCATACAGCCTGCTTTCACTTGGCAGGCCAAACTTTTGGCTGCAAAGCACAAAAACGGAGGTTAAGCTCCAGGTGCTTCAGTGAAATGATGATGCTTGTGGGGAAAAAAAATGGGGGAATTTTCAACTAAACTCAGCCTGATGGAGACAGTATTGACAGGGCCTAAGGTATAAGGCAGCCTTTGTGGAACACATCTGACACATCACTTTAACTGTTAAAAATGGTTACCTTGTAAAAACATGCAATATTTCAAGAAATTTATAACTAAATAACTAAAACTATACAAGTCCTTCCCACAGCACTTTCTAATGTACATATATGAAAGTTAATTTTTAAAGAAACATTTACTTTCATTTTGTTAAAAGAGCAGAAATCAGCAGCACGTGTTTCACAAGCAGGAGACAAGAGTGTTTTTCTTGTGGAATATTTTCAGCAGTGGATTAATGCACATTTAGTACCCAAGTAAGACATCCAACAGAGTTTATGCTCATAATTAGAGTCCATGCAATATATGACAGAGTCATATATATATATATATAAATAATATAGCTATCATACTGTATGTTTAAAGAATATTTACTGATATACAGATTTTCAGGATGTATGTAAAATCAGATATCAATATAACTATCAGCCCCAAAACTCCATTATGTCTATTGGGATTTTGAGGCTGGGTGTCAATGAGCTGTGGTTGCATAATTAATTTGGTTTTTCCAGAGAATCTTTGGTAAATTAGACCAACACAGCATATCACCAGGCTTATCTCTGACTTGAGCTATCAGTTTGGGTTATGTTTAATATTCTGAAGGGTGAGCGTTTACCATGTATTTGCCTAGGATATTAGCTCATATCTGAGGATCCTGTGTGTACTGTATGAATGTAAATGCCCTTCCTCAATCAGTCAGGCTGTGAACTCAGTGGAATGTGTCTTGTCTTGTGTTGTACAATATTGAATGTTAGCCACGGTTAAGCGATGACACACATACACACAAGCAGAGACAAGTTTGCTGTATGTCTGCTGAGAGCAGGTCACTGGAGCGCTGCTGCAGTATTCAATGGAATGGAAAATGGCTGGGGGCGGACTGCCACTATGAAAGCTACTGCTTTATGTGCATTATACAAAAATAAGCATTCACATAAAAATTCAGGAAAGTTGCTTTTGCATGGAAACATGTCAGCCAACAGCTGTGTCAAGATAAGTATGGTTCAACAATATCCGGCATCATCTACAATATGCCGTGTGTTTTCATTAACTGCAGGTAGGTTTGCTATTTAATGACCTTTACAGTGTTTGGATTTTGTGAAAAAGAAAACAAAATTAGGGTAAACGCATGCACACCCTTTCTAATAAACCGACAGCATTTCTCTGCATCGAGCTTGCTCACTGAACTATATAAACCCTGACTAGCCAGGAGTAAAAACACCACAAATTCATTAAAACTTGAGCATATGGTGAGGTGAAGGCCTTCAAAGCAGGGACACCTGGGGTATTTCACAACAGTCACATTACCTTTGTCCTCCTAATCCACCTCTGTCTGTCCTCCCTCTGCTGTAATCGTCTTATTTGACTCTTCTCCCCCAGCGCGCCTGCCCTTTGAAATGCACCTCTTTGGTCTAATTTAATATGCATGGCGCAGTTGGGGGGCACAAGGACAGCAATTTGTTGGAGAGTCTATTCCTCCTCAGGATGCCATGAAGAGGAAACATTCAGCAGATCACTCGATTTCATGAGCTGTGGAAGTACAAGGCGACAATGTCTGGGAAAGGAGAGGTTGGGGAAAATGAGGTATTAAAAACAGGAGATACAGTGAGTGGTAATGCAAATACCATATCGAGCCTGGAGAGACACTGACATGGAGTAGGCTTGAGAGCAACAGCTGAAAAGTAACGACTGGTGAAACACTGAGATCCTAAACAGTGAAAAAAAGACTATGAAGGAGGTATAAAAAAAAGAATGATCAATGGAGTAAGGTAATTTCTAACATATGGCATGTCAGGTAATACTCCCGCTATTGCAGAATGCTTCCCACATTTTCCTCTCAATGGGAGACAGAGAAATGAAGTGATGGAGAAAACATGTACAGTAAGAGGAGAAACAGACTGAGGATAACATCTGGGGAAAGAGAGAAAGACGAGACACACAGAAAGGACAAGAAAAGACAAAGATAGAGGGATGAGTCAGTATGGGAGAGGAGATAAAGGGTCTATAAAAAAAATCTGCTGCCATCACCCTTTAGTGAGCTGACATCAAAACAAAGGTCAAAGCATGATCAAAAGTCAAAACTCAAAAACCATAGAGAAAGATCTGATAAGGCACACATTCACACTTTCTCCCTCTTTCTCTCACACACAATCGTAGAAAAACACAAAATCAGATCATCTAATTTTCCTTTTGCTTTCCTTTGCAACCCACCCCCACTCACCCACCCCTAAGGCAGCCATTTCCCAGTTCCCAAGTGAGGTCAGCCCACCCTGGAGGGGGCAGTATTGTTTCAGAAAGGACATTTGCCTGGGCATGTCCACCTTTACCTATTGAGATCTCCCTTCATCTGAACCACAGCCTGAGGGTGGGGGACCAGCCAGATACGCATCAGAAGGAGAAAGACAAATATCTGAGTGTGCCCATAAGAGTTTTTTTTTTTTTTTTTAATGCCTCTGTTACTCCTTTTTGCTGTGCTGGCCTGTCATTCCAACTGTTTGTAGAAATATCTGACAACCACTGAAAGATTTAGGCACAAAACTTGCACTCTTATGTAATTTTGCTGAACACTGGGATCCTACTTGGTGCCTTCCATAAGAATCAGGGAGAAAGTTTGTACTGTAGGCGACTATCTTTGATGGAGGAAAAATGGAGGGAAAATGAACTAAATGCTATCATGAACGAATAAATGTCTATGTCTCTAGGGACAATAATAAATAAAATACTGTACTTCATATTCTGTCCTTTAGAGATAAGGTGAGGAGTGCAGCCATTCAGGAGTGGCTCAAAGTAGAGCCGCTGCTCCTCCACATCGAAAGGAGCCAATTGAGGTGGTTCGGAAATCTGACTAGGATGCCTACTGGGTAAAGTGTTCTGGGCATGTCCTCCCGGGAGGAGGCCTCGTGGCAGACCCAGGACACGCTGGAGAGATTACATCTCTCGGCTGGCCTGGGAACGCCTTGGGGTCCCTCCGGATGAGCTGGTGGAAGCAGCTGGGGAGAGGGAGGTGTAGGCTTCTCTGCTTAGGCTGCTGCCCCTGCAACCCGGCCCCGGATAAGTGGAAGAAGATGGATAATAACATGGCAATAGTCTATTAATTTGCTAAATAATACCCCAAATTTTTATTGATAATGGTATATTACCTGAATAATATTTAATTTATGTATAAGGGGCCAGAAATAAAGGGTAATAAGAGGTAAATTTACTTAAAGGTACCTACTTTGGTTACCTTCTGATAATGAGAGGGTAATATCTGTGCAATATTTAGTGCAATCCTGATATTAATAAGACAATAATAATGAGGCAATATAGTTTTATGATTGACATTTTTGGCACCTATTAGCCTACTGCAGGGCTCTTCAACTCCAGGCCTCGCGAGCCCCTGTCCTGCACACCTGAGTAAAATATAGAAGTCATTAGCAGGACTCTGGAGAACTTGACAGCATACTGAGGAGGTAATTCAGCCATTTGATTCAGGTGTGTTGGATCAGGGACACATCTAAAACCTGCAGGACAGGGGCTCTCGAGGCCTGGAGTTGAAGAGCCCTGACCTACTGCCTTCAAAATCATATGAAAATTCAAAATTGGTAAACATCAAATTTTAAATGATTAATTCAGCATGTTCGGTTTTTGCTTTAGGCAAGCAGTTTCCCCCTCAGTTTGCATTTTTACTAAGCTAAGCTAAGCTATTTACAACCATGGCATTATCAATTTTCTCATCTTTTTGGCTAGGACATGGCATTAATAAGCGTATTTGACAAAATTATGTTGAATAATATTGAATGTTGCTCTACTGACAATAGACTGTATCTCAAAGATTAGTGAAGTAGCCATTTTGAATTACACTCCCTGTTTGTTTGGTACATCTTCCTGGAACCTGGTTGGACCAGCGTTTGCCTTCAGAACTGCCTTAATTCTTCATGGCACAGAGTGTTTCCAGCACCTTGCTGGAAACACTCCTCTGAGATTTTGGTCCATATTGGCATGATAGGTTTTTGACATGGTACATTATCATGCTGAAATCAGCCATCAGAAGATGGGTACACTGTGGTCATAAAGGGAAGGACATGGTCAGCAACAATACTCGGGTAGGCTGTGGGATTTAAACGCTGCTCAGATGGTACTAAGGGGCCCAAACTGTGCCAAGAAAATTAAACCACCATCAACAGCAGTCCGAACAAGGCAGGATGGACCCATGCTTTCATGTTGTTTACTGACCCTACCATCCAAATGTTTGGTCAGAAATCAAGACTCATCATGATTTGCTGCAATGTGATTGGTTAGATATATGTATTAACAAGGTGTTGAACTAGTGTACCTAATAAGGTGTCTATTGAATGTACTTCTTTGTACATTGTGAATGCTTTTGTGTTTTTTTAAAGGCCAAACTGAATCTAATCAAATGCCGCATAAGTGATCAGTTAATGACTGAGTTTCAAGTAGGCGGTGAGAGACATTCTCCCACCTCTCTGTATAACTCTATACTGAAGAACAGCGAGTTCCTTAGTTTGCACTCTGTATTGATTATTGCAATTACACACTATTACGGTTCTATTATCTGCCCCGACTGTCTTTAATTACACTAGAGACCAAGAGGAAGAGTGAAGGCGGGGAGAGAGCGCGAGACAGTGAATGTGAGAGAGACACTTTACAGATAGACGGATGAAGCGAGACACTGCAGCGAACTAATTAAAACAGAAACTTTTTGTTTCAGCAAGTTGACAGGGAATGAATCTGGCAGGGAATTAATCTGTCTGCAGGGAACACAGTGACGAGTTACACACACACACACACACACACGCTGATGCACATAAGGAGGAGTGCAGAGTGCCGTTGCCATAGTTACCGAGTATGGCGCCACATCATGCGGCAGAGTTAATGCAGAGGTGTGTGCTTCATTTAAGCTTTCATTATATCACCACCCTGACCTATTCAAACATCCTCTGCACAAGCACACACAGGGAAAGGTTGCACAGATAAATCCAAAGTGTCCCTGCTGAAACACTGTGTCTTTGCCAGATTCTTACAGTTGCCAATCTGCAGCTCTTACCCTCGAGGTGAAGCATCATTCATGCTTATGAAGTGGCAGATTACATACTAAAAGAAAATATTTGGCAAGCAGAGATAAGCACTTCAAGTCAAGGCCCACAAAAAGGTTTCTTTGGATGGTTATTAATGTAGACACTTTAAAGAATTGGACTGAATTGGTCTTATAGACTGCAGATATCTGCAAAGTTAGAAGCTTCTCTGTATGTAATTAATGTGTAAGTGCCCATTTCATTGTTACAATTTTTATTATTTCATTTTAAATATATCCAATAAATTTACATGATGGCAAAATGTAGCTCGTATGTGTGGCATTTATTTAAATTTAACAGGTTCTATAGGTATGAAATCAAAGGCTAATGTTATGTAAGAGAAGAGGTGGCGTTTAAACCACATGTCAGAGGATCAGCGAGTCCATTTATGCAGCACTTCCAGGAAATGTAATCAAAACAGCAAGTTCAGCACTAATCCAGAACACCTGGGACCTGTCTGTGCTCACAATCCTTCACCCAAGCAATCACTCTTTTCAAGGGACTGTCAAAAAGGATCTACACAAAAAGAATCACTAATGCAAGTTTACAAATGGCAGCACCTCAGTATTCTCAGTATCAGGTGTAACACATCTTGTGCTTACGCTGGGAGGGAGAGTCCATTTTAAATAAAGAAACAAAGAAAACCAAAGGCTGGCTTCATGCTGAAAACCATTAAAAATATAGAATACTATTTTATTGTTGTATACATTGAATACACTCCCACTACTAAGATGAATTCAATGAAATGAGTAGGTGTGTTCCTGCTCCTTCATCAGGTAAGTTAGTAACAGCTGCACTTGTTGTATTTTCAGACTATTTTTCAAGTCCATTCTAAGCCTCATAATCCTCCTATATCTGTTTCACAAGACATTTCACAAGGAAAACCCTCAGTAAGCTGTAGATACTGCCCTGTATCTTATAACAAATCTCTGTCACTATAAAGCTGGAGTATTAGCTTTGGAAATACTGCAGCGGCTCGTAAGCCTCAGTGTTTGTTGAGTCCAATTGATCAGAAGGCCCGGTGTCTGTATATGACTGCAGGGCCAAACAAGAAGTCAAAACTGGTAGACTTTGGAAAAGTTAAGCTCTAAGTCTATGTTTGACTTAGAACAACAGCACTATATTTAAACAGAATACCGCAGACTAGGCCCACCGATGCAATTCTGATTGCCTTTTTAAAAATTCAAAAAAAAAAAAAAAAAAAAAAAAGTCACTTCAATTCTGAAGCGAGAATGACAGGAAGTTCAGCCGGAGCTTTATCCTGTGTTGGCACAGTGAAATGGAGTGTGGAAATAGCTCCGGCAATGCAATGTGAGTGGATCATTATATTTAACTGAAGCTGACTGCTGAACATGACAGAATACATAAGCTGTCTAAAGACCATCACTTACAGTACAAACATTTCTGAGATTTTTTTTTTTTTTTATCTTCCCAGGAGAAAAAATTAACATGACTTGGGATACTTAGCTTTTTCCTATTTATATGTAAATGAACTGTTACATTTTTAATAGAAATATTGAAAGTGTTTATGCAATTAAGGGAAGCACTTACTGTTAGCACAACATAGTAAACATACCATTAATGTGTTTTCTTTGCTTCACTGGACACAGAATTCCCACCCCAAATACAGACTTATACATAAAACGAGTGTAAAGATACTACAGAGTATCATAATATATGATTTATACAGTGTGTACAGAGTTTTTATTAACAGCATTAATATAGTATAGCACAGCACAGCATGGCAGCACACACAGAATGGTATAGTGGTTACAATACAATACTGTGCAAAGGTGAGCCAACTCTGTCTTTATGTTTTGCTTACAGGGAGCTAGACTTTCTAGAGGTGTGCCAAATTACACAAGAACTGGACTGAAAATAAGTGGCAACAGCTTTTCTGGATTGATGAATCCAACAAATTGTCATCAATATGTACGAAGGAAGTCAGGCGAGAGGTAAAACGGTAAGTGTCTAAAACCATCTGTAAAGCATGGTGGAGGCCTTGTCATGGTTTGGATCTGCATTTCAGCCAGTGGTGTTGGCGATCTTTGTGGACTTTGATGGAATTATCAACACAGAAAAGTACAGTCAAATTTTGATCCACCATGCAATAACATCTGCAAAGCGTCTGATTGGCAACAGCTTCATTTTTCAGTATGACAATGATCCCAAACAATGCAGTAAAAGCATACCTGGATAGAAAAACACACAACAGAACACCATCAGTAATGGATTGGACTCCCCGGAGTCTGGATCTCAACATTACTGACGTGGTGTGGGATCATCTTGACAGAGAACAGAAGTAAAGGCAGCCAACATCCAAAGAAGAGTTTTGAATGTCCTTCAAGAATCCTGAAGACTACAGAGAGAAAATACAAGAACGCTTAAGAGCCTAACAGAGTGCAGGCTATGTTGAAGAGTTAAGGTGGTCATACCAAATATAGACTTTGAAGCTCGATAGAACTGTAAACTCTGTTTTTGACTTATATTCTGTATTTCCATATACAGTATGTTTGTACATTTCAATAAATCGTTGCACCCGTTTCCCATTTTCCTACCAAAATATAAAGAAATCAAAGTGGCTTAAGCCTTTTGCGCAGCACTGTATTTCTTTCATGGAAATGAAACCTCTATAAAGTGTTATTTCTATCAAACTTGTTCAGGCAAAACATAACTTTCCAAGACTTTCGTGCAATTTTAGTACGAGTCACACTGATGTCGTGCTGCTTCCAATTTCCATTATTTCTCACAACATTTTTTTGTGGAATTAAAATATAGATTAATTCTCTCTCCTTTCATTGCTCGAGTCTTACAAATATCATAAAAAATTAATTCATAACATTGCCTATTCCAGCTTTGTGAAAATTGATAACGTGCTTCTGCATATCTATGCCATAACAGCTCTTTCTTTCCTCCAGACATAAATCTCAGATGCAGGTCTTTGTGTCTGCCAGAAAATGTGCTCTCCTTTTCTATGTGGCAAAAGTGTTACTGTTTTGAGAAGTTACGGAAGCACCAAGATGAAAGCGTGTGACATGTTTATTTTCCAGCGGCTAGTGAAGGGAGAGAAGACAAGTGCTTCAGTAGAAAGTGAAGCTAGCAGTATCAGAGACACGATATCCAACAACCTATAGAAGGACATAGTGTATGCTCTATATGCATTATAAAAGACTTATTTAATGGAAGAGTTTCATCAGTCCAAATCCAAAAGAATAAAAAAATTAAATATGTAAGGTCTGCTGTATGACGCTGTGAACAGGTAGACACAAAACAAAGACATGCATCAAGACGGGAAGTAGCTTCCCACTCATTCTCACCTTATTTCAAATTCACTTTAAAGAGGCATGCATAGCACTGCATACCTGCATACCATGTGTGCATGCACACGGTTGAATCAAATCAAATGTTAATGCACAGGAAGACAGCATGTTAGGCCATGATTAGCCATAGTGAGGTGCTGACTGCAGAGTAAGTAGGTTAGAGCCCAGGGGCCCAAAAGACAGAGTCTGGCTTTAAACTTCCAAAAGAATTATGACAGAGTTGCAACATCTGCTGCCTGAGAGGAAGACAGACAGTGATGGATAGCCAGGTGTTCTTTGTGTGTGCGAATACACTTTGT
Organism: Archocentrus centrarchus; assembly: GCF_007364275.1. Classification (NCBI taxonomy): domain Eukaryota; kingdom Metazoa; phylum Chordata; class Actinopteri; order Cichliformes; family Cichlidae; genus Archocentrus; species Archocentrus centrarchus. Next base: position 11,248,181 of record NC_044368.1, read on the forward strand.
CTACACTGTACAGCCCAGGAGACAAAACCTGCATACAGTGTGTGCAAATCCACATGCACCCACAAGCAGACTGGATGAGGGACCGGTTAAATAAGCAATGCACACATCTGTGACATGACAATTTCTATTAACTACAACTCACTAATTAACACTGTGCCAAATCCACAAATGTGGGAGTATGCAAGGCTGTGTGCAGAACACACACACACACACACACGCACACACGCGCACACACACACACACACACGCGCACACACGCACACACACACACACACACACACACACACACACACACAGTCAAAAATACAGTAGCTTGTTTGTGGTAGTGGACTGTTTAATACCCATCAACAACTTCCATATGGATGCATTTTCAGCTGAATAAATAATCCCATCAGAAGAGATAAAGATTAATGATATATTTATCATCCAATGACAAGAGCTCCACGGTACACAAAGATCAGCATCGAGATGCCAACAGGAAATCCTACTTGATGAGATTACTGAACAGTAGGAAATATAATGCTACTACTAGACTGTCAGGAATATTAATGACATATTCAAGAAACGCCATTCATTGCATAGTTTGTATGAATAAACCTTTTAAAGATGAGCAAATAAATCTGTCATGAATATATAAATTTTAACATGAAAAGACAAAAAGAGCTGCTGAGTGAGTGTAATCTAACTTCAAGTGCTTGGCTTGGACATATCCCACCACAATCTGTGTACTGAAACAGCAACAAGCAGACTTCAGCAGTTACAGAGGACAAGCTTGTATTTTAACTTGTGTACTATTACATGCATATTTTTCAGCTTCCTCTCATTTTTTTTTATCTAATGCTTACAAAATCTTATTCTTATAAAAATGGATTGCTTCGTTTAGGTTCCAGACGTCAAAATCCCTTTAAAGCTATCCCTCCGTGTTTGCATCTCTTCCCTCTTCGACTGCTGGGTTTGGGCTGGGTGAAGGAGATAGGCTTGGTGCTGCGGGGGTCCTGCGCCCAGTGGGGATTGGGGGTAGGATGGGTTTAACGTTGGAGCCTGGGCGCCTGTCAGAAGAGGGGGACACAGCTGCAGCTAGCTGATCTGCTCCTGGATGGGGGTCATTAGGTGTTTGGCTCGATGGCACGTGATCTGAAACCAATAATCAATCAAAATTTTTAGAACTTCAGCAAAAGAGCTCGATGATGTTATCATTATCTGTTATGATTTGCTATAACCTCTGAGTGTTTCCAAAGCATGTCCTGTGACTGAGATATGTAGCAGTTCCACTAAGCCAGAAAAGGCACCGGCTGAACTGGGCACAGACAAAGCTGAGCTGGCACGAGAATCATCCGAGCTGTTTGTCAAATGCAAAAGAGGGGATGGAAGGAAAGACAATACCACAGATATGGTAACATATGGTTGTTACACGGCGAGAATACAATGTGCACGCATACAAATACACACAAGACTACATAAAAACCCATCCAATGAGATACAACACAGTCCTCTGTTACAACATGTGGAATAAGCACACACAGGTAAAGACACATCCCTTAGCGCAGTGCCAACAAGGAGACAGCTGTCTGGAATCCTGCATAGAAATACTGAGAGGGTGAGTAATGCCTACTGTACACACTGGAGGCATGTGTTCCTCACAGTGCGATGACAGAACCTGCAGATTTTCAACAAGTTTGATGAAACCTGCCTTCTGAGGACAAGAGCCCAAAGGGAGCAAATTAATTTTGACGGAACACGTTTCGATGCATGTATCTTAAATGACACATTTTGGGCAACCCCCCCCCCCCCCCCCCCCAAAAAAAAACAGTGAAATAAATTGATGGCTCCCTTTGCATGCAGACCACAGTTTTGATTGGCTACCTAATTAAGTACTTATTTGCACAGTATGCCAGTTTATTGAGTGTAAGTGTACACACAGGGGAGTTAAAAAGCAGCAGAGGCAATAAAATCTGAATTTATGAGTGGGTGTATTTGTGTGTGTGTGTGTGTGTGTGCGCATCTGTGAATGTGTGGGATGTGTGTTCAGATTTGTACCTGTAAACCAAACTCTATGAAAGAGAGCTGATGTTGTAAAAACAGGCTTTGTGTGTCAAGAATAGCACTTCTAAGGCTGTTTCCTGTTCCTAAATCTTTAGCTCAAGATTGTTTTTAATGAAACCACAAGACTTCCTCTGGCTTCTCTCGCCTCAAGTTAAATCAATAAGCCATTTTTATGAATTTAGCAACCATGCACAGAGTGAAATCTTACCCAACCTTGATCTATGTCACTGTATCTGTTATTTTCATACGGTAATGTCTGGTCTTACTTGTACTTACCTGCTATCCTCATGAACAAGGTTACCAGAATCATCAATATGCACAGATGATGCTGGTTGTGCAGAACTGAGGAGAGCAAAAACATAAGTAATGACTGAATAATTTTTCTTCACCAGTATAATTTTACACACATCACCATGCTAAACAGGCCACATCAATAAAATAAGTAGCCATTCATTCATATCTGGCAACAGGTGTACTTCAGGACAAGTGAGTGGAGTGCACCTCTAACAAGAGCCCATCATATTAACAAATGGTTAGATTCAAATGATTTGGGCACCTGCCACTTCACCCTCAATGTCAAACAATGACTCAAAACAAACCATCAAAGCACAGTTAGGACAAGTGGTTCAATTAAACCAATTTGGCTCAACTCAGAGTGCCCATTTGAAATTAAGCACTGGAGTGCAGTGGAGTGCACGCTTATTTGTACCTTTTGAAGAGCTGGCTGTAAACCCCTGGACTCTTCCCCACTAAAGCCTCCCTCACCAGCTGCTCACGCCTTCTGATGGAAGCTAGCTCCTGCAGAAACCGGGGGGGGGGGGCAAAGAGGGGACAGAAAAGTTGATATGGGGAGCGATTAAAAAGAAGTGGCGGATGTAAAATGGAGAAAAAAAACAGGAGGAGTGGTTACACTTAACAATAAGGATGGGTGTCATTTACAAAAATTAAAGTGATTCACCTACAGGCTTTATTAGTAACACATTTATCATCAGATATCCAGTAACTCACAGCGGAACTCTTTTGAGGACCAAGCTCTGCTTGGATCTTGATAAAATGTGATCTGTAGGAGAGATCTGAGGGGTCCAGAGCTGTGGCCGGGTGGGATGTGAGTGCCAACCCTGACCTTGACAGGGGTGAGGGTGGCTTCTCTTCTGGAATATGACCTGAGGTTGAGGAAAACAGATATTGTGTATAAATACAGCGTCACTGTAAACAGAGATAATAGACATCCTTTTTTTATTTTGAAATCACCAACTATCACTTATAACAATCTTCTTCCTTTTCATCTTCTTCTTGCGATGAAAAGGAAGGATCATCTGCCTACATCTCACCCTATTCCTAACATCCTCCTCCTCTGTAACACCAACCCTCTGCATGTCCTCCTTCACTACATCCATGAAACCTCTCTGTGGTCTTTTCCTCTAGCCTGGCTGTCACGGCTCGCCGCTGTACAAGCAGGAAGGAGGACCCCAAAACGCAGAACTCCGTGTAAGTCACTCAATCGCTTTATTAACACCACCACACAGAAATACAGGAGATCTCCCTGGCATACGCCTAACAGGGGAGAGACGTGAAACTAACTGGGCTTACTGAATGGACGAACATGCAAGACAGCAGCGAACAACCAATGACGTGACAACAGGCATAGAAAACACTTATATACACACAGGAGGTAATGGACAAATGGGAAACAGCTGGGAGGGAAATACAGGAAACAAACTAAACCCAAGCACACAGACCAAGAACCTACCAAAATAAAAACAGGAAGAAACCTAACATTGTACACAGAGACTAAACACCTAGGGACAACACATAAGCACAGGAAGACAGAAACACAGAAACCATAATAAAACAGAACTATACAACAAGAACCTAAAACACTGGGCCACCGGCCCAGGACCATGACACTGGCAGCTCCATATGTAGCATCCTTTCTGCAGTGTATCAACTATCCCCTCCTCTGCACATGACCAAACCATCTCAGGCTTGCCTCTCTAACTTTGTCTCCATTTTCATTTTAAGGGACACTCCATGATTTAGCAATTATGCTTTCACAACCAATGATGACATTATTCTAGGGTTTTTCAGTAATACTTCCCGTCAAATGAAAATATACTTAATTAACACATGCAAAATTGGTTGAGTGCTCCTTTAAAAATAAACAATAAAACAAGACTTAAATTAACTGCACTTTACAAAGCTTGCTTTACAAAACTGGTGTTGTGACACTTTGGGCCTGCTAATAATGATGTGAATAAACAAACGCATAGACACCTGTGGAGGTGTTGTCAGGGGATGCTCTGTTGTTTTCTCCTTCCTCCAGCTCCTCTAGCAACAAGTACTCCTTCACTGCCTGCCTCAGCTTCTGGTAGGCTTCTTCCCAGTCATCTACTCACACACATAAATGCGCAGGCACATACGTACATGCACATACACACACACAAAGAAATCCAGTCCACAACAGAGCCAGCGTATCTCCTCATCAAACAGTAATGGATCAAAAGATATGGGGATGACGACCTTAGTGTAATGAGGTGCGGGCTGGCAGTGAATAAAAGTGATGAGTGCCCAACCTCTCTGTATGTTCATCTCATTAAGAACACCCCTAACATGTCTGAGTGCTTTCATGAGGGAATGATAAACACAGCTATTCTGCAGCTACGTGCCTTTAATACATGCGGTAATTGGATTGAAAGTGTAGTATATGGATTTTAGTAGAGTGTGCTAATCCATCTAATGCTATATCAATGATAGTTGGACTGCACTAAGCCAGGGCATTTACAATCTTTGTGAGACACTATAATGATGAAGAGCGCTATCTCATCAAAGGCTATTGATGGTGCACTGTCACAATGTAAAGCTTTTTTTCTTGTGGACTCTGGGAAGAATGACTGGTGCATTGCTGTAGCTGACGGGGATCCTAAAAAACTAAAATAAATGAAACTTCAAACTTTCTGTATTAGCACAGGCTGAAGATGTAACAACATCTCAATATCTCCCCTGGGAATCAGTTAAGTGGATTCATAGCTTCAAATTAATAGTTATTGAAAATTAATTGTGAATATTTAGAACACTTTGTACTGCAATTAAGCATTAAACAGCTAATTATTATAACACATCTGATTAAACACTGGATGATATTAAAGCTCCATGAAGCCATAAAAAACAAAACAAAAAAAAAACACTCTAATGAGCATTTCCTTTCAATACCACAGGGGATAACAGTATCGAAGAATCCTGGACGTTGACTGCTGGTGTTAGCGTAGAGCTGTATGCGTGACACTGCTATATCAATCTGTGCTGGGGTGTAGAGTCCACGGCTTTTAAGGTGGCCTATGTACTTCTCGACCTGGGTAGGGATGAGCAGGATGTATCGAGGCTCAAAGTAGCTCTTCTTCAGACTGAAAACACCCTGAAAGAATAGACAAAACGCTTACAGATATGCTACTTATTGCACTCTTATACCTGAGTTTTCCATACACATACCTCCAGCTCCATATGCACACAGCAGGCCAATCCTTCTCTAGCCACATCCTCTATGGCGTCCCTGGTGAGTCCATAACTATGCCCCCCATACTGTATGGTCTGGATAAACTTACCCTATGAGGGAAAAGAACGAGAACATTTTACTGCCACACTATTCATCATGTTATCACAACAGTTATGAGCTCCTAAAATGGGACATAATATCTGACATACATACACAGTCCCAGCATGTTCTGTCAAGATTAACAACCTGCAGTCATTTGCCCACCTGTGAACTCAACCTGCCATGACCTGGTAATCAGCACAGGAAAAAAACAAACCCCTTTTTCTTACTTCTCACACATGACCCCTGACCTTTGGCCAGTCAGAGCAACATCATTTATCACTCTCAATAAATCCCACAGCCAGCAAATACAAGACTTTCAAAGCTTCAAATAGGAGGCAATTACTGATATTTGTTTAGTCACTGGAAAAGTTAACTCAGGCATACAGATAAACCTGGAACAAATTATTCCAGCTCTCAAGAAAAAGTCATTTATATAAATTATATATTATGTTACTTATGCTTGTGTTTTGACTCATTTTAAGAGGCCTATTTTGACTAACTAAATGCATGACATTTAAAGTCACAGCTACTGTGCATAAACTTTTTTAAAATCTGCATTAAAAGTAGCAAACTGTCAAATAAACAATCACAGATGCAGCCATTAGCAATAAACAGCATTCCAACAAGCGGCTAGAAATCTAATGTCCTCTCTGCCTTTTAGCTCTGCATCCAATATGAAATACATATATTATACCTACATTAAGCAGCAACACTGAAAAGAAAACTCATTAACTGTGACTCACTACATTTCAAATTGCTTTTACAAACAACTTTATTTAACATGTACGGCATTTCTTCCCAATCAAGTTTTCCTTGTACCAAAACTCTTCTAAACAAATCATCTCAGTGCAGTAATTACAAACATGATTCCAGATTACAAGACAGCTATTCCGATAAGCAGATAAGTAAAATGTATAATAAGAAGACACGGCCAGCTAATTGGGGTTAATTTTGTAAGATCGGCCCGAAGAAGCATTTCAAGATGTTATGATTGCAAAGCTACTACTGAAGAGCACATCCGAGGACTGAAAAGAGCAACTGACACACGAAAGGTGAGATTAAAAAAAAAAAAAAGTAAGAAAAGGAGGACCAGACTTCAGTAAACCATAGCTTGGAAAAGAAGAATGCAGGGAGGAGAAGAATGGCCAAATCAAACAGAGGGAGGAACAGACTGTAAAGTTAACTTCTGTTGGAGAAGACAAAAGGCATCAATACCAGCATCAAAGCGCTTCCTGTGTAAATCACTACCTGCCACAGACCTCTATAAATACTCCCCCACTTCTCTTGCATAACAGACAGCAGGACAAGAGAGACAGGTGGAAAAGAAATGTGCCTAAAAACCCAAGGACTCATTTTTTTCTTACTAAGACAACCGTGTCTGGTGTATTTAATGAGAGCCAGTTGTGGATCACTCCTCAGGGTGTTTTGAAGTTTTGACCAGTGCCTTCACGCTGACGGCTTTCATTTCATTAGCTTTCTTTTTTTTTTTGTGAGACTAATGATAATTAAATTGAGTTATAGGAGATGCTGTAATAACACATCCTGAAATAAAATTTAATTAACACGGCTATTATACCTTTTCAAAAATGTTCCATTCAACCAATATTTTCCACCAAGTTATTTTAAACAAAATGTCAAACTAAAATCATTCAGCCAAGTCAAACTAATTAACACAACTTACTCAACTCATTAAGGCCAATGAATGAAGTCAATTTGAGTGTGACTTCAGCACATGGAAACCGAAAGTAAGCCCAAGATTTAATTATACAGCGGGCAAGACTTCATGCAAAAGAATGATTTAAGATGCTAACCACATAAAACTATTCCAAGTACACTGAAAATACTTCAAAATAACTTACTAATAGCTAACTCACCATGTGAATCATGTTCTGAAAGACCTCCTGACTGACAAAATGGTAATCGAGTCCATTCTCCTCTCCAAAGTACGGACCCCTTGTGGTGTGACAGATTCTGCAGCGGCAGATGCAAATTAGAAAAACAGTTGCAGTATGAGGTTGCATGCATCTTTTTGAGCCATATGATTTTTTTTTTTTGCAGTGTAAATACAAAAGAAATCCCAGACCCCTAACAGTTAAAGACAGATAGTAAGTGGGGGTGAAGAGGCAGAGCAAAACCTTCCAGTCTGTTCCAGACTGTCAAATTCCTGTGAGAGCCAGGAATATGTCTTCTGCACGTGTGCTGTATGTTGAACTACAGTCCCTGTAATAATTCTGTGTAAAAATTTTTCTGAAGTTCAGCCAAGGCTACCCACAGCAGACTGGGTTTGACAGCCGACTCCCAATAATCTACCAATAATATATATTGGTTGATTATATAAGTGTCTGAGGCAGACTTCTTTAAGGATGACAGTGGAGACTTATGTTATGAATATGTCTCGCAAAATATCATAAACCAACGTACAATGCAAAGACCCTGACTTGGTCTTTTTTTTTTTTTACTGAAATAGCTTAGGACTTATCAATAAACTTGAGCCCCTATAAAGAGAAGTTCAAATTTCCATGTTCCATGTTTTCATTGCATTCTGCGTAATGCAATGAAAACATGTATTGAACTTAACACTGAAATAGCGGCTTGTACTAAAAAGTTCAGCTGAGAATCACCACAGGGCCATCTCTGAGAGTTCAGCATGTGAATATATTATGTGTGCAGAAATGTTAAGACTGACCCATAAGCAAAGTATTTGTTGAACTCTTGACACAGTCTGTGAGCCAGCTCTCTCTTCCCACAGCCTCGAGGACCTGTCAGCACCAGCATGGGGTAGGGAGAGTCTGCACTGGGAAGTGTGCTGCTTAGACATACGCACACAAGCATCCAGGACTTTTACTTTCATTCTGCATGCCCGTTCTTAGCTACAAAACCAGTTATCTCCCCCCCCATTCAAAAATGAGCATTGTTTAAGTATAAAAAGCCACAAAGCAAGAGTCACTCCTACAGTCAATATAAACTGGAGCCTTGTGGGCAGTATGGATGTGTTCCTTCTAGTAAGCACAAAGAATGGCAAATTGACTATAGCTGCAGCTTTTATTTGCTGATGATCAATATTTTTTTAAAGTGCTGATACTTGATTTTTTTTTTCTTTTTAGAGTGTAGATAAACAGGAGCACTGCAGATAAATTGCTGCTCAAGCAAACAACTTGGTATTTTATTTTACAAGATATGTATTGATTGTGGCTAATCGTTACCTTTGGATTGTTTTGAAAACCTTTGTTAATACTGCACTTCCTATATACTCTAGACCCTTGCTTGTATGCCAGTTATTATTGTTAATTAAGAAATTGGTTACTGTTACAGAAACTGGGGACCATGCAATGTTATGTTCAATAAATATTAACATGAACCTTTCATAAAGGATCTGGGGCTGCATCAGCTGATACACTAGGTGGGTCATGTGATCCCTGGCTGCCACCACATCCATAGGAGGATCATACTTGTTTACTGATGACACCTGGGAATTAAAGATAACACATCACATAAGCAGTTCACACACCAAATTATAACAGAATAGATGCATTAGGTTTATCATTCATCCCGTCTTCAAAAAAAAAAAAAAAAGGCATCAAACTGATTAAATGTGTTTTGACTGTTCACACCTTTTCTTCAGCAGTGACTTTCTCTTGGTCCAGCACAGTCAGATGCTGAAGGAGGAAGATGACTGCCAGCTTGTAATCGGGTTGTTCCTACCAAATATATTCACACAGACAGCCTACATTGCAAATACCAATCTAACCAAATACAGTCAGAAAAGTTGCTTTGGAAAACAACTTTAAAAAAAGCAAGTGAGCAGACCTCTGTCATCAACATTACATTTCCATACATGTAATAACTTATCTCATAGTCAAAATCTTGGACGGTTACCTGCACAGGGTTTCCCAGCAGATTGAGGTCCCTTAACAGTAAAAGGTCATGAACATGCTTGCACTCTTGAATTTCACTGATCTGTGAGGAAAAATGCAGTTTACACTGCGTATTAGTTTACTTTTAAAATACCTTGTTAGCCATGAAGGTTCATTAAGGTTTTGCCAGTTTTGCTGTATCAGATTGAGCTTCTCATTTTGTGCACATTTCATTAATATATCAGAATGACTTAAAGTGTCGAGATCCTATGCTACTGTATCTTATTCATCCTACTGAAATGTCTTCAGGCAACAGCATTAAACATCCAACCAATCACACATCATGACAGTATGTGATACTACAGCATCTAACCCTCCCAGTGTTAGATCACCTGGAATTTCAAGTAAAAATGTATTTGTTTTTGAGTATGAAGCTCATGAATTAGTAATAGCCCAATAGCATATAAGACTGATGCTGATATATGCACATCACACATTTCCTTCTGAAAACTCTCCCAGATCAATACCAGGTTTTTCTCCAGGTTGATGGAGCCTAGCAGATGAAGGTTCTGGAGGCCTGAAAGACTGGTGATGCGATTCTGAGACAAATCGAGAACCTGTAGGCTCTTCAGGTGTTCTAACCCTTCAATCCTCTCCAGCTGGTTCCCCCTCTGGACATAGATAGGAAAAAAAAAAGAGGAGTGCATGATTTTCATTCATATGCCTCTGTCCAAGTGTTCTTATTCACATACAGTCTTGATTCTCTCTAATAAATATTTCGGACAGGTCACGGTCACTCTGTAAGGTGTCTGAACTTTCTTTCCCATCAGCGCAGAGTTGAGTGGCAGGCCGGCCTCTTCTGACAGGTGAGGACTGACAGCCAAACAGCTGGTGTGGCGATAGCCCAGCACACCAGCTAACTGAAGAACAAGACCTGGGCACTCCTCTCTTGTCTGGGTCCCCAGCCTGATTCTCACTCCATTCCACTGACAAAAGTTGTTATCTAGCCGTCTGGCCGCACCTCTGCCTTCTCTTGCCAAGCATGTTGCCTGGCAGAGGGCTGCTGTCAGTGGGGGTGGGTGACTGTGCTGCTCCCTTGAAGCTCTGGGTCGCCGCTGTGATGGGCTGCGTAACAGGCTGGCTGACAGTGCCATGCTGTTTTGGGAGGCAGCATGTGAGGAAGAGGGGTCAGTAAAGGGATGAGATGGATGCTGGATGGGCAGGGTCTGCTTGAGAGTGTGTTTGTGTGTGTGTGTGTGCACTGAAACTGGTCCAGGCTAACTCAAAACACCAGCAGCTGGTCCCAAAGCAAATCTACAGAGAGGGGCAGGCACAGCCAGACCGATGGGCTGCTGACAATGAGGAAACACTGATAAAGGACACGTGTGCACACATACAAGCAGAAAAAGAGGCAGAGAGTGAGAAAGGGCCTGCTGCTGGACCATATGGTGATTTTCGAACAAGAGGCCAAGGTTTTACTGAAAATAAAAACGAGGCCAAAAACAGAGACATAAAGAGAACACAGAGGGGAAAAGAAAAGAGACAAACAGAAACAGGTGAAAATGAGCATATATGTGTAAAATATGCATATGGCGCAACAATGCATGCATGACAGCAGGCAATCTCATGCGTAGCAATGCCATACATCCACACAGAAGTACTGCCAAAAGAGCAAAGGAAGACAATAAGAGCTCAGTTTAAAATGCATATTTATAAAATATCTACATATGAACTTGCACCTTCTATATACAGTATAGAGAAGAACCTACAAGGCAGAGGTGTGTGAGAGGTAGACTGCCCAAGCCACTGATCTTTGAGATCTTGTTGTGCGCCAGGCTGAGATGGGTGAGCCTGCAACACTGCTCAAGACCACTGATCTCACAAAAGCTGTTGTCTGAGTAGGGGCATGTTAAGAATAATACAGAAGAGAAAAAAAATATGCATCCAAGACATCATAGAGTATGTGATTGACAGAAAAAAGTTCATTCATTGATGGATGTAAATGTTCTGCAGTGAGGATACAGTCTAGATCCAGTTTAGTTAACAACACACAGTCTGACAAATCCTTCATTTTTGTCATGCGGTTGTGGGAGAAGTTCACCTCCTGAAAATAGCAGCACACTGTTAACAAAAGTCAAAAAAGTTTCAGTACATCTTAGTGAAGAAATTCTTCCACTAAATCCACAGAGTATGGAAAATAATTTGCTAAAGTTCACTGTCATTCAAGGGCAGTAAATGCCTTGTAAGCATATTCTAAGTGACTACAGATGGGCTATGGAAATCCAGGGCTATCTTGAGGGAATAGTGCTTGAGAGTGAAGCCCAAGCCACCACTCAAATGTTGCCTTATCCTGTCAGCTCAAGGTCCTCCTGTGTTACCTTTAGGCTCTTGGGTGGCTGGAATTCAAAGAAGCTCGAGATTTCATTATGGGAAGCGTCCAGCATGACAAGGTAGGGCATGTGACTCACGCAGGATAAATCTAGCGGTTGGGAAAAAGTTATGAAAATTGATTAAAAAAACAATGAAGACAGCAAGTATTTAAATGTGAATAAATCACATCTTGGTATATGATGTTATGAATGATGTCACAGGCTTGTATACATAGTAACTGTGTAATAAGAAGACAATCTGGGCGTTAGAAAGAAGTCACCTTGAATTTTGTTGTGTGGCAGTTCCAGTTTTTTAAGATGGACATAACTGCACAGCACAGATATGTCACTAAGATTGTGACTCTAAAGCAGAGAAAACAAACTTAATTTAATTATATTTTGTCTTGAAATGAAACTACACTGCTCAATTTAAGGGAAAATTAAGGGAACACTTGATCATCACAGGATACAAAGTAACACAAAGTCATTTCAGCTTCAGGAATATCAGCTTGTACACTTAGGAATCATAAACAATTGTGAATCCATTTCACCTGCTTTGGTGCAAATGAAAGTGACAACAGGTGCACTGGAGAGGCAACAACAAGACCATCCCCAAAAAGGGAATGATATTGCAGTTGGTGGCCACAGACCATTGCTCTGTCTTTATCATGCCCGACTGATTTTTCCCTAGTTTTGCTTCTTTGTCCTTGTCACTACTGGTAGCATGAGACAACATCTGAAGCACATTCAAACTGCTCAGGTAGTCCAGCTCCTCCAGGATGGTACATATGCTGTTGCTAGAAGGTTGGCTGTCTCCCCCAGCACAGTATCAAGAGTGTGGAAGAGATACCAGGAGACAGGCCATTACACAAGGACAGCTGGACAGTGCCGTAGAAGGGCATCAGCCCAGCAGGTTTAAAACCCTGCTTCTTTGTGCAAGGAGGAACAGGAGGGGCACTGCCAGATCCTTACAAAATGACCTGCAGCAGGCTACTCATGTGCATATTTCTGACCAAACAGTCAGAAATAGACTCCATGAGCATCACATGAGATCCCAGCATCCTTTAGTGAGACCTGTGCTTACAGCCCACCGCCATGCAGCTCGATTGGCATTCGCCAGAGAACACTGGCAGATTCGCTACTGGCACCTTGTTCTCTGCACAGATGAGAGAAAGTTCACGCTGGGCATGTAACAGGCCTGGTGTGGCCTGTCCAGCGCACCTGTTGTCACTTTCATTTGCAACAAAACAAATGAAATGGATTCACACTGGTTTATGCTTCCTAACTGGACACATTCATTATCCTTTTTTTTTTTTAACATTTAAACAAAAGTATCAAACCATTACTAACACTTCTGTACTGATTAAACAGACAGCAATCCACATTAAATAATGTATGCATTCCATTAAAGTGTCTATCTCACAGGCAGAGAAAGGTTGTAGAATGAGTGCTGCAGCCCAGTGCCAAAGCGTCCAAGTTGGGATATTCTGCTTGAGACCATCTCAGTAGTTAAAACACCATCCTTCTGTAAATAAGGTAAAGACGTAAAATGTAGGGTTTTATTAGAATAGTGCATAGCAGGTACAGACGTGCACCCTGCAATAAAAATGCATAATTTTGCACTGAGGCCACTAACAACAAGACCAAGTGCTTGAAAACCCAAAAGCAGACACGCACATATTCATGCACTACACACACAGACACTCTGCTTAACTCTGCTGTTGATGCCGCTACCACAAATTGCAAAACTATTTGACCTTGCTGTGCTGTGTTATTTTCCCAGACCTCTTGTACAAGGGCATCTTCTTTACCTGTTGCACAATGGAAGAAACACGAGGATTCATTCAGCGCGCTGCATTAACATGAACTCACCGCGCAGACACAGCTTAGCCATATTTTTGTCACGAAAAGCATAAAATGTTAGTGCCTCAATAAAAACATTCACACTATATGTTGCTTTTGTAAAAGTTTTTACTAGTTGATATAGCCTCCTAGCCTTACCTCCATCCCTCCGTTTTCCTCTGGCTCACGGCAGGTGGGGGTCTCTGCTGAGACCGCGTCAGAGGGGGACCCTGGGGGGCAACAGCTAAGCGACGCGGAAGAAGACTGCTCATCGGTTAATTCTGTCATTATTTCATGAACACAAAAACAACAACAAAAAACCCTCGATGACAAACGTACTTGTTAGCAGTCAAAGTGAAGATTTCTATAGTTAAAAAAAAAGTCCAACTAGCTAGCTTTCTACGTCACGCATACGCTGCCGTTGCTTGGCAACACTGACAAGTTTGAGGTGAATGGTATTATGGGTCCTGTAGTTTCAACTTGGACTTTGTGTCAGTTTAGTTTAGTTTTTATTAGTTTCATAAAAAATATGGGGGGGGGGGGGGGGGGGGGGCATTTTTTAGAAAAAGTATTACAAAATAAACACAAGCCTTTCAATGAGAGCCTCTTCATGCTTGTTTTGTTAATAAATTTGATTGCAAAAAGGTGATTTTTGTTATCAATACACATATAATTTCAGCTGCTTATGCCTTTAATCCCTTTAAAATATACAAATTCTTTACATGCAGACATGTGATGTCTACTCTTTCCTTTCCATTTGTTTTTTTGAGCCAGCCAGGACACCATTCAGGGCAGTGCTAACACATTTAGACTTTCAAATTCTCATAACAACAAAAGCCTTCACATGGTATGTTGTATTTAATTTTCTGATTCCAATATGACTCACACTTAAAGCTATGCCACACAACACATTGCACCTGTCAGGTTAAGTAAATCCTCGAGTGCGTGTTTTGGATCTGTCTTGGCAGAAACATTCCCACTACTTAAAAACAGTGACAGACTGTCATGTGTGGAAGGTCATTGTGTGTATGAACTCCTGGAAGCTTAGCAGTGGAAAATGTGATTGTTTTGTAACAATGCAAGGACAGAAAAGTACACAAAAGAAGACTGGAATTTGAAGAATTTATTTTTAGTGTGCGCACTGTCAAATCATGAATGTTTCATTTAGAAGACACAAATTTCAGAGCATTTATGACACTTGAGAACCAGATAAACTAGTAATCCTTTTATAACACTAAAGCAGTTTAATGTATTGGAATTCAATATGCAAAACATAAAATTAGTCCCATAAACAGATGTGCAAAATTCAAGCCGATTGCAAAGAAAAGCAGGTGAGCTAGGAGTAACTGTAAAAGAACCTTTTTACAAGTGTAATTCATGAATAAAAAGGATGGACACAAGTAGTTATCACTCACATATAAGGGTATTATTCCAGATTTTTATGGGCTATATTTGTGCAGCATAACAGATGCTGTTAGCAGTCTAACAGCATCTGTGAATGGCGCGGCCCTGACACAGTCATTTAGCATTGAAATAAAGTTTTCCATGTATAACATTGCAAAAGTAGCTCTGAAGTGAACAGATGAATGAGCAGATTTTAGATTTTACACCAAGTGTACGTTTCAGAGTGGTAGGCGAACCACTCAGCAGCTCCGCAGTTGTTTTCCCATCGATCCCAGCCTATGTGTCATTATGATGGATTGCTCTGTGGGCTTCAGGGAGACCAGAGCTGGGCCCAGTGTATTGACAAGGCTCCCATTCCCCTCTCCTCCTCTCGTTAAGTACTTTTCCCCCCCAAGTTAATGAACTAAAAACAAGGAGGATTGTGGGGAAGGGAATGATTTGTGATCGTCTCTTGAGTTTATACATTTAGTTCAATTTACAGGACTTGAGCACATGTAGTGGGGATGGCAAAATAAAGATTCAGCATTGCATAGTTTTGATTTGTTCAGCTAGTACAGCAGAAGAAATGTGCTGCCACACACATGCCTTAACACAAAAAGTGCACGATCATTCCACTGTGGTATCTTTCGTCCAATTTGCAAAATAACATGTTAACTGACTCGCAACTTTTCACAATAGTTGCACGAGTTTACTGCATGGACTATAAGAAAAAAGATAACAGATTTTTAACAACCATAGCTATGATACAATCGTCAGCTAGGGAAATCATAGGAGGCCAACCCAAATTGGCAGCAGGCGGAAGATGTGGCCTCATTCAGACAGTCTAATCTGGCATCTGTTATTGCAGACAGAATCAGTGGGCCCATGGGGCTGCCAGGAGAGGAGAGATAGAGGTGTAATTGAGAGCAGCAGTTTAGATCTAATAGGAAAATGAGATGAGATGGGGACTAAGTTCGGGTGAGTGTCCAAGACAATCGCCTTTTATCTGGAGCTGTAGTCATAGTGAGCAAAGGACTGTTAAGAGTCTGGGTGTGTGTGCTGCATTTATTATGTGATTTAAATAGTGGAAATTGACAATATAAGTTACTTTATGTCATAAATAAATGGGCCAATAGACCTGCAAGGTTTACAGTCATGTAGGTTTTTGCCTCCCTTCCCAAGAACGGGTCAGTGTGCTCTTGCTTATATAAGTGAAAATAATCTACATCTGTCTGTCAACACTTGACTAAAGTGTTTCATCATCTTTAGGAAAAAAGAAATGCAGATGACACTCTCGAATAACAGATTTTCACAATCTCATTTCTAGAGCAAGCATCTATTTGGATTTTTTAACCAAAATCTCAAATATTGTGCGCCCTGCAACACCATAAACACGCTGTAGTCTTGAAAATATGACCCATATACATGTATTCGTGCAACAGAAATTTGAAAGAGCTGAAACAAACAAAAACATGCCGGACAGAGCTTATCGGACCAAAAAAATGCATCGCTGTTCCCTTTCATCGGTTATTCCCCTCTGAAATCCACGTCCTGCTTTAACATTACACTGTGGTGATCTTCTTATCTTTGGTGGCCTGTTTAATGGCAGCCTGCTCACAGATGATCTCCTTCAGCCTCTGAAGTCGGATGTTTTGGGTGCTCAGGTCCCCTACACCTGTCTGACTGCGATGGAGTAAGGAAAGGGCATTGATGTACTCCAGCTCTGTGTAGCGGACACCCTGGTCCACCACCAGGTTCAGCAGCTCATCTGCAGTGTTATACAGCATCTCATAGTACTGCCTAAAAGGAGAAAGAAAGATAAGGAAAGATTATAAATCATCAAAATAAGTGGGAAGACAAAATGAGTAAAGAAAAGGTACAAGAGAGGAAATCAGAGTGTGCAGACTTCCTCCAAGGCAATTGTCCACTCTTCTATAAGAAGTCAATTTGCAAACAATACTGCCAAAAATTTCAACATATATTTTCAACGTCATTTCAATGAAGAGATTATAAAAATGTGTCAATCCAACTGGCGGTATCTAGTTAGTGAAAATTGGAAAAAGGTTCATACATTACATTCATAAACACTCAGACACCCAATAATGGTGCTGCTAAACTGTAGACATCAAAATTTAATGGGGTATCTTCTTTATCCATGCACCGCTTCACCACCAACTTTCATAAATAACAACCTTGTAGTTTTTTTGTAATCCTGCTAGCAGACAAACAAACGGTACTGAATACATAACGTCCTTGAGGACATAATCAAGAGAAAGCAGAGGGGAGAGAGAAAAAGCTACATGGAACAATAATACTTTATAATCCTCTGTTATTCATTTTTTTCAGAGCTGAATCAAAAAGAACAACAAGAACAAAGGGAAAACACAGAAGCCACACTTACTGCTGTTGCTGTCAGCACCAATTTTCTTAAAAAGGGCTTCAAGGACCTAAACCTGCTGCCACTGGGACTTAAAGGTGTGTGGGGGGGGGGGGCCATTCACCAGCTACAAACTACTGAGACTATTCTAATGAAATGCTGTTGACAGAACCAAAAGACGAAAGAGACGTGTGTGGAATTAACAGCTCTTTAACCAGGGCCGAATACCTCAATGGGCCATTTGAAAAAGACCGTGAAGTACACAATGATAATTCAGGAGCACAAAACGAGAGCAGGTATTGCTGAATAAAACACACATTCACCTGCGGACCAGAACAATACACATACAGATCAAATATGCCAAAGATAAGAGAAGCGAGAATGTGTGTATGTTTTGAACACACTATTTTTAAAGAGATTTTTATTAAGGGTTGACCTCTTGTATGCATGTAAACATAGACTGTATAAATCATTAGTATCAACTTACAGTACTAGCCCATTAATATGGATTTCGGTAGGAGCGTAGCTTGTCATAAACACAAAATACACATTCCTGTGCAAAGAGGGCCTGGAGGTAAGCTAATACACAGGAGTATGGACAACATTAAGGCCATGTTAGCAACTCTTCTGAAGCTCTGCATGAGAAAAAAAAAATCTAAAGATTTAAAGCACAGAGGCTTTGTTAGCAGAACAGTTAGCCATGCTGCAATATAGAAAGAAATTAGATCAAACAGCCAAAACTATGCTTTCTCTCTCTTTCACTTTTTATATTCGGTTCAACACAGTTTTTCTCCCAATGTCACAGCAGAAGCAGTGTATTTTAGCAACATCCTGGTTCTGTGGGCCCCATGAATACACTGAATAATTCTTGACTGTTTACTACACAAGACATATTGGCCAAGGACAGGTGGTGGTCAGTCAGCAGCAGAGCCTTCTGCTGCTTTGTGGGAGCAGCTCTTAAGTGTAGAGAGATAATTGCAAAGCTGAAATTGTTAGGCTGAAGAGAGACACCAGGGGTGTTGTGACTGAGCAAACAATGTTAGAGCCACCGATGTTCAAACCACTCCTTATGTGGCTGCGATGTAAATATATAATTAAATGTGGTTTAAAAGGGTTAAGCTCTGTTGTGCCAGAAGAAGTTGGAAGTATATGGATTCAGATCTTTCTGATATGGCTCAGTAAAAAGACAAGAAAAGATCCTTTGACTCATTTGTTTAGCTTCACCACCCATCCCAGACCCGTTCCTTTCTTGAGATGTTCATTTGCTATGCTAACGAGGCGTTAATGAGCACTTAGGGAGCTTCTGTTCCAAGGTGTTTTATCAGCTGTCATTTTGGAGATTCAACAAAAGAAAAAAGACCTGGAAAGAGTAATGGAAAGGTTAGAACAAATAAGATAGAGTTGGTAAAAGAAAGGAAAAAAGAAGGACGACTAAAGAAATGAGAATGAAGCAGGGGTGCATAATATCTGGTTTTTGGTCTCCCTCGACAAGTGATGCCCTTGATCGTTGAAGCATCTGCATTCTGTCGCCCTCTCTATCCTGTACTTTTTTATGTTTTCATTCCTAAGCTCATTTTGTAAAGATGGTTGTCAACACTAACACTAGTCCACTCCTTAACTGGAGGTGAGATAGATGAGGAAAAAAAAAGGGGGGGAAGAAAGATGGGTTTCAGTTTCTTATCTATGCAGTATCTGAAACAAAACGCTAGCTCAAGAGCAATCCCATTTCATTCTCTAGACCCAGCGTTTACGACGCACACGAGGCAAATTCCCTGATTATTTGATATAATAGGATAAACAAATATAACCATAAACACGGTCATTTTATTTGTTGAAATGAGGCACTTTGAACAGAAGGCTTTCTCTTTCAAACTGCCATCCTTAAGTCCGAATGGAAGGCAGATCTGATTAACCGAACTGTTTTGAACAGAGCACAGAAAACCAAAAACTGTACCCGACTTCTTGAAATTGACTCAGCGTAATTTTCTAAAGAGGCAGAGACATAACAACCGTAAACATCTGTGTAGTAAACATTTATGTTGTTAGTTTTAGACAAAGTTATTTGCTATGGTGTGTGATTCCAAAGACATGGAGGTAAAGCTGAGTGGAGAGTGCAATTTTACTCGGTAATGTGAATGTGTGTCTATCAGTACAGTATGTGGTGACTGTGTAGGGTTTAATTATTAAGAATGTTTCAGGTAGACTGCCGTTAAAAACTTCAACACACAGCGAGCGATAAACAGCACCCGTGCTGACAACTCAGTGTTATTTGGACAGTTTTCTTTAGTCTAAGAGCCCATTTGTCTGATACAATAGCAAAGGTAGCAGTGCAGATATGGAGTCCCTCCATTAATGCAGCAGATGACGAGAAAATTGAAAAAATATTTATTCAATGCTGTGACTATAGATTTAACTATAGTGTAATAGCAACTACAATTCATACTGCAGTGATTCATTTAGAGAAAGAAAAAAAAATCCCAAATGATCCTAAATCAAAATAAAGAGGAGTTATCCATCTGGTAGTTAGAAAAAGAAACCAAATGATAAATGCTGCTAGTGTAGCCTTGATGTTTAACATTAGTTGACTTAGCTAGCAGCGCAGCTAGTGTGTCCAGCTCTGTTGACTGTGACGTGGCTGAGTTAAGTGTGCAGAGCCAGGAGTGACAGTCGGGGCTGAAAGAACACAGAAGCTAGGAGTTCCAGTTATCAACACTTTAACAAGTCAGTTTGGTCTTGGGCGCTGTGACTGAAATAAACATGGTCTCTGCCATTCCTAAAGTAATGTTTTACCTGGTGGTTTATTGGACCGTTGTTGAGGGTGGTGTCAGATTATAACATAACAGTGATGAATGCTGGTTGGACGGGCCCCTTGTGAATTTTGCCTAAGGCCCCAACAGCCTCCAGAATAGCCACTATTTAGTACGAAGACATCTCAAAATTGAGAATTTGAGGGTTTTGCTTAAATTTTTGTCTGATAATAAGATCGTCTCCTTTTTTAGCAGTATGTATGATTTCCAACCAACTGACCTCAGGACAGTTTTCCACATTGCCTCAGTTCATTTTCAAGAATTCCTTTCTTGTCTGATGTCCATAAACATCACAACCATTTAATACCCTTTTTCAGCTTTGTCCCTGACAGGCAGTTTGTGGACTTTCTGAATCTGTTTACTTAATTAACTTAATTTTTCTTACACTGCTGAACATTTGCCTGTGCAGCTCTCTCCCCATTATCTACTTCTTGACGACTCAGCCTTTCTGGTGTGCTCTTTGTTGACTAAATCATACTAACTTATTGCTAATTAATCTAATTAGCTGTTAGATGTTCCACCAGTTTTTTTTTGTGTGTGTGTGTGTGTCGCAGGATTCAAATTCAAAACAAACATACTGTTTTTAAAGAAGCAAAATTAATTCCCCTGTTTTAACATCTGATACGTTGCCTTATACAATTTTCAGTCAAACATCCTTAAATGCTTTGTAAGCTTCCCAACTTTTTGGTTAACAGTGTTTTGATGTCTGTTTTGTACCATCTAATTATCAAAACAGTCACAGTGCTAAACTGTCTGCTGGCTGTTCAGTGTGCATAAAGCTTCAGGTCTCTGTTCAATGCAGATGGAAGTGGGCCGGTTAAGCCAGAGAAAGCTTAAGGTGTGTCTGTGTGTAACTGTGTGTGCCTATCTACCCATGTGCCTGAGTGATGTATGTTAGTGTGTGCTGAAAACACTTTCAAACAGTTCATTACCCAAGCAGTTGGAAGGCCATTTGCCAAACAGAGTAAGGGCTGTTAATAAGATTAAAATCTCTCAGCGCCCCACCATCAAGAAAGAACCCCTAGTGAAACACACACATAATAACACTCACACACACATACACACACAAACACGCTTTCAGCATTCTTGTTTTTTCAGACTTTATTTTGATGGCCATTATCGTTAAAGATTGTATGGACCCCTTCCTCACACCTCCTCCTCGACACACACGTTTACTCCACCTGCTTCCTCCAGAGGTTCCATCTATAAGGGTTATAATCAGCTTTTAGTAGATTTTGTGTGTGTGTGTGTGTGTGTGTGTGTGTGTGTGTAAGCATCAACATCCCTCTATAGTGTGCTCTATTAAATTTTAATTAACTTCCCCTTCCCCCTCCTCATCAAAGAATATTCAGTCAATTTATGATGTGAGGATGAGGTACAGGACATATATGTATGTCAATGGCACAGAAGTGAAGGGGAAAGAAGAAAAGAAGAGAGGTGTAGAATGAAAAAGACGAGAGAGAAGAAAAGTGAGAAAAAGAAAGGATTTGGCACAATTCATTTCCTCTAATTTCCAGCATGCACAATATTAAGGCCATTACAGGCTGCCTCTGTCAGCACATTTGGAACAACACATTAGTTAGAGGGGGAATGATGATGAGGTAGAGAAGGAGGAGGAGGAATAATGGGAGAGTCGGCAGATCAACCTCTTCATAAGCTGGAATCTAAAGCTTGTTGCTGCAGTAACAAATACCTACTGACACCAACAACAGAGCTTTTGACTTTCTTTTCAGCTCTATTGTCTTTTATATTACTTCCACATTTAAAATAATAATGCACGTTTTTGGCATTTTGACACATGAAAAGAGGTCGTAGAAAACTCACAAAAAGAACCTGAAAGGAGGAATAGTCTTTAAAGGTAACCTCAGGTATAGATCAGCTTTTTGTGATATAATCCTCATTGGTGGCACGTCAGCCTTCTGGTCCATCTGATTCACCATTTTTAATGTGCCGTTAGCAAGATACATGCTTTTAAGCTCAGTTTTTTTCCCCAGACATAAATATAAAGAGTGATTCAACATCAAAGCAGCAGATCAGTAACAGTCATTATTTTGTGCTTCTTCAGCAGTCTTACCCACTTCTTACCAGATGCTGGTTCAGTTCTGCTGTTTTCCTGACCAAAAAAAAAAAAAACTCATCCTATTCTTCAGGTAATATAAACTAATGGATCCCAAACCTTTTGAAACCTCAGCAATCCTCACAGTGATTTTGTTTTTCCACCTTTCAAGATGAGGCATTCAGCTGTAGGACAGCCTGCTTCCTGTCTCCAGGAAAAGCTGTAAGCCAAGTCAGTTTTACTTTTTTAAGTTGCTCTTTTGTAAATCTTCTCACTGCTCTGAAAGTAGTAATTTCTGACTGCAGTGATTCTGGAAGACTTGTGAGCCAGAAAGCATGTTAGTACCACAGCTGGCAACCATGAGGTGTCTTGCCCAGTCTTAGCTGCACTAGAACTAAACAGTATCTAAGCTTGCCAAGCCAAAGGGTGAAAGAAAATGTATCTTAACAAAAACAACCTGTGACAGCCAGCACTGATGCGCGTCATCTTCGCAAGTAAATGGTGTTTTCAAAAGTGAGATGGCTTAGTGTGGATTTAATCTTAATACACTCTTCTGCCTCTTTCAGGCTCCCTCCGTTCCTGCTGTCTCCAGAGCAGTGCATTTGTCTTTCCTCTGGTAATGAGGAAAGGTCTGCAGAGACTTGAGACCGAAGCTTCATCAGCAAAGACCAGTCTCATCATGCGGCACCACGCACAACAAACACACACAAATAAGAACACGCACATGGACACGCACTCACTGGCTTCATCAGCAAAGACGAGTGTCATCATGCTGTGAGACGCACATATATAAACACACACGCTTCATCAGCAGAGACCAGTCTCATCATACAGCATCTTGCACATGCTCGCAGAAAACAGGAGAAGAAGGGAGGGGCTGGGGGAACAGGAAAAGGAAAGAGATTGGATGGTAGCATATTTGAAGAAAAAAAAAAAAGATTGGGAGAAGAGGAAGAGAGAGCTATAGAAAGAGACACAAGGTGACAGGGGGGAAGACAGAAGCGACAGTGTACCGAAACCAGGCCTAAATACAAACAGTTTTATCTGTTGACACCCACTACCTCCTGACATGGCCGTCAACTGTACTTATTACCACATTCTCTGTAGACACACCAGCTTGTCACCCCGACACAAACACACCAGGGTTTAGAAACACACACAAAACCGACAACAGTTTATTCACCGGCACACCGGTTCTCAGAGACGCACAGTAATCGGGGTGGTACACTGTGGGCGAGGAGACAGCTTCTTGTACAATACACCTGCGCACTGTAGTAATTTCCAGTAGCAGACAGGTGGGTGCGATGGTCTGAACTCTGGGGCATCTCTGCACTGAGCCTGTCATACTGGTGTTTAGCCTAGCTACAGGCTCAGAGGCTTGCAAGTTTGCTAGGGATGTTATGACAGCACTGCCTACATGGGTCAGCAGGCAGCACAGTGTTGTACTGTGTGTGTGTGTGTGTGTGTGTGAGAGATACAGCCTCAGTCTATGTCTGAAAAAAATCACAGCTTAAGTACTGCTGCTTTGGACAGAGAACATGTTTACATTGAAGTGAGTGTGTCTACTTTTGCTCTGCAATAAATACAGTATATTCAGAAAAAATGGTAATTTGGTTCTGAATCAATCTGTGTTTATTTGAATGCAGACACACAAGTTTTCTTTGGAAAACAATAGAGAGGCTTCAGATCCTCAACTACTGTATATGGCATATAGTCTGATCTAAAACAGCCAGAGCTGAAACAATTAGCCAATTAGCCAATCAACAAGAAGCTAATCAGCAATTTTACAGAAAGAAAACAAGATTTATATTCGGTTTTAAAGGCTATTATAAAACAAGCAGTGCAGTAATGTCCATGTATGCTTTACCTGTCTGATTTTAGCAACAGATGAACAGCAGAAAATACAAATATGTTTCTGACAAGAGCATACAGAAAAAAATATTTGTGTTAAATTAAATTCTTTGGTGCCAACACATGCTTTTGATATTACGGTTTTCAATATCTAGCTGAAACAGAAAGAGAAATGCTTTTTCACTGACTGCAAGAGAAATGATAATAGAAGTTTGTTTTCTGTTTTTCTTTTCTTTTTTTGTGGTGATGGTGGTGGGGATCCTTACAGATATAAATACAACTTCAATGTTCTCAGTTAGGCAACCAAAATAAAGGGATAATATCACACTTAGAATCATAAGGATCAAATGTTTGGAGTAAAGTTAAAAAAAAAAGGGAAAAAAAAGGCTTCCCTTACTGTTATTTCTGAATCCTTTCAAGAAAGCAAAAGACAATCAAGCAAACAAACCACTTCTCCTCTCATTTCTCCTGCTTTAAGTGGAAACAATATTTAAAAAGTAACAATGCAGCTAGATTTTAGCTGTGTAAATGTGATTCAAATGTGATTCGAAAGAGCAGAATTTGAGGTTTCTTTTTTCTGAAGTTAAAACGATTGTTTTCCTCTGCTGTCATTCTAGTGCTGAAATCAAAAGGTTAAAGAACCTAGCAACCATTATAAACTTAGATATCAAATCTCAGCAAAAGGTTAATTATGTTAGATTTTTATTTAAGGTTAATAAAAATGTTGCTAGCCAAAGTGCAAAAACTTCTTCACAGGCTGGAATAGACTGTTGCCCAGCAACACTAAAGTGTTTTTGTAAGTCTTCTAGTTGTATAACTATTGTGGCATCTGGTCTTTTCAAAATAAAAGACTCACCAACAACTTAACCTGTTTATCTCATTTCTGCCCCGTCAAGAGACCACAGCATAAAGACAGCAAGAGAGAAAGACAAGAAGACACAGAACAATAACAGGTGATCAGTAGTGACATGGTTGACTATGCAGTGAATATACACACACACACATACACACACACACACACACACACACACACACACACACACACACACACACACACACACACACACACAGATGTGACATTGCAGTGACACACAGGTCTGCAGCATGCTCCCCAGAACTGCTTCCTGAGCAGATGGTCTGTGTGTGTCCACTTGTGTGCCTGTGTGTGTGTGTGTGCCTGTGTGTGTGTGTGTGTGTGTGTGTGTGTGTGTGTGTGTGTTTGACCTTGACTCTCAAGTTGATATTGCTGCCAAACGTCTGACTGAGAGACAAGAAGCCACTTTAGGACCATACAAATACACATAGTGACACAAACACATACACATGTGTTTGAGTTTTATCACCCCATGCAACATTAACAATTGACACACTGTAGATTTTCTCAGTTTTTATACTGTATATGAACACATACTGAACCACAAGGTGGCACTGTTCCCCCATCCTTTTGCAGAATGAGAGAGAGCGCGAGAGAGAGAAGCCAAAAGTGTGCATCCTTGTGTACTTGCATGTGTGTGTGCATGTATCTCTTCATGCTGCTTTACCAGTTTCACCTTAGTTTTAACTCAGATTGGAGGCTGTTACGGTGCCCTTGTTCAGGCATACCTGGTTCCCATATATAAACACACATGTAGAAAAAAAGCTAAAGATCACACATGCATTAACATGCATTTACACACCTAAGAAGAAAAAAGTACATAAAAACGCAGGTAAGCAACTGCAGCTTTTCTGAAAAGCAAGCTTCCTGCTGTGATTGCTTCCTTTTCTTGTTTTGCTCTTGTTTCTTGAGAGGTGGTAATAAAATCCTTTTAGCCCCTCTTTATCAAACTGCTTTTTCATGGTGTGTCTCAGGTCAGACCATGTTAGCTTTCTAAGAATCTTTGCAACAAAACTGTTATCCAAAACATGTATACATAAGCAAATTCAAGGGGAAAAATCAGTATGGGCCCCAGCTGTAAAATGATTCACTCTGTCAACATCTGTACTGCACTAAATGTTTAAAATGGCATATTTTTTTTTTATTATTATTATTTTGGGGATGGGTGGCTTCTCTCTCATCAGTTTAAGCAAATTTTGTTAATTTAAAAGAAATTGACTAAGCAAGTACAGTAAGCAAAATGTGCATTTTCAAGCGTATATACACATACTGTACACATACAAATACTTCATAGTGAGCATACAGGATTCTGTAGTAACTGTAGCCAACATTGTAGCAATGACTGCATGTACGTCTTTAGAAAAGGATGATCTGGGTAGCTGAGAAGCCTCAAAATGTCAGTTGTGGTTTTCTGTATGCCATTTATACATTAGTTAAGTTATTTCCTTAGAGGCCAGATGGGCCACTTCCACTTGCAGGTGTAAGTTTACTTAATGCTGAGCCCTATAGTCCATATAAATGAGGTTATTTCAAAATGCTGATTGGCTTAGTTAGGTATCTTTGCATAGGTGATATATATAAAAGATGTGTGTAAGTGACTGTGTGTGTGTGTGTGTGTGTGTGTCTGTGTGTGTGTGTGGTTTGTGTTTGCAAGAGTTGGTGTGTCTTGGAGCCGGAGGCCGGCCAATTCAAAAAGCCATGAATGTGTAAACAATGTGCTCTGCAATTCTCAATCAACACCTCCACACCACCCACGCCTTGTAATCAGACAGAGTGGGAGAAAGAGAGAAAAGACAGAAAAGCCATCACTAGCATTTCTCCATAATCAAAGTTGACAGGGAGGAGAAATAACATACTAATCAATGGTCCTCCACATCCAGTACAGTTCAGGTAATTTCAGTTTACTTATTTGTTTTTGTTTTATTCTTCAGGGGAAACTTGGCTTGTCACTCTGGCACATTAGAAACAACAGAAATGCCCAAACTCTGCCAGCACATAAAGACCCAACCACTCAAAGACACAACACAGGAGAGGCTAATTAAACTTATACAGTAAGATGCCAAGACAAGATGGCACAGAAAGGAAAACACATTTACAATAAACATCAAATGCAGAAAGACAGAGGGCTGTGAAAGTCACCTTAAAAGGAATAGCTGGTGCTGCTGAATGCACTGAAATTCAAGTTGTTTAAGTGTTATCTGTTATTTTATACTACACTCATTTCCTCCCCCCCTTCTTCCCATCTCTATCTTGTGTTCATCTCATGCTCCGCTGTAAGATATCGTCTAACCATGCCGCCCTCTTCAAGTCCGTTCTACGCTTTTTCTTTCAAAGACGCCTTTTCGACAACTTCCCTTTACTTAGTTTTTCAATTTTTTTTTCCCTCAAGCCATCTTTCTTTCTCCATCTTTTCGATCACTCTTCCTCTCATATGCTCTCTGCTGTCAAGGACACAGGCTTCTAAAAGAGGGGGGGGGGGGGGACATATGAATACAATGAATCACTCTTCTCTTTCCACCTTCTTCTCTCTTTCCAACCTCCTCCTCCCTCTATCATGTTCACAAAGATGTCTGAGGTGCTGATTTCCCTTATGCCTGTCAGGGCTGAGCAGCACTGGGCAACAGCAGGTAGACTCACAAAATTTAAATGTATGAATAAGAAAATAAACAGCAATAACTGCGTGGACACAGATACACAGTGTGGTTGACAATCTGTCTGACCATCTGTCAGCCTCATGCACTGACATAGTTGCTTTCTGAACTTGAAAAAAATTGTGCAAGGCTGTGTGTCTGTGCAGGTGTGTAGTTATATTTACTAATTTTTAACAGAATTGGTGATTATCATGAGGCCACTATTAATTTCTGATTTGATGGTTTCATAATACTGGGAATTTATTTATCTTGCGAATATTAGATGTACAAACATGAGTACAGATTCCAGGGCACAGAAATGTGTTCACTGTATTGTCTTATTACCTTATTCCAACGGTAAGAGGTCTTTTTACAATGAAAACAGGAAAACATATGGGAAAAAAATCAACTATTGGCAAGAAAATGGCATTACAATTTAGACACACTCAATATCTGCACAACATATCCATTGCCTTCTTGCGCTCAAGGCTATCAACCAAGCTTTTATTTTCATACCAGTGCCATTATTGAGTCTGCTTATTGGTCTAATTATTTACTGATTTCTTCACTGACCCTTGATCAGTTTTCTTCTTCTGTAAAAAAGCAGGCCTACACAATGTTTCAGCCTCAACACAACTGACAATAACCCAATATTACCTCAGGCTACACAGAACAGCCTCAGTCTGAAAGCCTGAACAGAAGACTGCCTACAGGTCAGTGCCTTCACCCCGATAACAGACAAAAATATGAATTCATTACACTTTGTTTCCTCTTAAAACTACAAGTGTACTTTAGAGTAGAAAAAAAATGTGCACTGAAAAGCTTTACAGCTATTTTATTTTATATATACTAGTGTGTGTGTGTGTTTGTGTGTGTGTGTCTGCGTGGAGCCTCTGTCAGTTAGATAATAATTGCAGAGCAATGGTGGCTGATTCAGAAGGGTTTCAGGCAGTGTACTGCAACTTCAGTGGCCTATTATCTAGGCACTGGGGAATATTTCTTTTAATATGCATTTTCAAATATTAGCTAATATATCTAAGTAGCCTGATGTTCCTGTTTTTACATGTATATATAAACTGCTCAAGAGTGCTAGTAGAATTAGATTCACCGATTTCTACTTATGTGAAGAAAGGTTTCTGTGAGTCATTGTTCTCTTACTGACACAGACAGCGTTGCTTTGTCTGCATGCTGGAAGTGGGAAATAAACACCATGGTGTCTCTAGATTAAGACATACTATGAGCAGCACCCATGCAGCTCTGCTGCTCTGTTTATGCCACACACTATATGTTATGTTATGGTGGGTGGATTCTGTTACCTTTAAACAAGTGAAACATTTAAATTGTTTTGCGATGCCCAACTGTCAGAAATGCATGCTCTCCATATAGTGTTATATTGATGCGCTCGAAGGTATAGATTCAGATGGACTGGAAAATATACTGTAAAACCTGGGATACCTACTTCATAAACACATATCAGTGAAAATATGTGTGAAGGGTTGCTAGTTATGTCCAAGGCATTGAATGCAAGGTCTGCTTCAGTTACTGAACCACAAAAACTGCTCCAGGGAAGCTTTCTTAGCTTAGCTCTCTGGCACAAGCTGAAAATATAGAAAAAGACTCTGACCTGGCAAAGTCGAGGTCTGCCTCCCTGGACATGGTGATGTTGGTGAGGTTTTGCTGGAGGACAAAAATGTTCCTGCACATTTTCTTGATGCCAGACTCACTGATCCTCTTGAAGTACTGAGCCCCGTTGATTAGAATACAGGAGATCAGATGACCAAGACCTGGAAACAGATGAGAAAAATGAGGCAGGGAGGGACATGGTGATTAAATCAGTTCAGCGAGAGAGAGAGAGAGAGAGAGAGAGAGAGAGAGAGAGAGAGAGAGAGAAGCATGCAATTTTTAATTAAAAAAAGGAAATTTAGAAGTAAGAATCAACATTTTAACAATGTTTTCAGACTCTTAAGCACTTTGAAAGTAGTTGAAAAGAGTTTTATTTTAGAGGTGGTTATTTAAACATCACCCTAGGGCGCTGCTGACCTTCAAAGATATACTGGAACTTGTGCTGCTGCAAGGCTGCCCCCATGGCTTCCTCTATGGCTGAGATGTCCTTGTTCAGTTTGACCACCAGTGGGTCATAGTCCATGCTCTCCACATTAGCCACAATGGCATAATTTCCTTGCTTGGTCAGGGGGATCAGGTAATGGAAACAGTGTACTCTGGATTGAAATGGGGGAAGGACAGTGAGACAGAGGGAAAGAAAAGAGAAAATTAAATGCTGAACATAATTCATGACTTTTTTTTCCTCTGGCCTATTGATGTCTGGAAATTAACAATACATTTTTCTGCTTTGTTAAAAAATTCTGCCCTCCAGATTCTTTGACAGTTATGTACTGATATGCTGAAATCAACTATAAACTATGTTGAGTGTCAAACATGGGAATGACAAGGAAAAGTGTTGAGTCAGGAAGTATGTATAAAGTGCATTATTCGCTGTCCTTTGGAGGTTAACATAGTTAGAAGGCACTTTAGTGGGCACTGAGTGTTCTCATTCCTCAAGCCCCACCATACTCTAACACCTATAATTTCTACAGAAATCATTCTGTTTACAGAGTACTCATAATACATCCACTTGTTCAACTACCACTACATCACCACTGAGCACACTGCTGAATATGCTCTGCACTTCTGAGCAACATTAAGCCTTAACTGGGGTTGCTTATATACTTAATGCCATGTCTAGTAAATCTACCATTCAAACTATTTAATTTGTAGAAAACAGCTTATTTTTATGTCTATAACATAGCTTTGTGGATATTTCCCCATGTATTTTATCTCAATTGTTTTAAAGGCAGTAGTTGAAGGAAGGCTGCTGTACCAGAATTTGTGCTAATGGCCCAAAAAAGAAAAAAAAAAAACTCAGCCCCGGGAGAGTAACTGTGGGTTGAGGACCTTGCCAAAGGGTTTTTGTTTTTGTCTTACCTTTTTCTTGTCAGATTTTCTGGGCTGGCAGAATTACACTTTTTGTTTTTAAATGGATTCATAACTAAATGCCACAAATAAGGGTGATTTTGTTTATGAATTACAAGCGACTAAAATATCAAACTCTCAGCAATATTTAATTATTGTTAGGTAAAAATATAAATTTGGAGGGATTATCAAGTGGAAATACCCACTTGATAAAACAATCTCCTAATCTCTGGCTTTTTCCAAACTAAAATTTCCTGCCAATAGTTCAAGCATCTAATGATGCTTTTAATAGGTATAAAAGGTGGATTTTGACCTATCCTTTAACAATATGTTACGTTTCTCAGTTTCATTAAAGACCTTTAAATTAGTACAAGGTCTTTGAGGTCCACTGAAAGCTCATTTCTGTCTAGACTTAAAAAGTCAATAGTTTTATAATTCCATAATCACACTGCCCAGAGCTGACGGGTATAAAATTATATGGGTGAATTTCTCTTCCTCCCTAAGGCAAAGCCAAGAACTACACAGCATTTTCAAAGCCTCTATCCTACCTCCTTCTCACTCTATTCAGTCATTTCTCCCACTTAGCCTACTCTAGCTTTCTTCTTTAACCCCCACTCCCACTTTAACTTCACTCATCTCTCTTCCATCTCTTCATCCACCCCCCCCTTTCTTCTTTCTTCCTCATGGCTTCATTTAGCTGGTACCACTATCAAGGGAAATTTGCTAGATGGGGAGAGTCAATGGAGTGTAGCATATAGCTAGACATCAGCCTCAGGGAGGGTTTTCTACTGGAATCATCAACAATATTGCATAAGCTACACAATGGTCTACAGGGAATAGTAGTACATGGATGGATGGAAAAAACTGGGGAGGGATGATGGAGGACCATTAAAGGATGTGGGTGTGAGAAAGTATATGGTGTGGTAAATTAACTTAGATATTGACATTCAAAACACATGCTGAAAATACATTTCTGAACTCGTGCATTTCGGGCATGTGTGTCATGCCACTGGTTCTTTTCGCTCATCTGATTTAATGACACGTGCACTAGGCAGTGTTGTGTGTAGGAACCAAGTATACACTGCTTGAAAGTTTGGGGTAACTGAGAAAACACCATGTTTTTCATATCTCACACTTACAGTATATATAGGAAATATAGCCAAATATTATATTTCCTTATACATAGAAAATATAGATAGCCAAGATATTGGCAGACATTTTTACTCAAATAAATGTTTTGTCCTACAAAACTTCAACTTCCTGAAAGATTTGCCCATTTGCAGCAATCACAGCTTTGCACACATTTGGCATTTTGCTGAGATATTCCAGGGAAATGTCAGCCCAGCTTTCCTAAAGCACTTCTCATAAGTTGCATCAGTTTGACAACAACTTCTTACATACCATACGGTCAAGCTGTCAACCTCAGTAGTGACTGTGCAGGCCACACTATAATAGAGCGAACAACAGCAGACTGTTTCCTCTTTATGTAGTTTTTGCGCTTTTATCTATGCCTGTCTAACATTCATACATACACTTACACTCAGAAGGATATATCGGGGCAACTTGGAGTTCAGTATCCTGCCAGAGGATGCTTCGGTATGTGGACATTGACCTTCCGATTAGTGGGCACCTCACTCTACAACCTGAGCGCCAATTCCATCAATTCCATGACATTTTCCCCCAAAGTCTCTGTTTGTTTGCCAGTTGTAATCTTCATCTTTTACTAGCCAGTCTCATATGGGTTTGTCTTTGCAAGTCTATCTCCAACCAGCATCCCAGAGCCAGGATCCATTGTGATGGGAAGACAGGTGTCTTCTGGGTACCATTTAACAAAGCTGCTAGTTGAGGACGAGGAAGTCTTTATTTTATCTTAACATAATAAACTCTGAGTACTTGTTTACTTGCTCAGATGGCTCCTCTATGGATCCAGTTTTAATTGTTCTGTTAAGGGAGTAGTCCACTTTTCTGAAATCTTTGTTCTTTGGCAGTTTACTACTTTGATCTTATTTTGTTTCAGAAATACTGCCATTTCTAAGTGAGCCCAACAGTTTTAGTGGCAGTATATTCTGCTTTTTGTTTAGATTAATATTATAATGGCAGTGATTACAGACTTTCTGGGAAAAAGGTGAAAGTGAAGTGCAACACAAACAGAGTTGCATTATCTGATGTGCTTCAAATAACATTCACACAAAAATATCAGATAAATAATATGTGCAGGAGGACCTTGATGAGTTGAGGCTCATCATCACCACGCAATGACATGAATCATTATGGTGCCGGTGCGCAGACTTGGAAAACAATGACTGCGGTTGTTTTGTTGCATGTCGCACCGTGCCAGTGAATGATGATAGCTGAAGCAATATAATTTCCCCATGATATTATTTGTTTTCAAAACATTTTGTCTTCCAAAATCCTATTTATACTAAAAACTCATTACCTTAAAGTAAATACATCACAGCTCATATAATTCAATTTGACACCACCTGCTTTTAACTCTGCATTTAGAGTCTAATGTATGTGCGTGCATTGTGTATACTTTTATGACTTGACTAAAGAAAACTAATGTTATGGCCAATTTCTTTATATTAAATCTATGCTGTAAAAATATTAGTATAATTAAAACAATTAAATATGTTTTAACCATATCACTGTAAAAATGAGTGCTATGAGATTAGGACAACGAGAGTCAGTCAGTTTCTCCTGCATACCTGACCTCCAGATGCAGCACTAGGAGACAACGGTCTGCAATATCCTGGAAGCCCCTGGACAGGTCGCTCAAGGTCTGGAGAATCTGCTCCCTGCTGCGTTCACTCTCTCCAACCACCTGGCTGTCTGTTGAACATGGAGATGCAGCTGGATGAGAATAGATGATAGGGAGAGACAAACGCAATTACTGCAAACACGAGCGGTTGAAGTGAGTAAAAGGATCGCTCAAATGGCTTCGGTATCATGTGTTTTTCAGTCATTTGAAAGGCTGTGGGGTAAGGGCATTAAGCAAGTGCACTTTAAAGCATAACAAATGCTAAATGGGGAACGGGTCAAGTATTCAGTTCATGTGATTTAATGCCAACATTCAAAACTATGTGCAAAAAAATATATACATATACATGGGCAAATGCACTGTCATGAGGTTAGCATAACTTTTTCATGCTCACTATTCTTATTATATTGCGTGGTGTTTTTTTGAAGGATGATTTTATGAGATCTAATTGAAAAATAATGAATTCGATTTCCATAACTTTGATCATCACAAACCAAATGCCTGTATCCTGGTGGATACACTGCTCAGATAAAAGTTAGGGGGGCTCAAACATAAACACATTTTGAAGATTTTAAAGGTGTGAAATATTCTTTATTTTACTCTGAAAGAAGTATTATTGATTCACCACTGTCCACATGTTTTCATGGAATTTTTGTCTGCAGTTTAGGGAAGAGAGAGGCAAGTCTGCCAGCCTGATGATTTATTAGATTCAGAGGAAGGAACCAGAAAAGGAGAGACAAGTAAGATAAACTATTTGAAGAAGGACGATGTTAAAACAACAACTAGTGATTTACTGTAAATTTATATTTGTACTGTATTGCATTGTTTTTATTGGTGTTTTAATTTATTTCACTGTCTCAGTACTGCATTTATATTGTTGTTGCAGCATATCGTATTGTATTTGTCTTCCATCTAACAGAAACTTTTTTTGACAACTGATTAGCTCCCAGCATTCAAAACATATTTGAATAAATACTGTAAATGCTGTTTTTTAAAATGATTTTGTTTAGTTTTTAAAAACGTATCCACGTATCCAAGACAAAAAAACATGTCCAGATATGAACTACAAAAAGGTAAGATTTAAAACTGATACCCTAAATGGGTCACATATCATGAGAAATCATGTCATTTTTCCCTATGTCGATTAGAAAATAACAAATTAATCTTCCAAACTACACTGCTCAAAAAATTAAGGCAACACTCAACCCAAGTCAGTTAAACTTCAGGGATATTAATCTGTCCAGTTAACCGGAGAAGCAACAGCAAGTGAATCCCCAAAAAGGGAATGATTTTGTAGGTGGTGGCCATAGACCGTTGCTCTCTCCTTATCCCTCCTGACTGATTTTTCTCTAGTTTTGCTTATTGCTAGCGACCTCGTCACTCCTGAGAGCATAACACAGTAATTGTAGCCCATTCAGGTTGTCCAGGTAGTCTATCTAAACCAGCCGCAGCACTTCCATACGTGCCATGAAATGAAGGTCTGCCATGTTTCCCAACATAGTCTTAAGAGTGTGGAGGGGATATCAGGAGATGGGCTGTTACACAGATCCAGCAGCAGGATTGGTATCTGCTCCTTTGTGCAAGGAGGAACAGAAGGCGCATTTCCAGAACCTAACAAAATAACCTCCAATAGGTTACTCATGCATGTTTTTGTAAAAAAACAGACTCCATGAGGGTGGCATGAGTGCCTGAGGTCATTTAGTGGGATCTGTGCTCACAGACCAGCATCGTGCAGCTTGATTGGCAGTTCTTTTCAGAAAGTTTCAATTTCTGAATTCTGCTGAAAAATTCTTAAAAAAAAAAATAGGGAAAGACCTGCCAGCTGGTGGTGTTGTTCAGTAATTGTCCTTGAGCTCTCAAAGTGTGTCATAAGATTGTTATTAATGCTATTAATATGTTGTTTTGTTGTACTCTGCAGTAACAAGCATGCATTCCATCTCATGCTGACTTTATCAGGTTCTGTAAATGACATTAGCTCATATGGTACACACACAAAAATCATTAGTTCAGCTTCACACACTTCCTGAGTCCTTCAGCATGTTCTTGTACTTTCTTCCCACTACTTGTGCTGAGGCAGCAAAAGCATGTGTCACTGCACTGCATTGTAAGCCACACAAAAGACCTATGTGCATGTGTGTGTGTGAAAGAGAGAGTCAGAGAGCATGATGAGTGTATATAAATTCAGCTCACTGTAGATCAATGGCCATAAATTAACAAGGGGAGGAAAAGGAGAGAAATTGGCCCCGTCACTCATATGTAAGTCTATTTGGTCAATGAGGCGAGTGTGCGTGTGTGTCCGTGAGAGTGTGTTGGTGTGTGTACAGAGAGTGACTGTTGAGCAGGAGAATGCAGGGGTCCACGATCGATGTGCCGCAGTCAAAGCCAGCTCCCTAGTTATTCTTCCTGCCCTTCTGAAGGTCACACGTGCATTCAAGCTGGTGCGCATGCACGCACACACACACACACAGCTAAGAACAAAGAAGTAACAAGTCAAAACCATGCCTGAAATTATCGGGTGATCATTCCTTCTTTTCCTTGATTCTTAAATGATATCACCAAAAAAGGTAGACATACTGTACATAATGCACTGGCACCATAACCATGTTCTCACCAACCAACATGTAATACATGTAAAAATAGTTTGCAACTGCAATTTCTTCCTTTCAGACGTCTGCTTAGAAATGTATCTTCAACTACTGAGTGACAGCAAAGCATCCTGAATTAGTGCATATCCTTTAAAAAAAATGGAAAAAATATGGTAAGAATTAACGTTCATAAGCAAACTGATAACTACAATGCTGTTCTGCAGTAATTCTCAGATTTGGAGTTTTCATATTACCCGTTAACACTTCTGATGCTGTGCCACTATCACACCAGGAGATCTGCTGATACTTAAAGATGTATCTGAGTTCACGCTGAGGCTAAATATAGAAGGGGGGGGGGGGGGGGGGGGGGGGGGGGGGGGGGGAGAAAAAAAACATGCTGGTGGTTCTTAAGTAAAACTGAAAACCTGACACTGCAGCAATGAGTTAATTTTTTTAAAAATGACTGTTTGCATATTCCCTCACACTAAAAGGTCCAATTTTTTTCAGTAAACAAAGTACAGAGCAAAAGTCTTGAGACAACTGTCACTTCTTTATATTTTGCAAGGAAAATGTGAAAAAAGTGCAAACATGCATGGAAATACAGGATATAAGACAAAAACGTTGTAAAGTTCCAACAAGCTTGAAAGTCCATATTTGGTGCTGTACCTTTATTCTTCAACTCATTCTGAACTCTCTTCAGCAGTTTTCTTGTAATTTCTTTAACTAGTTTTCAGGAGTAGTTCTCCAGGCTTCTTGAAGGACATTCAAACCTCTTCTTTGGATGTTGACTGCCTTTTGTTTGGTTCTCTGTCAACTTGATCCCACACTGTTTCAATAATAATGTGCGGGCTCTGGGGAGGCCAGTCCATGACTGATAGTGTTCCATTGTGTATTTTTCTATTCTGCTTTGACTGCCCTGGCAGCATGTTTGAGATCACTGTCAAGCTAAAAAAATGAAGCTGTTGCCAAAAAAATGGCGCTGCGTGGTGGATCAGAATCTGATGGTACAGTCAATCAATTTTCACAAGATCCCTGAAATGCAGAGCCTCCACTGTGCTTACAGATGACTGTAGACACTCACTGTTGTAGTTCTCTTTTGACCTCCTCTCCACACATATTAAGGACAAGTTGAACCAAAAATTTCAAATTTGGATTCACTCAAGATCTGTTGTGACTGATTTTCAGTCCCGTTCTTGTGTAACCTCCTATTCCCCCTGTTTACCTTCCATAAGAATGGCTTCTGGACAGCCACCCTTCCTCTGAGACATTTCTGAAGAGGCTTCAGTAAACAGTAGATGGATCAACTGAAGAGACAGATGCATTTCTCACATCCTGTGTCAGGTCTTTGTTGGATTTTTACTATTTCTTAAGGACATGACTTTCACATACTGTTTATCTGCTGTAATTTATTTTAGGCCTGCCACTTCTTTTGTTGTCCTTCATTTATCCAGTTTCCTCAAATTTTTGAAGGATACACTGCATACCATGGTGGGGCACGCCATCGGTTAATAGCTTTTTGGGAATCACCTTGGTGGTGCAAAAAA
Organism: Archocentrus centrarchus; assembly: GCF_007364275.1. Classification (NCBI taxonomy): domain Eukaryota; kingdom Metazoa; phylum Chordata; class Actinopteri; order Cichliformes; family Cichlidae; genus Archocentrus; species Archocentrus centrarchus. The sequence continues at coordinate 11,285,719 of NC_044368.1, forward strand.
TACTGTTTTATGCCTGTCAAACTGCATTATCTTTAGCATTTTTTTGTAGATTCAACTAAAGAAATGGAAACAATTTATGTCTTTTTGCAACAGGCTGCTGTTAAAGTGCCTAAAGATGCATTACACAACACCGGTTCATCCTTTGAGTTAGGTGCCATTTTTATGCTTGAATGAGTCACAAGTCAGTGTTAAGTAGCTCAACAAACAAAGAAAACATTCCTCTGAAAATGGTCAGGTACAAAAACTTGACTAAAAATGAATGAAAAAGCTGCCATTGTTCAATGAAAATATTCAGATGACCTTCAGAAAGGCTGAAGAACTATTGCTCAAAAGCACTTTAAAAAATTAAAAGAAAGCCTGGCTCCTCGAAAGCAAAATATAAAGAAATGAGGGGTGAAGCGAGACTTCTGCTCAGTACCGTAGTTAGATATTCTTTGACTCTCTCTCTAAACTTCAGAAATCTATGTTGCTTTGCATTGGTAGTGCCCTTGTGTCCCCATAGCCCTTTGTGGGCATTTTGTATGCATTGTAGTTTCTTTAAATTCATCTCTGATAAAATGAGAAACCATTGCCCTAAGCAAACAGCAGTCAGATATATGCCATGATCGTCCAATCAGCAAAGCAAACACGGCCAGGGTTGTGATGTGACACTGGTGACAGCTGCTCTTATGGCCTGTGTACCTGACATACAGAGATAACACCTTGAAATTATGTTTCTTATTAAGATGTGCATGTGATGAATGCTTGGGATGTATGAACTAACAGTTTGGTTAGGCAAGCTAATGTAATTCTGGTGTATGTACTTCAGTACTGCGTTTAGCTATCAAGTGCAAACCAGAATAGCCCCCACAGGTAGTTAATAGCAGAAATCTATATGGGGAAATAATGAGTAAACATGTTAAAGTTTTTTTTTTTTAAATGGTTCAAGTAATATGTTAACATGTTGGACTTCTAATAAAAATGTCTTTTTAATTTGATGTTTGTCTAAATGGCAATCAGCATCAGTGTTACTGTATGAATTCAAAATAATATAATATTTAATAATCTACAATATTGACTTGCCCCTCCACCAGCTGGGGACAAGAAGGGTTAGGAAGTTGTAGATTAGATCTTCAGTTGAGCAACAGCAATATTAATCTAGCTAAGAGTCAAAGGAACAACAAACAAGATTGCTTTTAATAAAAAAAAACATAATGATTTCTCACGGGAGGAGAGCATGTTACATTAATTGATTTCACCTGATTGTGCATAGCTGATGCTGTTCACACTCGCTGGTCAATTTACCAGATCGTTAACATATACAGAACCCAACAGCATGATTTTGAGACAAAATATTTTAAAATATTTCTGACAAAAGACTTAAATATAGACTAATCTGCTCTCAGTGCATCTATCTCTTTCTCTTAGCGTGTGGTTGTAGGCGTGAGAGAGCCAAACGCTTTGCACATGCTCTGCCTGTGGGAGTGTTTCCCACTAACTGTATGTATACGTGCATGAAAGTGACTCGGAGGCTTGTTTCCTCTTATGTGTTTCCCTCACTCGCTCACTTTTCTGACAGCAGAAAAAAAGGCCTTACTGTGGCACACACTGCTGGAGGTCTCTCTGGGGGGCGTCTGTGAAAAAAGCACACCCAGAGACACACGTGTACAGACACATACACAAAAAATACAGGCTCGGATTCTTGCCACCCCGAGCTTGCGCTGCTTTGATGATGCGAGGGAGGCGTCGCAGCATGGGGGGCACCATTAAAGTCAGGAACAGACGGGCAAAAGGAGACGACTCATTTGTCCTGACTGACAACTTTCTTGCTCTCTTTTTTCCTTTTTCTAGTTCCCTTTTCCTCCTATCTCTTATTTATGAGTTCTTGTGTGTACATTATTAAATCCGAGGCTATGTGTGTGCATGTCATGTATCTATTTATGCGTTCATGTGTAGGCATGCGTGTGTGTGCGTGTTCTGTGCTTATCCAATTATTTTCGAATATCATCTAAGGGAAACGTCTGTTGCTTGCCATCTGCAGAGGATGAGGGTGGAAGACATTAAGGGAGAAGATCAGTGATGGAATTCTCTCTCTCTCTCTCTCACACACACACACACAGCATGCATGTGCTTACATAAATGGACAGTTCATCTTAACACACCCACTTAGACTCACTGCACCAACTGCCAATAAGAGCATAATCAAAGCATTAAGAAGAAGAACAATATGACATGACATTTTCTGTGGAACTGACAAATACACTTGCTAAACAGATGATGAAAATCATCTTTTTTTCTTTTCTTTTTTTTTGCAAACATACAACATAGCAGAGAAGAGAAAAAAAAGATAAACAGATGATGCAAAAAATTATCTTTTCATCATCTGGTTTTTCTTGTTTATTTCAATTAAATAAGCTATGGACCAAAACTGTGGCCCAAAATTTCTTTTTTTGCAAAAATACAACATAGCAGAGAAGAGAAAATGGAACAAGATAAGCAAAGGACAGTATCCTGCAGGACTGGAGTGATGAATGATTCATAAATGACTGAGTAAGAAAGGAGTTCATGATCATGTGGTTTTTCTTGTTTATTTCAATTAAATAAGCTATGGACCAAAACTGTGGCCCAAAATTTCTTTTTTTTTTTTTTTGCAAACATACAGCATAGCAGAGAAGAGAAAATGGAACAAGATAAGCAAAGGACAGTATCCTGCAGGACTGGAGTGATGAATGATTCATAAATGACTGAGTAAGAAAGGAGTTATTAATTATTTTGCTGCCTCTGGTAGAGCATGAACATCTGCACACTGAGATCTAAACTTAAGACCAGAGACAGAGAGAGAAAGGGAGGGGCAGGAGAAAAATACAAAATGATGATATTAAAAGATTTTGATATGCTTTTAAAATGAGAAGGAATCAAATGTTCAAGTTTCAAAGTTTTGACAGAAACAGAAATAAACCCCATAAGATTGACAAAAATACATTATTAATACTACAAATAACACTACTCCTTCAATCCATTGAACTGTTCTTGGTCAAGATATTGAACAGCATACAGTAAATGGTATGTGTGAAATATAGGAATCACTGTAAATGCACGGGTGAATGTGGCTTATAGTTTAAAGCACTTTGAGTAGTCAATAAGAGCACAAAACAGCTATATAACAATGCAGTCAATTACTGAAAAACATCACCACTATCTCCCACTTAAACTAGCTCCCTAGGTCTCTGCAGTGAATAAGACTGTTTTCTCAGTCAAGTTCCCCTGTTAAATAAAGTCAAGGAAAAAATACTGCTACAGGGCAAAGACCTGAACTCACCATAGTTAAGGTGAGCGACTGAGATGAGAAGGAACCTCCTCCTATAGGGAAACCACATGATTACTGCCTAGAAACCCTGCAGGCTAGATTAGTAAGGTCTGTATCTACACCTACCTAATGATGTCTAGACTTCCAACATCAAGACACACTTTTATGCACAACCACATAAACCATTGCTAGGCAGAAGAAAAAAAAAATTGTCAAGAAAAGACTGACCAACAGAAGATCTAACAAGGCTGTCAAATACAGTGGCACAGGGAACATGAGCTGAAGTGGACTGTTTCACTCAGAGGATGAACTGAGGGGTAGCACTGAGGCCCAGTATAAGACAAGTAAGGATTATTTTGAAATGCCAGCCATGCAAAGCTACTCTAGTGGAGTCCAAGAACAACATGGAGTTGGAAATTAGCATAACAGTTCTACTTAATAAATCAAGTCAAGAAGAAAATGGGTGCTATACTGACACTGCTACTCAGGCGTGCTCATGTGTGTGTTGTCAGGTAAATATTGTCAGACTGGATTAGATGGCCAGTGCTGCAACCAGATAAGCGATAAGACCATTTCTGTGGATACCTGCACGGACAGTTTGTCAACACACATGCACACACGGCCGTCATTATCAACACTCACATATACAAGCTCACTTCAGACATCTTTTGACACACAGAGATAATCAAAGATGCTTAAATCTGCAAGTACACGCACAAAATCTAAATCAAGATTCAGCAGCACAGACACATCAGGAGGAATATATGACAGCCATGGCAGAAACAGGAGGAGAGCTTCATTGCTGTAGCTAACTGCAGGGACACTGCTGATATGTTAGCCAAGCTTTGTAGTTATACAGTTTAACTCAGCATATTTGCAATAATTTTTTGGGAGAGTATGACGTCTGTGTAAACAGCCTTTATTAATAAATATAGGCTGAATAGGGGGCTAAGAAGTAACTTCAATAGTACACTATGTAACGACATGCAAAATAGCCATGTGCCTATGCTAGTTGGCCATGTGGAGCTGTTGATGCCTGATTAAAGCAAGCTCGTCTCAAGAGATATCAGGTAGGATTATTCAGGTGAAGAGTGAAACATATGAGCTTCACTGAGTTTATTTTTAGTTCATGATCATGTGGTTTTTCTTGTTTATTTCAATTAAATAAGCTATGGGCCAAAACTGTGGCCCAAAATTAAGCATTAAACATGGATGGGGAGAAGTGTTTTGGCCTTAATGGCTACGTATGTAATCACACATCCAGTAGAATTAAACCACAGGAAAAGTGATGAAAGCAAACCACTGCAGAGATTGCTGAGCCATGGACAAAATCTACTAGATCCTTACCACTTGGATAAATACAAAACGAAGAACGTCCCCTCTTAGTGGATGAGGAAGAAGCAAAAAAAAAAAAAGATCGGAAAGAAAGAAAGAAAAGCCAAGAAAGAAGGAAGAAGGAATGTAAGAAAGAGAAATGAAAGAAAGAAAAAGCAAAAACAGGGAGAGGAAAATGAGTTGTTCATACCTGACTGCTTCTGTAATATAAAATCCAATTTGGAGAGGCATAGACGTGAGGTGGGGGGGTTGGGGGATGAGATAAGGTGGGGTCTTTTTTCCCTGCTGTACCCTTGTCCCATCTCATACAGTGCACGGCTATGTACACACACACACGCGCAGACACCCACGCGCATGCACGCACACACAATGCGCCCATACCGTCGCACACGTAGTCCGTCATCAGCTCACCAAACACTAAATAATGAACAATACGGAGGCTGTCCCAGCATGATAAGTGACTGCCCTATCCTTCCCATTAGTGCCACCCGCCAGAATTAATGATAATTATGTCACGTCCCTTCCCGTACTTTTATTGAAT